>NW_027361763.1:1470000-2220000 GCF_039654945.1 Dendrobates tinctorius | reverse complement strand
CCAACAGAAATCAGGACACCATCCAGCACTTCTCATCTATGGTACAAGCAACCGATATACAGGAGTCCCAGACCGGTTCACTGGATCTGGATCATTTCCTAATTTCACTTTTACAATCAGAGGACGATGCAGCAGATTATTACTGTCATCAGGGTCAGAACCTTCCCATCACACAGTGATACAGAGCCGTACAAAAACCTCCGTCCTCGTTTCCTCCATAGAAGAAGCAGTGAGACATGATATAGATATAAATATAACACTGCAGGTGATGATCACACAGAATTTCCTGTTATGAAGTCTGTGATGTCTCTGCAACAGTCTGATCGCTCCCATCATGCTTTTCCGGCCCTGGCTAATACCAGACAATAGCTGACATTGGATATAATACAGATATAATATGAAATATCCTATTGACCCCTTGTGAACAATATAGACTGTGATGGTATCAGTATAACATGATTTCTACAGGAGAAGAAGCTTGTTCTGTATTACAGATTAGAAACATTCTTATATTGTTTATGCAAATTGTCTTTTCAGAGAGGAAGAGGACGTGAACTCGAGCGCCACCTCTTGGAAGAAGTGATCCTACAAGTCATTGTATTGCTCAGTAACACAAAATATGACTGTGACTATAAACCGATAAAGAGAAGGAATAATCTGATAATTTCCTAATTGTCGGATCATCAGTAATAATTTGGGATATGTCAGATTATGGAAATTTTATTGAATCTATAGTTAATCAATACTTGGAGACTTTATCTTCATCATAAAGCCCATGTGTGGTTTTGATTGTTTGCATTTTAAAAAATTTCAGCTTGTGAGAGGTAAATATAAAAAAAAAACCTGTGCAATAATATGTGCCAAAAAAACCCTAAACTCAAAAATATAAAGGGGAAATAAAGAGTAATAAAGTGAAAGACCAGAAAGAAAATATAGTAGAATCTAATTTATTATTATGAAGTGTATAGTTAAAAGATGGCTAAATAGCTTATCAGGAATTAAACTTACAGAGAAATGATGCACAGTGCCACTTGGAGATTTTTATGCTTCGATAACTTTGACCAAGGTTTCAGACCTTAATTAGCCTATTAGGGTTATGACATGTTCACCATCATCATTAGGAAAGGCCAGGTGATGCAAATTTTTTTAATAAAAACTCAGCCTCCGCTAACCTTGTGCCTAAAAACAGCAGCCATGGGTTATTCTAAGCAGCTGCCTAGCACTAGCACTCTGAAAATGAAAATGGTGTACTAACACAAAGCAGCACAAGGCTATAAGAAGATAGCAAAGCATTTTCAACTTGCCCTTTTTTCAGTTTGAACTGGAATTAAGAAATGGCAGTTAACAGGATCAGTAGAATTCAGGATAAGGTCTGTCAGACCAAGCAAAATGTCAGTGAGAGCTAGCTGCTTGTAGGATTGCTAGAGAGGTAAAATCAGAACCCCACTTGACTGCAAAAGACCTTCAGAAAGATTTAGCAGACTCTGGAGTCATGGTACATTGTTCTACTGTTGAATTACACCTGCAAAAATATGCAATTATAAAAGAGACATCAGAAGAAATCCTCTCCCGTGTCCTAACCATAAAATTCAGTGTCAGAAGTATGCAAAAGAACATGTACACAAGCCTGATGCATTTTGGAAACAAGTCCTGTGGACCAATGATCAAAAGTATGTGTGGGGAAAAATTGGCACAGAATTTCAGGCAAAGAACATCTCACCAGCCATTAAGCATGGGGTTTTGTTGCAGCCAATTGCATGGGGAACATTTCCCAGGTAGAGGTAATAATAATAATAATAATTTTTATTTATATAGCGCCAACATATTCCGCAGCACTTTACAATTAAGCGGGGACATGTACAGACAATAAATTCAATACAAGTTAAGACAATTCAAACAGTGACATTAGAAGTGAGGTCCCTGCTCGCAAGCTTACAATCTACAAGGAAATGGGGGGACACAGTAGGTGAAAAATGCTTGTTAATTCAGGTCTGGCAATTATAATAGGGATTTTCATATAAAGCTGCATGATCCGGTCATCAGCCCGTGTGTTTAAGTGCAATAGACAAGTATCAAGTGCAGTTATCATGTGCATGAAGGGTGTGGAGACAGATGAATAGTAGGGTGCAGATTCAGAATAATATTTGGAACAGGGCAAAGTTAGCTTGCTGGGTAGTTGATGTGGTAGGCTTGTTTGAAGAGATGGGTTTTCAAAGCGCGCTTGAATAGGTCAGGGCTAGGTATCAGTCTGATCGCCTGGGGAAGTGCATTCCAGAGAGCTGGAGCAGCACGAGAGAAGTCTTGGAGGCGGAGGTGCGAGGTTCGGATTACGGGGGATGTTAGTCTTAGGTCATTTGTAGAACGGAGGGCACGTGTAGGGCGATAGACAGAGATGAGAGAGGAGATATAAGGCGGTGCAGAACAGTGGAGAGCTTTGTGGGTGAGAGAGATGAGTTTATACTGGACCCTGTAGCGAATAGGTAGCCAGTGTAATGACTGGCACAAGATGGAGGCATCGGTGAAGCGGCTGGACAGAAATATGACCCTGGCTGCCGCATTCAAGATGGATTGGAGAGGAGAAAGTTTGGTAAGAGGGAGACCGATCAGAAGAGAGTTGCAGTAGTCCAGGCGAGAATGAATAAGAGCGACAGTAAGAGTCTTAGCAGTTTCAAAGGTGAGAAAAGGTCGGATTCTGGAGATGTTTTTAAGATGCAGGTGACAAGAGCAACTGAGTGATCGGATGTACAGAGTAAAGGAAAGTTCAGTGTCGAATATGACCCCAAGACAGCGGGCATGCTGCTTGGGAGTTATGGTTGAACCCTCCAGGGTTATTTCGATGTTAGGTAGAGTGAGGTTAGTAGAGGGGAGAAACACAAGAAGTTCAGTTTCAGATTTAGTTTCAGATAGAGGGAGGACATGATGCTAGAGACAGCAGACAGACAATCCTTGGTATTTTGAATTAGGGTAGGGGTGATGTCAGGGGAAGAAGTGTATAATTGGGTGTCATCAGCATAGAGATGATACTGGAACCCAAATCTGCTGATTGTTTGTCCAATAGGGGCAGTGTATAAAGAGAAGAGGAGGGGGCCTAGGACTGAGCCCTGCGGGACCCCGATAGTAAGGGGACGAGAAGAGGAAGAGGAGCCGGAAAAAGATACAGTGAAGGAGCGGTCAGAGAGGTAGGAGGAGAACCAGGAGAGGGCTGTGTCCTTGAGGCCTATAGAGCGGAGCATAGTGAGGAGGAGCTGGTGATCCACAGTGTCAAATGCGGCAGAGAGATCCAGGAGAATCAGCAGGGAGCAATGACCTTTCGATTTAGCTGTTATTAGATCATTAGAGACTTTAGTGAGGGCAGTTTCAGTAGAGTGTAAAGAGCGTAAACCAGATTGTAAGGGGTCGAGAAGAGAGTTATCCGAGAGATAGCGGATTAGACGGGAGTGGACCAGGCGTTCCAGGAGTTTAGAGAAGAAGGGAAGGTTAGAGACAGGTCTGTAGTTAGCAGTGCAGTTCTGGTCCAGGGATGGCTTTTTAAGTAAAGGGGTTATGATGGCATGTTTAAATGAGGAGGGAAATATACCTGAAGAAAGAGAGAGGTTAAATATTTTAGTCAGGTGAGTGGTGACCACTGGTGAGAGAGACTGCAGGAGCTGTGAAGGAATAGGGTCACTGTTGCAGGTTGTAGGCCGAGCAGAAGCGAGGAGCTTGGAAACTTCTTCTTCTGAAACAGGCTCAAAGATGTCTAGTGAGCTTGAGGTGCGGCAGGGAAGGGGATCCAGGCACTGAGGAGATAGGGCTGAGATATCCTGATGGATGTGGTTGATTTTTTCTAGGAAATAAGTGGCCAGATCCTCACCGCTGAGGTTGGTGATGGGGGCCTGTACTTTAGGTTTCAGGAGGGAGTTTAAGGTTTCAAAAAGTCGTCTTGGGTTGTTGGATAGTGAGGTGATGAGGGTGGTGAAGTAGGATTGTTTGGCCAGATGAAGGGCAGAGTTATAGGTTTTGAGCATGAACTTATAGTGGATGAAGTCTTCTGCTAAGAGAGATTTTCTCCACTGCCGCTCTGCACACCTCGAGCAGCGCTGAAGAAAGCGTGTTTGCGTTGTGTGCCAGGGCTGCCGTTGTCTGTGTCGGGTCTTTCTGCGTATAGAAGGTGCTGCTTCATCTAGGGCATTCTTCAGTGTATTATTGAAGTGTGACAATGCTATGTCTGGACAGGAGAGGGTGGAGATGGGGGCTAAAGATGTGTGGAGATTGTCCCTAAGCTGTTGGGTATTAATGGTACGTGTATTCCGATAAGTGTGGTAAGTGGGGGTGTTCCGGGTGAGGAGACAATTCTTGACAGAGAAGGAAAGAAGGTTGTGGTCCGAGAGCGGGAGGGGTGAATTAGTAAAGTCATGCAGCGAGCCGGGACGGGAGAAAACCAGGTCCAGAGTATTCCCGTCCTCATGTGTAGGAGAATTAGTAAACTGTGAGAGGCCGAATGAAGAAGTTAGAGAAAGAAGATGAGAGGCAGACTGGGAGAGCGGATCATTGATGGGGATGTTAAAGTCTCCCATGATGAGGGTGGGGATGTCACAGGATAGAAAGTGAGTAAGCCAGGTGGTGAAGTGGTCTAGAAACTGGCGGGAGGAGCCTGGAGGGCGATAAACGACCGCCACTCGTAAGGAGAAGGGCTTAAAGAGTCTGACGGCGTGGACTTCAAAGGAAGGAAATGTAAGTGAGGGAACGGGGGGATGACCTGGAAAGCACATTGTGATGAAAGGAGCAAACCAACACCTCCACCCTGTCTGTTCTCAGGTCTGGGGGTATGTGAAAATTTTAGCCCACCAAACGAGAGAGCGGCAGCAGCGGTGGTGTCTGAATGCTGGATCCAGGTTTCTGTAATAGCCACAAGGTTAAGGGAATTAGAGAGAAAAAGATCGTGAATGTAAGTCAGTTTGTTACACACAGACCGTGCATTCCAGAGAGCACATTGGAAAGTGAGAGGAGAAGGCATGCACTGAATGTTAATAAGATTAGCAGGGTTTCTATATGCAGATGGAGGAGAGTAACGTATGCTGGTGGAGGGAGGCCCAGGGTTGGGGGAGATGTCACCTGCAACTATTAAAAGGAGAAAAAACAGGTAAAAATTGATTCAATGAAATTTTACCAAATCTTGTTGCAAACATAACACCATCTGTAAAAAAAAAGCTGAAGTTGAAAAAAGGATGGCTTCTACAAATGAATAATAATCCTAAAGACATGTCTAAATCCACAATAGATGACCTCAAAAGGCGCAAGCTGAAAGCTTTACAATAGCCCTCATAGTCCCCTTATATGAACATCATTGAAAATCTGTGGCTAGACCTATAAATAGCAGAGGATGCAAGATGACCCAGGAATCTCACAGAACTGGCAGAATTTTAAAAGAAGAATCCTTCAAACAAGATTTGGAAGAATTAAAAGACTCTTGGATGGCCACTAAAAGCGTTTACAATATGTGTTACTTGCAAAACAGTGTGCTACTAGCTACAAACCATGCAGGGTGTCTAAACTTTTGCATCAGCACATTTTCCTTCTTGTAAATTTTAAAATGTAAAAGATGAATATACTGTATATGTATGTACGTATACAGTATATTAATCTTTTACATTTTAAAAACTATGAAAAGGAAAATGGGCAGATGCAAAAGGGTTGGCAACCTGCAAGGTTCATAGCTAGTACACCCATTTGCAAGTATCACATCTTGCAAATGCTTTTTGTAGCCAGGCAAGAGTCTTTTAATTCTTTCAATTTTTGTTTATATAATTGTATATATATATTTTTTTTTTTTTTTTTTCTCCACAAAACACAAAGTACATGTGTCAGCTTTAAATTTAGGCCTTTTAAAGATCACTTCAAATTCAACTTGCTTTACTTTTCACAACAGTAATTTCGACAGGGGTGCCCAAAATTTTAAACACCACTCTAGGTCTCCTGATTGCAGAGACACAGTCTCCAGATCTTAGTTATAGGCGCTGTCAGACGCCATATGTACCCCTGTATATTTCCATTAGAAATGACGCTTCTAGTAGAGAATATCTCCATATAATCCGCATCTGACGGAACATATTACAATCGTTTATCTTTTAAGAATCGTACATAATCTGATAGAAAACACTTCTATTTGCCCCAGATGAGCAATACAGGCTCAAGTACCTGGATTGCGGCACTATTTAGGCTCATACGTGTCCATCAGCCCCAGTCACATTCCTCTATTGAGTCTGTCAAGTGCCGGATCCATAATGTGAAGCTGTAATTATTATCCATATATTATTGTCATATTCCTATGATGTTACAATCTACTGCTTATATGTCGCGTCCCCAAGAGATACAGTCCCCATCTCATGTCCGTCCAGCTCCAGTGTCTCTAACAACATTTCCCATGATCACCCACCCGGAACAATCTCCATGGCTTCCATCAGGCAGGACCACCAACATTGCTGGTGGGATCCAGACCCAGATACAGTTTCACTATTAGCAGAAATGTGATGTAATAAGACGATGCAGCAGAATATTACTATGAGGATTATCATCATCATCATTACCTCTCACACAGGGATAAAGATAAGTGCAAGGAGCAAACTTTCCCAGAAGAGCAGGAACTGCTAGGCCTGTGTAACAAGGTGGCACAGGGTGGTAGTCGCGGGTGAGTCTACTTAAAGGGAACCTGTCACCCCCCCCCCAGGCGTTTTTAGGTAAAAGAGCCACCTTCAGCAGCACTAAGGCTGCATTCTGTGAAGGTGGCTCTTCTGTTTCTGACCCCTAGTAACGCAGAAATATTGACTTTAAGGCTGTGTGCACACGATGCAGATTTGCAGTGGTTCCGCAGCGGATTTTACCGCACAGAAACGTTGCATTTCTGCATTGTGATGTACAGTAGCCTTAAAATCAATGTAAAAAAAAAACGCTGTGCAGACGCTGCGGATTTTTCCGCGCGGTTTTCCCGCGGTACAAAATCCGCAGCATGTTACTTCTTTTGTGCGGTTTTCTATCTCCCCTGTCACCAAATCCGCAGGGGGAAAACCGCGATGGAAAACCGCACAAAAACCGCATGAAAACCGCATGAAAAATGGAAGAAATCCGCAGGAAAAATGCAGGTCATTTGACTTGCGGATTTCTTCCATTCTGCACGGAAAAATCCGCAGGGCCAAAAAGTACGTCTGCACTCAGCCTTAGGGTATGTGTACACGGAGTTTTTTGGATCTGCGGATTTCACTGCAAAAGTCCTGCGGTTTATCTGCGGATTTGCCTGCGGTTTTGCCCTGCGGTTTCACACCTCATGATGAATAAGGTGTGAAACCGCAGCGGTTCTGCACAAAAGAATTGACATGCTGCAGATTGTAAACCACTGCAAAACCACGCTGAAAAATCCGCAGCATGTGCACAGCGTTTTATTTTTACATAGGAAATAAAGGTACTGTACAATGCAGCAAAATCTGCTGCGGACGCGCAGAGCCAAAACCGCTGCGGATCCGCAGCAGAATCCGCAGCGTGTGGACATACCCTTATAAATAGGTCCTCATACCTGTAATGCGTCCCATAGGTATGGTGTGTCCCCCTGTATCAGCCGTCTGCCAGCCGTCCATCACGCCTCTGTCCTGTGTCTGGGCGCTGCCTCCTCCTGTGTAGTATGCTTGTGCTGTGACAACTCTAGCTGCAGCTTCCCCCATCCCCCTCCTCCTCTTTCTTTTTCCTCCCTCAGCACGCAGCGTTTGATGAGCTAACCTGCCAGTGACCTGCTTGTGTGCCGAGAGAGGAAAAAGAAAGAGGAGGAGGGGGATGGGGAAGGAACAGCTACAGTTGTCACAGCACAGGCATACTACACAGGAGGAGGCGGCGCCCAGACACAACAGAGGCATGATGGACGGCTGTCAGACGCCTCTCAGGAATGCGGAACAGTACCTGGTACTTTTCCTCAGATGCAACAAGCACAACACAAAAATTTTTCTTTTGGAACAAGACCACATCATTTAATGTCAGATATCTGAGCAGCATAATGGCCTGTATTCGGGCCCTGTTCCTTCTGCTTCTCACACTCCTCAGCGGTGAGTCCAGGGTCTCCGGAGCTTCTGGCTTCTTTCCTCCAGCAGTGGCCATCTCTTAAACTTGAAACCTCCTGCTCCTGTGACCCAACTGTGGCCACCAATTTCTTTCAGGGCGCCTCTTCCCTCTGGCTTACTGCAGGGGTAGCGACCAGTGGAGGCGGTCGCACATAACACAAGCTTCCTGCGCCTGTCTCTCCTCAATGCTGGAGAGCACTTTTACTGTCACTGCATATGGTCCCCGGGGCAGGTGCGAGGACTGGGGTGAGGGTAAGCGTCGCATTCACCATGACTGCATCCAGCTGCGATGGTCCTTCACTGCGTCCACGCAAACTCAGGATCACTGCCGCAATGGTCCCTCTTTCCACTGTTACTGCCTTCTTGACTGCTCCTTCCGACTCCTGCTTCTCCACACCCGTGGTGCTCCAGCTCCCGGCAAATTGGCAATCCTCTGCTGCATTCAGACAGGTATCTCACTGGGCAATGGCATCTCTCTTCTAGGCACACCATCTTGTTCTTCTGGGTTCCACTCTTTCATTGGCAGGGTCACACTTGGCTGTTCCACCCATTTCCTTGAGTTCTGCTGCACGGGTGGGAACTTCTTCTTCACCCACACCCATTTAGGGTGGGAATCTTTCACAGGGGGGCGCTACCTCCTGTCTTTTGGCACCAAATCTTCTCCATGATGTCCATGAAAGGCGGCAACATCTCTCATTTTCGTGCCAATGGCAACCATCTTTTCGGTAGTGGTCGGCACTATCTTTAAGTCATCAGCATCTGCTATCTTTGTCTCTTTCACAGCGGTCAATATCTCAAAGTCTGTCAGTCACCATGTTCAATTCATTCATGGCGGACAACATTTCAGCATCACTGTCAGCCACCATCTTCAATTCTTTCAGGGCGGGCAACATCTCAACATCACTTTCAGCCACCATCTTCAATTCTTTCATGGCGCACAACAAATCTCAGGAATCTTCTCAAAGTCACTGTCAGTCTCTCGTCTGGTTCCAATAGGGAAAGGTGCCAGGAGTGCCATCTCAGCTGCCCGGTCGTAGAGCCCGGATCCTTCTCTGACAGTCTTAGGGTTGCAGGGCTGCTGGGGTCGATCCTACCGACAATGCCAAATGTAGCAAGGTGGCTTGGGGTGGTAGTCGTGGGCGAGTCTATTTAAAGCAACAGTCCACAGACACCCCGGCCTGTTGCACATGAAACACGAACAGGACAGATGCATCCCCAGGTGGTTTACCTTGTCTCCACAGTCACTGCAGTCCAGGCAACCAGGATCCAGGAACAGTTATAATCCAACAGGAAAACTATTTATTTTGGAATAAATAAGGTAGAAAAAGTAGTTGCAGCAAATCTGGTAAAACTTCCTGCTGTTTCCTTATTACTCTTCACCACCATATCAGAGGAAGCAATGGTGGCAGCAGTAGCGACAGTCCACAGTGACAGTTCTCAGTCCAACTTCCGAGTGCTGATAGTCCTCAACAGGGCACCACACAGTCCTGTGCCCACTTCACTGTTCAAAGGTCCATGGCAGCACTCTGTTCCCTCATGGGGTCCCGCCAGCTCCCAACAGGGGAGCACACCCTGCCACGGGCACACTTGCCCAGGCACTGACAAGGAAGCAGGAGCTTCATCTTCCCTTGAGGCTGCTGGCTCAGCCCCCTATATTAACCTCCTCTGTCCCTTCCTCTAGCATGTGCATTACAAACAGAGGCGCAGCTAGGGATTTGGTTCAGGGGGGCGAAACTTCTGAGTGGGTCCCTAACCAGAGAACCTCAGCAAATGACCGCGCTGTTGCTAAAAATAATCTATATATAAAAAGACCAGTATTGATATTACTGCCATATGGTCAGTGGTAAATAATACCAGTCCTACAGAACATATAGATTACAGCAGAGTTAAAGATAGTGTCTTGCAGCTGACATTCTTTCTGATGGAATCATTCACTTTTCTGGTCTTTTCCTTCTGGCCCAGACCGACATGATGACTTCTCCAGCCAGGACTCAGCTGCAGAGAATACAACAAAGACATGTTTCACTTCTCATATTTTCAGCACTGTCCAAAACGGGACTATTCTCAACCTGCACAAACTGCTCATCCTGCTGATACCCCAATACTGAGCTGCTGCTGCCGTTGGTGTCCCTATTACTGCACATGATACCCCAATGGTGAGCCGCTGATGCCGTATGTGTCCCTATTACTGCAACTATTGTGTGGTTCTGTGTGCCCTCTAAATTCTAAAGCAACTCTCTAGAATATAGTAATACCTGGTGCAAGTGCCTTAGAAAACAGTGCCCACATTCAGGGTCGGACTGGGCCACCGGAGAACCGGACGATTCTCCGGTGGGCCCAGGCACTGATACCTGCTGTCATATAGGGTCAGCTGCCTAACTCCTCTGCTGCTCCAGGGGCCCCCAGCCAGTGGTGTGTTGTTAATAGCAGCACACCAACAGCTGCTATGGGGGCCCCCAGTACCAGCAGAGCAACAGCGGGTGACAGGAAGCCAATGCCTGTTCCCGCTGCTAAAGTGAAATAAATATTCATGCTTTCCCACACTCCCATGGGAGTGAAGAGGAGTGAATATTAAGCGGGCAGTGTTTGCCACACGCCAGGGCCCCCAGCCCATGTGGCCATAAAACAGGGGGGCGCAGCATCATGGCGGCCCCCCCAGTGCGCGCCACAGTAATGGAAGAGAGAGCATCACATGATGCTCCCTCTCCTATCATTACCCTCTTCCTCTGAAACACAGCGGGTGTGCTATGACATCACTTCATCGCGTCCCCACTGTATGCCGGTCTGACTGCAGCGCAGCTCCTGACATGGGAGCAGAGCCACCGCCGAAATCAGTGTGGGAGCGAGTAAGAGAGGTGAGCAGTTTTTTTTATTTATATAGTGAGTCCTGGTTGCGTGATTATGATACCCCGTAAGGGGGGGTGGCAGCATGATACCTATATGAGGGGGCAGGATGATATACCTCGTATGAGGAGGGGGCAACATGATACACCAAATGATGGGGGCAGCATGATACCTCGTATGAGGGGGGTAGTATAATACCCCGCATGAGGGGGCAGCATGATACCCCATACAAAGGGGGCAGCATGATACCCCATATAAGAGAGGAACACAAACAGAGAGCACAGAATGACAATTGTGCAGAAATATCCAGCAGTAAAACATATAACAGTAGTCAGCAAGTGCTGATAAAAAGATGATAACAAATACAGGGTATTTAGTCGATACGCTTTTTGCAAAAAAATGTATACCAAGCTGCCTCACCGCATCAAGGTAACCCCTATTGAAGCAGTCCCTATCTAATGTATTTAAAACCTGAACATGTGAACAGTGTCTAAATGAACAGGATGAAGACAGGCGCTTCCTAGTATGGGCACGTGGTGCAAGCCAGCTCTTTATGTGCATGTCACACAAGAGAGGGGTGGGGTCTCACAAATCATGCATAGGCACGGAAAAAACTGGATTAAAAACACATGTGACATGCACACATATGAACAAGTTGGTAGGACACTGTTCAAACCACCCACTGACTCAAACACAAACAGAGAGCACAGAATGACAATTGTGCAGAAATATCCTGCAGTAAAACATATAACAGTAGTCAGCAAGTGCTGATAAAAAGATGATAACAAATACAGGGTATTTAGTCGATACGTTTTAAAATCTGAACATGTGAACAGTGTCTAAATGAACAGGATGAAGACAGGCGCTTCCTAGTATGGGCACGTGGTGCAAGCCAGCTCTTTATGTGCATGTCACACAAGAGAGGGGTGGGGTCTCTCAAACCATGCATAGGCACGGAAAAAACTGGAGTAAAAACACATGTGACATGCACACATATGAACAAGTCGGTAGGACACTGTTCATACCACCCACTGACTCAAACACAAACAGAGAGCACAGAATGACAGTTGTGCTGAAATATCCTGCAGTAAAACATATAACAGTGGTTAGCAAGTGCTGATAAAAAGATGATGACAAATACAGGGTATTTAGTCGATACGTTTTTTTGCAAAAAAATGTATACCAAGCTGCCTCACTGCGTCAAGGTAACCCCTATTGAAGCAGTCCCTATCTAATGTATTTAAAACCTGAACATGTGAACAGTGTCTAAATGAACAGGATGAAGACAGGCGCTTCCTAGTATGATCTTTTTATCAGCACTTGCTGATAGAATTAATTAGCTGCAGTCTGCTATACAGCGAAAGGACAGCAGGTGGCAGCAAACCAAATGCAAAACTGAACACAAAGAATGGTAACATAACACAATCTATATAAGCATATAATCATAACTTTAGATGGAACAGCACACTCCCCATCTGAAATTCTGAAAGGGACTTCACTAAATTAATGTTTTTTGTTTACGTTCAATAACCTAAAAAGGAAACACAAATATGCATGCAATAATAACAACTTCAAAATGAGGTTGATGACAGTCAGTTCCTGAGGCAATCCAAAGATACCCATCTTTGGATCAGAGAAGCCACACTAGACCAAACTGTCTCCGACCCAACGGTAATCCAATGGAGGAAGTAGTAGGGCAGTGTTCTGTTCAAGGTTCATCCAACCGGAATGTCCTCGGTAGAGAGTGGTTTGTGGCAGACATGCCAACTGTGACAGTCTTTGTCTCCAAGTGAGCTGAGATAAGATCTTGCAATGTGGACTAACCTTGCTATAGTCCTGATGAGTTTCATCCAATTGGAGAAGCGTTCAAAGTGCTGGCAACCGAGGCTGGAGGTTGGTTTAGTGTTCGTTGCCAAGGCACTGACCTCGGAGCAGACTTCTGGATCGCCATCCGGATCCTGGATGCTGAAGACTTCCTGGACACGTTCACTTCCCTTCTGTTCCAACAGAAACATAGGACCTGAAAGCCAAGAAGAGTTAGCAAAGGACCTTATAGACATAGGTCTAGTGGCATAGAATCATAGAATCATAGAATCATAGAATCGTAGAGTTGGAAGGGACCTCCTGGGCCATCTGGTCCAACCCCCTGCTCAAAGCAGGATTCGCTAAATCATCCCAGTCAGATGTCTGTCCAGCCTCTGTTTGAAGACTTCCATTGAAGGAGAACTCACCACTTCTCGTGGCAGCCTGTTCCACTCATTGATCACTCTAACTGTCAAAAAGTTTTTTCTAATATCTAATCTGTGTCTCCTCCCATTCAGTTTCATCCCATTGCTTCTAGTCTTTCCTTGTGCAAATGAGAATAAAGTTGATCCTTCTACAATGTGACAGCCCTTTAGATATTTGTAGACAGCTATTAAGTCTCCTCTCAGTCTTCTCTTTTGCAAACTAAACATTCCCAAATCCTGCAACCTTTCCTCATAAGACAGGGTTTGCAGACCGGTCACCATTCTGGTCGCTCTTTTCTGAACTTGCTCCAGTTTGTTGATGTCTTTTTTAAAATGTGGTGCCCAAAACTGGACACAATATTCCAGATGAGGTCTGACCAAAGAGGAGTAGAGGGAAATAATGACTTCACGTGATCTAGACTGTATGCTTCTGTTAATACATCCTAGAATTGCATTTGCCTTTTTTGCTGCTGCATCACACTGTTGACTCATATTCAGTCTGTGATCTATTAGTATACCCAAGTCTTTTTCACATGTGCTGTCACTTAGCCCTATTCCTCCCATTCTATATATGCTTTTTCCATTTTTATTGCCCAGATGTAGTACTTTGCATTTCTCCCTGTTAAAAACCATTCTGTTAGTTGCTGCCCACTTCTCCAGTTTATTTAAATCTTTTTGAATCCTCTCTCTCTCTTCTCTAGTATTAGCTATCCCTCCTAGCTTTGTGTCATCAGCAAATTTAATCAGTTTACCCTCAATTCCTTCATCTAAATCGTTGATAAAGATGTTGAACAATACAGGGCCCAGGACAGAGCCCTGTGGTACCCCACTTGAGACATTCTTCCAACTGGATGTGCAGCCATTTACGACCACTCTTTGGGTCCGATCACTAAGCCAGTTATGAATCCACCTAACAGTTGCCTTGTCCATTCCATACTTAATCATTTTTTCAATAAAGATTGTATGAGAGACTTTGTCAAATGCTTTGCTGAAGTCAAGATATACTATATCTACAGCATTTCCTTGATCCACCCAATCAGTGATACCGTCATAGAAGGAAATTAAGTTAGTCTGACATGACTTATTAGTTACAAACACATGCTGACTCTGTTTAATCACTTCATTCTTATCCAGGTATTGACATACATGTTGTTTAATAATTTGTTCAAAGATCTTTCCTGGTATAGAAGTCAGACTCACCGGCCTATAGTTACCTGGGTCCACCTTCTTCCCCTTTTTGAAGATAGGAACAACATTTGCTCTTCTCCAGTCTTCTGGCACTTCTCCTGTTCTCCAAGAATTTTCAAAGATTATAGAGAGGGGTTCAAAAATTTCTTCTGCTATCTCCTTCAGTACTCTGGGGTGTAATTCATCTGGACCTGGAGACTTGAATTCATTTAGGCTAGCTAAGTGTTTCCTCACTATCTTTCTGTTTATAGATATCCTGGATTCTTCTATTCCCTTAATAGGACAGTGAATAACAGTTGATGTTACATTTCCTTTCTGAGAGAAAACAGATGCAAAATAGGAATTTAAAAGTTCAGCCTTCTCAACATCCTGTCTTACCATTTCATCATTTTCATCCTGTAAAAATCCTATAGCATCTTTGACTTTTCTTTTACTTTTGACATATCCCCAAAATCCTTTATTATTGCTTTTGACATCTCTTGCAAGCCTCAATTCATTTTCAGCTTTAGTTAATCTGATTTGTGCCCTGCAGGTTCTGCAGACAGCATTATATTCTTCTTTAGATATGCCTCCCTCTTTCCATTTTATAAACATTTTTTTCTTCCTTTTTAGCATGTGCTTAAGTTCTGTGTTCATCCATCCTGGTTTCCTTAACTGCTTCCTATTCTTCCCTCTTTTCGGAATTGTTAACAACTGTGCTTTGAGAATTTCATTTTTCAAGATTTCCCATCCTTCCTGGACATTTTTGTCTTTAAGGATATCCAGCCATTGGATCCCTCCAATTCTCTTTCTGAATCCCTTAAAATCTGCCTTTCTGAAATCTAACCTTGACGTCTGAGTCTTCACAGGTCTTCCGCCTCTAGTTATCCAAAATTCTAAAATAGCATGGTCGCTACCTCCTAGGGTCCCAGCCACTTTTACCTCCTCAACCATTTCCTCCCTGTTTATAAGGATTAGATCCAAGGTAGCAGTTCCCCTTGTTTTCTCCCTTACCTTTTGGAAGATAAAGTTGTCAGCAAGAGAGGATAAGAATTTCCTTGACCTGTTAGTTTTGCCTGAGAGAGATTCCCAACAAATGTCTGGATAGTTGAAATCTCCCATGACAACTATGTCATATTTTTTGGAGAACTTGGCCATTTGATGCATAAAGAGTTCATCCATAGCTTCAGCTTGCACAGGCGGCCTGTAGTAAATGCCTACAATGGTGTCCTTTCCATTGTTCTGTCCTTGTATTCTTACCCAAACAGTTTCCACAGAACTCCCAGTCTCTGAAGCTTTAATCTCTGTGCAGATATACGCATTTCTAACATACAATGCGACACCCCCTCCTCGTTTATCAAGTCTGTTTCTTGCAAATAAGTTGTATCCTTCTAGTCTTGTATTCCAATCATGTGTATTGTCCCACCAAGTTTCAGTGATTCCAATGACATCATATTTCTTTTCCTGTGTTAGTAGTTCCAATTCTCCTTGTTTGTTGCCCATGCTTTGTGCATTAGTATAGAAACATTTTAGTTTGTGATTGGTTTCTCTTTCTCCAATATTTTTATTAATTAGATTCTTTCGTCTTTGTTCTTCCTTTCCACTTCTAATAGCAGAGTTCTCAATAGCATTTGTCAGGTGTATGGCTTTTTCTGGTCTTTTGCTTCCCTTCCCATGTTGTTCTAGTTTAAAGCTCTCCTTACAAGTGTAGCAAGGCGACTTCCAAATACATGCTTACCAGTCTTCGTAAGGTGCACCCCATCTCTAGCAAGTAGTCCATCGTATAAGTAGTTCACTCCGTGATCCAGAAATCCAAATCGTTGCTGACGGCACCATCGACGTAGCCAGTTGTTCACCTGCAGAATCTTATTCCACCTCCTTGTTCCATGGCCATCCACTGGGAGGATGGAAGAGAAGACCACCTGTGCTCCCAGTTCTTTCACTTTCTTGCCTAAGTCTTCAAAGTCTCTGCAGATGGTTTCCAGGTCGTTTCTTGCAGTGTCATTTGTCCCCACATGTAGTAGCAGGAATGGGTAGTCATCTGTAGGTCTGAAGAGTCAGCTGGATTAAGTTCAGATGGGATATAGTGCCATTGTTCAGGCTTGGAAGACCTCCTTATTCTCTCGATGCGGTTATTGACGTACACGTAGAAGCGCCTTGTTTGGTTGGAGATGTAGCCTAAGACAACCTTACTGTCACTGTAGTATTGCACATCATCAATGTTGGTGTCCAGCTCGTGCTGTATAAAGTCTGCGAGTTCTACTGCAAGCACGGTCGCACAGAGTTCAAGCCTGGGAATAGTGTGATCAGGCTTGGGAGCCAACTTGGCCTTGCCAAAGACGAATCCAACGTGATCTTAATTGTCGGGACCCGTCACTTTCAAGTAGGCGACAGCTGCAATGGCTTCTGTGGATGCGTCTGAGAACACATGGAGTTCCGTCCTGGTGCTGGCAACAAATGAGGTTCTGGCGTGGCATCTTGGTAACTATGGATTTCATCCAAGGCACAAAAAGAGACTGCTTCCAGGTTTCCCATTTCGGTTCCTTCTCAGGAGGGAGTGGGGCATCCCAGTCCTTGATGGTTTCGGAAAGCTGTCTCAGAAGGGATTTACCTTGTATGGTAATTGGTGATACGAACCCCAGTGGGTCGTATAAGCTATTCACCACTGACAGGACACCAGGTTTAGTGAATGGTTTGTCTGCACTGTTGATTTGGAAACTGAAGGTATCGACTGACAGGTTCCACCTCAAGCCTAAGCTTCTCTGCACAGGTGGACAGTCTGGTCCCAGGTCTATGTCCTTGAATCCTGGTGCGTGATCACTTGAATCAAAGGCTCTCATGACAGCCAGGCTGTTTGAAGCAATTTTGTGCAATCTAAGCTTAGCTTGGTTCAGCATACCTTGGGTCCTCTTGAGTAGATCGATAGCCGGTTCTTCTCTGGGCAAAGATTTTAGACCATCATCTACATAGAAGTCTTTCTCTACAAAGTCTCTGGCATCTGTTCCATATTTGGACTTTCCTTCTTGTGCGGTTCTCCGCAGGCCATAGGTTGCCACTGCTGGGGAAGGGCTGTTCCCGAATACGTGCACCTTCATGCGATACTCCACCATCTATTTGCTGGGATCATTGTCCTTGCACCATAGGAACCAGAGGAAATTCCTGTGGTCCTCTCTGACTATGAAACAGTGGAACATCTGTTAAATGTCGGCAGTGATGGCAATAGGCTCTTTCCGGAACCTCATCAACACTCCTACTAGGTTGTTTGTAAGGTTAGGACCCGTGAGGAGGACATCGTTGAGAGATACACCTTGATGTTTGGCGCTTGAATCAAAGACAACTCTAATTTGCTTAGGTTTCCGTAGGTGATATACTCCGAATGAGGGTAGGTACCAGCACTCCTTGCTTTCCTTTAAGGAAGGCGTTGGCTCCGCATGGTTATTCCGGAATATCTTGACCATAAAGGTGACAATGTGTTCTTTCATCTCCGGTTTGTTGCTAAGTGTGCATTGGAGAGAGTTGAATCTGAACAAGGCTTGTTCACGATTGTTCGGGAGTCTTACCCTGGTAGCTCGGAAGGGTAGGGGAAAAACCCAGTGATTGGTCTCGTCCTTAAGGAACTTTTTGTCCATTATCCTGACAAATTCCTTGTCTTCCATTGATGGGGCTACTTTGTTGTCATCCTTAGCTGTATGAAACACCGATCTTCCCAAGTCATCTGCCTAGGGAGAAGGAATGACATCAGGCAGCTGTATGGGATCTGGAGGCTTCTCTTTCACATCATAGTGATGAGGGCATGGTTTGCAGAAAGTAGTTTGTCCGTCTTGGTGTACATAGGTCTTAAAGGAATCGACTCTTGTCGGTCCAAGCACACATTTCCTATGATTACCCACCCCAAGTCGAGTCTCTGTGCGTAGGGGGCATAGTCAGGACCATTACACTGTTGGCGGACCTTATGTATCCTTAAATTGTCTCTGCCAAGCAGAAGTAGGATTTCAGCATCTGAGTCCATAGGTGGGATAACGCTGACTAGGTGCCTTAGGTGTGGTTGATGGAACACAGCTTCTGAGGTAGGGATCTCATCCCTTTGGTCAGGTATTTGATCGCATTCGATTAGCGGAGGTAAGGGTATTTCTATGCCTCCGTTGACAGGAGAAGCAATGAAACTTTGTGCCCTCCTGCCACTAGTCTCTATGCAGCCTGAGCAAGTGTTCAGAGTATATGACATTGCTGGTCCCTTGATTCCAAAGGCTTCAAAGAACTTAGGTCCAGCCAGGGATCGATTGCTCTGATCGTCAATAATGGCATACATTTTTACTGCCTTCTCTGGTTGCCCTTCTGGATAAACTTTGATTAGGCATATCCTGGCACAGCATTTATCACTTTGGCTCTCCCCACATACCTCTGAGCATGAGCAGTAGACAGCCGTGGTAGACTTGGCATTATTCTGTGGCTCCCCGCCATGGCTTGTAGCCGGACTAGAGGTAACTGCGACTGCTGAATCGCTGGTGGCTGAGGTTTGATGCAAAGCTGATGGGTGTTTGTCACTATGACACTCTTCACACTTAATGGCAGATTTACAGTCCTTGGCCATGTGTTCTAATGAGGCGCAGCACTTGAAACATACCCCAAGTTCGCTGAGGATTTTCTTGCACTCCTACATGGTTTTGGACCTGAAGCCTCTACATTTATTCAGTGAGTGCAGTTTTTTGTGAATGGGACACTCACGATTGGAAGACTTATCTCTCGATGGAATAGTGTACTGTTTATCGGCAGTTACTGCAGGTGGTGGCAGGTTAGTCTTTCTGACACTCACACTGCTCCTCAAGTCCTTGCGTCTATATGAGACGCTTTCATACCTTGACGGTGTTGCTGGAGCTGTAGTGTTAGACTCCATGAAGTCTAGGCTAGGGTCATTCCTCATTTGGGCCTGTTCGTCGACAAACTTGCAGAACTGATTGAATGGAGGAAAGGTGACATCATGTGATCTTTTGTACCTGGAAACGCATACTGCCCACTTCTCTTGCAGACTATGTGGCAGCTTTGAGATGATTGAGTTCCAGCTCCATAAGCAGATCGCTTAAGTCCAGAAGCTTGTGGGCTTCCTTAATAATAATAATAATAATAATAATCTTTATTTTTATATAGCGCTAACATATTCCGCAGCGCTTTACAGTTTGCACACATCATCATCACTGTCCCTGATGGGGCTCACAATCTAAATTCCCTATTAGTATGTCTTTAGAATGTGGGAGGAAACCGGAGTGCCCGGAGGAAACCCACGCAAACACGGGGAGAACATACAAACTCCTTGCAGATGTTGTCCTTGGTGGGATTCGAACCCAGGACCCCAGTGCTGCTTAAGGTTGATCCTTGGAACGTTCTGCAGTCTCTTGAATAGGGACTTTTCTATGACTTCAGCGCTGCCATAGGTTCTTTCGAGCCTCAGCCAGGCAGCAGCGAGACCTGCTTCAGCTTGCCCCACGTAGATGGTCCGAAGACACTTGATACGGTTCGTGGAGTCAGGACCCAACCATTTTACCATGAGGTCGAGCTCCCGTTCTGCAGATAGATTGAGGTCAGCAATGGTGGCCTTGAAGGTTGCTTTCCAGGCTCTGTAGTTCTCTGCACAGTCGTCAAACTTTCTAACTCAGGCATATCCGATCCTTCACTCCTTGTTACCATGTTAGCTTGTGTTGCCTCTCGGGAGTATAAGCTGTGTGGCGTGGAAGGGTGAATTGTTCCCAGGTAGAATGATGTTGCTGCAGGGTTGAGCTGTGGTTTAACCTCTGGAGATTTCGATGACTGCGGCTTGAACTGTGGAGATGGACTGGAGTGCATCTTGTGGTCATCTTGTGATGATTGCTGCTCCTGAGGGGACACATTATGGTGTTGGTCTTGGGTCTCTGCAGATGCTGTGGGTAACACTGGCACCGTAACTTGGGCTGACTTGGACATTTCCACATTGTTGGGTTGAACGTCGCTGGAGGTGTGTGCTGCAGATATCTGTTTCTGCATGTAATCACTGGTACGGACAGCTGGGTCCTCTTCTTCCAGTGGTGGTAGGCAAATCGGGTCGAGGTTTTGCTTCAATGCTTGCTCGAGTATTTTTACTTCAGCTAATGCAATTTTTTCCTCCATTTCTATTTGAAGAATCTTTGCACGAGCCTCTGCTTCTGTTTGAAGGATCTTTGCTTGGGCCTCTTCTTCTGCTTCTGCTTTCTTGGCTTCTGCCTGTGCCTCAGCTTTCACTTTCTTGGCTTCTGCCTCTGCTTCTGCTTTCTTGGCTTCTGCCTCTGGTTCTGTTTTCTTTCCTGTGTAGGAGCATCTTAGTTTGGCTCGCTCTGCGTTTAAACGGGCCTCTAGGATTCTGTCGCTGAAGGCTGAAGTTCTTGAGCAGGATGATTTGTATGACCGAGCAGAGTGTCTGGATGAGCCTGACCTGTGAGATCCAGCTTCTTGCAGATAAGCAATACGGATTTCCGCTTTATCTTTGGCGTCTTGCACAGCGGTGACCCTTTCTCTTTCTGTGGAATCCACTTTGCTTAATTCTGATGAGGTTTCATCAATATTAGAGTCTTTTAGGAAGGCAACGTACCTTGCGGATAGTCTCTAGTATCTTCCGTGGACCGTGTCTAGCCGTTTTATAGTGTCCTGTAGACTCACTGCATCATTTTTGTGATGTTGGATGCTTGATATGAGGGAGGTGACTCGTTCCCATAGGTTGTCCAGGTTGTCATTGAACTCATCCTTTGTACTGTGATAGTTTTCGACAGCCTTTATGGTTGGTTTGACAGAGCGTCTTGGTCGTGAGTCTTGGTCTGTTTCTGAAGTTGGCTCTGTTACCCCCTCTTCATAATGGACAGTATCGGGTAGTATTTGCTCTGTTTCAGCAGTGGGAGACGGTGCAGGGTCTTTTTTGGCCAATTTAATTAAAGGTGCACTGTCTCTTTTAGAAACTGAACTTTTGAATTGGGGGCTGGAAATCACAGTGCAGCTTAGTTAAGATGTCCTGACGAGATCCCCAATGTGTTTTTAGAGAATTGTGGGGTTTTGCAGTCCGACAATTTGCAGCAATATTGTATAATATACGGAAAGTCTCTATGCACAATGCGGTCAGAGGTGACGCAGCAGAGTTTCTTAGCAGAGCAGGGCTGCAGTATGTGAGCGGGCAGATGGGTTAGGATATAAGGGTGATTTTTTGCCGGGCTTCAAGGCAGTTTTTTGACTGTTCTGTCCTCACATGAGGCGAATGGAGGTGTAGGTGATTGGGGTTTGGAGAGATTCCTACCTTCCGTTTCCTCAATGCAGAGCAGACAGGACCATTGTTGCTGTTTTGCTGTTCATGCATCCGGAGAGATGATACACACCAGATATTGTGAAGTCCAGACTTGTTTATTGGAAATCTGGACATACAGCGTATGATTAGTAATGCAGTACTTCTCCAGAAATGCAGGTATAATGACAAAGGTGGTACCGCAAGATGCAGCAAGGTGAGCAACGGATTTGTATGTGGTCGAAAAACTGATGCCTTTCACAGCCTGCTAAGCATGTCTCTCTCAGGAGAAAATGAAACTAGTAATGGCCACCGGCAGGAAGAGAAGGACTGACCTGACCTGGAAGTGGAACTAGAATTAATTAGCTGCAGTCTGCTATACAGAAAAAGGACAGCAGGTGGCAGCAGACCAAATGCAAAACTGAACACAAAGAATGGTAACATAACACAATCTATATAAGCGTATAATCATAACTTTAGGGTACGTGCACACGCTGCAGATTCCGCTGCGGATTAATCCGCACGGATTTTGCAAAAACTGCAGATAATCCGTAGGTCAAAAGACCTGCGGATTATCTGCGGTTTTGCCTGCGGTTTGGTCCTGCGGATTCACCATCTCCACAATGTCAATTCTTTCTGCGGATTCAAAACCACAGCAAATCCGCGCGGATTTTTCCACAACGTCAGCACAGCGGTTTTTTAGTACCATTCATTTGAATGGTACTGTACACCGCAGCTAAAGCTGCTGCGGGTCCGCAGCGGCCAAAACCACTGCGGAAACGCAGCGGAATCCGCAGCGTGTGCACGTACCCTTAGATGGAACAGCACACACAGAGAGAGAGAGAAAGAACAGAGAGAAATAAATAAAGAAGGAAAGAAAGAACAGTGAGAGAGAGAAAGAGAGGAAAGAAAGAAAGAGGGGAAAGAAAGAGAACAGAGAGAGAAAGAAAGAACAGAGAGAGAGAAAGAAAGAATAGAGAGAGGAAGAAAGAGGGGAAAGAAAGAAAGATTAGAGAGAGGAAGAATGACAGATTAGAGAGAGAAAGAGGGGAAAGAAAGAATAGAGCGAAAGAAATAACAGAGAGAGAGAAAGGAAGAGGGGAAAGAAGGAAAGAAAAGAGAGAAGGAAAGAAAAGAGAAAGAAAGAAGAGAGAGGGAAAGAAAGAACACAGAGAGAGAAAGAAGCAGAGAGAAATAAATAAAGATTCTATAAAGATACTATAGCAGCCCGGCTCACATTGTAGTGCACACCTGAGCCTCCCGGTGGAGGACATATAATGATCCGCTCATATGGCTGACATCCCCGAGTCCAAGGTGATCCTGCTGTTCGCACTGTCGGAGGAGGACACGGTGATGGATCTGAAGCATTCCCTGATGTGCCTCCATGGTTCCATCACAATCTCCTCACAATCTCCCCCCGAAATTATCTCATTTCCAGTCAGCATCTAGCACATCACTTCCGGTGGAACATCACGTGCAAATTTTAAAGTGCTCCTTGGGGCTTTGCCATGTACTCCTGTGTCTGCGGGAAAAGTAAGCTCCTGGCTGGGGCAGCGGGGCAGACTCTCTCTCAAAATCAGGAGAATTGGGAGGTATGAATGCTCCCCACTATACACCTTGTACACGCATGGCTCGACACAACTCATACACACATGGTTCCACTTTCTATGCCTTGTACACACACGGCTCCACTCCGTACACCACGCACACACAGCTCCACTCAGTACACACATGGCTTCACTCCGTAAACGTCGCACACATGCGGCTCTGCTCCGTACAACTTGTACGCACGCAGCCACGCTCTGTACACCTTGTGCACACATGGCTTCACTCCATAAACCTTGTACACATGCGGCTCCACTCCATACACCTCGTACACACGCAGTTCCACTCTGTGCACCGCATACACATGCGGCTTTGCTCCATACATACACACGGCTCCACTCCGTACACCACATACAAATGTAAGGGGGTGAAGTGTCGGAAGAGCCAGGGGAGGGCTGCCTCCTCTGCTCCATGCCTGGAACCATTGAACAGGGCAGCAGGTTCCCCAGGGGACAGAGGAGGGGCTGAGCACAGGAAGCCAGCAGAGCAGAGAGTGGCAAAACAGCACGCGCTTTCCTCAGAGGAGCCTGGGCAGCAGAAGGGGAGGACGCTGACGCAGACTGGGAAAGAGACAGAGCTCCCGGTCATAGAGTAAAGTCCGGGGTACCATTCACAGAGACGACAGAGCATGAGTACGTGAGACTGTGTACTAAGGAGACAGCAAAGGTGCGCGCTGACCCCTGTGGACAGACTGAGACCCGCAGAGAAGCGGAGGCCTGTATAGAGACTGTGGCCAGAGCAGAGACCGTAGCCTGTGAATATGTAAAGCTGGAGTCTGCAGTGACAGATGAGGTGTGTCCTGACCCCCGTGTGAAGTCTGTGTCCAGTGCAAAGGCAGCAGCTAGTACAAAGATAGCAGCAAGTGTGGAGATAGCAGCACATGCAGAGGCAGTGATCAGTGCTGAGAGATCTAACGGGACAGAGTGTCGTTTCCCTGCAAAGAGACTGTGTGCTGTGATAAGATGCTTCCCTGCAAAGAGACTGTGTGCTGCGCTATGACTTATCCCTGCAAAGAGACTGCGCCCAGTGACAGGGCTGTGACCTGCTTAGAGTGACTATACCATGTACAAAGTTCCGGTGACCCTTGTGTTAATGCCAAGCCCCTGATTCCGTTGGGAAAGCACCGCTGTGGAGTTGTAAAGAAGGACTTGGAGCACAGGGGATATCGTTTGTCTCTTGCACCTCTGGCTCCCGCAGTAACCCCACATATTTCAGCTGGACATTGTTAAAGGCACAGGATACGGAGTACTTCAGACCAGTGCTGCTGGTGATTCGGTGCCAACGTGGGAGAAGAGTGACCCCTTCAATCAAGACCCCTGCAGACTGATAAGTGCCTTCATATGAAAACCCCTGATAAGATTGTCAAATCCTGCTTATTCCTTTTTTGACTGTTTCCAGTGTTTGTTCTCATCATATCAATACTGCACCGTTATTTCACCTGTATTATTCCCTGTAAATAAACCTCCCCTTTAACTGTTGGTCCGTCTGTTCCGTAGTGACATACTCTCATCCCTGCACCTTATTACACACATGGCTCTGCTCCGCTCCGTACACAAACGGCTCAGCTCTGTACACTTCGTACACACACGGCTCCGCTCTGTACACCTCGCTCGTACACACATGGCTCCACTCCGTACACCTTGTACACACACATCTCCACTCCATACACTGTGTAAACCCCTCTTGACCCCACACATAAACTTCCCCTCATCCAGCATTATGACAACCAGCACAGCAGAGTCCTGCACACACTTAGGCCCCTGATCATGTGACCCCCTGACTCCTCCCCTCCTGTGACCTCACCACAGGTCCTGTGCACACAGAAGAGAACATAGCGGCCGGGCCAGGCGGCAGAGCAGGGAGATGATCGATTCTCGCTGCTCTTCCACAGATACAGTTACAGTAGTGTAGCTCCGGGTGGGCTCCCTCAGAGCACGGGGCCCGGGGCCATTGCCCTCTCTGCCCCCCCGTAGCTACGCTACTGATAACAAACACAGCACAACAGTTATACATGGCCTACACAGCACATTAACAGTGTGAAACACAAGGGGATAAAATTAGGGCATAAGTGGTACATAACATTACTGAACAACAGCAGAACATTAAGAAGTTAACATACAGGTACACAATCTGGGTACAGCATAAACTGCACAGGCCCAGCACACGGGAGAGACTGGAGGCAATGAGGTTCTCTGCCACCTCCTTACATCTGCAAAGGGACCGACTACCTATTAACGTTCATGCATTTAAGATAAGTGGTCAGAAAAACCCTTGGAGGTAGAGTGTGGAGGGGCAACATACTTTTCCCCATACAGTACATATATAGAGTGCTAACATGTACAATGTTTTATGTTTTTAAACAAAATGAGTTACTAAGGGTTTGTTTCCAGCGTCAAATCCGCAGCGGCCAGATGTTACATCATAGTGGAAGAGATTTTATGAAATCCCATCTCCACTATGCGTGCAGGGACCCCTCTGCAGACCTGCATATACGCATGTGTGGCGCATCTTTCTAGACTGCAGCATATCTATTTATCTTGCGGAGATGCTCAGTCTCCGCAAGATAAATAGCACAATCCCATATATAGGATGCCGTGATTCCGCATGTGTTCAATGAACACTTGGGGATCACCGCACTTACAAAAGCCGGCAGCGCTTTGTACAGAGCGTGCATCTGCTGCGTTCAAAGTGCTGCCAATACTGAACATCGAAACATACCCTAATACATTTCTGGCTCTGAGTATATTACTTGCGAACAAATAGGACATCACTGATGGTCAATGATCTCTGGATAATGATCGGGGATTAGATCTCTTCTGTAGGAGATCCCTGATTGCAGTAAGATCCAGATCACTGATCGCTGACACACGGCACAATTTGCATGTCTCCTGTTTTATATCTCTGCTCTCAGGGGACGTCTCCTCCCGTGATTACAGCTGGTATATAGGAGACATTGTGCAGGTGACATCTCTATAGTCTGTGGCCATCAGTCCAGGGAGATGACGATGGGTTTACAGGGAGTTGTGCTGGGTGTAATTCTTCTTCTCATCCATTGTGAGAGGTCCATGAGATGATGGACAGGACAGTAGTAGAGAGCAGCACAATGAGGCGACATTAACACTAATATTTATATTTTCTTTATCATTTCTTAGACTCCTGTGCACAGATTGTACTGACCCAATCTCCAGATCTCATCACTGTGTCCCCGGGAGATACAGCCACCATCTCATGTAAGGCCAGTAGTAGTGTAGCTAATAGCCATTTACACTGGTACCAACAGAAATCAGGACAACGTCCAGCACTTCTCATCTATAGTACAAGTAACCGATATACAGGAGTCCCAGACCGGTTCACTGGATCTGGATCTGGAACTGCTTTCACTCTTACAATCCGAGGAGCAACAGAGGACGATGCAGCAGATTATTACTGTCAGCAGGGTCAGAGCGCTCCTCTCACACAGTGATACAGAGCCGTACAAAA
Organism: Dendrobates tinctorius; assembly: GCF_039654945.1. Lineage (NCBI taxonomy): Eukaryota > Metazoa > Chordata > Amphibia > Anura > Dendrobatidae > Dendrobates > Dendrobates tinctorius. The sequence continues at coordinate 2,193,322 of NW_027361763.1, read as the reverse complement.
ACCTCCTCCTCGTTTCCTCCATAGAAGAAGCAGTGAGACATGATATACAGTAGATATAAATATAACACTGCAGGTGATGATCAAACAGAATTTCCTGTTATAATGTCTGATCGCTCCCATCATGCTTTTCTGCCCCTGGCTGATACCAGACAATAGCTGACACTGGATATAATTCAGGTATAATAAGAAATGTACCATTAACCCCTTGTAAGGAATATAGACTGTGATGAAATCAGTATAATATGATTTCTACAGGAGAAGCAGCTTGTTCTTTATTACAGATTAGAAATGTCCTTATATTGTTCATGCAAATTATCTCTTCAGAGAGGAAGAGGACGTGAACTCGAGTGCCACCTATTGGTAGTAGCAATCCAAAAAGTCAATATATTGTTTAGTAACACAAAACTTGACTGTGACTATAAACCGACGAAGAGGAGGAATAATCTGATGATTTCATAATTGTCGGATCATCAGTAATTCTTTGAGATATGTCAGATTATGGAACTTTTATTCAATATATTTTTAACCAATTGTTGGAGACTTTATCTACATCGTAAAGCCCATGTGTGGTTTTGCTCCTTTACATTTTAAAAATCTTTCAGCTTGTGAGAGGTAATTATAAAAAAAACTGTGCAATAATATGTGACAAAAAAAACCTAAACTCAAAAATATAAAGGGGAAAGAGTAATAAAGTGAAAGACCAGAAAGAAAATAATAAAAAATGAGATACCACTATATGAAGTGTATAGTTAAAAGATGGCTAAATAGCTTAAAAAGTAATGTTTTTTGGGTACGCCGAAAAGTCTGATAGCGATGGATCCAGCCCCGTCCGTCATTGGCTATAATGGAAGCCTGTGGGTACTGGATCCGTCGCTGTCCGTGAAAAGATGGAATCCGTCGCTGGATTCCGTTTTTTAAAACTGAGCATGCCCGGAACAATTTCTCTTCCATTATTTTAACCCCCACAGCCATTCTGGCACATAAAAATCTCTCTCTCCCCAGAATTCTGTTCCTTTAAGGCTGTGTGCCCACGTTAGAATTTGAAAACTGATACAAAACCAGACTTCTTCCCAGAAAACGCGCATTTTTTTCGCGTGTTTTTTGCACGTTTTTTGCACAAAACCGCCCGTTTTTGATGCGTTTTTTTCCGCGGGTCTTCTGGACTCATAGGGACCAGCTAAAAACGCGGACTGAAGCGGAAAATAATGAACATGCTGCGTTTTTAGCCGCTATGCATTTCCTATGCGGAAAAAAACACATCAATTGGCACAAAAAGGCCAAAATGCATTTAAATTATTGGGATGCTTCTTTTAAGCGTTTCTGCAGCGTCTGATCCGGCACAAACGCTTCAAAAATGCTTAAAAAAACACAACGTGGGCACAAAGCCTTAAATTTCTACATCTGCTTCTTCAACGGATCCATCAAAAAAACAGATCTGGTGCATCAGTTTTTTACAATCTGCACAGGATCTGTTTCTTTCATCACTTTCACGGATTGTGACTGATTCTAAAAAACTAATGTGTGAAAGAGGCCTAAATCAACCCATGAACAAGTCCAAATATTGAGAAAAATATAAATGTAGAATCAAAGTGGAGGATTACTTATATTGTCCCTGATAGAATGGCGCCAGCCCCTATGTGCATTTTGACACAAGACCTCATCTTGGGATAGGCATAACACCTGCAGGGGTCGTCCATTACACGTTCAAGAACCAAATGAAAATGTAAAATCCATAATGTGGTTCAATAAGGCAAATTGTGTTCTGATGCCACACAAGCGTTGGACAGTGACATATGAAAAGAAAGTGATAAATATAAATAAATCTATATCTCAGTTAATGAAGTGTAATATAAAATATAAATGCATCAACTCATGAAGAAAAATATATATAAAAAAAATCTATCTATTACAGAAAACTATTCACGATCCCCTCAAAAGTGACTGAAAAAATGTGACTGTCAACAATAACATAAGTGAGAAAATTGAAGAAAATAATGAATGTGTGTGAAAAAAGTGTAGAGAAAAAAAGAAAAAATATGACCACGTGAATTCATTTGTGAATCGGATGAAGGAACCAAAATTCCAGATAACTGATGAAGAAGCTGGCGGTGATCACGTGATTTCTACTTTAATAAGCCACGATAGATAATTGAAATAAAACAAAATACAAATAATTAGGGATAAAAATCAAAATTAGTTATAATAATAATAATAAAAATAAGCTGGATCTGTGAGCCAAAATTTCACATAAAAGGAGCATAACTAAGTGTATTATTTCATACCATTGATTGTAAGATTTGCAGTCTCTAGATCCACCTACTTTCTCACTGTGGAAGCCGTAGGGAAACATTACTCCCTGGAATGCTAGTACGGATTCCATCAATCCATGTGTATGTAGAATTGAGGGATTACAATGATGTAGTATCATCTAGTGTCTAGAAATCATTTTAAGAAAATTAATATCTATCTCGTCATTGGGTGGAACAGGTCATACTTTCCATGATCATATATGTGGAGATACCTTTAGAGTCGGTGAGGATTGTTGCACACATTGGGGCATGTAACACAGTTACCACATGGTGTACATCCTTATAAGAGTAGATGGTTCTCAAAGAAAGCATTTGATATGGGAAATCGATAGTGGCTGGAGACAAGCAGATACTTGAGATTACCAGCACGTTGGACAGAAAGGCTGGGATGAGCACAATGGCATCACACAAGGGCATCGGCCAATAACATTGGGCAGAACTCTATAACTCTTCTCATGCAATGCCATTTTGAGTGAAACTGGGAAATAATTTTAACATGTTTTTGAAAAGAATGTTTGACAGTAGGGTGCAGTATACGGAAAGTGTCTTTTCAGAACTGAAGTTTGGCATTCATATCAGTATCAGTACAAAATATTCTTTTAGTACCCCTCTGATGCCGCTGTCAATAGTGACAGCGACATTGATGAGCATCGCAGAGCGAAGGAGCTCCCTCTGTGCTCCCATCGGCACAACACAATTGCGATCACTCTTGTGCCAAACGTCTGCATGGTGACACCGGGCTGAAAGATGGCCACAGAGTCACCCAGGGACAGTGGTCTGTTAGCTCTTCCTCAGAGCTGGAGCTGAAGTGCCTCCTCCCTGCTTCCCTGCATGTGATGCACAGATCTAATGCCCTGCAATTAGATCAGCGATCAGGGCAGGGAAAGTTGATCTCCCATCCTGGTACAATGTAAAAAAGTTAAAAAGTTATTAAAAATTGTAAAAATATTTTTAAAAATTACAAAATAAAGTAAAATAAAGACAAAATATGATTCCAATAAATACATTTATTTACAGTATGAAAAACAAAAACTGTCCAACTAATCAACCCTTTCAGTGAACACCACAAAAAAACTATGCAAGAAAAACTATGCTTGATCATCATATCGCTGAACAAAAAGTAAAATAAATATGAATGTAAATAGAAATGGTATCTCTGAAAACATCTTGTCCCGCAAAAAAACAAGCTGCAACACAGCTCCATCAGAAAAAAAATAAAAATGTTATAGCTCTCAGAATAAAGCAATGCAAAAATAATTATTTTTCTATAAAATTGCGCCAAAGCATATGACACTGGTATTGGTGAATTCTCCCAGGGATAACCCCCCCACCAAGCGAAGCCCCTTTAAATAAAACCACTGACACCGAACTTCTTTGGAATAATTATGGCCACAGCAGCCTTTTATTTAAATAACATACAACAAAACTTTCAGATAAATAACATTTTTAGACCCCCTGGGAGGAGTCCTTGAAGCTCCGAAAAAATCTGGTGAGCACCAAATAGGAAGTGAACAACCACCAAATTATTTACCCCCAGCCGTTACCCCACTTACTCGGGAGCACCATAACCACTGATATACGAATGTTCACTCCAAAAACCTTGGGGATTCGACCCCTTAGCCGACTTCCCCACCCCATTTCACCAGATCCAATTAAATTGAATTCCAGACAGAGGAAACCATAATGCCCATGGATTCCTGTACCAATTTTAAACCAACTCCAAGGACTCCCCCCAAACCGCATAAGGCCACCACGACCCGTGTGATTAAACCGAATAGAAAAACAAAACAAAAATATGGCTGGCGGACGGGACCGGATCCAGACAAGGAGAGCAGGAAACGGTAAGTCCCACCCTTATCCCATGCCTTATAACTGCCTCCTTAGCCCTTCCCCTTAATGAATATCCCTATACCTCACCACACTCTTTGTCATGCCGGCCTCCGCCCACGCCTGGGAAGGGGGGGCGGCTTTGCTCCGGCCTTCACTTGACACTGATATTGGTGAATTCTCCCCAGGATAACCCCCCACACCAAGCGAAGCCCCTTTAAATAAAACCACTGACACCGAACTTCTTTGGAATAATTATGGCCACAGCAGCCTTTTATTTAAATAACATACAACAAAACTTTCAGATAAATAACATTTTTAGACCCCCTGGGAGGAGTCCTTGAAGCTCCGAAAAAATCTGGTGAGTACCAAATAGGAAGTGAACAACCACCAAATTATTTACCCCCAGCCGTTACCCCACTGGCTCGGGAGCGCCATAACCACTGATATACCAATGTTCACTCCAAAAACCTTGGGGATTCGACCCCTTAGCCGACTTCCCCACCCCATTTCACCAGATCCAATTAAATTGAATTCCAGACAGAGGAAACCATAATGCCCATGGATTCCTGTACCAATTTTATACCAACTCCAAGGACTCCCCCCAAACCGCCACAATGAGGGCCTTGGAACACCTCAAAGGCCCAAGACCCCCCCACAATGAAAAGCTATGGCCCTCTTGATACCTCCTAGCAAACCAAGAGCCCATAAATCACTGCCCAATCCATTCAAATGAACACCGTCCGCCAACCAAAAATCTTCAATTCCTCTTTCCAATTCAAAATGTCTCACCACCAGGCCACCATTTCTAATAACAAAAGTGGACACTGTCATGTTAACCTTGATCCTGGCTTTATTAATTTTGTCAACAGACCTGGCATGCTGCCAATTCCGGCGTGGCACAATTTCCGACCACACAATAGTAATCTGTTGTGAGTTCATTCTCTGGTTCACCAGTTGTGAGTTCTCCTTCCAGACTCCCTCTGGTGGTGACAGGAGGTAGTGGGGCTGATTTAATCAGTGGATATCTTCCACCTGATAATGAGGATGACGATTGGACCTCAGGAATCTCAGACTGGATTTAAGACAGCCGACGCTCTATCCTGTTGCTGGTGATTCCTTCTGGCTTGTCAGCTCTTGGTTTTCAGATCTGTTCCAGTCATCTAAAGCTAAGTTTTTTCTGCTAATGTTCACACTCGATTTTGTTGGACTATTCAGTTTTTTTTGTGGTCAGCCAGCCCCGGCTGGGGGCTGCACTGAATTTCCACTCTTATTTATCTGTATTTGCCAATTTGCTTTTTGTCCCTTACTAGTTTGGCCTCTTTTTTGCTCTGTCTCAGAATATTTCAGAGTGCTGATATAGTGGGAGAAGTCTAGTGACTTCAGGGTTAATTTTGCTATCAGAAGTGTTGGACATGATTTTTGTAGGGTTTTTTGCAGGTTGCAGTGTCTTTCCTTTCCTTTCCTTTCTAGTTAGTTTGGGCCCCATCGTTTGCTCAGCCTATTTTTCAGCCTGTATTTGTGCTTTCATCTTGTTTCACCATCAATACATGTGTGGGGGATGTCCTTCCTTTGGGGTCTGCTCTGGGGCAGTTAGGTTCCCCTTTTCATGCTTCAGGCTTATGTAGTCCTCCGGCTGTGACGAAGCGTCTAGGAACATCGTAGGTACGCTCCACGGCTGCTGCTAGTTGTGTGGTAGGATCAGGGATCTGCAATCTGCATAGTTACCAACCTCTCTGGTTTTCTGTGACTTAGCTTGTTTTGTTTTTTTTTTCTCCTCGGTGACCCATTCATAACAGAATCACCAGCCATACCGCAGATTCTAGGGTACTCAAAAGCAGGAAAAAGTTGTTAAAAAAAAGAAAAGTGTCAGAATTTTTTTTTTATATTTTTTTCTCTTTTTCTCTGGGGCTGTAGGAGGATTTTTTTTTTTTTCTAATGGAGATTAAGCAATTGTCTGATCGTGTGGAGCAGCTTGCTGCTGAAGTGCAGGGAATTTCCACCTACCTCATTCAGTCACATGCTGCTGAACCTAAGATCCCTACTCCTGATGTGCTTTCTGGGGATCGGTCTAAATTTCTGAATTTTAAGAATAATTGTAAATTATTTCTGGCCTTGAAGCCTATCTCATCGGGGAGCTCTGTGCAGCAGGTTAAAATTGTCATCTCCTTACTGCGCGGCGATCCCCCGGATTGGGCTTTTTCTCTGACACCTGAAAATCCTATTCTGACTAATGTGGATGCATTTTTTCAAGCCTTGGGGTTGTATGATGAACCTAATGCCTTTGATCAAGCTGAGAGAACCCTGTTGGCAATAAACCAGGGTCAGGATTCTGCAGAGTTATACTGTCAAAAATTATGAAAGTGGGCTGTCCTTACTACATGGAATGCATTGGCAGCTCTATTTCGGAAGGGTTTATCAGAGACCGTAAAAGATGATATGGTGGGATTTCCTGTTCCCTCTGGTCTGGATGATTCTATGTCATTAGCCATTCAAGTTGATCTGCGTTTAGGTGAACGTAAAATGACACGGGAGGCGCTGCTACCTTTTGAACAAATATTTGAACCTATGCAATGTGATGGAGTTTTGTCTAGGGTGCAAATTCAGGAGTTTAGAAGGCGTAAAAAGCTGTGTTTTTCCTGTGGAGACGTCTCTCATACTATTTCTGTCTGCCCTAAATGAGAGAAACGTTTTGCACACACATTTGCTGTGGGCAGTGTACAACCTAAGTTTCTTTTGGCAATTACTCTGATCTGCTCCTTATCCACGTTGGCTTTTGTGGATTCAGGAGCAGCGTTGAATCTGATGGATTTGGACTTTGCTAAACGATGTGGTTTTTCCATGACGCCTCTGCGGACGCCTATTCCTTTGAGGTGTATTGATGCTACTCCTTTGGCGGAGAATAAACCTCAGTTTTGGACCCAGGTGACAATGCAAGTTGCCCCAGGCCACCAAGAAAATTGTAAATTTTTGGTGCTGCATAATTTGCATGATACTATTGTTCTTGGTTTTCCCTGGTTGCAAACTCATAATCCAGTTTTGGATTGGAAATCTGGGTCTGTGGTGAGTTGGGGTTGTCAGTGTGTTCTTAGGGACGCTCCTGTTTTCTGCACCTCTCCTCAGTCTCATGATATTCCTGATTATCTGGCTGATTTCTCTGATGCATTTAGTGAGAGTAAGTCTGCGTTTTTGCCTCCTCATAGGAGTTATGACTGTGCAATGGAGTTGATGCCTGGGTGTAAATTTCCCAAGGGTCGGCTTTTCAACTTATCAGTACCCAAACATGATACTATGCGATCCTATATTAAGGGGTCGTTGGAGAAGGGTCAAGTTAGACCATCCTCGTCACCTTTAGGTGCTTTTTTTTGTGGCCAAGAAAGATGGTTCATTAAGACCGTGTATTGATTATCGTTCCCTTAACAAGATGACGGTTAAATATCAGTACCCGTTACCTCTGATGTCTGATTTATTCTCCAGAGTTAAGAGTGCCTGCTGGTTTACTAAGCTTGACCTCAGGTGGGGCGTATAATCTTATTCGCATCAAGCACGGGGATGAATGGAAGACGGCGTTTAATACTTCGGAGGGACATTTTGAGTACCTGGTGATGCCTTTTGGGCTCACTAATGCCCCTTCTGTCTTCCAGTCCATTATGAATGATATTTTCCGTGACTTTGTGGATAAGTTTTTGATCATCTATCTGGATGATATTTTGATCTTTTCTAGTGATTGGGATTCTCATGTGGAACACGTACGGACTGTGTTCCGGATTTTGAGGGAGAATTCCCTGTTTGTTAAGGGATCGAAATGCCTCTTTGGTGTGCAGAGGATTTCATTTTTGGGATTTATCTTATCTCCATCGACTATTGAAATGGACCCGGCCAAGGTACAGGCCATTTATGATTGGGTTCAGCCTACTTCTTTGAAGGCCCTCCAGAAGTTTTTGGGTTTTGCTAATTTCTATCGTAAATTTATAGGTAATTTTTCTGGTATTCTCAAACCACTAACTGATCTGACCAAGAAGGGCACTGATATGCTGAATTGGTCTCCTGAGGCTGTCTCAGCATTTCAGGAGCTTAAGCAGAGATTTACTTCAGCTCCAGCTTTACGGCAACCTGATGTCTCACTTCCATTTCAGGTGGAGGTAGATGCTTCTGAGATTGGTGCAGGAGCTGTTTTGTCCCAAAAAGACCCTGTGACTTCTAAGATGAATCCCTGTGCCTTCTTTTCTCGAAAGTTCTCCCCATCTGAACGCAACTATGACTTGGGGAATCGGGAATTGTTGGCCATGAAATGAGCATTTGAGGAGTGGAGACATTGGTTGGAGGGAGCTAGACATCAAGTTGTGGTCCTCACCGATCACAAGAATTTGATTTATCTGGAGTCGGCCAAACGCTTGAATCCTAGACAGGCTAGATGGGCCTTGTTTTTCACGTGTTTTAATTTTGTGGTCTCTTTTCTTCCGGGCACTAAGAATGTTAAGGCAGATGCCCTTTCTAGGAGTTTCTTTGCCGATTCTCTTAGTGTGACCGAGCCTACTACCATCCTATAGGTGAGGGGGTAGTTCTTTCTGCCATTTCGCCCAATTTGAGACGCACCCTGGAGGAATTTCAGAAGGATAAACCTGAGCGTTGCCCTATGGGAAAATTGTATGTTCCTGACCAGTGGAGAAAGACAGTGATGTCTGAAATTCATTGCTCTGCATTGGCTGGTCATCCAGGTATTTTTGGTACCAGAGATTTGGTGAGTCGGTCCTTTTGATGGCCTGCCTTATCTCGTGATGTCAGGAATTTTGTACAGTGCTGTGGGACTTGTTCTCGGTCTAAACCCTGTTCTCGTTCTAGTGGGTTGCTGATGCCCTTGCCGGTGCCCAAGAGGCCATGGACCCATCCATATCTCAAAGGATTTTATTTCTGATCTTCCTGTCTCTCATAGAATGACTGTTATCTGGGTGATTTGTGATAGATTTTCGAAGATGGTCCATCTTGTACCACTCCCAAAGTTGCCATCTTCCGTTGAGTTGGTGCCCTTGTTTTTACAACAGGTGGTTCAGTTACATGGGATTCCTGAGAACATTGTGTCCGACAGAGGAGTCCAGTTTGTTTCCGGATTCTGGAAAGCCTTTTGTTCCAATCTGGGAATTCAGTTATCCTTCTCCACGTTTCATCCCCAGACCAATGGACAGACTGAGAGAACAAACCAGACCTTGGAGTCTTATTTGAGATGTTTTATATCTGCTGATCAGGATGATTGGGTCTCATTTTTGCCCTTGGCCGAATTCGCACTGAACAATAGAGCTAGTTCTGCCACTTTGATGTCACCCTTTTTCTGTAATTTTGGGTTTCATCCTCGATTCTCTTCAGGGCAAGTGGAATCTTCGTCCTGCCCAGGTGTGGACACTGTGGTTAAGAGAATGCAGCAGATATGGGACCAAGTGGTGGATAAGTGGTCACTCTCTCAGGAAAAGGCCCAGCGATTTTCCAACCGGCATAGGACCATTGGTCCCCGGTTTAAAGTGGGTGATATGGTTTGGTTGTCGTCTAAGAATATTCCTATGAAGGTTTCCTCTCCTAAATTTAAGCCAAGATTTATTGGACCTTATAAAATTTTGGAGATTCTTAATCCTGTTTTGTTTCGATTGGCTCTTCCAGTTACGTTCAAGATCCATAACGTATTTCACAAATCTCTGATGAAGAGGTTTGTTGAACCAGTGGTTCCTATGGCACCACCTCCTGACCCTGTGTTGGTTGAAGGCAATGTGGAATATGAGGTAGAGAAAATATTGGATTCTCGTTTGGTTAGACAGAGACTCCAGTATTTGGTCAAATGGAAGGGTTATGGCCAGGAGGATAATTCTTGGGTCTCTGCCTCTGATATTCATGCCAATAGATTGGTTCGTGCTTTTCACCGGGCCCATCCTGATCGGTCTGGTGGCGTGGATGAGGGTTCGATGACCCCTCCTCAAGGGGGGGTACTGTTGTGAGTTCATTCTCTGGTTCACCAGTTGTGAGTTCTCCTTCCAGACTCCCTCTGGTGGTGACAGGAGGTAATGGGGCTGATTTAATCAGTGGATATCTTCGACCTGATAATGAGGATGACGATTGGACCTCAGGAATCTCAGACTGGATTTAAGACAGCCGACGCCCTATCCTGTTGCTGGTGATTCCTTCTGGCTTGTCAGCTCTTGGTTTTCAGCTCTGTTCCAGTCATCTAAAGCTACGTTTTTTCTGCTAATGTTCACACTTGAATTTGTTGGTCAATTCAGTTTTTTGTGTGGTCAGCCAGCCCCGGCTGGGGGCTGCACTGAATTTCCACTCTTATTTATCTGTATTTGCCAATTTGCTTTTTGTCCCTTACTAGTTTGGCCTCTTTTTGCTCTGTCTCAGAATATTTCAGAGTGCTGATATAGTGGGAGAAGTCTAGTGACTTCAGGGTTAATTTTGCTATCAGAAGTGCTGGACATTATTTTTGTAGGGTTTTTTGCAGGTTGCAGACAGTGTTTTTCCTTTCCTTTCCTTTCTAGTTAGTTTGGGCCCCATCGTTTGCTCAGCCTATTTTTCTGCCTGTGTTTGTGCTTTCATCTTGTTTCACCGTCATTACATGTGTGGGGGCTGTCTTTCCTTTGGGGTCTGCTCTGGGGCAGTTAGGTTTCCCCTTTTCATGCTTCAGGCTTATGTAGTCCTCTGGCTGTGACGAAGCGTCTAAGAACATCGTAGGTATGCTCCACGGCTGCTGCTAGTTGTGTGGTAGGATCAGGGATCTGCAATCTGCATGGTTACCAACCTCTCTGGTTTTCTGTGACTTAGCTTGTTTTGTTTTTTTTCTCCTCGGTGATCCATTCATAACAGTAATCCCCAAGTAAGACATCCACAACCTCAACAAATCAAGCTTAATGTCCTTGACCAACTCCCGGAAGGGCCTAACACCCAAGTCGTTGCCCCCCACGTGTAACACCAGGATGTCTGGAACCCTGTATAAACGCGCGTTATTGTTGATTTTGCGAAGCACCCTGTTCCAGGACATCCCCCGAAATCCGAGCCACCTGACGATTGCCGAACTCCTAGGAAGACCGAGCTGCCTGCCCTCCTTCCTCTCATTGGCCCGCAACGCTCCCCAATGGACGTACAAATGGCTGAAGATCCAAACAAGCAAAGGGGTGGAACCTGCAGATGGAAAAAACGAACAACCTCAGCAACCGGCAAGAACATGAACAAAACATATTAAAGACACAGGCTTGAAACCGCCTCCTCTGGCCTGACATAGCCACGAAAACACCTCGACCGCCATCTGCCAATGCGCTGCACCGCTTCCACCCCAAGCCCGCCTACCACCGCCTCTGTTGCTGCCCCAATACGAAAGGAATGAGCTGCAAAACGAGATTCGTCTAAACCCAACTCCCGCAGCGCAGCCATAAAAACAGCGGTGAACTGCTACCTAGACAAAAAGGAACCATCCTCATGGCATAATAAAGGCCCATTGTAATTAGGTCGCAAAGCGCGAAAATTCTGTAAACAAACCACTGGGCACATCAATAAGTCACGAACCGCACCCAAAGTCACCAATGTGCCCCTGCCTTCCTGATCAGTTTTTGACCTTTTCAGCCAGAATTTGACACCACGCTCAGTAGCCACCACATCTCTCACCTGAAGACCACCACAAGAGAATTTGCTGGGTGCAACCAACTCACCTACCCTCAGGGCCCCAAAAAACACCAGGGAAAACGCCAACTTGAAAAGACAAATTTCGAAAAAAGATCTGCAACATGAAACCAAGACTCTCCCCAGACTTTCCAAAAGACCAAAAGAGACAGGACGCCTCCTGTCCCCCTGACTCCCTTTTCTCCTGAAACCCTTAACCGGCTGCCTGACAAGAAAAACTTCTGTTAAATCCGACTGACCACGCATGTTGAAACCAAAGGCGAGAGCGGCCATCATACGAGAAACCTTTGCCGAAGACCAACTTGTTACAGCCCCTCGGCCCAACCATGAAAGCAAAATGCCCACCTGATGATCTGGTGAAACCGGGCCCAAATCAGAAGTCAATAAACCCTCCCAAGTATCCCATACCGCCTGGTACAAAGCCCATGTCTTAGGGGCTAACGAAGCCTTTATCAGCGATTCGGCAGCACGGATACCACATTCCAGAGTGCTTCCGGGCATTCCAGCCCCTGGATCTCCGCCTCGGGGGCCAATGCGCGAAAACAGTCCCACTGTGAACGAGAAAGGGAATCAGCAATCTCATTCTTGACCCCACGCACATGAACCGCCGACACCTGAGAATTCAAGGACAAACAGGTCAGAACCAATTGGCGAAGCACTTGAACTACCGGAGCCGAAGATGCCGAGATGCTGTTAATGGCACACACAACCCCTTGATTGTCGCAATTAAAAGGGATCCGCCTATTCCGAAACTCATGTTTCCACAGATTAACTGCCACCAAGATCGAAAAAATCTCCAGCAATGCCACATTCCGAACCAAACCAGAAGAAAACCAGACATCGGGCCAACGCGCTGCACACCATTGACCTTTAAAATATGCACCGAAACCGATCACACCAGCCGCATCCGTAAACAACTCTAAAACATCATTGTCCACCACCTCCTCCATGAGCAAGGAACGACCATTGTATTGCTCCAAAAATGTATGCCACACCGCCAGGTCGGCTCTGTGTTCCGCAGAGAGCCGAACAAAGTGATGCAGCGCCTGAACACCCGCAGTGGCACTGGCCAGCCTTCGGGAAAAGACTCGCCCCATCGGAATGATATGGCAAGCAAAGTTCAATTTGCCTAGCAACGACTGTAAGTCCCTCAAAGACAATTTCCTCAAATGGCGAGCCCTAGCCACCTCCATCCGCAAGGCAATGACTTTCTCTTCTGGCAAACGGAATTCCCATTTGACCATGTCAATGATAATGCCAAAAAAACGCAGACAAGTACTTGGGCCTTCTGTCTTGATCGGGGCCAAAGGCACCCCAAAATGCCCCATGACCCACTCCAATGACCTCAAAATGCTTAAACAACACGACAACTCACCTGGACCCACACACAAAAAGTCATCCAGATAGTGGATCACTGAATCAAAACCCGAAAACTCGCGTATCACCCATTCCAAAAAGGAGCTAAAAGCCTCGAAATATGCACACGACAATGAACCATGGCTAAACAGCGATCAACATAAAACTCCCCATTCCAAAAACAACCCAACAACTTCGAACTACCTGGGTGAACCGGGAGCAACCGAAAAGCAGACTCAATATCCGTCTTTGCCATAAGGGCCCCCCTGCCACACCTCCTCCTGACCCACCGTGCCGCCTCTTCAAAAGAAGAAGACCACCGAGCAAAGTTCCGGATCAATACCATCGTTCACCGACATGCCCCGGAGGTAAGACAAATGATGAATGAGCTGAAATTTATTCGGCTCCTTCTTGGGTACCACCTCCAATGGGGAAACCACTAAGTCGTCAAATGGTGGGGATCCGAAAGGGCCAGCCATACGGCCCAACGCGACCTCTTTGCCCAACTTGTCCGAAACCACGTCCCCATGCTCTAACGCGGAACGCAAATTCTTAAGAACCTGGGGTATAGCAAACGGTGGGGAGGGGATTGTAAAAACAAAAGAAAAACCCGGAAAGCAATAGTGCTGCTTTTTCTCTCAGCGGGTATCTATTTAGATAGGGGACCATCTTTTCCACCCTCACCGGAGTCACCCCCTTGAGAATTAGCACTCCCTGATTTCGGCTTTCCTTTCTTAAAGCATTTTGCTGCGGTGCTTGAACTTGCAATTGGCTCCAAATTTACACTACCCGTCGTTGAACTGCCAGCATAGACCCAATTTTTGTCCACCGGCCTGACCCCCGGACCCTGAGGCAGAGGACTGAGAAGTAGCGTGGCCGGAATATCCGGCCCCGCCCTGAAAGTACTGCCCTGATTTGTTAGACGCCATGATCTTCAACCACAGGCCTATGTCCTTCTGATCCCATCTAATTGCCGGCCTAATTGCCTTTCGTTGCCTAAACTGTTCATCGTAACGGAGCCACGCCTGACCCCCATAACACCTATGAGCTTCCCCAATAGCATCCATGTAGCAAAAAAGGGGGGAACAATTCTCCGGTGCCTTCTCCCCAATAACGCTTGCCAAAATGGCAAAAGCTTGCAGCCAATTGACAAACGTTTGAGGGATCAAACTCCATCTGCGCTTTTCCTCTTCCTCCTTTTTACTCTCATCCTTTTTCCCCTTGTCCAAACTGAATTTTTCCAACGGGAGTAAGGAAAAGATCTCCACGTATTCATCCTTCCAAATTTTTTCCCGCATTTCTTTCTTTAAATGAGCACCCAATGGCCCTTCAAAACAAACATAAACCTCCCCATGAGCCCTATCATCCAAATGAATCCGACATTCCTTCTCTTTTTCAGTCTGTACTGAAACAGAAACGGGGATGGAAACACTACTCGAACCGACGGAAGGCCTGCTTGGGCAACCCCCTCCCCCGTCCGTCGGAACCATCCATGCCGCTAAATGCCCCGGGGCTGAAACCCCCTCTCCAACCGACACATCAAATCACGCCAGCCTGCCAACATTTCCCCAACAGATGAATTTTCCGCAGTACGAGACATACCTAACCCCCCGCCACCTATCCCAACATCCTGAATAGCATCTGAACTAGAGGACCCCAAAGACTGATCCGACAAACGAAACATAGAATTATACTCACCAGGCTGCAAGGGGGCTGTGACCCCTCCAGCCGTAGACATGGGATCCAGGCGACCCTCCACTGCGATGCTTCTGACGTTCACACCATCCAAATGCCCCACGCTTGCTGACGATACACTGTGGATTCCAGGCAACCACTGCGACGACACCGGCTGTGAAACAGACACCCCAGGCTGCTGAACGAGACCAACCGGCTGTGCCTGCGCCTGTCTGTCAGCAGCACACAACCTGTCATCCGTGCCACCGTGTATCAGTCCGGACCGTGTTGGCCCCGTTACCCCTTGTGCGGTACTGCCACCCGCTGTTGCCGGTGAATAGGCCGGAACCGCCCCTTCAGGGGGTGCCCCGCCCGCCGCAGGCCCTTCACCGAGGTCTGCTCCAGCGCTGTGTGACGCCGCTGCTGTAGGCCGCAGGTATGAAGCGGCGCTCCGGCACCCTCCGATGACTGCTGCGTGACACAGGCCTAGACACCGCCGCCGCTGCTTGACCCGGGGAGGCCCACGGATTCCTCCCAGACCAGGGGCCGCTGGCGAGGGGAGTTGTTGGCACTGGGCCTGGAGGGTCCCTTGAGGGGCTCCTGTGCCGCCACCGGGTTTGAGGAGCAGTGTCGGGCGATAGCCTCTCCGGAGGCCTCGCGCGGCGAGGACGTTGCTCTCTAGCAGGGGGCTCACCCGATGTTCCAGGCACCGAAGAGAGGATGCCCACCACTTGTTGAGCCAGCCAGCCTCGGGGCTGCGATGCAACGGCAGCCCTTAGGCTCTCCAACAGCCTATCCGCCTCAGACATGATGGGGGGATACCGGATCCAGACAAGGAGAGCGGGAAATGGTAAGTCCCACCCCTATCCCATGCCTTATAACTGCCTCCTTAACCCTTCCCCTTAATGAATATCCCTATACCTCACCACACCCATTGTTATGCCGGCCTCCGCCCATGCTTGGGAAGGGGGGGTGGCTTTGCTCCAGCCTTCACTAAAAAGATATACCGTAAATGTGGAATCGCTGTAATCATACTGACCCAAAGAATACATCTGCTTTATCAATTTTACCACACACAAAACGGCATAAAAGAAAAACATTTCCAGAATTGCTGGTTTTGTTTATTTTACCTTCCAATAATCAGAATAGAAAGCGTTCAAAAAAGTTTTGTGATAAAAACGGTACCAATAAAAACATCAACTCGTCACGCAAAAAAAAAAGCCCTGACATGACTGTTAGCCGTACTATGGAAATAATATTGTTATCTAAATATATGGCAAGGCTTGCAATAAAAAGCATCTTTTAGTGTGTAACAGCAGCAAAACATAAAAAAAGATATAAATCGCTGTAATCACACTGACCCAAAGAAAAAAGTCATCTGTTCGCTTATACTGCATGAGGAATGGCGTAGAAAATAAATAAAAACAATTCTTTACTTGTTTTAATTTGTTCATTCTGCCTCCCAAATATCGCACTAAGACTTGCCACACATTTATTTTGGTCTTTACAATGAGATCTTATACTGGGGTTTCCATGTAAAGCTCTGAAATACAACATTCAGACAGAACCACTGACAGAAGATTCTCTATAAAGCGGCAGATCGAGGCACTGTTGACACCGTCTGACCTGTCATCTGGTGGTGTACGTCTTTTTAGGTGTGAATAAAATTGTGATCCACCACAGTTTTGTGCACTTCTGAAAAGAAGGAAACCTCTGAACAAAGTGCAGATGGAGTCCAGAGTAACTTTGCTGCCTCGTTATAGTGAATAGATCCATCGGGGGTTTCCTCTGAATCTTGTCACCTGGATATTTAGATGTGCACTCTGATATAAGTGCTCAGCGCAGAGCACAGGATAAATGTCATCCCAATTGTTATGTAAAATGTTCTTAACAAAAGCTTAAACTCAATCCACAAAAAAGCAAGTCGCCACTCAGGTTCATCACCTATCAATAGAAATATAGGTGACATCCACAATACTGATAGTACAAGGCTCTGAAAAAGCATTGTAGCTCCTTGCTCCCCAAAAGAAATTGAGCAAATTCTGCTCTCCCAAATCCAAATGCCCCTCTCCCTTCTGAGCCCCAGTGTGTCTAAATCACATTTAGAATCCACATGTTTGGCATTTCTATAATGATGACAGCCCACCTAATTCATAGGTGCATGTCTTCTGAAGCATGACCTAGTCACTATATTGTACTGGTCACTACAATGTACTGGTGACTGCAACTTACTGGGCACTACAATGGCAGTTTGCAATTTTCACTTAGCAACATCCACTGCTGCTTGTTTCTGGAAAACACCTATGGAGTCAAAATCGTCACTACCCCTTTAGATAAATTCCCAAAGGGGTGTAATTTCAAAAATGGGGCCATTTGAGGATAGAATTCTGCTGTTCTAGCACTTTGGGGCTCTGTATATGGAGTCTGTAAACTATTCTAGGAAAGTCTGATTTCCAGGAGGTAAATAACGCTTCGTCCCTCACGAGTCTCACCGTATGGCTAAGCAATACTGTACAGCCACATATGGGGTATTTCTACATACATCAGAAATTGTTGGACACATTTTGGTGTCATTTTCACCCGTTTTCCAGTGAAAGGATGTAAAATTTAGTGCTTAAACTACATTTTTGGTGGTAAAAATTTAATTATTTTTCTTCACTGCCTAAATGTATAAAATTCTGTGACATAACTGTTGTATGAATATGATCACTGCACCCCTAAATTAATTAATTGAGAGACATAGTTTGTAAAATGGGGTCAATTATGAGGGGTTCTGCTGTTGTGGCACTGCAAGGGCTCTGCCAAAGTGACCCTCAAATCAGTCCTGCAAAATTGCACTATAATATGGCCCTTCTTCCCTTCTGAGCTAATTTCGTGGTCCAGTTTCTACTGCTATACTTGTGAAAATGAAAAAAATTGGGGCTAAACAACATTTTTGTGGGAAAAATATATAATTTTTCATTTTTACAGATAATAATAATAATAATAAATTTTATTTTTATAGCGCCGACATATTCCGCAGCACTTTACATTTCAGAGGGGATTTGTACAGACAATAGACATTACAGCATAACAATAATCACATACAGTAGATTATAACAAATACCAAGAGGAGTGAGGGCCCTGCTCGCAAGCTTACAGTCTATGAGGAAAGAGGTAGACACGAAAGGTGGGTGGTAACAGTTGCCCTGATTGTATGGACCAGCCATAATGTTAAGTGTGTAACAGTACAGACACAGAGGGCTAATGGATGCATAAAGCATGTGGGAACATGATGCTGGGAACCTGGTTATGGTAAAACTTTTGGCTCTGCCACACAGGGATAGGTTAGGTTAATGTGTTGAGGCGATAGGCCAGTCTGAATAAATGCGTTTTCAGGACACGCTTAAAATTGTGGGGATTGGGGACTAATCGTATTGACCTGGGAAGTGCATTCCAAAGAATTGGCGCGGCACGTGTAAAGTCTTGGAGACGGGAGTGGGAGGTTCTGACTATTGAGGATACTAACCTCAGGTCATTAGCAGAACGGAGGGCGCTGGTAGGGTGGTATACTGAAACAAGGGAGGAGATGTAGGGTGGTGCTGAGCCATGGAGGGCTTTGTGGGTGAGGGTAATAAGTTTATACTGAATTCTGGAGTGGATAGGTAGCCAGTGTAATGACTGGCACAAGGTAGAGGCATCGGTGTAACGATTGGTGAGGAATATGATCCTGGCTGCAGCATTCAAGACAGATTGGAGAGGGGAGAGTTTTGTAAGAGGGAGACCGATTAGAAGAGAGTTACAATAGTCGAGACGAGAATGAATAAGAGAAACAGTAAGAGTTTTTGCAGAGTCAAAAGTAAGAAAAGGTCGAATTCTAGAAATGTTTTTGAGGTGCAGATGACAAGAGCGAGCCAGTGATCGAATGTGGGGGGCAAAGGAAAGCTCGGAATCAAGTATGACCCCAAGACAGATCAACGTTGCAAAATTTTGTGAAGCACCACACATCTACATAAATTCCTTGAATGGTCTAGTTTCTAAAATGGGGTCACTTGAGGGGGTTTCCACTGGTTAAGCACATCAGGGGGTTTCCAAACACGACATGGTGTCCACTAATTATTCCAGCAAATTTTGCCTTCAAAAAGTCAAATGGCGCTCCTTTCCTTCCGAGCCTTGACATGAACACCCAAACAGAATTTTTCCTCCTCATATTGGCCATCGGCATACTCAGGAGAGATTCCACAACAAATTGTATGGTGTATTTTCTCATGTAACCCTTATGAAAATAAAAACTTTAGGTCTAATACATCATTTTGTAGAAAAAAATTGATTTTTTTATTTTGATGGCTTAATGTTATAAACTTCTGTGAAGCACCTGGGGGTTCAAGGTGCTCACCACACATCTAGATAAGTTCCTTGAGTGGTCTAGATTCTGAAATCTGGTCAATTATTGGAGTTTTCCATTCTATAGACACATCAAGGCTCTCCAAACTTGACATGGCATCCGCTAATGATTTCAGCAAATTTTGCATTCAAACAGTCAAATGGCGCTCCTTCCCTTCCAAGCCATGCCATGCACCCAAACAGTTGTTTTACCCCACATATAGGATATCAGCATGCTCAGGAGAATCAGCTCAACAAACTTTGGGGTCTATTTTCATTTGTTACTTTTGTAAAAATAAAAATAATTGAGTCTAAATTAAATTTTTTGTGAAAAAAAGAAAAACGTTCAATTTTTCTTTCCACATTTAGGGGTACAGTTTTTAGAATGGTGTCACTTTGGGGTATTTTCTGTCACATGGGCCCCTCAAAGTCATTTCAAATGTGATGTGGTCCCTAAAAATATGGTTTTGTAAATTTTGTTGTAAAAATTAGAAGCTGCTGGTCAACTTTTAACCCTTATAACTTCCTAGCAAAAAAATTATGTTTCAAACATTGTGCTGATATAAAGTAGACATATGGAAAATGTTATTTATTAACTACTAGCTGAAGAGCCCGGCGCTGCCCGGGCATAGTATCTAACTGTGGTTAGTTACAGCAAATTATAATTATCCTCCATCCCATAGTCCCGTGCCCATATACCCATTATACATATCCATGATCCCATAGACCCGTGCCCATATACCCATCATACATACAGTATCCTCCATCCCATAGTCGAGTGCCCATATACCCATCATACATATCCTCCATCCCATAGTCCCATGTCAATATACCCGTCATACATATCCTCCATCCCACAGTGCCGTGCCCATATACCCATCATACATATCCTCCATCCGATAGTCCTGTGCCCATATACCCATCACACATCCTCCATCCCACAGTCCCGTGCCTATATACCCATCACACATCCTCCATCCCATAGTCCAGTGCCCATATACCCATCACACATCCTCCATCCCATGGTCAACCATTATGACATCATAATGAGCGGCGGGGCTTGCAACCTATGATGACATCAGCATCGCCATGGCAACCATTATGACCTCATAATGAGGGGCGGGGCTTGATACACACACACTTTTTCCCCAGTATGTAGATAGGGGCAAAATTGTTTGGTGAATTGAACGCGTGGGGTTAAAATTTCACCTCACAACATAGCCTAGGACACTCTCGGGGTCCAGACGTGTGACTGTGCCCAATTTTGTGGCTGTAGCTGCGACGGTGCTGATGCCTATCCTGAACATACACACATACACATACATACGAGCATACATACATACACACATACATACATACATACATGCACACACTTGAGCTTTATATATTAGATTATGGGTCACATAACTCTCTAAGTGTATAAAAACAATTGTTAAATTGCGCTGGCCGTGCGCTAGTAGGATTTTGCGTGCGCTGTGCCCTTTTGACGGTGCTCCGAGAGCACCAAAATCCAACATGGTGCGTTTGGCACGCATCGGCGCACCGTCAAAAGGGCGCAGCGCGCGCAAAATCCTACTAGCGCACGGTCTGCGCACCTTATGCTAAAGATAGGGTGTGCAGATCGCATGCAGCACTGTGCGACACTAGGCTGAGATGACCGAAGGGGGCGCGGCAGGGGGTGGGGCTTAGTGGCGGCCAAGCGCTGCAGGCAAAAAGGCTAGTGTGAAACTAGCCTAACAGATAAAGATTACAATACCTCAGGGGGTCTCGCTGTGCAGCATTTCTTTGTGATTCTTCTATGGGATATCACTCTCATAAAGCTAATATATCTCCTACCTAGATTAATGGCTGCAGTCCACTAGCTAGGAGAGATATTCTCAGGACAGTTATAGATGTCAGTTGCAAAACCACTAGAGGAGATTGAAATTCACTCATATCCTCTCCGACATGTTTCGCCATCACTGGCTTCATCAGTGTGATTCATGATTTTCATCATCGTGATCTCATTGTCCATGTGTCATCACTGGCTGATCCTGACAATCCCACCCTTTCCTCCTCCCACGTGTTTTTGATCTGACACTTTTCTTTAGGTTCATTTATTGAAACTAAATGTTTTATTTGTTATATTCATGTAGTATAAACGTCCTTGATAAAGACTATTTATTGGCCGAAACAATGGACAGTGTCTGTTTTTTCTTTCTTGCCGCATCCTTCAGTGCAGAGTTCTTGGTTTCACTACACCGCACTAAGTAACTTACTCTAATGGAGTTTGGGGGTGCAGGAGCCCCTATGACTTCTCCTCAGTCTCTAGTAGAATTTCTCCCAAAATCCTGACTGTAACTATAACAGATATTGGGAGAGATCAGTGATGTGTCTGTGATCCTATACCAGGACGTCACTTACAGGTTATTCCTAACTTATATGTCAGCTGTGAAGACGCCGCTCAGATATCAGGTCCTACAATACCGCGATCCTGGTGACTGGTGGATTCTCCCCGGCGGATTATAGAGAGGAATGGTCTATTCTGCTGATTATAGAAAGAGACATTTATTTCCTCTGAATACAGAACAATATTTCAGGAATATTTATATAGAGATGGAGCCGAGCTAAATGTGATCATAAAAACCTATAACCATGGAAATTACAATTAATTACTAACAAACTCCAAATCTTTTCTTAGATTTCATACAAGTGACATTAATTCTCCTCCAGGAGGAGACGCCGCCGAGCTCCGGTCTCTATTACACACCAGTAACCGTCACATTATAACCACAGAATTTACATGTCCCCAGTATTTCCATACACAGTCTCTGGGGGTCTCCTGTGTCCCCCGTCACTCTCTATATAGATCTCTTTGTACAGATTGTCTCATCTTATAGTTTCTCTCTCCAGACACATCAGGATGGTTTCTCGCAGTTATCTGCTGGCTGTGATCTTCATCTCTATTCAGGGTGAGAGATTCGGATCCTTCCATGATTGTGTGTAGAGAAATCTCTACAGTGGATCCCTCAACAGATCAGGATTTCTAGGAAGATCCCGACATTTATCAGTAATGAATCTGTCTCTTCTAATCCTCAGGATCCTGTGGAGAGATTGTGATGACCCAGACTCCAGATTATATCTCTGTGTCCCCCGGAGATACAGTCACCATCTCATGTACGGCCAGTGCTGGTATAAGTCAATCTTTACACTGGTACCAACAGAAATCAGGAGAACGACCAAAGCTTCTTATCTCTTATGCAACCACCCGATATACAGGAGTCCCAGACCGGTTCACTGGATCTGGATCTGGAACTGCTTTCACTCTTACAATCCGAGGAGCGACAGAGGACGATGCAGCAGATTATTACTGTCAGCAGAGTGCACAGCTTCCTCTCACACAGTGATACAGAGCCGTACAAAAACCTCCTCCTCATCCCCCATGATGTCGCTGTATTACAATGTTGTGTAGATGAAGGTGCAGAGAATTAGCAGAGCGCTCAGTGATGATTTCTGTCTTCTCTTCTTCCTCTGGGAATAGATTCTTTCTGTACAGATCATTGTATAAACCAGTCCGGTATAAACCAGCGCTGACATAATGATTACAGACTATAGGAACATCTGCACCGGAGGAGAAACTCTGAATGTGGCCGGACAGTGGAGCTGTTAGGAACGGCGGAACACACTAAATAAAAATAATAATAAAGTGCGTTCACCGCTCGGGGTTCACCGTGCAGTAGGTGTTACAACCGCTGCTGATAATGGCAGACGAGCAATATGGAGATATAATGGTTCAACTTCACCCAAAGTGCGCAGAGCGGGCTCTGTTCACACACAGAGGCGCCGCAACAAAAACATACAAATAGACTGAGCCTGTTAAGGAGTCACAGGCCTCAGGTAAATGCACACACGGTATAAGGTCACAGGAGCAAGAACTAAGACAGAGGAGCTGTGACCATCTAGACCTACCGTGTGTGCGGCGTCGCTACTGCGAACGACAAGAAGGGCTGCAACTGCAGCGCGGCGCAGGACACTGCCGCTGGACGACACAGCTACAAAGCAGGCGCTATGTCGGACGCTAGCGCAGAGGTGCAGTGTGCTCAGTGGCCTAAGGCTTGCCACAGACTGGCGCAGACTACTGAACTAATTCCCTAACCACATGCGTAATATCAGAGGGAAGGGGTTTCATAATAAGTCAGTCACCAGAATCCTACATCCGTCACCATTCACACATAGCAGTATAGTCTATACTAGCGCATGGCGGAACGGCCATGCGCGCTTTTTATAGCAGTCGGGACCTTCCGGAGATGGACCAATGAGACCTGGAGCAGGACTTGAGCACATGACTCCCGATCTCCAATGGGAAACCATCTCATGAGCATGCTCAGTAGGAGGACAGAGGGACTTAGCCCCTGGAGAGATTTGCTGCAAGGCAATTTCCTCTGCGGTAGATAAAGAGCAAGAGACCGCAGAATGTGAGGGTCTGGATTCCTGCAGAGCAGACGCAGGACCCTGACTCCTAACAGGAGCAAGCTGATGAGAAACAGCTTCTCCTCCGCTTCTCCTCCCACAGAGGATTCATTGTATCAAAGTATTAAAACATTTATAAATTATATAAGTTTGGTATTGCTATAATCACACTTTCCCGTAGAATGAAGCTGACACTTTATTTCTACAGCACATGAAGAGCAGAAAATGACTCCTCAATGTCTCCTTCCCCCCAGACTGTCCAATCACAAGATTCACTTACCGCACTTTATCGGCTCAGGGTTTTTTTGTTTGCATAATTTTTAATAAACTTATTTTGTGTAGTGGCCAATTCATATATTTTTCTTCTTCATTTTCCAAAAAATCATATTTATTTTCCTTTGCTTTGATAGATAGATAATAGATGATAGATAGATGATACATAGATAGATAGATAGATAGATAGATAGATAGATATTGTGATATGATTGTGTCCTATTCATTGATTTTATATACACACACAGTAAATGTGTCTGAATCATCAGCATAGACACTTGATAAGTTTTTTATAATTCTAATCAATATTGGACATTGATAATATTTAACCGGTGACTAGAGTTGAGCGAAACGGGTCGAAAAATTTCAAAAGTCGCCGACTTTTGGCAAAGTCGGGTTTCATGAAACGAAACCCGACCCTAGGATGAGGTCGGCCACGAGGTCGGCGACTTACGCGCCAAAGTCGCGTTTCAAAAGTTTGTTTTGCGCTCTTTTTCAGCCAATCAGGATCCACGGACACTGTGGGCAACGTGATGACATAGGCAGGGGTCACCACCATGCAAGGGCATGCAAGTGATTGGTTTGCTTTGGTGGGCGTCACAGGGGGTATAAAAGGGCGTGCACGCCGACCGCCATCTTACTTCTGCCGATATCAGTATAGGGAGAGGTTGCTGCTGATTCTGTAGGGAGAGCATTAGGCAGGGAAGAAGACAAAAAAACTGCTTCTGCTGCTAGCGATTTGGCCTGCACAACACACCAGTCACTGTGTGTGCAGTGCAAGGGGAGGCTATATAGTGGTGTATCAGTGGTGTTGGTTGTTGGGCTGCCTTCTAAGGCTTCCTGACATTCCTGCATTGCTGTTTACCCACTGCTCCGCAAACTGCTTTTTTAAATGCAATCCCAATTTTTTTTTTTGTCCTGCTGAGAAGAAAAAAAAACTGCTTCTGCTGCTAGCGATTTGGCCTGCACAACACACCAGTCACTGTGTGTGCAGTGCAAGGGGAGGCTATATTGTGGTGTATCAGTGGTTTTGGTTGTTGGGCTGCCTTCTAAGGCTTCCTGACATTCCTGCATTGCTGTTTACCCACTGCTCCGCAAACTGCTTTTTTAAAAGCAATCCAATCTCCCTTATCCTCTAGTCACTTTTGTCACAGCTGTGCCATCGAGCCTGTGACATAGCGCTCAGATATCAGTGGGCCTCACACAATCCAAAAGTGTCCACAAGTGTCTGCAGAAATTCAAAATCTCCCTTATCCTCTCGTCACTTTTGTCACAGCTGTGCCATCGAGCCTGTGACATAGCGCTCAGATATCAGTGGGCCTCACACAATCCAAAAGTGTCCACAAGTGTGTGCAGAAATTCAAAATCTCCCTTATCCTCTCGTCACTTTTGTCACAGCTGTGCCATCGAGCCTGTGACATAGCGCTCAGATATCAGTGGGCCTCACACAATCCAAAAGTGTCCACAAGTGTCTGCAGAAATTCAAAATCTCCCTTATCCTTTCGTCACTTTTGTCACAACTGTGCCATCGAGCCTGTGACATAGCGCTCAGATATCAGTGGGCCTCACACAATCCAAAAGTGTCCAGTGTCCACAAGTGTGTGCAGAAATTCAAAATCTCCTTTATCCTCTAGTCATTTGGTCACAGCTGTGCCATCGAGCCTGTCACATAGCACTCAGATATTCATTGGGCCGCACACAATCCAAAAGTGTCCAGAGTCCACAAGTGTGTGCAGAAATTCAAAATCTCCCTTATCCTCTCGTCACTTTTGTCACAGCTGTGCCATCGAGCCTGTGACATAGCGCTGAGATATCAGTGGGCCTCACACAATCCAACAGTGTCCACAAGTGTGTGCAGAAATTCAAAATCTCCCTTTACCTCTCGTCACTTTTGTCACAGCTGTGCCATTGAGCCTGTGACATAGCGCTCAGATATCAGTGGGCCTCACACAATCCAAAAGTGTCCACAAGTGTGTGCAGAAATTCAAAATCTCCCTCATCCTCTCGTCACTTTTGTCACAGCTGTGCCATCAAGCCTGACACATAGCGCTCAGATATCAGTGGGCCTCACACAATCCAAAAGTGTCCACAAGTGTCTGCAGAAATTCAAAATCTCCCTTATCCTCTCGTCACTTTTGTCACAGCTGTGCCATCGAGCCTGTGACATAGCGCTCAGATATCAGTGGGCCTCACACAATCCAAAAGTGTCCACAAGTGTGTGCAGAAATTCAAAATCTCCCTTATCCTCTCGTCACTTTTGTCACAGCTGTGCCATCGAGCCTGTGACATAGCGCTCAGATATCAGTGGGCCTCACACAATCCAAAAGTGTCCACAAGTGTCTGCAGAAATTCAAAATCTCCCTTATCCTCTCGTCACTTTTGTCACAGCTGTGCCATCGAGCCTGTCACATAGCGCTCAGATATCAGTGGGCCTCACACAATCCAAAAGTGTCCACAAGTGTGTGCAGAAATTCAAAATCTCCCTTATCCTCTCGTCACTTTTGTCACAGCTGTGCCATCGAGCCCGTGACATAGCGCTCAGATATCAGTGGGCCTCACACAATCCAAAAGTATCCACAAGTGTCTGCAGAAATTCAAAATCTCCCTTATCCTCTCATCACTTTTGTCACAGCTGTGCCATCGAGCCTGTCACATAGCGCTCAGATATCAGTGGGCCTCACACAATCCAAAAGTGTCCACAAGTGTGTGCAGAAATTCAAAATCTCCCTTATCCTCTCGTCACTTTTGTCACAGCTGTGCAATCGAGCCTGTGACATAGCGCTCAGATATCAGTGGGCCTCACACAATCCAAAAGTGTCCAGTGTCCACAAGTGTGTGCAGAAATTCAAAATCTCCTTTATCCTCTAGTGACATTTTTCACACCTGCGACATCGAGCCTGTCACATAGCGCTCAGATATTCATTGGGCCTCACACAATCCAAAAGTGTCCAGTGTCCACAAGTGTGTGCAGAAATTCAAAATCTCCTTTATCCTCTAGTCACTTTGGTCACAGCTGTGCCATCGAGCCTGTCACATAGCGCTCAGATATCAGTGGGCCTCACACAATCCAAAAGTGTCCAGTGTCCACAAGTGTCTGCAGAAATTCAAAATCTCCCCTGTCCTATAGACACCTTGTACCTTGTTTTACATTACTATATAGTTTGTTGGATTTTGTCTACATTTCTACCAAAAATGAGGAAAGCTGGTGGAAGAGGCCGTGGAATTGGGCGGGGGTTGGCAGCTGGTAATGATGGTGTTGGTGGTGGATCTGATGGTAGTGGCAAGAGCAAAATAGGACCGAATGCAGGAGGTGTTGAGCCTGCGTCATCGTCTGGCTACATAAGGCCTCGAACGCTTAGTTTTCTAGGAGTTGGCAAACCGCTTTTAAAGCCAGAGCATCAGGAAAAAGTTTTGTCTTACATTGCTGACTCAGCCTCCAGCTCTATTGCCTCCTCTTCTTCAGTTGTAAAAAGTAAAAGCACTGAGTCGTCATTGGAGGCTCATGTTCATGAACCACACCTTTCCTTGTGTCCTTCACCCCAACCAAGATTGAAGGATGACGCAGGCCATACTACTGATTACTCCATGGAGCTGTTTTCACATACCATGCCTGGATTATCAAGTCAAATGGTGAATTACCCAGGCCAAGATGAATCTGACATGGAGTGCACTGATGCACAGCCGCTGATGGATGATTCTGCTGGTACATTCACTCAGAGCACTACATTGTCCTCGCAGTGTACAGAGCCAGATTCTGACCCTGATGAGACTCAGGTGCCCCTTCCCGCACACTATACCACCATACACGGTGACACAGAGGAAGGTGCACATGACATAGAAGAGGAGGTGATGGATGACCCAGTTGTTGAAACAGATTGGCATCCATTGGGGGAAGAGGGTGCTGCTTCCAATAGCTCAGATGAGGAGCATCCACAGCAGACATCGACATCGCAACAGCTGTTATCTGGCAGGCCCAGAGCACTCCAAAGACAGGTTCCAAACATGAAAAGAGTTGCTGGACAGCTTGTCCAGAGGGTCAAAACATCACAGCGTGCTAGGCCGCAAAATGTCTGCCAAAGTAGGAAGAGTGCAGTGTGGCACTTTTTTGAACAAAATCCTCATGATCAGGCCAAGGTTATCTGTAAGAAGTGCGCAAAGACCTTTAGCCGAGGGAAAAATCTGAAAAATTTGAATACCAGTTGCATGCTTAGACATTTAACCAGCATGCACTTGCAAGCGTGGACACAACACCAAACCTCAAGTGCCACATGTGCAACTGATCACAACGAAGGTAGTCAGCAACGCTACATTGTTTCCCCCACTGTAAGCCCACCGGTTAGCACAGCAGCAAATGTTGAGGTGTCGTTGCAAGGCCACAGCAGTCAGGGAATCCCACTGTTATATAAACGAAAGACTGATTCTAGGCCATAAGAAAGAACACCAACTCCATCACCATCATCAACCCTCTCTCAGTCCGCCCTGTCCACCGCTACTTCCACCATATGCAGCTCTCAAGTCCAGCTCACCCTCCCAGACACTATGAGTAGGTCAAGAAAGTACTCAGTCTCTCATCCGCGTACACTGGGTTTGAACGCCCACATTGCCAAACTAATCTCGTTTGAGATGATGCCCTTTCGGTTGGTGGAAAGCGCAGCTTTCCGCGAACTCATGGCCTATGCAGTACCACGCTATGACCTACCCAGTCGCCACTTCTCTCGCAAAGCCATCCCAGCCCTCCACCATCATGTGAAAGACCGCATTGTCCATGCACTCTAGCAGTCAGTGAGAGGAAAGGTGCACCTCACAACTGATGCATGGTCCAGTCGGCATGGCCAGGGCCGTTACGTGTCCATCACTGCGCACTGGGTTAATGTGGTGGATGCAGGGTCCACAGGGGACAGCGGTGGTGGGACAGTGCTGCCTAGCCCACGGTATAGGAAACAGTTGGCTGTAGGCGTTCGACCCTCCTCCTCCTCCTCCAGAAGCAAAAGCTCGTCCACAGAGCGCAGTCATACGAGCACTCCATCTGCAGCTGCCACTGTTGCACACGATGTGTCCCCCTATCGAGCAGCTAGTGGAAAGCGTCAGCAGGCTGTGTTGCAGATGATGTGTTTGGGCAACAGACACACCGCCGAGGTGCTGGCCGAGTACTTGAAGTGACAAACTGAGTCATGGCTGGGCAGTGTACATCTTGAGGCAGGCAAGGTAGTTAGTGACAACGGCCGTAATTTTGTGGCAGCCATAGCCCTTTCAAAACTCAGCCATATACCTTGCTTGGCTCACACCTTGAACCTGATGGTGCAGTGCTTCCTCAAAAATTATCCGGAGTTAACAGCCCTGCTCCAGAAGGTGCGAAGACTGTGCGCGCACATCCGCCGGTCGCCTGTACACTCCGTTTGTATGCAGAAGCTGCAGCGATTGCTCCACCTTCCCAACCACCGCCTCATTATCGACATTGCAACAAGGTGGAACTCCACCCTGCACATGGTGGAGCGGCTGTGCGAGCAGAGGCAGGCCATAATGCATTTGTGGGAGGATACACGGCCAGGCACTTTGAGAGCAGACATGGAGTTGACAGGTGTGCAGTGGTCGAAGCTGAAAGACCTCTGTAAAGTCCTTCAGTGTTTTGAGGAATGCACACGGCTGGTAAGCGCAGACGACGCCATCCTAAGCATGAGCATCCCACTTATGCGTCTGCTCATGCAAACTTTGACGCACCTTAAGGAGCAGGCTTCTGCAGCCAATGTTGATGAGGAGGAAGAGGAGGAGGGAATCCTTGATGACATTCAGCCATTGTCTGCTCAGGGACCTCTCCTGGACGAGGTGGAGGAAGAAGAGGAGGAGGAGGAGGAGGATGATGGGGATGATTACTTAGAGGAGGAGGATGCATCTCGTGGGGCAAGTGAAAATGTTGGCGTGGCAAGGTCTGGTACAGGGTTTGTGCGTGACTGGAGGGATGTGGATTTGCCAGAAAGTGCTCCTCCACCCAGCACTCGCAGTGCATCATTGACACCGGGAACATTGGCCCACATGTCAGATTATGCCTTGCAGATCCTAAAAAGGGACCCACGCATTGCCAAAATGATGAACGATGACGACTACTGGTTGGCCAGCATCCTGGATCCACGCTATAAAGGCAAATTACAAAACATCATGCCACAGGAGAACCTTGACCTAATATTGGCTAATAAACAAGCAACTCTGGTAAATCGGTTGCTTGAGGCATTCCCAGCACACAGCAGCGGTGATGGTTCTCACACGAGCCGTACGGGCCGGGGGCAGCTTGGCAGAGGTGTTCGTGGTGCACACAGCAGAAGTGGCGTTGGAGACAGGGGTTTCATGACAATGTTGTGGACTGATTTTTCAAATACCGCTCACACAACTGGTAATACTGCATCGATGGAAAGTGACAGGAGACAGCAGTTGTCAACTATGGTTACAAACTACTTTTCCTCCCATATCGATGTTCTCCCACACAGGTCATTCCCCTTTGACTATTGGACCGCTAAACTGGACACCTGGCCTGAATTGGCCCAATATGCCTTACAGGAGCTCGCTTGCCCAGCTGCAAGTGTGCTATCGGAAAGAGTCTTCAGTGCAGCTGGATCAATCCTGACAGAAAAAAGGACCCGTCTGTCAACCCAAAATGTGGATGATCTAACCGTCATTAAAATGAACCATGCATGGGTTTCCAAGGATTTTGTCCCACCTTCCCCTGATGACACATAGGGTGACAGAAAAAATGGCTTGCTTTGGTCCACCTCTTCCTGGGACTTCACCTATTTTGCCTTTTGCATCAGCTGAATGTCCAACATCAACATATGCCACTTTCTAAAACTCCCTAACTGTGCTGCCTCCCCCCCATGGCCGGGGTCACCACCTAGCGCATACACCATGCGAGTGCCGTTGCCCTGGACAGGTGGGTAGGCCGACTCTTGGGTGCGGGCACTGGCACAGGGTCCCTCATAGTGCAATCAAGTGTCTCTGACGGTGGTGGTGCACACCTGCCGTCAGACACACCGCCGTACTATGAGGGGCCCAGTGCCAGTACCGACGCCCACGAGTGGGCCCCTCTTGCTTGGGCAGGGCCCCAGCATTTGCAATCTTTACCTCTCCCTGCTCCTCCGCTGTGTAATCTGGGCTGTCAAATCCATACTGTGCCTGACACTGTCTGAGCCTGCCTCCTGATGTACAGACATATATTTTGAATGTGTACACTATCCATACATGTTATCCAGGGATACGGTACCCTTTCTAACCTTTGTGCAATCACGTGCAATCCATGCTGGGCCTAACACCGTCTGAGCCTGCCTCCTGATGTACAGACATATATTTTGAATGTGTACGCTATCCATACATGTTATCCAGGGATACGGTACCCTTTATAACCTTTGTGCAATCACGTGCAATCCATACTGGGCCTAACACCGTCTGAGCCTGCCTCCTGATGTATAGACATATATTTTGAATGTGTACGCTATCCATACATGTTATCCAGGGATACGGTACCCTTTCTAACCTTTGTGCAATCACGTGCAATCCATACTGGGCCTAACACCGTCTGAGCCTGCCTCCTGATGTACAGACATATATTTTGAATGTGTACGCTATCCATACATGTTATCCAGGGATACGGTACCCTTTCTAACCTTTGTGCAATCACGTGCAATCCATACTGGGCCTAACACCGTCTGAGCCTGCCTCCTGATGTACAGACATATATTTTGAATGTGTACGCTATCCATACATGTTATCCGGGGATACGGTACCCTTTCTAACCTTTGTGCAATCATGTGCAATCCATGCTGGGCGTGAGAACGGCTGGCGAGCTGTTAAGCAAGCTACAGCACCTGTGGTTTGCACACGTAAGTTTTTCATTTTTTCAGGAATGACGGTTAGGTCCAATTCCGGAACTGCGGTTGACCTGCACTTACTGGGAAATCATTGTTCGCGGGTAATAATTGTCATCAGTGATCCCCATCACTAACGTTGTTCAGCGGGTTATCTGCACCTTTAAGCGACAAACGCTGGCCTTTTCAGTGTAGCGCACATGCAGCCACGCACATGTAATGGCATGACACACCAGTTATTGGCCAATCTCATGTGCCAGAGCCTCACGTGTCCCTCTAGTAAGCCGGACTCGGACCGCGGGGCATGACGGAGTCTCGTTCATTAACGGAATTAAGCTTGCAATGTGTGCATCTGTTCTGTAGCTGGCATGGTTGAGGTTTCCCAGGTGGAGTCGAATTTAACCGTAGGCTCCACTCCTGGTGGTGCCCTTCTGGACATTCCTTTAAGGTTCAGCTTTGCAACCATACTGCCCACGTAAAACAAACACTTTGCCTTCATAAACGCTGTTTGGAGGGTCATGACTCGTGGGAATAACGCCGCCCAATCAGTTAACCTGCTAGAGAAATCGTTTGTTGCTCCCAAGCATGACATCACACTCCCTAGGAAGAAGGTAATGCCACTGTGGCGACCGTACTCCTGGGGGCGACACAAGTGCACTGATGCCCAGCCACTGCTCGATGAATCTGCTGGTACATTGACCCAGACCACTACATTCCCCTCGCACGCTACTCGGCCTGAATCTGACCCTGATGAAACTCAGGTTACCCTTCCCATATACAGTTCCATCTTACACGGTGACAAAGAGGAAGCTGCAGATGAAAGTGCAGGTTCGGCCCACCCACCATCAGACACACCACCGTACTATCAGGGGCCCTGTGCCAGTGCCGTCGCCAACGAATGGGCCCCCCCCTGCTTGCTCAGGATCACAGCACTTGCAAAGTTGAAATACTGTGCAGTGAGATGGAAGATGGGGACGACGAGGAGTCCAGACAAGTACAGGGATTCCCTAGCGAGGAGACTTATTTGATTGTTTTCAATGTTGGGACAGCAATTTTTGGGGAGCACTATACTCTGGAGAATGATAGATGGTGCCCACCATACACTGGAACATTCCAAAGGTGGACATCAGACACTGGAGCAGCATTTACAGGGCCCATTATACACTAGAGCATTAGAAATGGGGCCCATTATGTTTGGAGCATTATTTGGGCCCATAAGACAGTGGAGCTTCATCCATGGGGACCAACATATACTGTAGCATTATGTGGAGCTCATCATATACTGTTTCAAACATTATATGGGACCAATGATTCTGTATGGAGAAATAGATGGGCCTCGTCATGAGATGTAAAAAGTGAAGTATTTTTCATTGTACTATACCGCTATTTCTCTGCCGTATCGGAGCATGATGAGTTGTGGTATGTGTTAAAGGGGCGCTCTTTCGCCCAGGGCACATGAAAACCTGGAGCCAGCCCTACCCCCCCACAACTTTAGCCAAATAACCCCCATTTTTCAGTGCGTAACTTGTATTATGAAGTTAATTAAGGTTGACAAGCTTAAGTAAGAAGAATTGATGCTTTTGGCATTCAAATGGGCACTGTAGGTGTGTTTCCTGTCCTCCTCTCACTGCCAACTTTTATTCCCCATTGACTTACATTGGGTTTCGTGTTTCGGGACGACCCCGACTTTTCCCTATAATCGGACGATCTTGCTCGACCCGACTTTTGGAAAAGTCGGGTTTCACGAAACGAAACGCGACCCTAAAAAACCAAAAGTCACTCAACTCTACCGGTGACTGAAGTAATATCTATTGCATACTCAGGATATGATCTCACAGAAATAATTATAACATTTCTTTAACCCCTTAGCGACCGCCGATACGCTTTTTAACGGCAGTCTCTATGGGTACTTAAACCACTGTGGAGAAAGGAAACAGCGTCCCCCACAGTCGGATTTTCTCAGCCGAGACCCTGGAGAACATGATTCGGGTCGGTATTTACCGACCCCGGGGTTGCGATCGCCATTATTAACCCTATAACGGCGACCGCAAACAAAAAAAAATGCGATTTTACATTTCATTTCTCTCCCCTCTGATGTGATCGAGGGGAGAAAAAGGGGTCCCCGGGTCCTCCGATCCCCCCTAGATACCTTTTCGATTCCCCCCGCACTCCTGGCCCCCCTCCTTCCTCGGCAGAAAGAAAATGGCGAGCGCATGCGCAGTGCGCCCGTCAAGATCTGCCTGACTGCACCCAGCAACCAGTGAGAATTTTCTCATTGGTTGCTGGGTTTTGATCACTGTGATAGACCCTATCACAGTGATCATAGCCCCCAATATTTGTAAATATGGCAGCACTTGGGCTGTGCTGTCTCTCTTCTCTAATTGTAGTTGTTCTGGGAGAGAAGAGAGATAAACTACAGCTCAAGTGCTGCCCTGTCAGTGAACTGAAATCTGATTTTGCTGCATCTGCAGCGTCATAAAAAACAGATTACCCCTCCAAATCCCCCACATCCCCATCCCCATTGTCAGGGGATAATAAAAAAATATTTTTTTTTTATAACTTTTTTTTTATAATTTAAATAAAAAATTTTTTTTAGGGCTAGGGTTAGGGTTATACGTGCTAGGGTTAGGGTTAGTGCTAGGTTAGGGTTATACGTGCTAGAGTTATACGTGCTACCAGGGTTAGGGTTATACGTGCTACTAGGGTTAGGGTATACGTGCTACTAGGGTTAGGGTAGACGTGCTACTAGGGTTAGGGTATAAGTGCCTCTAGGGTTAGGGTATACATGCTACTAGGGTTAGGGTAGACGTGCTACTAGGGTTAGGGTATACGTGCTACTAGGGTTAGGGTATAAGTGCCTCTAGGGTTAGGGTATACATGCTACTAGGGTTAGGGTAGACGTGCTACTAGGGTTAGGGTATACGTGCTACTAGGGTTAGGGTTACACATATTAGGGTTAGGAGGAAAAAAGGGTTAGATTAGGATTATTATTCATTAGGCAGGGAAATAAAATGGCGAGGAAAATGTACAGCACGGAGCTAGCATACAGCCTGCTTTGCTCCGGAAGTTCAGTGAAACAGAATCTGCCTCTGAAGCTGAGCAGTTTTCAGACCGTGATGACAACTCTTCCTCCAAGGGATCCCTCAGCCCGATGGTAGCGGAGTCGGTCGTCACTGTTGAAGTTTCAGAGGCAGGGCCAAGTACCACAGTCCCCTCATCGCTGTGGTATAATGACAACTCATTTTCCATTCAAATTCCCCCTTTTTCTGCTGTCCCTGGAATAAGAGGAGATGTCACTAATTTTACCTCCACTGATTATTTCCAAATTTTCATTAGCCCCGAAGTCCTAGAATTGATCGTCCACCAGACAAACCTATATGCCCGACAATATATTTCCCAAAAACCCACTGCCTTTCATTCCCGTTCCTGGATGCCCACCAATGTCCCTGAAATAAAAAAATTCTTAGGCCTTACCCTGAATATGGGTTTAGTAAAAAAAACCCTCACTCCGCTCTTACTGGGCAACAAAAGCTGTCCACAGCACCCCTGTATTTGCAGCCATCATGGCTTGGTTAGTGGGACGGGGGTCTGGCACCCAGACAGAGGGGGAGGTGTTGCGACCGGTCGAGTGTGATGGAAGGGCATCTGCAGGGGGTCTCGGTGTTTGTTCAGACGGAAACGGATAAAGGTGACAAGATTAAGCTGGACGATAGGGCTAAGGGAGAGGTTTACATG
The DNA here is from genome assembly GCF_039654945.1 of Dendrobates tinctorius. Taxonomy (NCBI): domain Eukaryota; kingdom Metazoa; phylum Chordata; class Amphibia; order Anura; family Dendrobatidae; genus Dendrobates; species Dendrobates tinctorius. Next base: position 2,157,831 of record NW_027361763.1, on the reverse strand, counting down.
TGCTTTGAGAGGCCGTTGGGGGCCCATTTAAAGAAAGAGGTGAAGGAAAAGATTTGGCAGGACGAGTACGTCGAGATATTTTCCCTCCTTCCGTTGGAGAAATTTAATTTAGATAAGGGGAAAAAGGACGATAGTAAGAAAGAGGAGGAGAAGAGGAGGTGGCGGCTGATTCCACAGACATTTGTAAACTGGATGCAAGCATTCACAATTTTGGCGAGTGTCGTGGGTGAAAAGTTTCCCAAAAATTGTTAGGGGCTGTTTTGCTATCTGGACGCTATCAGGGAGGCGCATCGCATTCATGGGGGTCAAGCGCGGCTACGATACGATGAACAGTTTAGACAGAGGAAGGCGGTGCAACTAGAGATAAAATGGGATCAGAAGGAAATAGGTTTGTGGCTGAAGGTGATGGCTCCAGTAAGGTATGGGCAGTCCTTTCACGGGAGCGGGGATAGTGGCAATCAACAGGCTGGACATGGAAGTAGTGGTCAGGCAAACCAGGGAGGAAAAGAAAAGTCTGGAACGTCCTGGCAGTTTAATGATGGGCAGTAAAAGTACGGGAATAGCTGCAAGTTCAAGCACGTGTGGTCCCACTGCAATGGGAGCTCCCACGGGGCTTCAAAATGTTTCAAAAAGGGGAAAGGAAAGCCCCACGTGGGTACCGGCCAAGGGGGAGAGCCCAGTGAGAGTTCAAGAGATGGCCCCCTTTCTAAACAGGTATCCGGCCCGGGCGGAGGCCAAGGTTATTTGGGAGGGTTTTGTTGAGGGCTTCAGGATTCCCCCACCAGTCATGCGGTTCCTTTTTCGGTTAAAAATTTGCGGTCTGCATTGGTGCGTAAGGAGGTAGTCGATGTTAAGTTGAAAAAGGAAGTGGAATTGGGTAGGATGGCTGGCCCTTTTCCCAGTACACCGGTAGTGGGTTGGATAGTTTCCCCCTTGGGGGTAGTGCCAAAAAAGGAGCTGAACAAGTGCCATTTGATTCAGCATTTATGTCCGAAAGGGTTGTACGTTAATGATGGTATTGACAAAGAGTTGTGTTCGGTGGAGTATACCTCGTTTAATACGGCAGTGCAATGGGTGTGACGTTATGGTTCAGGGGCCCTGTTAGCTAAAACCGACATTGAATCGGCTTTTCGTTTACTGCCGGTACATGCAGAAAGCATCCCGCTGCTGGGTTGTTTTTGGAACAGGGGTTTCTACCTCGACAGGTGTTTGCCGATGGGTTGTGCGATTTCTTGTTCGCTGTTTGAGACGTTCACCACTTTTCTGGAATGGGTAGTAAGGGATGTGGCAGGTGTGCAATCTATCATTCATTACCTGGATGATTTTCTTTTTATCGGTCCAGATTCATCGTCGTGTAAGAATGCGTTGGCAGCCATGGTTTGGGTGGCGGAGCGTTTTGGAGTGACGTTAGCAAACGAGAAGACTGAAGGCCCTAAGACCGTTATAAGTTTTTAGGCATAGTAATCGATTCAGAAAACATGGAGTGTCATTTACCGGAAGACAAACTGTCATTGTTAAAGCTGGAATTTGAGAGGATTGTGAGGTTGCGGAAAGTGACGCTAAAGGAGTTGCAATCCTTATTGGGGAGATTGAACTTTGCCTGTAGGATTGTGCTCATGGGTCGCATATTTTCCCGTCGTCTGGCTGGGGTGACAGCTGGTGTAAAGGCTCTGCACCATTATATCCGCTTGACTAAGGAGCATAGGGAGGACCTGATGGTGTGGCAGCGTTTTCTGCGGAACTACAACGGTCGGTCATTGATGCAGGAGGAGACCTTGACCAATTTTGACTTTGAGATCTACACGGATGCAGCGGGCACTTCAGGTTACGGTGCCTACTGTAAGGGAAAGTGGAGTGTTGGGCAGTGGCCGGAGGCTTGGAAGTTGTTGGGCCTTAACAAAAAACTTGGCATTGTTGGAATTGTTTCCCATTGTGGTAGCCGTCTCAGTTTCGGGTCCGATGTTTGCAAACCGTAGGGTGCGATTTCATTGTGATAACGTGAGTGTGGTGTCGGCAATTAACAGTCTGTCGGCTTCATCTCCCCCTGTGATCAGATTGGTGTGGGTTTTGGTGCTTCGTTGTCTGGAGTTGAATGCTGGGATCTCTGCAGTTCATGTGCCCGGTGTTACAAATACAATAGCAGATTCTTTGTCTCGTTTTCAGTGGGGGCGTTTTCGAGAGTTGGCGCCAGGAGCGGATGCCTCGGGCGTGGAATGTCCTTCTTATCTTATAAGTGATTACAGAAGAGCGGGAAGATTGATTCAGGAATTGGTGTCGAACCAGATCTGGTCAGCCTTTGAATCCTCGTGGCGAGTATGGCAAAGATAGGTGTCAGAATGGGGTGGGGTGGAAAGCGAGGATGATAAGATGTTGGTGGTATTGTTTTTAATTGGAAAGGCAGCCGACGCGGGTTGGTCGGCTTCTAAGGTGAACAAATTTGTAGCGGGTTTGGCATTCGGTTTCAGATTGCAGGGATCGACGGACGTTACAAAGCAATTTTTGGTGAGACAGGTGTTGCGAGGTTTTCGCAGGGGTAATAAAACTTGTGACAAGCGGAGGCCTATTTCTTTCAGTATGTTGGAAGGGTTAGGTAGTATCTTGGAGGGTAATTGTACTTCTGGTTTTGAGTTGGCATTGTTTAGGTTAGCCTTTTCTTTGGCCTTTTTCGGAGCAATGCGAATCGGTGAGTTAGTGTCCCGTAGCAAGGACAAGGCCGGACGGGTGTTGGCGGATGATGTGGAATTTTGGGCGAGGGGCATTGCGTTTTGGATTCAACGTTCTAAAACCGATCAACTGGGGAGTGGCAGGTGAGTAGTGTTGGGGCGAGTTGAAGGGGCGCTCATGTGCCCACGGAGGTGCTTATCATAGAATCATAGAATCATAGAATAGTAGAGTAGGAAGGGACCTCCTGGGCCATCTGGTCCAACCCCCTGCTCAAAGCAGGATTCGCTAAATCATCCCAGTCAGATGTCTGTCCAGCCTCTGTTTGAAGACTTCCATTGAAGGAGAACTCACCACTTCTAGTGGCAGCTTGTTCCATTCATTGATCACTCTAACTGTCAAAAAGTTTTTTCTAATATCTAATCTGTGTCTCCTCCCATTCAGTTTCATCCCATTGCTTCTAGTCTTTCCTTGGGCAAATGAGAATAAAGTTGATCCTTCTACAATGTGACAGCCCTTTAGATATTTGTAGACAGCTATTAAGTATCCTCTCAGTCTTCTCTTTTGCAAACTAAACATTCCCAAATCCTGCAACCTTTCCTCATAAGACAGGGTTTGCAGACCGGTCACCATTCTGGTCGCTCTTTTCTGAACTTGCTCCAGTTTGTTGATGTCTTTTTTAAAATGTGGTGCCCAAAACTGGACACAATATTCCAGATGAGGTCTGACCAAAGAGGAGTAGAGGGAAATAATGACTTCACGTGATCTAGACTGTATGCTTCTGTTAATACATCCTAGAATTGCATTTGCCTTTTTTGCTGCTGCATCACACTGTTGACTCATATTCAGTCTGTGATCTATTAGTATACCCAAGTCTTTTTCACATGTGCTGTTGCTTAGCCCTATTCCTCCCATTCTGTATATGCTTTTATCATTTTTACTGCCCAGGTGTAGTACTTTGCATTTTTCCCTGTTAAAAACCATTCTGTTAGTTGCTGCCCACTTCTCCAGTTTATTTATATCTTTTTGAATCCTCTCTCTCTCTTCTCTAGTATTAGCTATCCCTCCTAGCTTTGTGTCATCAGCAAATTTAATCAGTTTACCCTCAATTCCTTCATCTAAATCGTTGATAAAGATGTTGAACAATACAGGGCCCAGGACAGAGCCCTGTGGTACTTGAGACATTCTTCCAACTGGATGTGCAGCCATTTACAACCACTCTTTGGGTCCGATCACTAAGCCAGTTATGAATCCACCTAACAGTTGCCTTGTCCATTCCATACTTAGTAATTTTTTCAATGAGGATTGTATGAGATACTTTGTCAAATGCTTTGCTGAAGTCAAGATATACTATATCTACAGCATTTCCTTGATCCACCCAATCAGTGATTCCGTCATAGAAGGAAATTAAGTTAGTCTGACATGACATATTAGTTACAAACCCATGCTGACTCTGTTTAATCACTTCATTCTTATCCAGGTACTGACATACATGTTGTTTAATAATTTGTTCAAAGATATTTCCTGGTATAGAAGTCAGACTCACCGGCCTATAGTTGCCTGGGTCCACCTTCTTCCCCTTTTTGAAGATAGGAACAACATTTGCTCTTCTCCAGTCTTCTGGGACTTCTCATGTTCTCCAAGAATTTTCAAAGATTATGGAGAGGGGTTCAAAAATGTCTTCTGCTATCTCCTTCTGTACTCTGGGCTGTAATTCATCTGGACCTGGAGACTTGAATTCATTTAGGCTAGCTAAGTGTTTCCTCACTATCTTTCTGTTTATAGATATCCTGGATTCTTCTATTCCCTCAATAGGACAGTGAAGAACAGTTGATGTTACATTTCCTTTCTGAGAGAAAACAGATGCAAAATAGGAATTTAAAAGTTCGGCCTTCTCAACATCCTGTTTTACCATTTCATCATTTTCATCCAGTAAAAATCCTATAGCATCTTTGACTTTTCTTTTACTTTTGACATATCCCCAAAATCCTTTATTATTGCTTTTCACATCTCTTGCAAGCCTCAATTCATTGTCGGCTTTAGATAATCTGATTTGTGCCCTGCAGGTTCTGGAGACAGCATTATATTCTTCTTTAGATATGCCTCCCTCTTTCCATTTTATAAATATTTTTTTCTTCCTTTTTAGCATGTGCTTAAGTTCTGTGTTCATCCATCCTGGCTTCCTTAAATGCTTCCTATTCTTCCCTCTTTTCGGAATTGTTAACAATTGTGCTTTGAGAATTTCATTTTTCAAGATTTCACATCCTTCCTGGACATTTTTGTCTTTAAGGATATCCAGCCATTGGATCCCACCAATTCTCTTTCTGAATCCCTTAAAATCTGCCTTTCTGAAATCTAACCTTGACGTCTGAGTCTTCACAGGTCTTCCTCCTCTAGTTATCCAAAACTCTAAAATAGCATGGTCGCTACCTCCTAGGGTCCCAGCCACTTTTACCTCCTCAACCATTTCCTCCCTGTTTATAAGGATTAGATCCAAGGTAGCAGTTCCCCTTGTTTTCTCCCCTACCTTTTGGAAGATAAAGTTGTCAGCAAGAGAGGATAAGAATTTCCTTGACCTGTTAGTTTTGCCTGAGAGAGATTCCCAACAAATGTCTGGATAGTTGAAATCTCCCATGACAACTATGTCACATTTTTTGGAGAACTTGGCCATTTGATGCATAAAGAGTTCATCCATATCTTCAGCTTGCACAGGCGGCCTGTAGTAAATGCCTACAATGGTGTCCTTTCCATTGTTCTGTCCTTGTATTCTTACCCAAACAGTTTCCACAGAACTCCCAGTCTCTGAAGCTTCAATCTCTGTGCAGATATATGCGTTTCTAACATACAATGCGACACCTCCTCCTCGTTTATCAAGTCTGTTTCTAGCAAATAAGTTGTATCCTTCTAGTCTTGTATTCCATTCATGTGTATTGTCCCACCATGTTTCAGTGATTCCAATTACATCATATTTCTTTTCCTGTGTTAGTAGTTCCAATTCTCCTTGTTTGTTGCCCATACTTTGTGCATTAGTATAGAAACATTTTAATTTGTGATTGATTTCTCTTTCTCCAATATTTTTGTTATTTAGATTCTTTTGTCTTTGTTCTTCCTTTCCACTTCTAATAGCAGAGTTCTCAATAGCATTTGTCAGGTGTATGGCTTTTTCTGGTCTTTTGCTTCCCTTCCCATGTTGTTCTAGTTTAAAGCTCTCCTTACAAATGTAGCAATGCGACTTCCAAATACATGTTTTCCAGTCTTCGTAAGGTGCACCCCATCTCTAGCAAGTAGTCCATCGTAAAGGTAATTCACTCCGTGATCCATAAATCCAAATCGTTGCTGACGGCACCATCGACGTAGCCAGTTGTTCACCTGCAGAATCTTATTCCACCTCCTTGTTCCATGGCCATCCACTGGGAGGATGGAAGAGAAGACTACCTGCGCTCCCAGTTCTTTCACTTTCTTGCCTAAGTCTTCAAAGTCTCTGCAGATGGTTTCCAGGTCATTTCTTGCGATGTCATTTGTCCCCACATGTAGTAGCAGGAATGGGTAGTCATCTGTAGGTCTGAAGAGTCCTGATATCCTGTCAGACACATCTTTAATTTTTGCACCGGGAAGACATCACATTTCTCTTGAAGTTATATCCGGTCTGCAGATAGCAGCCTCTGTTCCTCTCAACAGGGAATCCCCCATGACCACCACTCTCCGTTTCTTCTTCACAACATTTTTCTTTCTCCATCCAGGAGGACTCTGAAGGCGTACAAGGTTGTTCTTTGTGGGTAAAGTCTTATCCTGATGTATTTCTTCATCGTTTTCCTGCGTGAGAGCCTGGTACTGGTTCCTGAGAAGTATGGGTGCTGACTGTCTCCCGATCCTCCTGCTTCTCTGGGTCACATGTCTCCATTCCTCTGTTTCTTCTTCAGGTGCACTTCGAATTTCTTCTCTTTCTGTAACATGAAGAGATAATTCTGCTCTGTCTAAGAACTCTTCACCTTCCTTAATAATTCCTTCCTTAATAATGCTTGAAGTTGTATTGGGTCGAGTGGTCAGGTAGAGTGGGTCCTTTGTTGTGCCATGCGGATGGCACCTATTTGTCTCGTTTTCAGTTCATTGCGGTTTTGAAGAAGGGATTGTTGGAGCTTGGTTTCCCCCCGGAGGTGTACGGGTCCCATTCTTTTAGGATCAGGGCCACGTCGGAGGCTGATAGTCTTGGTTTGGGGGCTGAGGTGATTAGAATTGGCAGGAGGAAGTCGGATCGTTATTTATCGTATGTTCGGCGTTAATTATGGTTGTTGAATGCTAAGGAAATTGTTTGCATATTCTGCTATGTTTTTTTCAGGTGGCGACCCCTTTCTGGCCTGGATATTCAGACACTCATACGTGTATTGGGGTGCGCTACGAGCTGACGCAAGGCCGGATGGTAGGCAATTGGGTTTTAGGAGGGACCAGGTGGTGATTCGTTGGCTGGGTTTTCGAGTTATGGTGTGGAGTAGGGTGCTCCCTGAATTTGTCAAGTCCGTTTGCCTTGACAGACCACCCGACGTTCTTGTCAAAGATGCAGGTGGTAATGATTTAGGGGTCAGGCCTGTGAGGGAATTGATCAGGGACATTCGTTTTGACTTTCTGAGATTGTTGACGTCATTCCCAAAAGCGTTGACTGTGTGGTCTGATATAGTACCCAGAAAGAAGTGGAGGCAGGCGAGGTCTTTCAAAGGGATTAACAGGGCTAGGGTGAAACTAAACCGAGCAGTATCGGGATTTGTATCTAGGAATGGGGGTATTGGAGTTAGGCATTTTGAGTTGGAAGCGGGCGTCGGTAACTTTTGGTTGGATGACAGGGTTCATTTGAATTCAATTGGAATTGATTTGTGGGCATTGGCAATACAGGTAGGGATAGAGAGGGCCCTGGTGGCTTTGGGGCACTCACGAGCCTGAGGTGGTCAGGGCCGTTCGTGGTTGGCAGGGGGTGGGGTTCTTAGAGTTGACGAGGATTGGTCGGGGAAGGATTTGGAAGTAAAATTCCCGGCAGTTTTAAAATGGTATGGGGGATTTGGCTTTTGGTTATGGGCTCTAGATGGGGTTTTTACCTCGGGAGCTCTGGTGGTTAGTCTCCCAGAACGGGAGTTACGGTGCCCTCGAGCTGGGGATGGACGGCTGAGGGTAACATGGTGGTCGAGTTTTTTTCCATTGGGGTTTTGGCCAAAAGGTTTTTAGCCAGATCTTTTAGCTCCAAGAACCCTCCCCTCATATTTTGCATTATGATGATTGCTTATTGTTAAATGTTATGGTATGTTAATAAACTTGGCCGCTGTGGCCAAAATTATCCAAAGAACTCAAGTTGTAGCGTGTTTTATTTTTAATAGCGGGAATATCGGTGGGAGTGGGGTTAGGATTGAGAGGAATGGCAAAAGAGAAAGCTGGACTCGCCATATGCGGTCATGTTATGACGTTTGATTGCACCCATCATGATTTTTTGCCCCTGGCTGATACAGTGCTTAAAAAAAGTATTCATACCCCATGAATTTTTCTACATTTTTTGATGTTACACTTACAAATGTAAATGTATTTTATTGGGATTTTATGTGAAATACCAGCACAGCAGCAAATATTTGAGAAGTGTAAAGGAAATGATACATGGAAATTGTGACGTACATTGGCAGGCATGGCACTGACTAAAGCCCCCTTTACACATGGCGATATTGCTAGCAATATCGCTAAAGCGTCACCGACTTTGTGACGCAGCAGCGATATTGCTAGCGACATCGCTACATGTGATACTCACCTCTGACCGGCTCCCCCGCTGGTTATCGGTGATCGCATGAGATCGTCCAGGTCCATTTCTCGTCGGCAGCTTCCTGCTGGGCTTCCTGCTGGCGCCTTCGAGCGACGCATGGACGCGGGCAGAGGATGTCATCATCGCCGCATCTGACAGGTAAGTAACGACCGCTGCTGCATCGCTGCTGAGATCTGCCTGTTTGGCAGCTCACTAGCGACCATTTAGCGATGAAGCAGCGATCCTGACCGGGTCATATCGTGGTCGGCATCACTGGTGCATCGCTAAATGTAATAGGGCCTTAAAAATGGTGCCTCTGACTGCTGTGCCCCCTCCTTTCTGGTTGTCATAGTATTGTCTGGTGTCCTTCCACACTCATTCATATGTAAAAGTGGGCGTTGCAAGATTTATTTGGGCCAATCAAACATTGGTGTCATTTTCCTCATATGCATATGGGGCTATAAAAGGTTCTGTTATTCCCCTCCTCCTCTTCCCCCCTCAGTGAACGGGTCCCAGAGGTGCTTGTCGCACTGTCTGGCAGGAACATGGCAGACCCTCTATTGGAGGACCTGTGAGCTAGGATTGCGAGGGAAGGTGAGCAATGGCTGCCCGCCCTCATTGCTGGGCTTCACGCTCATCACCCTGCTGCGTCTCCCAAGCCCCTGCTCAATCCTCCCTCCGGAGACAACCCTCCCAGCACGCCCGCAGTGGAGCCCCCGGTGCCGCCAGTACGAACCTCCAGAGCAGCAGCGTCAGTTCCCAGGCAGGGAGACAGGCACTCTAAGCGGCATTACCGCCCTCCTATACACCTCAGGGAGAGCTCCCCTGTCCTGTCAGGGAGCTCGCGTCGGCGCCATGTTAAGAAAGTAGCTCCGCCCACGATGCTCCCGCCACCTCAGCAGGCTTTGGAGATAGGCGGGATTTTCTCTCAAGAGACAACATTAGCCTTTCCTGCTCTCAATGCCAGCCGTTACAGGTACTCAACAGCCACAGTGATGCAGCGGTCAATATTACTGCACAAGAAAAGGGTCTGCCCGTCGGTCAGGTGCCCACTTCGGCTGATATGGGGGGCAAGAATAGCGTTCAGTCATCAGGCTCCTCAGAGGAGCCAAAAATACAGTCCTCTGTCACAGCCTCTAGTTCCCCTTCAAGTGTTCCACAACACATGACATTGGTATTGTCAAGTATTACCTCGTAAGGGGATATCAAGCATCTTGACTTACCCCCAAAAACCCCACCGTGACCATAAAATGACCACCCCCACCTCGGTGCCAACTAATACACAGACACCGGTATTTCTTTTGGAATTTTATGGCAACAGCAGCATTTTATTATAACAATACACAAACAATAAACACTGTATCATAAACAACATGAGTACAATGAATTTAACCCTGGAAGGAGAAGTCCTTGAAGCCACAAGATCGTGATGAAATAGTCCAAATATCGTGGACAACCCCCGACCATTTGCTCCCAGCCATTACCCCACAGGCTCGGGAGCACCAGCACACCAATAGATGTTGTCCACAAACTCCTTGGGGATCCGCCCTCTTCCAACGGAAAACTCCCCATCCACCTTTCACCAGATCACGCCCAGCATACCTTTAAACGAAGGAGACCCTACCCAGAGAGTCTCCCAAACCAATTTCCACCGACTTCAAGGACTCCCCCTCCCCCAAAACCGCCATGACCCAAAATAGAATCACGTACTACCAACCCAAGAGAAAAAGGGAGGGAGGGTGGGACTGCTCAGGAGCTGGGACAACAGGAACAGATGGCGGGCTCCCCCCAGACCCTGCCTTAAATACCCCTAGCTCCCCCTCCCCTTTAACCCTTCCCCTTCCCTCAATAACTTCCAACCCCCCGTCATGTTGGCCTCCGCCCACGCCTCCTCCAGGGGGTTGGGAGGCTCACTCCGGCCATTTCTTGACATTGGTATTGTCAAGTATTACCTCGTAAGGGGATATCAAGCATCTTGACTTACCCCCCAAAACCCCACCGTGACCATAAAATGACCACCCCCAGCTCGGCGCCAACTAATACACAGACACCGGTATTTCTTTTGGAATTTTATGGCCACAGCAGCCTTTTATTATAACAATACACAAACAATAAACACTGTATCATAAACAACATGAGTACAATGAATTTAACCCTGGAAGGAGAAGTCCTTGAAGCCACAAGATCGTGATGAAATAGTCCAAATATCGTGGACAACCCCCGACCATTTGCTCCCAGCCGTTACCCCACAGGCTCGGGAGCACCAGCACACCAATAGATGTTGTCCACAAACTCCTTGGGGATCCGCCCTCTTCCGACGGAAAACTCCCCATCCACCTTTCACCAGATCACGACCAGCATACCTTTAAACGAAGGAGACCCTACCCAGAGAGTCTCCCAAACCAATTTCCACCGACTTCAAGGACTCCCCCTCCCCCAAAACCGCCACAACGAGGGGCCTTTGAACACCTCAATGACCCGAGAACCCCACGACCCGCCAAGCGACAGCCTTCTCTATACCCTCCTGAAGGGCAAGGGCCCAACTCTCGGAACCGACTGCATTCAAGTGAATCCCGTCCGCCACCCAGTAATCGCCCTCACCCTTCTCCAAATCAAAATGTCGCATGGCAACTCCCCCGTTTTTAACTATAAAAGCGGACACCGCTCTGTTAACCTTGATCCTGGCCCGGTTGACCTTCTACAACGATCTCATGGACCGCCAACGCCTGCGTGGCACGATCACCGACCACACAATCGTGACTTTCCGATAAGTCACCCACAACCGCAAGCAATCTTGCTTAATGTCCTTGATCAACTCCCGGAAGGGACGGACAGCCAGATCATTATGCCCAGCATGAATAAGGAGAACATCTGGTGCCCGGTCCAAACGAACACACTCTTGAATTTCTGGCAACACCCGGCGCCACGCCAGGCTCCGAAAACCAATCCACCGCACCACCGCCGCCGATCTGGAAATTCCCAACTATCTGCCGTCAGTCCTGACATCGGCTCTCACCGCTCCCCAGTAAACAAAAGAGTGACCAAATATCCAGACCAGCAGCGGTTCCATACCTGAAACACAATACGACACTCACAGAAACATTGCAAAGAAAACGCTCCAACACATGCAATATTAAATCTACCCCATGGACCACGCCAACTGGACACACCTTCTGCACGCCTTAAGGCCGAACATAACTACGATAACGATTAGACCTCCACCCTCCGATACGCTGAATGAACGAAGGACCCAAACCAGGCTCAGCTGCCTCAGTCGCCGCACCAATCCGAAAAGAATGCGAAGCAAACCTAGAATCATTCAATCCCAAACGCCGAATTGACTTCTTAAACACCACACCAAACTGATACCGAGACAGACTCCCACCGTCTGCGTGACACAACAAAGATCCGCCCAGACTAGGACGAAGGTCCCAAAATCTACGTAAACACTGAACCGGGCACATCCCGGACCCAGAGACAACCAATTTAACCCTGGAAGGAGAAGTCCTTGAAGCCACAAGTTCGTGGTGAAATAGTCCAAAATATCGTGAACAACCCCCGACCATTTGCTCCCAGCCCTTACCCCACAGGCTCGGGAGCACCAGCACACCAATAGATGTTGTCCACAAACTCCTTGGGGATCCGCCCTCTTCCGACGGAAAACTCCCCATCCACCTTTCACCAGATCACGACCAGCATACCTTTAAACGAAGGAGACCCTACCCAGAGAGTCTCCCAAACCAAATTCCACCGACTTCAAGGACTCCCCCTCCCCCAAAACATGCCAAAGACGATACGATCAGTGACTCTGCGGCTCGTAAGCCACCCACCACAATTCCTCCAGACAAATCAGACCCACGAACTCTGCCTCCGGGGCCAAGGAACGAAAACGATCCCACTGTAAGCGAGAAAGAGAGTCAGCTATCTCGTTCTTCACCCCAGGCACATGTGTCGCTGTCACATGCGCATTCAAAGATAAACATACTAGCATCAACTTCTACAAAACTCTGACCACTGGAGGGGACGATGCAGTAAAACCAATAATCGCGCTCACAACCCCCATGTTGTCGCAATTGAAACGAACGCGCCGATTCCGAAACTCCTGACCCCACAAATGAACAGCCACCAGAATCGGAAAAATCTCCAACAACGAGATGTTACGCACCAACCCCGCCGAAACCCAAGCAGCAGGCCACTGACCGGCACACCATTGCCCACCAAAATAGGCACCAAAACCGAATCCGCCTGCCGCATCCGTAAACAAATCCAAAGCATCGTTGCACACCACATCAGCCATTACCAACGAACGACCGTTGTACGTCTCCAAAAGGACTCCCAAACCACCAAATCGGCCCTGAGCTCCGCCGACAATCTCACAAAATGATGAGGAGCCTGAAACCCCGAAGTAGCGCTAGCCAGCCTACGTGAAAAAACTCGACCCATCGGCATCACCCGACAAGCGAAGTTAAGCTTTCCCAACAGCAACCGAAGGTCCCGCAACGATATTTTCCGCAACCGACGGGCACGAACCACCTCAGACCTCAAATCATCAAGCTTGTCCTCCGGCAACCGAAATTCCCATTCAACAGTATCGATGACAATCCCCAGAAAACGCAAACACGTACTGGGGCCCTCAGTTTTTCCGGGCGCCAGCGGAACCCCGAACCGATCCGCCACCCACTCAATCGCTTTCAAAATCCTAAGACAACGTGAAGAATCCGCTGGGCCAATGCACAAGAAATCATCCAAATAATGAACTATTGAATCGCAACCAGAGACGTTGCACACGACCCACTCAAGAAAAGAACTAAAAGCCTCAAAATACGCACAAGACAAAGAACAACCCATAGGTAAACACCTAACTACAAAAAACCTGCCTTCCCAGAAACAGCCCAACAACCTCACGCTGTCTGGGTGAACCGGAAGCAAACGAAAGGTGGATTCAACATCAGTCTTAGCCATCAGGGACCCGCGACCACACTGCCGGACCCAACTCGTCGCTTCATCGAATGAAGAGTATACCACTGAACAAATCTCTGGATCAATACCGTCGTTAACCGACCTCCCCCGTGGGTAAGACAAATGCTGAATGAGACGAAACTTATTGGGCTCCTACTTTGGAACCACCCCCAACGGGAAAACGACCAAATTCGGAAAAGGAGGAGACCCGAAAGGGCCCGCCATGCGCCCCAATGAAACTTCTTTTTGGATCTTCTCCGAAACAACTGATGGATGCCCCAAAGCAGAGCGCAAATTTTTCAAAACCAACAGGATTTCAAACGGAGGATCCGGAATCCGAAAACCAGAATACAACAGCCCCGCTCTTACACTATCTGGGTATCCATTTAGATAGGGGACCATCCTTTCCAGATTCGCTGGAGTCTCCCCCTTGCGAATTACCCCCGCCAGATTTGGACTTCCCTTTCTTAAAACACTTCGATGCCCCATGTGAAGTACCGTTGCAGTTGGAGCAATGGTGTTTAAATTTACAGTTGGCCCCAAACTTGCACTGGCCGTCATTAAACTGCCAGCAAACACCCGCCTTGTGCGTCCCCGACTGCCCTTGACCCCCACCACCCGTAGAGCCGGCAGTGCCGCTATTCTGGCTGGTGCTTCCAGCCCCCCCAAGAAAGGAACTCCCAGACTTATTTTGCGCTATCACACGCATCCACAAGCCAATGTCTTTTTTAGTCCCAGCGGATAGCCGGACGCACAGCTTTCCTCTGACGAAACTGCTCGTCATACCGCAGCCACGCCTGACCGCCGTAAACTCTATAGGCCTCCCCGATAGCATCCAAATAACAAAATAACGCGGAGCAATAATCAGGGGCCTGTTCCCCGATAACACTCGCCCCAATAGCAAAACGCCTGCTGCCAATTTACAAATGTCTGAGGCATCAAGCGCCACCTCCGCTTTTCTTCCTCTTCCTTTTTGCTATCCACTTTCTTACTTTTGTCCAAATTAAACTTCTCAAGAGGCAATAGCGAAAATATTTCAACATATTCATCCTTCCAAATCCGCTCTTTCACCTCCTTTTTCAAATGGGCCCCCAACGAACCCTCAAAACACACATACACCTCGCCATGCGCCCAATCATCCAGATGCACACAACACTCCTTTTCCTTCTCGGTTTGCACCGACACTGACACCGGCGTACTGACACAAGGGCCCGACGCAGCCGCACCCTGACCCGCCACCCTGTGGCCCAACCCACGCTGCTACCGGCGACGACCACACAAAACCCTGCTCCAAGCGTAAAAGCAAGCTACCCACATCCGACAACATATCACATACTCCCCCAGCCGACCCTGAACTGCTAAAACCAGCCTCAACCCCACCGCCCCCGGACTCTGCTAAGGGGCCCCCTACCACCGCAGACGAAGACAAAAGCGGGTGACAAACAGGGGACATAGACGCATACTCACCGGGCTGCGAGGGGGCTGTGTACCCTCCAGCCGGAAATCCTGGATCCCCAGACGTTGACGCCTCGTGGACCTCGCGCCTCCCGGCGGCAAACTCACCGCCACATTGTTGCGGCCCGAACACCGCTGCAGACTGAGCCGGGGTGGAAGGCCTGAACCCCCCGACGGAACTGGGCCGCGACCCCCCCACAAATGAAGGCTCCTGCCTCCCCCTGCCGAGAGTCAATTCGGCCAAGCCATCGCGAGGCACCCGGTCGCTCAGAGCCTCCCACGGCAACTGGGAGCCCGACAGTGTCCTCCGCACCAATCCTCTGGCAGCCGGCACCGACTCCACCTGGCTGCCCTCCGGTCCCGCTGCAGCCATAGGGCTGTGGCACATTCTCGGGGGATCAAAGGCAAGCGCCGCTGCAGGGGCATCGCATAGCAGCGCCCCCCCGTTCCAGCAAGTTCCCCCCCCACCGCCTGGGGATGCGACCCGGCTCGGCCCTGCCGCCTGGCAGGCCGCCACTCTGCCCGCGGCTGAAGCGCCCACCGAGGCAGGCCGCGCAGCTCGTCCACCACTGCCGCGGCCCCCCCGAAGGACCTGGTGACGCCAGAAGTCGGGCGCGCTCCGGCCCCGCCCCCTTCCTGCCCCGGGGCGAAGGTCCGGACGCCGCCACAGGGCCTCGCCGCATGACAGGATTCCTCCCAGGCCGCGCACCCCCGGACGGGGAAGGCTGCTTAGCGCGGCCTGGAGGGTCCCAGGAGGGGCTCCGGCGGCGATGCGAGGCCCGGGGAGCGGTGTCAGGGGACAGTCGCTCTGGAGGCCGCGCCTGCCGGGGCCTCCGTTCTCTCACCTCGGCCTGCCCCGGCACACGTCGAAGCAGGCCAGCCACCTTCGCAGCCAGCCAGCAGGCTGCCCCGCTGCTGCTGCCCGCAGTCTGTCCAGGACCTGGTCCACACCCGACATCCTGGTAAGTTGTGGGACTGCTCACTGCTCAGGAGCTGGGACAACAGGAACAGAGGGCGGGCTCCCCCCAGACCCAGCCTTAAATACCCCTAGCTCCCCCTCCCCTTTAACCCTTCCCCTTCCCTCAATAACTTCCAACCCCCCGTCATGTTGGCCTCCGCCCACGCCTCCTCCAGGGGGTTGGGAGGCTCACTCTGGCCATTTCTGTGCAACCCCCGCACAGGATATTGTGATTGATACAGGAGTTGTGCAATGTTATACCTACACTCAACAATTTTCCCAGCCTTTTGAGGCTTTAACCCCTTCTGCCCCTCCTCTATTTGATAGCCAAGCTCAGGCTCAAATTTTACCCCCTGTCATTACTAATTCAGCAGGTTCAAAACCGCCTCCTGACAGTGCCTCTGTGGCCCCTGCTTCTGCTCCACACTCGCACAGAGGAAGGAATGACAGGCGGAGACGCCACTGGTCATACTCAACTTCTTCCTCATCCCCACAATCACTTCGTAGCCACCACTCGTCCTATCGACGCAGGAGACATTCCACTCACTCAAATAAAAGATCAGGATCTCGCAGAATCGATAAGGCTCGGTCCTCAAGGCGCCGCTCACCGTCTTCATCATCTGAGACGTCCAGCGGGTCTGCGAGCCCCCATCAAGAGTCAGCCCTCTTTCAAGGCAGAAAGGAGTCGAGGGCCACGTGAAGGGCTTACAGCCTGGTTGAGCCGAGTGCACTTCCTGGGGTTTCAAGTCAAGGCCTTGCTGTGTCATCGGTGCATTCTGGAGCTGGAGTTCCTCCATCTACGGGAGTCCCTCCTCCAGTGGCTGGGTTTGGTGAGTGCACATCTTCGAGTGGTCAGTATAAAGATGTTTTTGTGTTATTATCTGCCCTTAAGGAGATGTTGGGGCATATACCTATTGCCAGTAGTCCGACTAAGGACGCTGTAAAAGTTAAATCTCTAGCTAGCATTCTTAAAGATGCTTTTTATTGCGGGGTTAGCACACTTGGTTCCCATGTGGACGAGGACACCAGAATTAAAATTTGGAATGAGTATACTGATATTTGGTCTTTGATATCAGTCGATCAACACACCGTTGATAAAGATCGGCGGTTTGGTGAAAGAGCATTTGATAAGGTGGTACAAAAAGTCGCAAGAACGATAAATAACTGGTTACAGGCCTTTGCAGTTTTGGGATGAATCATGGGTCAAAGGCACCCGGAGCGTTGTTCTGAATTATTCATATATCAGGACATGATTTATAATTCCTATAAGGCGCATGGGGGAACTGCTTGGTGGCGTTATGATGAGGAATTTCGGAGGAGACTGGCTCTCCAACCAGACATCGGCTGGGGAGTTAAAGCAACAGACGTGTGGTTGCACCTCATGTTATCTCAAAACCAACCCCCCCTTTTCAGCACCGACTACTGGATACACCACAACAGGCACCAACCCAATGGTTATGCATAGACCAGGAGCCTGTTGGCTGTTCAATGAAGGCAGTGCCACTTCTATGGCTTGTGCAAGTTCAAGCATGAGTGTTCTGCATGCGGTGGGTCTCACCCTGCCTCAAAGTGTCCCCGTCCATCAGGAAAACTACCATCTAAACCACAACAATCTGACCGGAAGGACCCCGGTGAGCGTAATTGCGATGGATCCGTGGTTAAACAGATACCATAAAAAAGAGGCAGCTGGCCAGATATGTTTTGGATTCGCTTTCAGGTTTTTTATTCCTTTTAAGCTGCAGCATTCGGTCACCTTTTCCAAAAATTTGAAATCTGCAGACGAACATCCAGAAATTCTTAGAGAAAAGATTGTGAAAGAGGTAGCATTAGGTAGAATGGCTGGCCGTTTTCTAACACCACCTTTTTCAAATTTTAGAGTTTCCCCTTTAATTCTTACGGAAATAATTTATGGACTTCCATGCGCTGCTTGACAAAATACAGAATCCCACTTACGGTGAAAGAGTAATCATTTAATTCCCAACGCGTTTCGAAGTAACGACTACTTCTTCCTCAGGGGATGACAAAACATGATGTTTGGCTTGGTTAGCTAAAACGGATATTGACTCTGCTTTCCGCTTATTACCTGTCCATCCTGACTGTTTTCACCTACTAGGCTGCCGGGTGGATAATGAATTTTTCTATGACATGTGCCTTCCTATGGGCTGTTGTGGCGCCCCTAGGAGTATGGTTGCCACAGTGGCATTACCTTCCTCCTAGGGAGTGTGATGTCATGCTTGGAAGCAATGAAGGGTCTCTCTATCAGTTAAATACAATACACAGCACAGTTCCCACTCCAGGCCAGCAGAGGGAGCTCTGAACCAAAACTGTACAGTACTGCAAGAACCTCAAAAAGCGCTAGAAAGGAGACTACACAACCCATCTGCATAGAGAGATTTCTAAGATGCTTCCAAGCTGGCCAGCCTCTGTTCCATCTGTAATCTAGACCCTGGACTGCATTTACAAAGCACAGTAAAGGTAACAGAAACTGCACCCTGTTGTGTCATTGCATTCTTCCAGCAAACCCTTCAGCACTGCTACATCTCTGTGCCAGACACTACACCCTCTTCCTCAGCACCTATTACCACTGACCTGGGACTGCAGCTCAACCTGTGGGGAGCTATTACATCTTGCTGCCTTGTACCATCTGTCCCAGAGGATCTGCCTGCAGCGTCGGCTTAACCCCTTCATTGCCGAGCACCACAGGTGGCGTCACGTATCATCCACTTCTAAACTTTAGCCAGCCACTCTTAACCCCTTTTACATGGACGCCCAGGGCCACGGACCAGGTCACCACTACTGTGAAACTTCCCTCTGAGATACCGGCCTGGTACTGAGTACCCCACCGCCCTGGCGGGCGATCCACTGTTCTATCTCGTGTTTCTATTTTGAACTCTTTAGATGTTTTCTGGATTGGGTTGTTAAGTACGAGACTGGCTGTAACGCTGTTACACACTATCTGGATGATTTCTTGTTCGTAGGCCCTGAAAATTCTGATCTATGTTATCGTTTAATTGATAAATTTAAATTAAGAGTGACCAATTTCGGGATACCTTTGTCGGCAGAAAAAACGGTCGGCTCGGTGAAGGCTTTGTCTTTCTTGGGCATAGAAATTGATACGGTTGCAATGGTATTCCACCTGCCGGCTGAAAAGATCCAGAAGATATTATGTCTAATGATGGCTTTACTTTAGTGAAGAAGATAACATTCGTACAAATGCAATCGCTATTAGGTTTAATAGTCTTTGCCAGTAGAGTTATGCCTGTTGGCAGAGATTTTTCTCGGAGACTGTCATTGGCGAAGAACGGTCTTTCTCAACCGAGCCACAGACTGTGCCTTACCAGGTCCATGCGCGCGGACTTAGAAGTGTGGAAGTCCTTTTTGATGTCTTATAATTGCCATACATGTTTCATGCCTAAAGATCTTTTGAGCCGGGAATTAAATTTATTCACGAACTCCGACGTAGCCGAGGGTTTCTTAGTGGTTTTTGGCGATCAATGGTGTAGGGATTTTTGGCCTGATTCCTGGTTGTCTCAAGGCATCTGCCAAGAGCCTGTGTTCTGTGAACTTTTTCCTATTGTGGTGGCTGTGGAGCTCTGGTGCGAGAGCTTGTTTAACAAGAAAATCATCTTTTCAGCAAAACATCCCAAAACTGCCCATTGCATAAATACCATGTCGTCTGCATCACTGCCAGTTTTATGTCTTCTTCGCCATTTACCCTTGATATGTCTTAAGTGCAACATATGGCCCAGGGCGGCGGCACAGCAAGCAATAGATCTGGATGATGTTTTGACTGACATGCTACCGCATTTTGATTGGCAGGTTTTCAAGAACAGATTTCCCAACGCATGCATGCCGGGTTCGCCTTGCCCACTATCCCTGTGGGGCACGGTGGCGAACAGCTGATGTCCCCGGTCCATGCATCTGTCTCCCCTTCGAGGTGTCAGTCATATGGTAAGGTGTGGGAGGAGTGGTGTTCATTGATAAGGGGCAGGCCTGTGCATGTGTCGGACCAATACAGATTGGAAGTCACGATAGATTTTATTAGTCAGCTACATCATAAGGGCATATCTGGTACTTCAGCGCAGCAGCGGCTATCGGGCCTAGCATTTTATTTTCAGTTATTGGGATGGAGTGATGTTACAAAATCATTTATTATAAGACAATCATTAAAGGGGTGGAAGCGGTCACATCCAAGCCATGAGTCTAGGAGCCCCGTTTCTTTTGTTCTTCTTAGCCGTCTCGTGGGCATCACTGAGGCTATACGTAGTTCACAATTCGAATCAGTATTAATATCTGCTGCATTCAGTCTAGCTTTCTTTTGGGCACTTCGGGTCAGCGAGCTCATCCCTCAATCAAAAAATAGCCAGAGTGGGGGGGTTATTATGTGATGATGTTGTAGTTGTAAAAGTGGCTTTGCACATTCATATTCGTAAATCTAAGACAGATCCGGCAGGGAGGGGCACGTGGCTTCTAATCTGTCCATCCATGGGCCAAGTTTGTCTGGTTCAATCAGTCAATGCTTTTTTTGGAAATTAGGCACGGTGGGAGGTTTTTCTTGTCACATCTAGATGGCTCCCCGTTAACGAGATATCAATTTCAAACATTATTTCGCAAGTGCCTGGTGGTGGTAGGGGAGGTGGCTCAAGAATATGGTACCCATTCTTTTCGAATTGGCACAGCAGCCGAGGTGGCAAAAGCAGGTCTGCCAGACTCTGAGGTGCAAAGGATCAGTAGATGGCGTTCGGCTTGTTTCTTTAGGTACATTAGGCCTGATCTATTAATTTAATCCTGTCACTTTTATCCACAGGTACTAGCAGTCCATCTGTATGGCTGTTAGGTCACTCCTACATTTTTTGGGCAGGCCAAAGGGCTGAGTGTCGCCCAGGCGGGAGGAACTTAGGATTTCGAGGCCTGACTTTTTCTTGGAAGGGGATTAGAGGATTGCAGTGGCCTCAAGTTTTTCCCAAATTTGTGGACATTGCCAGAGAAGCCAGGGGTCCCGGTGGTGCTTGTACTTCACGTGGGAGGCAATGACTTGTGCAACTACAAAGTTGCTGAACTGATAACGATGATAAGGTCAGATATTGCTCGTTTTCATAGTTTCTTTCAGGAGCTTATACTTGTTTGGTCCAAAATGGTTCCACGGGCAGTTTGGCAAAGAGCCAGAGATGGATCGGCCATGGAACGCAGCAGGAGAACAATTAATGCCCGGATTTCGAAATTTGTCAGAGAGCGGTTTGGTGGAGTGGTAAGACACAAGAAACTAGAAGGAGACAATAGGTCCTTGCTGAGACAGGATGGTGTACACGTGAATGAGATAGGGCTCGACATTTTTTCATCAGGACTACAAGATGGCATTGAGCAGGCCTTGCTTTTGATGGGTGGGGGTCGAAATCATGTGTAATTACACATGATCCTCCGTGGCGAGAATGAAGGAAAGGACACATGAATATGGCTAGTCGGCTGACTTGCCTGTAATTAGACTGCAGGGCCCTCGGCGGCAAGCGCGGCTAATTAACTTATGTGCCTTTCTAAGTGGTTATAAAAAAAGTTAACTGTTAAAGGAAATGTTTAAATAAAAGCTGTGACCACCTTCACCCATTAATTTAGTGTTTTGGTCTTTCTTTAGTGTTCTTAAGGGTAATGTGTGGGAGGGAACATGGGAAGTTCCTGTTTGGGGTCTCTGCAGTCTGGCAGGCATGGCATTGACTAAGGCCTCTTTCACAAATCAGTTTTTTGCCGTCAGGCGCGATCCGGCTTTTTTTTTGTAAAACCGGATCCGGCGAAATGCAATGCCGGATCCAGTTTTTCCCCATTGACTTGCATTAGCGCCGGATGGCATTGCGTTTCATCCGTTTTTTGCTGGATCCGGCTACTTGTCTCATTCCGGCGTCTGGAAAAAACGGCTACTGTAACGTTTTTTGTCTCCGGCGAAAAAGCCGGAAGCGCCGGATCCGACGCTTCCGGCTTTTTGCCACAATGAAAGTCTATGGGCGCCGGAATGCGCCGGATCCAGAAAAAGACGGATCCAGCCACCGGATCTGTTTTTTTAAGTCTGAGCATGCTCAGATCCAATTGGCCAGCCCCCAGGAAACAGATATAACCTGCTAGACGGATCCGGCAGAAAAACGGATCCGTTTCTACAGTTCTCCAAAATTTATGCCGGATCAGTTTTTTCTAAAAATAGCCAGATGCTGCCTGACGGCAAAAAACGGATGTGTGAAAGTAGCCTAAGAATGGTGCCTCTGACTGCAGTGCCCCCTCCTTTCTGGTTGCCATAGTATTGTCTGGTGTCCCTCCACACTCATTCATATGTAAAAGGGGGTATTGCAAAATTTATTTGGGCCAATCAAACGTTGGTGTCATTTTCCTCATATGCATATGGTGCTATATGGGGCTATAAAAGGTCCTGTTATTCCCCTCCTCCTCTTCCCCCTCAGTGAACGGTCCCGGAGGTGCTTCTGGGGGTACGTGGTACTGGGGCCTGACCCAAGGACCACTGTCTGTCTACACTCTTTCTGTCTCGTTGTCCTGCCAGCTTAAATACGTCATGGTCGGCATACTCCAAGTACCCGGGACCTGTTGAACACATATTTTCTTTTTTTATAACATTTCAACATGTCAAATTTACTACACACTTTACCATGTCTACAGCAATACGTTTTTATCAAAACATTTTTTTTTTAGCCTTTTACTTTTTTTTTTAACAAAAACAATAAAGTCCAAACAAACAACCCCAAAAAAATATTAACCAAATGAGGACAGGGGTGCTACCCCTTCCTTTAAGAAAAAACTCTCATTAGGCATCCCTGATGCACCAGGAGGATATGCTTCCCATGGAGACGCGGAACAGTCCCCTCATTGTGCAACAGTGCACTGCAGTCCTGGCAGTCCATTGTATAGGTGCTCCGGGCCACCTCCTGGCGGCCGATGTTTCGTCAAAACAGGGGACTCCACTGCCGTAGAGTCTCTGGAATGCCAGCAGTATCTCTGGGCCTCGAGTGTCCCTGATGCTCGAGACCCAGGAGTCCTCGTTTCTTTATGGAGGCTTGTACCCCTCAGGGTAGGCGATGATGGCCACCGCATAGTAACCGCAGGGAAAATATTCTTTATAATAGGAGACTAAGTCTCCCTCCCGCGGAACCCGGCCGTGCTTGATGGAGGCCACGTTTAAATAAATTTTATAGCCAGTGGTGAGGTCTCTAATAAAACTGTAGCCTTTGCCAGTGTCCATATACACCAGCCGCCCGTATGACTGAGGAACAGACATGGCGGCCTCCCCCTTTTCATGGAGTAATGCCCACACCTCCCATTCCTTGGCCTTCTTCTTTTCAATAATTTCCGGAACCCAAGCAGAGGGTCCGGAATAGGCCGTAGAGTTCGGTGGGCGGGCCGCAGCCGAGAGTGGAGCAGGAGCGACCGCAGACATTGGGGAGCAGGCCGCAACTGGAGTAGCAGAAGGGGCAGAAACTACCACAGGTGTCATCAAGCAGGCTGTGTAGTCGGCTGCAGCCGGAATAAAGGCGTCCGTGGACTCTGATGAGTAGGCCGCAGCCATGGCCGCAGATGGGACAGCGGCGGCCGTGGGTGTGGGTAAGTAGGCCGCAGTGACCTGCGGTGTGCCCAAAGTGACAGCAGGCTCTGGTGAATAGGCCGCGTCCGGAAGACAGATCACGGCAGGGGCAGCCGTAGGTTGGCTCCGCATCGGCGTCGCCGGGCGGGGCAGATTGGGACGGTTATCAAGAGCCGTGGAGTCACCCAGGGCCGTAGACACTGAAGAGCAGGAGGTCAGGTGGGGAGGTTGAGGGCCGGCGTCAGGTTTCTGGGGGCCTGTTTTGTGCACTGGGCATGGGGGCGGGTTCTGCTTGCAATGCCGCCGGCTGGGCCGGGGGAACGCGCTCCCAGCAGACTTTCCTGCAGCTCTTCCAATCGCCATGGATCTTTACACAGCCGTCCGGCGGGGCCGGCCTCCAGGCCCAAAGGCTCCGCGGGAGATACTTGTCCAGCTTCTTCCACCGGCGGTTGCACCGGGGTACAGGGCACTGAGAATGGCTCTCAGGGGCCGGTCTCCCAGCGGGTTTCAACCTCCTGACGCCATTTCCACTCCAGGCGTCTGAGGCCACGGCAGCTGCAGCGTCGCATATCGCCCAAGTTCCTGAGGCTCAATGGCGCCAAGCAGCTACACTCAGTCTCTGCACTAGGGTCACTCCCACTCGGGGGTGGGGCGTTGGTCAGCCTCTCCACCCATTTTCCAAGGTCCAGCATGGAAGGGTGGCTGTCTCCTGATGTAAGCCGCTCCCCCCAGGTGCGGATGCGACACAGTCCTAGATTGTCCGTTACAGCTGCAAACTCCTGTGTCTCTTCCAAACGCTGAAATGCCAGAGCCATTTTAACAGTACACTTTTCTGCTTTGGTTTTACTTATTAGCAGCCAGCAATCTGAAGCTCAGGCCCAAACTGTAATCCACAGGAAAAGAAGGAGAGAGGAAAAAAAAATAGAATTCTTCACCCCGCACAGCTTGGGGCCTGTGGTACTTGGGAGCATGCTTGCCACTGAAGGTGTTGTATTTGTGGCAATTATCCTGCCGACTACACCAAATGTAGGATAGGCGAGGGAGTGATGATCCAACAGGAATGGCGGGTGACCCACTTCTTGCCACCGACAGACACGAGACTGAGACATAGGGCCGCCATCAGGGCATGAAAGCCCTTACTGCTGTATGGGGCCCGGTGAACAGCAGTACAGAAGGGGGGCCCGCATGTCAGGGGCCCCACTCCTGTGCTTCTAGCCAAGTAATGTGTGCTGCGGCTGGGCCCTAAGTGCTGTGCGCTGTGGCCGCGCCTGCGGTGTGGCGCACACACATCAGAAGAGCAGCAACAGCGGCCGACGTCAGATGAGAGCTGCACAAAAATGAAAGAGGTGAAGGACCTGTGGTGACGTCTTCAGCTTCGCCCCCTGATCACATGACGATGACGTCACCACAGGTCCTTCAGCTCACAGCAGCAGCTGCATCTTCATGGCAGGAGCGCGGTCAGGTAAGTAGAAAGTTTTTTTTTTATTTAAATACTGAAAGCATCCAATATGCTTCCCTGGCAGGATGGAGACACACGGACCATGTGTGTCCATCCTGCCAGGGCAGATTGAAGGCACACGGGCAGATTGGAGTGTGACACTGGGGGCAGGATGGAGACAGGGCAGGATTGGAGGCACAGGGGGCAGAATGGAGATGCGGGGCAGAATGGAGACACGGGGCATGATTGGAGATGCGGGGCAATGGAGATGCGGGGCAGAATGGAGACACGGGGCAGAATGGAGACACGGGGCAGAATGGAGACAGGGGGGAAGAATGGAGACACGGGACAGAATGGAGATGCGGGGCATAATTGGAGACGCGGGGCAGAATGGAGATGCGGGGCAAAATTGGAGATGCGGGGCAGAATGGAGACACGGGGCAGAATGGAGACAGGCAGACTGGACATGCGGGGCATAATTGGAGACGCAGGGCAGAATGGAGATGCGGTGCATAATTGGAGATGCGGGGCAGAATGGAGACACGGGGCAGAATGGAGACACGGGGCAGAATGGAGATGCGGGGCATAATTGGAGACACGGGGTAGAATGGAAATGCGTGGCATGATTGGAGACACGGGGCAGACTGGAGATGCGGGGCATAATTGGAGACACGGGGCAGAATGGAGATGCGGGGCATGATTGGAGACACTGGGCAGAATGGAGATACGGGGCAGAATGGATATGCGGGGCATGATTGGAGACACAGGGAAGAATGGAGATGCGGGGCATAATTGGAGATGAGGGGCATGATTGGAGACACGGGGGGAGAATGGAGACTTGGGGCAGAATGGAGATGCGGGGCATGAATGGAGACACGGGGCATGATTGGAGACACAGGGCAGAATGGAGATGCGGGGCATGACTGGAGACACGGGGCAGAATGGAGATGCGGGGCATGATTGGAAACACGGGGCAGAATGGAGACATGGGGCAGAATGAAGATGCGGGGCATGATTGGAGACACAGGGCAGAATGGAGATGCGGGGCATGATTGGAGACACGGGGCAGAATGGAGATGCGGGGCATGATTGGAGACACGGGGCATGATTGGAGACACGGGGCAGAATGGAGACACGGGGCAGAATGGAGACACGGGGCAGAATCGAGATGCGGGGCAGAATTGGAGACACGGGGCAGAATGGAGATGCGGGGCATGATTGGAGACACGGGGCAGAATGGAGAAATGGGGCAGAATGGAGATGTGAGGCATGATTAGAGACATGGGGCAGAATGGATATGCGGGGCATGAATGGAGACACGTGGCAAAATAAAGATACGGGGCATGATTGGAGACACGGGGCAAAATGGAGACACAAGGCAGAATGGAGATACAGGGCATGATTGGAGACACGGGGCAAAATGGAGACACAGGGCATGATTGGAGACACGAGGCAAAATGGAGATGCAGGGCAGAATGGAGGTACGGGGCATGATTGGAGACACGGGGCAGAATGGAGATACAGGGCATAATTGGAGATACGGGGCAGAATGGAGATACGGGGCAGGATTGGAGACATGGGGCAGGATTGGAGACACGGGGCAGAAGAATGGAGATACGGGGCAGGATTGAATACACTGGGGGCAGGACTGGAGACAGATGGGGCAGGGTTGGAGACAGATGGGGCAGGATCATGGGGCTGGATGGATACGATGGAGACAGATGGAGCAAGATGGGGAGATCATATGGGGCAGAATGGATACTCATGAGGGCAGGATGAGAGAACATATGGCTGAAGCCAGGAATGAGACACACGGGGGTCGGGATGGCGGATATTATTACCATAGGGGCTAATTAAAGAATATTATTACTGCAGTGATGTATGTATTTTATTTTTTTGAGCATACTGTTTTAAATGGGGGGCTTTCCTGTTACTGTGCAGAGTGATACTATGTCACCTTTTTTTCGTCATGTGATGTAATGTAGAAGTTGGGAAAAAAATAAGTAATGTGTTCTGCAAGGGGAGCTCTAGATAACTGTGTTATTTCCTGCAGAGACGAGCCCTGGCTGGAAGACGTGGTGGCGATCTGTGTTGGATTAAAGATGAAAAGCGAAGATGAAGGACTTCACCTAGAGACGTCACTGGTGAGTTAGTGTGTTACCTATATACTGTATACTATATACAGAGCTCCTGTGTATAATGTCATGGATCACTGCATTACCTGTGTGCAAATTGCCTCTTCAGAGAAAAAGAGGACTTGATCTCTATAGTGCCACCTGTTGGTAGTAGCGATCCTACAAGTCACAATCAACCCTTTAACGAGTCTTGTAATATGACTTAGGATAAGTCATATGACTTATCCTAAGTCATATTGCAAGACTCGTTAAAGGGTTGATTGTGACTTGTAGGATCACTACTACCAACAGGTGGCGCTATAGAGTTCAAGTCCTCTTTTTTGCTGAAGAGGCAATTTGTACATTATTTTCCCAGAGGAGCACTGCACGGCAAATAAGCCACCTTACCTTGACAAGCCAGAGCTGGCATGTCACTCTCCACAAGGAGAAACCTTACCCCTTAGACCTGTATTACCTGTACACAGACACTGCATACTACGTACAGGTCTCCTGTGTATAATGGCACTTATGGTGAAAGTATTGTGTTATTTTATTACTGATCAGTATTGTAGTATTCAGTCACCATTTGGTGGTAATATGTGGTCTGGACATGGTGTAGCGGTATTTGTTCCTTGTATGTGGTATTATTCGGTCACTGTGGTGGTAAAATGTGGTCTGGTCATGGTGTGGCGGTATTTTTTCCTTGTATGCGATATTATTTTGTCACTGTGGTGGTTATATGTGGTCTGGACATGGTGCGGCGGTATTTGTCCCTTGTATGTGCTATTATTTGGTCACTTTGCGGTGGTAATATGTGGTCTGGACATGGTGTGGCGGTATTTGTTCCTTGTATGTGATTTTATTGGTCATTTTAAATATTGAAAAATAGATAAAAATATATCTAAATTGTATTGCATATTTTAACAAATATTTAATACAGTAGAGTAGAGCTTGGCCAAAAGTGTCTACCCTGTTATGGTGGTGGCTTAAAAAAATATTTTGGCCAAAACAAAAGCTGCAGGCTATATGTGTGATCTGGTGATGGGAACTGTTAATGTGTGATAGGTGAGAAGTGGAGTTTTTCCAAGAGAGAGCAGTGGGACTGTGGAGAGTTTGGGGGGTGGAGGGCGGGGCTGCGGTGGAGCCTGGGCGGAGTCTCAAGGGGGCCCCGAAAATTTTGCCAGTATGGAGCCCCGAAATTCCTAGTGGCAGCCCTGCTGAGACGTGGGTTATATTCAACAGGTCCGTTTTATTGGCCGCCTCTCTGACCACCGATGCAGTTCAACACAGGAATTTCACAGTCCTATTGCTCACAGACCTGGGTACCTTCACTTCTTATTTTCACCATCGTGGCGTACTTTGTGGCTCTTCTCACTGTGGCTGCCCTAATCACATCCACCACAGTGCTTCACCATTCAAAATACACCATCCACTTGGTAACCCCAGACCGTCTCCGTCTGCAGCTACTGTCCTCTGGGTCACCCTCCGTGACTGTCTCAACTGTCAGTTACTCTCTGAAGGCTTTTACTGTCTTTCTCTCTACAGCAGATCCTCTTCTCTAGTAATCTCCCCTGGCTGACTGGACGTTCCAGAACCTTCCTTCAGCCTTTATACTTTCAGTCCTGGTAGCTCCACCCACTATCACCTGACAGCCTCCCTTGACCAATGGCAGTCACACAGTCACTCTCCTGCACTCCCCACTGCCCTCTAATGGTCAAGCTGAAACACGGCACCCCTTTCTCTTCATCTCAGTGCCCCTGTACCTACACTGCGCTGTCCCTCTGCCTCTCACCACAGGCAGACCTGTCCGTCAATTCAACCTCCCCACATTTATTAATGTACTGCAGGATGTAGCAGCCCCAAGTTATATTAGATGGAGGCAGCACAGGAACACAATACTGATGGACAACCACTCATACACTGACTGTCCATAGTCCACCGGTCATTAGTATTGGGGATCATTCAGACATCAGTGGTTTCTCTTGTAACTAAAAATAAACCGATTGTCATTAGTATTTTTTATCAGGCTTTCATCAGAGTTTGTTCAGTGTCAGTTTTTATCTTCAGAGTTTCATCAGTTTTTCTAATGAGAACAAGATGGAGGTTACTCAAGTTTATCTCAGAAACAGTTTGAGAAAAACAGACTGAACGTTGAATAAAATGATACCTTGATATCTGCGATCCGATGTATTACTCCAGAAATCCAAGGTTTTTTTAAGTATGTAAATGAGCTGTTAAGATCTATGGGCCAGACATAGATCTTGTGGAGAAACTCTCTCCAAAGCTTATTTTAAATGAAAGAGGGCATTACCAGTGTGAGACAAGTAATGACTGACACTTTTTTCTAATTATCGTAAACAGTTCTGCAGTGAGATCAGAGCTAACACAGCACAGCAGAGATGAGCTTTATCTAATTACAAACATATCTGCACTTCTCTCAGTGCTGTCAGCTCTGCTGCACAGGTATGACTGATTAAAACTTTTACACGCCTGTCCCAGGTCCGGGCTCTGCGTCGGCTACTTAGTACTATGTATATGCACATAATTCCCCAAAATTCCCTACATCGACACTACAGGGCTCAGCAAAATCATTCAAACTTTAAAAAAAATTAGGTTTTGATTTTTTTGCCAAAATACTAAAACACGCAATAGCATTAGCAGTCCTCATTTTCTTGCTAATAACAATGAAGTACCTGAGAATCATGGAGAATTTACTTGTTATGAATCAAATTTTTTAGGAAAAATTAGGTGAAATTGCCAAAATTGTATTTCAAAAGATTTGATCATCTCTATCTAATTCTTAGACAGTCCAAACTTCACAAAAGTAGATAGACAGCATCTAGTCCAGGATGATTAATTCCAAAAGGTAAAGTTTATTCCACCATCAGGAGTTTTGACTTGATATAGGTTTTTATCAAGTACAAGTAATGAAGCACAGGACAGGCTTATATAGTGAGCAGCAAAAGGAAATCAGTGCATAGATGTCCAAGGTATGGTAAAATCACAAATCTTTATTAGATAACACAGGAAGAAAAGCACAAACAATGACAAACAAAGGGTGACACAAGCAGAAGCAGAGCAAAGGGGTATACAGTGTCAAAAACCTCACTCTGACCCTTATCGTGAGTAAACACCTGGTGATAGAGATATTTAAGTATCCAAGTATAAACCCCCAGTATATAACAGGCAGACCAGTGAAGAGCAGTAAGGGGTAAAGTCCCCAGCTGGACAGCCATATAATCAGGGGTAAGGTTGCAAAGACACACAAGCAAGATAAACATACCAAGAGGGGAGAGGCACTGAATCCCAAGCTCAGCTGTCCCCGACGTACGTTTCGGAAATGATCTTCCTTCCTCAGGGGGCGTGTCAATAAGGTGTTATTTGCGGTTTAAATAGGGGAAGTAAAAACAAGCACCAATCATGAGGGGTGACGCTGACCAATCCCCCCACATCCCCCATCGCTGCCTGGGCTGGCGCTGATCAGCACGGGGCCCCATGACGTCAGACACCAGACCACAGGCAGACGGGGGCGGGAAAGGAAGCGCGTCCACCCACACATGTACAGGAACAGGAAAGACGGCCGCGGCCATCTTGGATATGGGCAAAAGGCAGGAAATCTGCCAGAACTGTAAAGGGGAATAGTGAGCGTCCCTGAAAGGACCTTACAAGATAGAAGCGGGCTGAATAGCGCTACAACTAATGAAGTACCCCAATATAACAATATGGTAATGCATCACCAATGGTATACAAATTAATTAATATATAGGGGAGCGCAAATAGGGCATTAACAAGAAATGGAAATGTAAACTAAGTGCATAAATTACACCTGGGCAGCAAGAATAATCGGTAAGATGAGAGGCAGAGCACATAATATTACAGAGTTAATAACAATAACCAGTGTTCAGTGCCCATACCTATCATATATAATCGAATACATGATTTTAAATACATAAAGCCGCACAAAAGCTGTATACGTGTTGATATATACATAAGTATACACATCCATAATATTGAGCCATAAAATACACCTACATATGGATAGCATTCATAATAATGAGATGGAGAGAAGAAAAAAAAAAAAAAAATTTCCATTCAGAATGTGCCATAGAATAAACTGGCACATAAATAAATAAATATAAAGGCATTATTAGTCCAGCATTCATAATATTGCGATGAGGAAAAAATGAGGCCTTGGAACCGCCATATTCTCCATACAACAATAGAGAAGTAGATGTATCTTCATCTTCCCAAGTAGGATATCCATCCAACCCAACAAGGAAAGCCACAAGAAAACCATCAGACAGGTGCCTGCGATTAAAACTAAAATAAAAACAAAATGTTAAAACCAAAGACACAAAGGGTCACCCAACTGGCAGCAGCAGAAAAGGGGACAGAGAGAATAATCATAAAAATGGAGCGAATGACAGACACTCATTAAGACCCCTCGGATGTATTTAAAATCATGTATTCGATTATATATGATAGGTATGGGCACTGAACACTGGCTATTGTTATTAACTCTGTAATATTATGTGCTCTGCCTCTCATCTTACCGATTATTCTTGCTGCCCAGGTGTAATTTATGCACTTAGTTTACATTTCCATTTCTTGTTAATGCCCTATTTGCGCTCCCCTATACATTAATTAATTTCTATACCATTGGTGATGCATTACTATATTGTTATATTGGGGTACTTCATTAGTTGTAGTGCTATTCAGCCCGCTTCTATCTTGTAAGGTCCTTTCAGGGATGCTCACTATTCCCCTTTGCAGTTCTGGCAGATTTCCTGCCTTTTGCCCATATCCAAGATGGCCGCGGCCGTCTTTCCTGTTCCTGTACATGTGTGGGTTGACACGCTTCCTGTCCCGCCCCCGTCTGCCTGTGGTCTGGGTAGAGCCTAAAGAATACAAGCTCCTTGCAGGTCCTGACTGCAACCCATACAGTCTAGCAGATTCACTACTGAAGACGCTAGAGAATACAGGCTGCTTCCAGGTATAAATTACTCCCAGTACAGAGAATACAGGCTCCTTCCAGGTATAAATTACTCCCAGTACAGAGAATACAGGCTCCTTCCAGGTATAAATTACTCCCAGTACAGAGAATACAGGCTCCTTCCAGGTATAAATTACTCCCAGTACAGAGAATACAGGCTCCTTCCAGGTATAAATTACTCCCAGTACAGAGAATACAGGCTCCTTCCAGGTATAAATTACTCCCAGTACAGAGAATACAGGCTCCTTCCAGGTATAAATTACTCCCAGTGCAGAGAATACAGGCTGCTTCCAGGTATAAATTACTCCCAGTACAGAGAATACAGGCTCCTTCCAGGTATAAATTACTCCCAGTACAGAGAATACAGGCTGCTTCCAGGTATAAATTACTCCCAGTACAGAGAATACAGGCTCCTTCCAGGTATAAATTACTCCCAGTGCAGAGAATACAGGCTCCTTCCAGGTATAAATTACTCCCAGTACAGAGAATACAGGCTCCTTCCAGGTATAAATTACTCCCAGTGCAGAGAATACAGGCTCCTTCCAGGTATAAATTACTCCCAGTGCAGAGAATACAGGCTCCTTCCAGGTATAAATTACTCCCAGTACAGAGAATACAGGCTCCTTCCAGGTATA
This sequence comes from Dendrobates tinctorius, assembly GCF_039654945.1. NCBI lineage: Eukaryota > Metazoa > Chordata > Amphibia > Anura > Dendrobatidae > Dendrobates > Dendrobates tinctorius. Next base: position 2,125,275 of record NW_027361763.1, on the reverse strand, counting down.
AATTACTCCCAGTGCAGAGAATACAGGCTGCTTCCAGGTATAAATTACTCCCAGTACAGAGAATACAGGCTCCTTCCAGGTATAAATTACTCCCAGTACAGAGAATACAGGCTCCTTCCAGGTATAAATTACTCCCAGTACAGAGAATACAGGCTCCTTCCAGGTATAAATTACTCCCAGTACAGAGAATACAGGCTGCTTCCAGGTATAAATTACTCCCAGTACAGAGAATACAGGCTCCTTCCAGGTATAAATTACTCCCAGTACAGAGAATACAGGCTCCTTCCAGGTATAAATTACTCCCAGTACAGAGAATACAGGCTCCTTCCAGGTATAAATTACTCCCAGTACAGAGAATACAGGCTCCTTGCAGGTATAAATTACTCCCAGTGCAGAGAATACAGGCTCCTTCCAGGTATAAATTACTCCCAGTACAGAGAATACAGGCTGCTTCCAGGTATAAATTACTCCCAGTGCAGAGAATACAGGCTCCTTCCAGGTATAAATTGCTGCCTGTACAGAGAATACAGGCTCCTTCCAGGTATAAATTGCTGCCTGTACAGAGAATACAGGCTCCTTCCAGGTATAAATTACTCCCTGTACAGAGAATACAGGCTGCTTCCAGGTATAAATTACTCCCAGTGCAGAGAATACAGGCTCCTTCCAGGTATAAATTACTCCCAGTACAGAGAATACAGACTCCTTCCAGGTATAAATTACTCCCAGTACAGAGAATACAGGCTCCTTCCAGGTATAAATTACTCCCTGTACAGAGAATACAGGCTCCTTCCAGGTATAAATTACTCCCAGTACAGAGAATACAGGCTGCTTCCAGGTATAAATTACTCCCAGTGCAGAGAATACAGGCTCCTTCCAGGTATAAATTACTCCCAGTACAGAGAATACAGACTCCTTCCAGGTATAAATTACTCCCAGTACAGAGAATACAGACTCCTTCCAGGTATAAATTACTCCCAGTACAGAGAATACAGGCTCCTTCCAGGTATAAATTGCTGCCTGTACAGAGAATACAGGCTCCTTCCAGGTATAAATTACTCCCAGTACAGAGAATACAGGCTGCTTCCAGGTATAAATTACTCCCAGTGCAGAGAATACAGGCTCCTTCCAGGTATAAATTACTCCCAGTACAGAGAATACAGACTCCTTCCAGGTATAAATTACTCCCAGTACAGAGAATACAGGCTCCTTCCAGGTATAAATTACTCCCTGTACAGAGAATACAGGCTCCTTCCAGGTATAAATTACTCCCAGTGCAGAGAATACAGGCTCCTTCCAGGTATAAATTACTCCCAGTACAGAGAATACAGGCTCCTTCCAGGTATAAATTACTCCCTGTACAGAGAATACAGGCTCCTTGCAGGTATAAATTACTCCCTGTACAGAGAATACAGGCTCCTTCCAGGTATAAATTACTCCCTGTACAGAGAATACAGGCTCCTTCCAGGTATAAATTACTCCCTGTACAGAGAATACAGGCTCCTTCCAGGTATAAATTGCTGCCTGTACAGAGAATACAGGCTCCTTCCAGGTATAAATTACTCCCAGTACAGAGAATACAGGCTCCTTCCAGGTATAAATTACTCCCAGTACAGAGAATACAGGCTGCTTCCAGGTATAAATTACTCCCAGTACAGAGAATACAGGCTCCTTCCAGGTATAAATTACTCCCAGTGCAGAGAATACAGGCTCCTTCCAGGTATAAATTACTCCCAGTACAGAGAATACAGGCTCCTTCCAGGTATAAATTACAGAACAGAGAATACAGGCTCCTTCCAGGTATAAATTACTCCCTGTACAGAGAATACAGGCTCCTTGCAGGTATAAATTACTCCCTGTACAGAGAATACAGGCTCCTTCCAGGTATAAATTACTCCCTGTACAGAGAATACAGGCTCCTTCCAGGTATAAATTACTCCCTGTACAGAGAATACAGGCTCCTTCCAGGTATAAATTACTCCCTGTACAGAGAATACAGGCTCCTTCCAGGTATAAATTGCTGCCTGTACAGAGAATACAGGCTCCTTCCAGGTATAAATTACTCCCAGTACAGAGAATACAGGCTCCTTCCAGGTATAAATTACTCCCAGTACAGAGAATACAGGCTGCTTCCAGGTATAAATTACTCCCAGTACAGAGAATACAGGCTCCTTCCAGGTATAAATTACTCCCAGTGCAGAGAATACAGGCTCCTTCCAGGTATAAATTACTCCCAGTACAGAGAATACAGGCTCCTTCCAGGTATAAATTACAGAACAGAGAATACAGGCTCCTTCCAGGTATAAATTACTCCCAGTACAGAGAATACAGGCTCCTTCCAGGTATAAATTACTCCCAGTACAGAGAATACAGGCTCCTTCCAGGTATAAATTACTCCCAGTACAGAGAATACAGGCTCCTTCCAGGTATAAATTACTCCCAGTACAGAGAATACAGGCTCCTTCCAGGTATAAATTACTCCCAGTACAGAGAATACAGGCTCCTTCCAGGTATAAATTACTCCCAGTACAGAGAATACAGGCTCCTTGCAGGTATAAATTACTCCCAGTACAGAGAATACAGGCTGCTTCCAGGTATAAATTACTCCCAGTACAGAGAATACAGGCTCCTTCCAGGTATAAATTACTCCCAGTACAGAGAATACAGGCTCCTTCCAGGTATAAATTACTCCCAGTACAGAGAATACAGGCTCCTTGCAGGTATAAATTACTCCCAGTGCAGAGAATACAGGCTCCTTCCAGGTATAAATTACTCACAGAACAGAGAATACAGGCTCCTTCCAGGTATAAATTACTCCCAGTACAGAGAATACAGGCTCCTTCCAGGTATAAATTACTCCCAGTACAGAGAATACAGGCTCCTTCCAGGTATAAATTACTCCCAGTACAGAGAATACAGGCTCCTTCCAGGTATAAATTACTCCCAGTACAGAGAATACAGGCTCCTTCCAGGTATAAATTACTCCCAGTACAGAGAATACAGGCTCCTTCCAGGTATAAATTACTCCCAGTACAGAGAATACAGGCTCCTTGCAGGTATAAATTACTCCCAGTACAGAGAATACAGGCTGCTTCCAGGTATAAATTACTCCCAGTACAGAGAATACAGGCTCCTTCCAGGTATAAATTACTCCCAGTACAGAGAATACAGGCTGCTTCCAGGTATAAATTACTCCCAGTGCAGAGAATACAGGCTCCTTCCAGGTATAAATTACTCCCAGTACAGAGAATACAGGCTCCTTCCAGGTATAAATTACTCCCACTACAGAGAATACAGGCTCCTTGCAGGTATAAATTACTCCCAGTGCAGAGAATACAGGCTCCTTCCAGGTATAAATTACTCCCAGTACAGAGAATACAGGCTCCTTCCAGGTATAAATTACTCCCAGTACAGAGAATACAGGCTCCTTCCAGGTATAAATTACTCCCAGTACAGAGAATACAGGCTCCTTCCAGGTATAAATTACTCCCAGTACAGAGAATACAGGCTCCTTCCAGGTATAAATTACTCCCAGTGCAGAGAATACAGGCTCCTTCCAGGTATAAATTACTCCCAGTACAGAGAATACAGGCTCCTTCCAGGTATAAATTACTCCAAGTACAGAGAATACAGGCTCCTTCCAGGTATAAATTACTCCCAGTACAGAGAATACAGGCTCCTTCCAGGTATAAATTACTCCCAGTACAGAGAATACAGGCTCCTTCCAGGTATAAATTACTCCCAGTACAGAGAATACAGGCTCCTTCCAGGTATAAATTACTCCCAGTACAGAGAATACAGGCTCCTTCCAGGTATAAATTACTCCCAGTACAGAGAATACAGGCTCCTTCCAGGTATAAATTACTCCCAGTGCAGAGAATACAGGCTGCTTCCAGGTATAAATTACTCCCAGTACAGAGAATACAGGCTCCTTCCAGGTATAAATTACTCACAGTACAGAGAATACAGGCTGCTTCCAGGTATAAATTACTCCCAGTACAGAGAATACAGGCTCCTTCCAGGTATAAATTACTCCCAGTACAGAGAATACAGGCTCCTTCCAGGTATAAATTACTCCCAGTACAGAGAATACAGGCTCCTTGCAGGTATAAATTACTCCCAGTACAGAGAATACAGGCTCCTTCCAGGTATAAATTACTCCCAGTACAGAGAATACAGGCTCCTTGCAGGTATAAATTACTCCCAGTACAGAGAATAAAGGCTCCTTCCAGGTATAAATTACTCCCAGTACAGAGAATACAGGCTCCTTCCAGGTATAAATTACTCCCAGTACAGAGAATACAGGCTCCTTCCAGGTATAAATTACTCCCAGTACAGAGAATACAGGCTCCTTCCAGGTATAAATTACTCCCAGTACAGAGAATACAGGCTCCTTCCAGGTATAAATTACTCCCAGTACAGAAAATACAGGCTCCTTGCAGGTATAAATTACTCCCAGTACAGAGAATACAGGCTCCTTCCAGGTATAAATTACTCCCAGTACAGAGAATACAGGCTCCTTCCAGGTATAAATTACTCCCAGTACAGAGAATACAGGCTCCTTCCAGGTATAAATTACTCCCAGTACAGAGAATACAGGCTTCTTCCAGGTATAAATTACTCCCAGTACAGAGAATACAGGCTCCTTGCAGGTATAAATTGCTGCCTGTACAGAGAATAGAGGCTCCTTGCAGGTATAAATTACTCCCAGTACAGAGAATACAGGCTGCTTCCAGGTATAAATTGCTGCCTGTACAGAGAATACAGGCTCCTTGCAGGTATAAATTACTGCCTGTACAGAGAATACAGTCTCCTTGCAGGTATAAATTACTCCCAGTACAGAGAATACAGGCTGCTTCCAGGTATACATTACTGCCTGTACAGAGAATACAGGCTCCTTGCAGGTATAAATTACTCCCTGTACAGAGAATACAGGCTCCTTCCAGGTATAAATTGCTGCCTGTACAGAGAATACAGGCTCCTTCCAGGTATAAATTGCTCCCAGTATAGAGAATACAGGCTGCTTCCAGGTATAAATTACTGCCTGTACAGAGAATACAGTCTCCTTGCAGGTATAAATTACTCCCAGTACAGAGAATACAGGCTGCTTCCAGGTATAAATTACTGCCTGTACAGAGAATAGAGGCTCCTTGCAGGTATAAATTACTCCCAGTACAGAGAATACAGGCTGCTTCCAGGTATAAATTGCTGCCTGTACAGAGAATACAGGCTCCTTGCAGGTATAAATTACTGCCTGTACAGAGAATACAGGCTCCTTGCAGGTATAAATTACTGCCTGTACAGAGAATACAGGCTCCTTGCAGGTCCTGACTATACAGTCTAGCAGTTTCACCATTGAATATGCTAGAGAATACAGGCTCCTTGCAGGTATATATTATTGGCAAAATCAGAATGTACTGCCAGCTTCCAGGGCCTGACTGCAGCCTATACAGTCTAGCAGATTCACTAATGAAGATGCTTGAGAGTACAGGCTCCTTCCAGGTATATATTAGTAAGGACATCACAATGTATGGGCTTCCAGGTCCTGACTGCATCCCATACAGTAGAGAATACAAGCTCCTTCCAGGTCCTGACTGCAGCCCATACAGTCTAGCTGCTTGACTAATGAAGACACTAGAGAGTACAGGCTACTTCCAGGTATATATTAATGACTACATCTGAAAGTATTGGCTCCTTCCAGGCAAGGGCGTAACAATAGGGCGCTCGTAGGGGTCATGATCAGCCTTAGAGGTACAGGGGCCTGGCTCCGCCGACCACTGAACCCAGCGTCTGCTTCTCTGTCACTGTGCGGCAGTCTGCCCTGGTCGTTCCCGGGTTCACGGCCACCGGAGGACTGGCACTGTACATTTAATCGCGGCCAGGAAACTCTGTCATCCCATGGTGCAGCGTGCAGCACCTTGATGATCTCATCACACTGTTGCCTCATCACAGTTAACATGCAACGACATGTGGTAATGGTAAGCGTGCGCTCCATGGACGAGCTAGAGAATCTATATCCTGCCATTTCCTGGTTGGGCGGTATGGTGCAGTATGTCTGTGTGGGGGCAGGTTATACAGGGGATGTGTGTCTGTGTGGGGGGTATACAGGGGGCAGCGTGTCTGTGTATAGGGAAGTTATATAGGGGGCAGTGTATCTGTGTGGGGAGAATTTAGGCTATCTGGAGGACAATGAGGCTGTATTATGCTATATTGAAGACTATGAGGCTGCATTATACTATATGGAGAGCTATGAGTCTGCATTACACAATATAGATGGCTACGAGGCTGCACTATACTATTTGGAGGGATATGAGACTGCATTTTACTATATGAATGGCTACAAAGCTGCATTATACTATACCAAGGGCTATCAGGTTGCATTATACTATTGTGGAGGGCCATATATACCAGAATGGGGGACATGTATACCAGGATAATGGCATATTCCAGATGGACCATACAGAGCAGGATGTGGTACATTATATAGTGACCCATTTCCGTCACATCTCCTCCAGTCCCTTTCCCCTGCTGTCACCCCTCACCTAACTAAAATATTTAACCTCTCTCTCTTCTGGTATTTTTCCCTCCTCATTTAAGCATGCCATCATACATCCACTACTTAAAAAACCATCCCTCGACCAAAACTGTGCCGCTAACTATAGACCTGTCTCTAATCTTCCCTTCATCTCTAAACTCCTGGAACACCTGGTCCACTCCCGTCTTATCCGCTATCTCTCAGAAAACTCTGTTCTCGACCCTCTGCAATCCGGTTTCCGCTCTTTACACTCCACTGAAACTGCCCTCACTAAAGTCTCTAATGATCTGCTAACAGCTAAATCAAATGGTCATTACTCCATGCTAATTCTCTTGGATCTCTCTGCAGCATTCGACACTGTGGATCATCAGCTCCTCCTCACTATGCTCCGTTCCATTGGCCTCAAGGACACCGTTCTCTCCTGGTTCTCCTCCTATCTCTCCGACCGCTCCTTTACTGTTTCTTTTGCCGGTTCCTCCTCCTCTCACCTTCCCCTTACTGTTGGGGTTCCTTAAGGATCGGTTCTAGGCCCCCTCCTCTTCTCCTTGTACACTGCCCCTATTGGTCAAACAATCAGTAGATTTGGTTTCCAGTACCATCTCTATGCTGATGACACCCAATTATACGCTTCTTTTCCTGACATCACGCCAGCCTTTCTAGAAAACACTGGCGATTGTCTAAACGCTGTGTCTAATATCATGTCCTCACTATATCTGAAACTGAACCTGTCAAAGACTGAACTCCTGGTGTTTCCTCCCGCTACTAATGTACCTATACCCGACATTGCTATTTCTGTGTGTGGTTCCACTATTACTCCCCAGCAACATGCCCGCTGTCTTGGGGTCATACTTGATTCCGAGCTTTCCTTTGCCCCCCACATTCGATCACTGGCTCGCTCTTGTCATCTGCACCTCAAAAACATTTCTAGAATTCGACCTTTTCTTACTTTTGACTCTGCAAAAACTCTTACTGTTTCTCTTATTCATTCTCGTCTCGACTATTGTAACTCTCTTCTAATCGGTCTCCCTCTTACCAAACTCTCCCCTCTCCAATCTGTCTTGAATGCTGCAGCCAGGATCATATTCCTCACCAATCGTTACACCGTTGCCTCTACCTTGTGCCAGTCATTACACTGGCTACCCATCCACTCCAGAATTCAGTATAAACTTATTACCCTCACCCACAAAGCCCTCCATGGCTCAGCACCACCCTACATCTCCTCCCTTGTTTCAGTATACCACCCTACCCGCGCCCTCCGTTCTGCTGATGACCTGAGGTTAGTATCCTCAATAGTCAGAACCTCCCACTCCCGTCTCCAAGACTTTACACGTGCCGCGCCAATTCTTTGGAATGCACTTCCCAGGTCAATACGATTAGTTCCCAATCCCCACAATTTTAAGCGTGTCCTGAAAACGCATTTATTCAGACTGGCCTATCACCTCAACACATTAACCTAACCTATCCCTGTGTGGCAGAGCCAAAAGTTTTACCATAACCAGGTTCCCCGCATCATGTTCCCACATGCTTTATGCATCCATTAGCCCTCTGTGTCTGTACTGTTACACACTTAACATTATGGCTGGTCCATACAATCAGAGCAACTGTTACCACCCACCTTTCGTGTCTACCTCTTTCCTCATAGACTGTAAGCTTGCGAGCAGGGCCCTCACTCCTCTTGGTATTTGTTATAATCTACTGTATGTGATTATTGTTATGCTGTAATGTCTATTGTCTGTACAAATCCCCTCTGAAATGTAAAGTGCTGCGGAATATGTCGGCGCTATAAAAATAAAATGTATTATTATTATTATTATATAGCAGGGTGAGGTACATAATACATAATGAAGGGGGAGAGGGATGAATTTGTGAGTCTTTATAGGCTTTAGAACGTTAAGTGGTGCCCATACATCTAATCAATGTGTGCGTGGAGTGGGGAGGGGGGGCCCAGAGCAAATATTGCACCAGGGCCCATCGGACTGTAGTTATGCCACTGCTTCCAGATATATTAGTGAGGATTTCAGAATGTATGGGGTCCTGGTAGGTGTTCATTGCAGGCCATTTGCATTCTAGGCCATTTACTTGGGAAGACAGTATAATGCAAAACTCTCAACTGTCCAGTATCAAGCGATCTTAGTCCCGTTATCCCGACACATCAAGGTTTTGCCTCTCTCTTTGCTGGGTCCAGCGCTCCTCCTGCTCATTTTGAAGAATGTATGTCATCTTTCTGCACACATACATAATAAAAAAAATACATCTCCCCAAGACTCCGACTCATTAACTGAATGTTCGCAAGTAACTGATGTCTCAATGAGCCACAGCCCACACTGAAGATTTAAAAATGTGTTATCAGTGAGCTCCATTGCAGGCTAAACCCAGACACATGATATAGGTACATAGAGATACATTCTACATAGCAGTGTGTCTCTAGGTCACTTTATTCATTCAATCGGTGAAGAAAAATTTAAAAAAATTACGTCATTTGAAATTTATAAATATAACAATTGAAAAAATGTAATTGTTTTTAAAGCCTTCATCACCAAGCCTCTTACTTTCCTAACAAAATTTAAAACAAATATCACTTTTCTGACTGTACCTTTTTTTTACATTTCAATTTTAGGTGATAACTCTGGAACACTTCAATGGATCCCAGTTATTCGGAGATTGTTCTTCATGTGTTATTGTACTTTTTTTTTTTGCTTTTTTACAATAAATTTTGAAAATATGACAACTTTCAACTTTTTTGCCCTAAAGTAGATATATGACACAAAATGGTTCATAAATAACATTTCACACATGTCTACGTTACATCAGCACAATTTCTGAACTATACACTTTTTTGTTATAAAGTTAGGGGAAAATGAACCAGACATTTTAAGCTGCAATTTCTAATGAGTACACTGATACCGCATATGTGTTCGAAAGCCACTGTTTTGTCGCACGACAGGGCTCGGAAGGGAAGGAGTGTCTTGTCAAATGTTAAAATCATCTGGAATCATTAACTGCCACCATGTTGCATTTGCAAAGCCCCTGATGTTCATAAACAGTGTACACTGTCCACAAGTGACCCTATTTTTGAAACTACATCCTGCAAGGAACTTGTCTAGCTTTTTTGTGAGCTCCCTGCTAGCCGCGATTCTAATATTTCAGCAAGGGTCAGATACAGCAGCCATGACTGCAGATTCCGGCAGAAAACAGGAATTGAGGGCATATTTGCCCTCCGGTTCTGTTTGTCCGGGGCTGTCAGGTTGTGTCCGGTGGCTCCTGCAAAACACCGTATACAACCTGACAGCCGAAAACCGTGGTGTGAAGTCGGCATTATTTTGAGAGCTCGGATTTTTCTGTATGTGCCAAAATAGTTTTGTGAGGGCTTTTTTTCGGTTGAGTTATTGGCAACATTCCGGTACACATTTTTTCATCACTTTATATTCCAATTTTTAGTAGGCATGTCTGTCAAAGTGAGGTCGTTGAACAAGTACCCGTTAATGCTAAGCAGTCTTTTTTTATTTATTTTTTTAAAGTCACAGATATCCCCTTTAAATAAGGTTTTCATCCATGCAGCTTGTACAAGTAAACATTATTGTTCCAAGAGTAGTTTATTTGGTCAAGTAATTTTCTTAATAGGATCTTATGTTTTATACAGACACATCAGGGGTTTTACCTGGCATATGCATGTGGTGAAAGTCCAAAAATCAATATGACAATTGTCGAACAGCAATACTGTGGCTACATGCACAACAGGTGCAAAAGGACAAAATAATTCAATGAACTACAGAAATCGAGAAAACTTTTACTTGTATAAATAACAATTTTACATAGTTAATTTAAAACAATTAACAGAACTAAATATATTAGAAAGACAATGTAAACATGACATACATCAATTACACCTCCCTCGATACATTCTACATTTTTATTAGTTGTTTTTCTTCATGTTGAATTAACCTACAGGGAAAGAAAGGGATTTTTTTAATTCCGATATTTCTGTTCCATTGACTTGAATGGGACTTCAGGGATCGGAATCGGCGATACCCGATATTTTTTTTAGATCGGCCGATACGATATTTTTCAGTATCGGGTGGTATCGCTCAACCCTAGTTGTTACGGTTTATCCATAATTAGAGGACTGAGGATACTATACCATATCAGCGGATGGAACAGTGCAGTGGACATCTATAAATAGTGACTCAGATTTTGAATCTATTTGTGCCATTGTATTGTCTAGAAAAAAAAAAAGAAATACAGCATTTTAGGAATTTGTATGATTACAGTACACATACACACACACAGTGGGTGCCCAATGCTACAGCACTGGGAGGGCAGTGATGGGGACGCTGTGGCCGGCAGCCATTTGCTCCATGCACTTTCCTTGTGTGAGGTCTTATGTTATGCTTTTTCTCGTGTCCCCCGTGGCCTCTCTTGAGATGTCTTTGACCCCTTCCTGTGTGCTGTTTCTGGCCGCTTCTGTGCTCTTCCCGTTATATGCTGCCTCCCTACCCTCCAGATAGTGACCGCATAAGTGTGCACGCACGAAAGCAATGTATACGCTGGAAAAATGACTAGCAAATGCACTCCTGTCAGCACATACAGTAGCCTTACTGACGTTGCTGCAGTCTTTAAACACTTGGGTATGTAAAGATGGCGGCACTCTAAGTGCGTTGGGTTTGTGCTTGCACTTAGGAAGCGGTGGCGCCCTCCTGTGTTTTGCAGGATGCAACGGACAGAACCCGACAGGCCCGGAGAAACAGAACCTGTCCGATACGGTTTTCTGCTGGAATCATTAGTGCGCGCTCCTGCCACTGTCCAAATGCTGAAATTTCAGCCGGCGGCTCTATCAGCTGCGCTGTCCAGGTGTTGAACAAGCGCGGCTTGACTTTCAAAGCCGCCGCTCGTTCAGCACCCAGGAACCGGCCCGATTTTTTGAAAGTTCCGGAGCGATGCGGTACCCATAGACTCCCATGTTATTGGATGCTGGATCGCACGAGATCCGGTTTTGATCAATTTTTGCCCGGGGCAAAAAACCATATCCCCCAGATCCAGCCGGACACAAAGCAAAACAGATAGCAAGTAACTGCCATCCAGCCTCATAGGGATACAATAGGGGCCAAATCGGATTCAGGGCTGTCCGATTCACATCAGACAGCCCCGGATCCTAAAAACCGTGGTGTGAAGCCGGCCTTACATGCAGCCAATTGCATGCAGCAAACACAAAAACTGACACATCTCGGCAGCCTCCTTCCACTCCCCCATCATCATCATCCCAGCCTCCACTGTGCAGCCTCCTAAGATCATCCTCCGAGCCTCCACAGTGCAGCCTCCCATCATCATCATCATCCCAGCCTCCACTGTGCAGCCTCCCATCATCATCATCCCAGCCACCACTGTGCAGCCTCCTAAGATCATCCTCCGAGCCTCCACTGTGCAGCCTCCCATCATCATCATCATCCCAGCCTCCACTGTGCAGCCACCCATCATCATCATCATCCCAGCCTCCACTGTGCAGCCTCCCATCATCATCATCATCATCCCAGCCTCCACTGTGCAGCCTCCCATCATCATCCCAGCCTCCACTGTGCAGCCTCCCATCAAAATCATCCCAGCTTCCACTGTGCAGCCTCCCATCAAAATCATTCCAGCCTCCCATCAAAATCATCCCAGCCTCCACTGTGCAGACTCCCATCAAAATCATCCCGGCCTCCACTGTGCAGCCTCCCATCAAAATCATCCCGGCCTCCACTGTGCAGCCTCCCATCAAAATCATCCCAGCCTCCACTGTGCACCCTCCCATCAAAATCATCCCGGCCTCCACTGTGCAGCCTCCCATCAAAATCATCCCGGCCTCCACTGTGCAGCCTCCCATCAAAATCATCCCGGCCTCCACTGTGCAGCCTCCCATCAAAATCATCCCAGCCTCCACTGTGCAGCCTCCCATCAAAATCATCCTGGCCTCCACTGTGCAGCCTCCCATCACGATCATCATCATCCCAGCCTCCACTGTGCAGCCTCCCATCATCATCATCCTGGCCTCCACTGTGCAGCCTCCCATCATGATCATCATAATCCCAGCCTCCACTTTGCAGCCTCCCATCATCATCATCCCAGCCTCCACTGTGCAGCCTCCCATCATCATCATCCCGGCCTCAACTGTGCAGCCTCTCATCATGATCATCATCATCCCAACCTCCACTGTGCAGCCTCCCATCATCATCATCCGAGCCTCCACCGTGCAGCCTCCAAAACCCTCTAGCGTGCAGCCTCACATCATCATCATCACACAACTGCATGCCTGCAGCCTAGTAACCTGTCTCTGTATCTATGAGGCCTGGGTCTCCGGTTCCTGGGGGTCTCCGGTGCCTGGCTTGAGTGTGGGTCTCCGGTGCCTGGGTTGGTGCGTGGCTGTATCTATGAGGCCTGGGTCTCCGGTGCCTAGATCACTGGTGCCTAGGGTCCATGGAGTGTGGGTCTCCGGTGCCTGGGTTGGTGCGTGGCTGCGGCTGATTCCCGCACTTCGGCTGCTTCCCTGGCGCGCTGAAAAAAGGACACGCCCCTAACAGTGACACGCCCCTAACAGTAGATGAATACGCCCCGGAAGTGAAGTCATAACCTGCAAGCAGCCTGTATTCTCTCACCCTGTGGCCTGGTGTCTGACGTCATGGGGCCCCGTGCTGATCAGCGCCAGCCCTGGCAGCGATGGGGGATGTGGGGGGATTGGTCAGCGTCACCGCTCATGATTGGTGCTTGTTTTTACTTCCCCTATTTAAACCGCAATTAACACCCCATTGACACGCCCCCTGAGGAAGGAAGATCATTTCTGAAACGTACGTCGGGGACAGCTGAGCTTGGGATTCAGTGCCTCTCCCCTCTTGGTATGTTTATCTTGCTTGTGTGTCTTTGTAACCTCACCCCTGATGGCTGTCCAGCTGGGGACTTTACCCCTTACTGCTCTTCACTGGTCTGCCTGTTATATACTGGGGGTTTATACTTGGATACTTAAATATCTCTATCACCAGGTGTTTACTCACGATAAGGGTCAGAGTGAAGTTTTTGACACTGTATACCCCTTTGCTCTGCTTCTGCTTGTGTCACCCTTTGTTTGTCATTGTTTGTGCTTTTCTACCTGTGTTATCTAATAAAGATTTGTGATATTACCATACCTTGGACATCTATGCACTGATTTACTTTTGCTGCTTCTTATTGATTACAGTGTGTCCTACACTGATTTTCCATGGGCTGATTGTGTTGGTTTTCTTTTCATCTGTACCCACATGTAATATATGATGTTATACTGTTTCAGCCTTGTGGTCTGTCATTTTTATTTATCATTAGGCTTATATAGTGCGGTTGGAAAACATACCAATCACCATAAAGGCCAAACCTTCCCATACAAAGTACAATTACATATATATTTCAATAAAAGGGATAGACTCTCAGCCAATGATACATATATGCAGCACAGTGCAATCTGTTCATGACCTCAAGGTGAAGCGCACTTGGTTATGCAGCAGGACAATGATCCAAACAGACCAGCAAGTCCACCTCTGAATGGCTTAAGTAAAACAGCATTAAGACTTTGGAGTGGCCTAGTCCAAGTCCTGACCTTAATTGGATTGAAATGCTGTGGTGTGACCTTACAGGGTATATCCAGGACTTTTAAAAAACGAAAAAATATATCTAAGCACTAAGGCTGTGTGCACACGCTGCGGAATAGGTGCGGATTCATCCGCGCAGATTTTGTAAAATCCGCAGGTGAAACCGCAGGTTTGACCTGCGGTTTTACCTGCGGATTGCTCTGCGGTTTTGCCCTGCGGTTTTTCATCTCCACAATGGAGGAGATGGTAAACCACAGCGGAATCGACATTAATTGACATGGGTCAAAACCGCTGCGGAACCGCAGCAAAATCCGCAGCGTGTGCACACAGCCTTACAGGCAGGTAGTTGCAACTTACCTGCCTGTTGCGCACAGCGCCATTTTCCCCACCACAGAGCCGTCACAGATGTCTCCTGTTGGGGATTCAGCTGCCTTTGCTGATGCAACGGGGCGGTACTTCTGAGGTCATGCTTACTGACAGCCAGCTGTACCAGTTAGGGCATGGAGACCCCATTGTCGATCAGAATGACCTCAGAAATCTCCCCTGTGTATAGAGCAGACCGTAATAGAAGCCTACACTCTATAGACGTGATGTGAGCAGCAGCTTCTGAAGTCTCGGCAGAAGCGCTGGGTGGCCATCCTGCCGGGAGAAGAACAGAGCTGTGCTCAACAGGCAAGTAAGTTGTGATTATCTGCCTGTTAGTTGTTAGGTACATTATTTGTTTTTTTTAAAAGTCCCGGATATCCCCTTTAAAAAGGCAGTTCATATTCAGAAACTTCCAATGTGGCTGAATTCTGCAAAGATGAGTGGGTCAAAATTCCTCCAGAGCGTTGTAAAAGCCTCATTGCCTGTTATCGCAAATGTTGGATTGCAGTTGTGGCAGGTAAGGGCGGCCCAACCAGTTATTAGGAGTTTAGGGAGCAATCACTTTTTCTCACAGGACCCTGTAGGTTTGGATTTCTTTTTCCCTTAGTAATATAGACCTTCCTTTATAAACTGCATTTTGTGATTACTTGTGTTATCTTTGACTAATATTTACATTCTGAAACATTTAAATGTGACAAACATACAACAGAATAAGAAATCAGGAAGGGGGCAAACACTTTTTCACACCACTGTACAACACACTGTTATATGTGCCCCGGGGCAGTGGGGGCTCCTGTGATAACCGCATTAATGGTACCTGACGCTGCGCATTATTTAGGGCAATAAGAAAAAATGGGAGAAAAACCTATAGCACAAAATATTGCACTATTATCCTGTCCAGCAATGTATTGGGTTCTATGCAGAGATGAGTGAGAGTTCGGAGGACGCCTGTGAGAACCTCATTTATGGCACCGGAGGCTGCACATTGGGAACCCAGTGGATTATTCTCAGTAACAAACTGTGGTGTGAAGAAGAAGACACAGAAATCTTGTGTATCTGTCCGGTCTAGTAATTTATGCATGGCTTCTGGCTTTCTTCAGGCAAAACTAATTTATTGATGGCTAAAAATGTTCAGAGCCCCATCCCCCACCGGTAGATTATACATCTTACTGTAATATAATATATCATGTGCAAACCGCTCACTGCTGGAGTTTACCTGGTATATTGGTATTAATATAGATTTTCTGTTCCTTCTTTGCATAATGAAGCTGCGGTGAATTCCCTGTAGACGTCGCTCAGTATAAATGTCGGTGTCCTCGGTGACACAATCCTGAACCATGAAGATGGCGTCTCTGAGTCCTCTCCTCTGTGTCCTGTATCTTTACACACAAGGTGGAGCACTAGTGACCCCACAGATGAGATTTTACACATTAATCCCTTACTGGGATCAGGGTTTGCTGTAGAGATGTACAGATATCACTAAGTGACTAATATCTTTTCTCTGCTTCTTGCAGTTTCCTATGGAGAGATTGTAGTGACTCAGACCCCAGGATATATGGCCGCTTCTCCTGGTGAAACCATCAAGATACAATGTAAAACCAGTTCTGGTGTCACCGGTTTGTACACTTATATAAACTGGTACCAGCAGAAGTCAGGACAAGTCCCGAAACTTCTCATCTACAGGCCACGACACGGCAGTCCGGGATCCCGGAGAGAATCACTGGGTCAGGATCAGGGTTAGAGTTTACTCTGACAATTACAGGTCTGGAGACGGAAGATGCAGCAGATTATTACTGTCAGCAGAGTTATAGCGCTCCTCTCACACAGTGATACAGAGCCGTACAAAAACCTCCTCCTCATCCCCCATGATGTCGCTGTATTACAATGTTGTGTGGATGAAGGTGCAGAGAATTAGCAGAGCGCTCAGTGATGATCTCTGTCTTCTCTTCTTCCTCTGGGAATAGATTCTTTCTGTACAGATCATTGTATAAACCAGTCAGGTGTATACAGTATTATGCCAAATTTTTCAGCAAACACTGAATGTCATCCGCTCAATGCCGACTTTTATTCCCCATTGACTTGCATTGGGGTCGGGTTTCGGATGAAACTCCGACTTTTTTTTTGCCCTAGTCGGACCAGTTTCATCTGAAACAAATTTTGTTTCATGAAACCCGATCCGACCAAAGTCGTTCAACTCTACTATCAATACATCTTTGGAGTGTGGGAGGAAACCGGAGAACCTGGAGGAAACCCACACAAACACTATGGTAATAGTTTATTTTTATCAAACAACAAAATGCAAAGAGAAAGAACACAAGAGAAGCTGAAATGACATCAGTATTTTTTTCTCCATTCTTCTAAGTCCGCTTGCAGAAAGGCTCCCTGATTGTCAATCACATGAAGGCGATGTCGCTGACACCACCACTGTCTCCTGATAACTGTCTTCTGGAGACATCACATAAGTCACCAGCACAGGAGTCGTCCGATGTATCTGACGTACCATGTATTATTTCATTAGAACCTCTATAATCTATTTTTTACATTTTTTTTTACAATAAGTAGGAGGTTAACTTTCTAGATTTTGTGCTGCATACATGTATATAATAGCGTGCTGTATGGAGGCTTACATCTGTAATGGAGTTTATCCTGCCGCTTCAACACACGCTTCATAATGTGACTTCCTCGGGAAGCGTGTCACCATGATTAAGGCTCCTACCTGAAACGCGTTGTTCTATTTCATATGGACTTCTAGTAGTTACCAGCATTTTTGTATTTTTATACTGGATCAATGAAAGTGAGTTTTTATATTTGAACTATTACATCTGTAACACCCCTTTAGGGCTACCACGGTACACTGGGTGTTATGGGGGAGGTCTCACCTCTCTAGGGCACTGTGCCTCCACCCAAATCTTGATTGGAACTCTCTCTCTGGGACTGCAGATGGACAGTTATCTTCTGCCAGGGGCTGATTTGGGAAACCTGCCACTGCTCAATACACACACTCAGGGAACAGGAGTAAAACCGTTTAACAGATTTAATGCTATGCAGCAGAATTGAGGTGGGTTTAAAGGAATAACATACAATACAAATAACGGTGCTCTTTAAAAGTCATATACACATCACAGTCTACTTCTACTCCGACCCTGCAAATATAACGTAGCAGGTTCCCCCCTCTTTTGTATTAACTCAGTACAAACGTTGGGGATCAATTGCCGTGGATGTTGGCATGCAAATTAGAACCATGGGTGCACTTAGAGGAATATTACTGTCAATAGTCTGGGTTGTAATGTACTCACTGAATATAGCGCTGGTAGAACGACAAGTCTCAGAATTGCACTCACTGTGAGTCTCAAACGGTCAGAGGGTTCTTTGGATAACAGCTGGGGGTGGCAGGATTTAGGCCTTTATGCAGTGGGAGTGTCGGCAGAACTCTCTGGGTCTTTGATGTTAATGGCCTCAAAGGGTGACAAGACCGAGCTCTCTCCAGCAGCGTGGGTATCTCAGCGGGGGCCGCCACACTCTGCAGCGTAGAGGAATGCAGATCCACACTGCTCTGTTTCTCACAGCAATGTTATGATTGAGTCACCGTAGGAGGCAAAAATAGAAATGCTAGCTAAGTCCAGAAAACCAGAGAAGTTGGCAACTATCGGATTGCAGACCCCTGAACCTATCAACACAACTAGCAGTAGCCGTGGGGGGCTCCTACGATGCCCTAGGCCCCTCGATCACAGCCGGAGTACTACATAGCCTAAAGACAGAAAGGGAAATCTAAGCTGCCCCAGAGCAGACACCAAAGCAAAAGGCAGCCCCCCACATATAATGACGGTGAAGCAAGAAGAAAGAACAAAACACAGACAGAAAGATAGACTGAGCAAAGTTGGGGCCCAAGGTAGCTTAGATAGGAAAGGACAGGAAGGCTGCTGTCTGCAATCCGTGAAAAAACCCTATGAAAATAAGAGCCAACAAACTGACAGTAAAAAAAGCCCTGAAGACTCTAGGCTTCAAAAAAGGCTATGTCAGTACTCAGAAATATTCTGAAGACAGAGCAACAGGCAAAAGGAGATTCAGCTCACCCCAGCAGGGAATGGCAGAATCCAGAAAAGCAAGGAAAAAAAACACTAATGCAAAAAGGCAAAGCAGAAATCTTAGCTTTAGATGAGCAGGAATCAGACTGGTTTCCTAGAAGTCCACAGAGAAAATCACCCGCAGGGAGGATGGGCGTAGTCAGCCTTATATCCAGTCTGTGACTCCACTCAGCCAGTCATCATCATTAACCCCTTCACCCCCAAGGGTGGTTTGCACGTTCATGACCGGGCCAATTTTTACAATTCTGACCACTGTACCTTTATGAGGTCATAACTCTCGAACGCTTCCATGGATCCCGGTGAATCTGACAATGTTTTCTCGTGACATATTGTACTTCATGTTAGTGGTAAAATTTCATTCAAATAACTTGCGTTTATTTGTGAGAAAAACGGAAATTTGGCGAAAATTTTGAAAATTTCGCAATTTTCCAACTTTGAATTTTTATGCCCTTAAATCACAGATATACGGCACACAAAAAACTTGATAACTAACATTTCCCACATGTTTACTTTACATCAGCACAATTTTGGAACCAAAATTTTTTTTTGTTAGGAAGTTATAAGGGTTAAAAGTTGACTAGCGATTTCTCATTTTTACAACACCATTTTATTTTTAGGACCACATCACATTTGAAGCCACTTTGAGGGGTCTATATGATAGAAAATACCCAAAAGTGACACCATTCTAAAAACTACACCCCTTAAGGTGCTCAAAACCACATTCAAGAAGTTTATTAACCCTTTAGGTGCGTCACAGGAATTTTTTTGAATATTTAAAAAAAAATGAACATCTAACTTTTTTTCATAAAAAAAATACTTCAGGTTCAATTTTTTTTATTTTACCAAGGGTAACAGGAGAAATTGAACTGCAAAAGTTATTGTGCAATTTGTCCTGAGTACGCAGATACCTGATATGTGGGGGGGAACGACTGTTTCGGCGCATGGCAGAGCTCAGAATGGAATGAGCGCCGTTTGACTTTTTCAATGCAAAATTGGCTGGAATTCAGATCGGACGCCATGTCACGTTTGGAGAGTCCCTGATGTACCTAAACAGTGGAAACCCCCTACAAGTGACCCCATTTTTGAAACTAGACCCCCCAAGCAGGGCTGTGGAGTCGGAGTCGGAGTCGTGGAGTCGGAGTCGGTGCTCATTTTGGTGGAGTCGGAGTCGGAGTTGGAGTCGGTATAAAATGGACCGACTCCGACTCCTAAAATATATAATAAATTGGGTACAGTAATTCAATGAAGGATGTGCTGAATATTTTTTTATAGGAGTTTGGGAAAGTTATGAAATGTCCTATAAATGACTGTTCTATTCCTGATCTAAGGCTACATTCACGCACAGCGTTTTTCCTGTGTTTTTTGAGGATACGTTTTTCAGCTGCAAAAGCTGATCATCTTTTTAAAAAACTGCATCACCTGAAAGGTTTTTGAGCTCATAGATAATGTTTTCAATAGCAAAAGCAGATTAGAAATCTGCTCTATCTATATATCCATTTATCCATATCTGTCTATCCATATCGTATCTGTACCAAAAAGAATGAAAACCGGGTAGTACACCAATATATATTCTGTTCTATCTAAATATCTTGATTATTGGATCATAAAAATGATTAAATGTCTGAGGTTCACATTGTACTACAATAAATTTTTCACTTAAATATAAGCAATATGTGTGGGAGTCGGAGTCGGAATCGTGGAGTCGGAGTCGGAGTTGGAGTAGGAGTCGGTGTAAGGGAAATTGAGGAGTCGGAGTCGGAGTCGGAGTCGCAGGTTTGGCTTACCGACTCCACAGCCCTGCCCCCAAGGAACTTATCTAGATATGTGGTGAGAACTTTGAACCCACAATGGCTTTACAGAAGTTTATAGCGTACAGCGGTACAATTAAAAAATCATATTTTTTCCACAAAAATGATCTTTTCACCCCAATTTTTATTTTCCCAAGGGTAACAGGACCCTAAAAGTTATTGTGCAATTTGTCCTGAGTACGCTGATACCCCACATGTGGGGGTAAACCACTATTTGGGAGCATGGCAGAGCTCGGAAGGGAAGCAGCGCCATTTGACGTTTTTGGCTGGAATTGAGATCGGACACCATGTCGCGTTTGGAAAACTCCTGATGCACCAAAACAGTGGAAACCCCCCACAAATGACACCATTTTGGAAACTAGACCCCCTAAGGAACTTATCTAGATGTGTGGTGAGAACTTTGAACCCCCATGGGCTTCACAGAAGTTTATAACATAAAGCCATACAATTAAAAAATCATATTTTTTCCACAAAAATGATCTTTTCACCCTCAATTCTTATTTTTCCAAGGGTAACAGGACCCTAAAAGTTATTGTGCAATTTGTCCTGAGTACGCTGATACCCCACATGTGGGGGTAAACCACTATTTGGGCGCATGGCAGAGCTCGGAAGGGAAGCAGCGCCATTTGACGTTTTTGGCTGGAATTGAGATCGGACACCATGTCGCGTTTGGAAAACCCCTGATGTACCAAAACAGTGGAAACCCCCCACAAATGACACCATTTTGGAAACTAGACCCCCTAAGGAACTTATCTAGATGTGTGGTGAGAACTTTGAACCCCCATGGGCTTCACAGAAGTTTATAACATAAAGCCATACGATTAAAAAATCATATTTTTTCCACAAAAATGATCTTTTCACCCTCAATTCTTATTTTTCCAAGGGTAACAGGACCCTAAAAGTTATTGTGCAATTTGTCCTGAGTACGCTGATACCCCACATGTGGGGGTAAACCACTATTTGGGCGCATGGCAGAGCTCGGAAGGGAAGCAGCGCCATTTGACGTTTTTGGCTGGAATTGAGATCGGACACCATGTCGCGTTTGGAAAACTCCTGATGTACCAAAACAGTGGAACCCCCCACAAATGACACCATTTTGGAAACTAGACCCCCTAAGGAACTTATCTAGATGTGTGGTGAGCACTTTGACCCCCCCAGTGCTTCACAGAAGTTTACAACGCCCGGGCGTGAAAATAAAAAATTTGTATTTTTTCCACAAACATGATCTTTTAGTCACCATTTTTTTATTTTCCCAAGGGTACCAGGAGAAATTGGACCCCAAAAGTTGTTGTCCAATTTGTCCTGAGTATGCTGATACCCCATATGTGGGAGAAAACTACTGTATGGGCACACGTCGGGGCTCGGAAGGGAAGTAGTGACATTTTGGAATGCAGACTTTGATGGAATGGTCTGCGGGTGTCATATTGCCTTTGGAGAGCCCCTAATGTACCTAAACAGTGGAAACCCCCCACAAATGACACCATTTTGTAAACTAGACCCCCCAATGAACTTATCTAGATGTTTAGTGAGCACTTTGACACCCTCAGTGCTTCACAGAAGTTTACAACGCCCGGGCGTGAAAATAAAAAATTCGTATTTTTTCCACAAACATGATCTTTTAGTCACCATTTTTTTATTTTCCCAAGGGTACCAGGAGAAATTGGACCCCAAAAGTTGTTGTCCAATTTGTCCTGAGTACGCTGCTACCCCATATGTGGGAGAAAACTACTGTATGGGCACACGTCGGGGCTCGGAAGGGAAGTAGTGACGTTTTGGAATGCAGACTTTGATGGATTGGTCTGCGGGTGTCATGTTGCCTTTGGAGAGCCCCTAATGTACCTAAACAGTGGAAACCCCCCACAAATGACACCATTTTGTAAACTAGACCCCCCAAGGAACTTATCTAGACGTGTGGTGAGCACTTTGACCCCCCCAGTGCTTCACAGAAGTTTACAACGCCCGGGCGTGAAAATAAAAAATTCGTATTTTTCCCACAAACATGATCTTTTAGTCACCATTTTTTTATTTTCCCAAGGGTACCAGGAGAAATTGGACCCCAAAAGTTGTTGTCCAATTTGTCCTGAGTATGCTGATACCCCATATGTGGGAGAAAACTACTGTATGGGCATACGTCGGGGCTCGGAAGGGAAGTAGTGACGTTTTGGAATGCAGACTTTGATGGAATGGTCTGCGGGTGTCATATTGCCTTTGGAGAGCCCCTTTTGTACCTAAACAGTGGAAACCCCCCACAAATGACACCATTTTGTAAACTAGACCCCCAAGGAACTTATCTAGATGTGTGGTGAGCACTTTGACCCCCCCAGTACTTCACAGAAGTTTACAACGCCCGGGCGTGAAAATAAAAAATTCGTATTTTTTCCACAAACATGATCTTTTAGCCACCATTTTTTTATTTTCCCAAGGGAACCAGGAGAAATTGGACCCCAAAAGTTGTTGTCCAATTTGTCCTGAGTACGCTGCTACCCCAAATGTGGGAGAAAACTACTGTATGGGCACACGTCGGGGCTCGGAAGGGAAGTAGTGACGTTTTGGAATGCAGACTTTGATGGAATGGTCTGCGGGTGTCATGTTGCCTTTGGAGAGCCCCTAATGTACCTAAACAGTGGAAACCCCCCACAAATGACACCATTTTGTAAACTAGACCCCCAAAGGAACTTATCTAGATGTGTGGTGAGCACTTTGACCCCCCCAGTGCTTCACAGAAGTTTACAACGCCCGGGCGTGAAAATAAAAAATTCGTATTTTTTCCACAAACATGATCTTTTAGTCACCATTTTTTTTATTTTCCCAAGGGTACCAGGAGAAATTGGACCCCAAAAGTTGTTGTCCAATTTGTCCTGAGTACGCTGACACCCCATATGTGGGAGAAAACTACTGTATGGACACACGTCGGGGCTCGGAAGGGAAGCAGTGACGTTTTGGAATGCAGACTTTGATGGAATGGTCTGCGGGTGTCATGTGCGTTTGGAGAGCCCCTGATGTACCTAAACTATTGAAACTCCCCACAAGTGACCCCATTTTGGACACTAGACCCCCCACGGAACTTATCTAGATGTGTGGTGAGCACTTTGAACCCCCAAGTGCTTCACAGAAGTTTATAACACTCGGACGTGAAAATAAAAAAATCATTTTTTTCCACAAAAATGATATTTTTGCCCCCAATTTTTTATTTTCCTAAGGGTAACAGGAGAAATTGGACACCAAAAATTGTTTTGCAATTTGTCCTGAGTAGGCTGATATCCTACTTGAGGGGGTAAAACACTGTTTGGGCGCATAGCAGAGCTTGGAAGGGAAGGAGCACCATTTGACTTTTTCAACTCAGATTTGGCTGGAATTGAGATCAGACGCCATGTTGCATTTGGAGAGCCCCTGATGTGCCCAAACAGTGGAAACCCCCAATTCTAACTCCAACCCGAACCCCAACACGCCCCTAACCCTAGCCCTAACCCTAGCCCTAACCCTAGCCCTAACCCTAGCCCTAACCCTTGCCCTAGCCCTAACCCTAACCCTACCCTAACCCTACCCCAACACACCCCTAGCCCTAACCCTAGCCCTAACCCTACTGGAAAAATGGAAATAAATACATTTTTTTTATTTTATTATTTTTCCCTAACTGAGGGGGTGATAACGGGGGGTTTGATTTACTATTTATGGCGGTTTTTATGTTTGGCGGCTGTCGCACGTTAAAAGACGCTTTTTATTGTAAAAATAGTTTTTGCATCACCACATATTGAGAGCTATAATTTTTCCGTATTTTGACCCACCGAGTCATGTGAGGTCTTATTTTTTGCGGGACGAGTTGACGTTTTTATTGGTACCATTTTCGGGCACGTGAAATTTTTTGATCGTTTTTTATTCCGATTTTTGGGACGCAGAATGAACAAAAACCAGCGTTTCATGAATTTCTTTTGGGGGGGGTGCGTTTACACCGTTCCGCGTGCGGTAAAATTGATAAAGCGGTGTTATTCTTCGGGTCAGTACGGTTACAGCGATACCTCATTTAGGTCGTTTTTTAATGTTTTTGTCGGTTTTATGCAATGAAAACTATTTTATATAAAAAATAATTATTTTTGCATCGCTTTATTCTGCGAGTTATAACTTTTTTATTTTTTTGCTGATGATGCTGTGTGGCAGCTTGTTTTTTGCGGGACAAGATGACGTTTTCAGCGGTACCATGCATATTTATATGCGTCTTTTTGATCGCGCGTTATTGCACTTTTTGTTTGGCGGTATGATAATAAATCATTATTTTTTGCTTCGTTTTTTATTTTTATTTTTTAAGGGGTTCGCTAAAGGGGTTAACTAATGGGACAGTTTTATAGGGCAGGTCGTTACGGACGCAGCGATACCTAATATGTGTACATTTATTGTTTTTTTTTTTATTATTTTAAAAAAATGAATTTATTGGGGAATATATTTTTTTTTTTTTACTAATTTATTTGGCGATTTTTTTAAATTTATTTTTACACTTTTTTTTAATTTTTTTTTTTACTTTATTACATAGTCCCAGGTGGAACATCACTGTCCTGTGACAGATCGCTGATCTGTCACATCACAGATCACTGTGACAGATCAGCAATCTGTCACAGGCAGTGCACAAGGCTTCCTGTGTTTTTTGAGGATACGTTTTTCAGCTGCAAAAGCTGATCATCTTTTTAAAAAACTGCATCACCTGAAAGGTTTTTGAGCTCATAGATAATGTTTTCAATAGCAAAAGCAGATTAGAAATCTGCTCTATCTATATATCCATTTATCCATATCTGTCTATCCATATCGTATCTGTACCAAAAAGAATGAAAACCGGGTAGTACACCAATATATATTCTGTTCTATCTAAATATCTTGATTATTGGATCATAAAAATGATTAAATGTCTGAGGTTCACATTGTACTACAATAAATTTTTCACTTAAATATAAGCAATATGTGTGGGAGTCGGAGTCGGAATCGTGGAGTCGGAGTCGGAGTTGGAGTAGGAGTCGGTGTAAGGGAAATTGAGGAGTCGGAGTCGGAGTCGGAGTCGCAGGTTTGGCTTACCGACTCCACAGCCCTGCCCCCAAGGAACTTATCTAGATATGTGGTGAGAACTTTGAACCCACAATGGCTTTACAGAAGTTTATAGCGTACAGCGGTACAATTAAAAAATCATATTTTTTCCACAAAAATGATCTTTTCACCCCAATTTTTATTTTCCCAAGGGTAACAGGACCCTAAAAGTTATTGTGCAATTTGTCCTGAGTACGCTGATACCCCACATGTGGGGGTAAACCACTATTTGGGAGCATGGCAGAGCTCGGAAGGGAAGCAGCGCCATTTGACGTTTTTGGCTGGAATTGAGATCGGACACCATGTCGCGTTTGGAAAACTCCTGATGCACCAAAACAGTGGAAACCCCCCACAAATGACACCATTTTGGAAACTAGACCCCCTAAGGAACTTATCTAGATGTGTGGTGAGAACTTTGAACCCCCATGGGCTTCACAGAAGTTTATAACATAAAGCCATACAATTAAAAAATCATATTTTTTCCACAAAAATGATCTTTTCACCCTCAATTCTTATTTTTCCAAGGGTAACAGGACCCTAAAAGTTATTGTGCAATTTGTCCTGAGTACGCTGATACCCCACATGTGGGGGTAAACCACTATTTGGGCGCATGGCAGAGCTCGGAAGGGAAGCAGCGCCATTTGACGTTTTTGGCTGGAATTGAGATCGGACACCATGTCGCGTTTGGAAAACCCCTGATGTACCAAAACAGTGGAAACCCCCCACAAATGACACCATTTTGTAAACTAGACCCCCCAATGAACTTATCTAGATGTTTAGTGAGCACTTTGACACCCTCAGTGCTTCACAGAAGTTTACAACGCCCGGGCGTGAAAATAAAAAATTCGTATTTTTTCCACAAACATGATCTTTTAGTCACCATTTTTTTATTTTCCCAAGGGTACCAGGAGAAATTGGACCCCAAAAGTTGTTGTCCAATTTGTCCTGAGTACGCTGCTACCCCATATGTGGGAGAAAACTACTGTATGGGCACACGTCGGGGCTCGGAAGGGAAGTAGTGACGTTTTGGAATGCAGACTTTGATGGATTGGTCTGCGGGTGTCATGTTGCCTTTGGAGAGCCCCTAATGTACCTAAACAGTGGAAACCCCCCACAAATGACACCATTTTGTAAACTAGACCCCCCAAGGAACTTATCTAGACGTGTGGTGAGCACTTTGACCCCCCCAGTGCTTCACAGAAGTTTACAACGCCCGGGCGTGAAAATAAAAAATTCGTATTTTTCCCACAAACATGATCTTTTAGTCACCATTTTTTTATTTTCCCAAGGGTACCAGGAGAAATTGGACCCCAAAAGTTGTTGTCCAATTTGTCCTGAGTATGCTGATACCCCATATGTGGGAGAAAACTACTGTATGGGCATACGTCGGGGCTCGGAAGGGAAGTAGTGACGTTTTGGAATGCAGACTTTGATGGAATGGTCTGCGGGTGTCATATTGCCTTTGGAGAGCCCCTTTTGTACCTAAACAGTGGAAACCCCCCACAAATGACACCATTTTGTAAACTAGACCCCCAAGGAACTTATCTAGATGTGTGGTGAGCACTTTGACCCCCCCAGTACTTCACAGAAGTTTACAACGCCCGGGCGTGAAAATAAAAAATTCGTATTTTTTCCACAAACATGATCTTTTAGCCACCATTTTTTTATTTTCCCAAGGGAACCAGGAGAAATTGGACCCCAAAAGTTGTTGTCCAATTTGTCCTGAGTACGCTGCTACCCCAAATGTGGGAGAAAACTACTGTATGGGCACACGTCGGGGCTCGGAAGGGAAGTAGTGACGTTTTGGAATGCAGACTTTGATGGAATGGTCTGCGGGTGTCATGTTGCCTTTGGAGAGCCCCTAATGTACCTAAACAGTGGAAACCCCCCACAAATGACACCATTTTGTAAACTAGACCCCCAAAGGAACTTATCTAGATGTGTGGTGAGCACTTTGACCCCCCCAGTGCTTCACAGAAGTTTACAACGCCCGGGCGTGAAAATAAAAAATTCGTATTTTTTCCACAAACATGATCTTTTAGTCACCATTTTTTTTTATTTTCCCAAGGGTACCAGGAGAAATTGGACCCCAAAAGTTGTTGTCCAATTTGTCCTGAGTACGCTGACACCCCATATGTGGGAGAAAACTACTGTATGGACACACGTCGGGGCTCGGAAGGGAAGCAGTGACGTTTTGGAATGCAGACTTTGATGGAATGGTCTGCGGGTGTCATGTGCGTTTGGAGAGCCCCTGATGTACCTAAACTATTGAAACTCCCCACAAGTGACCCCATTTTGGACACTAGACCCCCCACGGAACTTATCTAGATGTGTGGTGAGCACTTTGAACCCCCAAGTGCTTCACAGAAGTTTATAACACTCGGACGTGAAAATAAAAAAATCATTTTTTTCCACAAAAATGATATTTTTGCCCCCAATTTTTTATTTTCCTAAGGGTAACAGGAGAAATTGGACACCAAAAATTGTTTTGCAATTTGTCCTGAGTAGGCTGATATCCTACTTGAGGGGGTAAAACACTGTTTGGGCGCATAGCAGAGCTTGGAAGGGAAGGAGCACCATTTGACTTTTTCAACTCAGATTTGGCTGGAATTGAGATCAGACGCCATGTTGCATTTGGAGAGCCCCTGATGTGCCCAAACAGTGGAAACCCCCAATTCTAACTCCAACCCGAACCCCAACACGCCCCTAACCCTAGCCCTAACCCTAGCCCTAACCCTAGCCCTAACCCTAGCCCTAACCCTTGCCCTAGCCCTAACCCTAACCCTACCCTAACCCTACCCCAACACACCCCTAGCCCTAACCCTAGCCCTAACCCTACTGGAAAAATGGAAATAAATACATTTTTTTTATTTTATTATTTTTCCCTAACTGAGGGGGTGATAACGGGGGGTTTGATTTACTATTTATGGCGGTTTTTATGTTTGGCGGCTGTCGCACGTTAAAAGACGCTTTTTATTGTAAAAATAGTTTTTGCATCACCACATATTGAGAGCTATAATTTTTCCGTATTTTGACCCACCGAGTCATGTGAGGTCTTATTTTTTGCGGGACGAGTTGACGTTTTTATTGGTACCATTTTCGGGCACGTGAAATTTTTTGATCGTTTTTTATTCCGATTTTTGGGACGCAGAATGAACAAAAACCAGCGTTTCATGAATTTCTTTTGGGGGGGGTGCGTTTACACCGTTCCGCGTGCGGTAAAATTGATAAAGCGGTGTTATT
Source organism: Dendrobates tinctorius (assembly GCF_039654945.1). Classification (NCBI taxonomy): domain Eukaryota; kingdom Metazoa; phylum Chordata; class Amphibia; order Anura; family Dendrobatidae; genus Dendrobates; species Dendrobates tinctorius. The sequence goes on along the minus strand of NW_027361763.1, from coordinate 2,096,588 downwards.
CTTCGGGTCAGTACGGTTACAGCGATACCTCATTTAGGTCGTTTTTTAATGTTTTTGTCGGTTTTATGCAATGAAAACTATTTTATATAAAAAATAATTATTTTTGCATCGCTTTATTCTGCGAGTTATAACTTTTTTATTTTTTTGCTGATGATGCTGTGTGGCAGCTTGTTTTTTGCGGGACAAGATGACGTTTTCAGCGGTACCATGCATATTTATATGCGTCTTTTTGATCGCGCGTTATTGCACTTTTTGTTTGGCGGTATGATAATAAATCATTATTTTTTGCTTCGTTTTTTATTTTTATTTTTTAAGGGGTTCGCTAAAGGGGTTAACTAATGGGACAGTTTTATAGGGCAGGTCGTTACGGACGCAGCGATACCTAATATGTGTACATTTATTGTTTTTTTTTTTATTATTTTAAAAAAATGAATTTATTGGGGAATATATATTTTTTTTTTTACTAATTTATTTGGCGATTTTTTTAAATTTATTTTTACACTTTTTTTTAATTTTTTTTTTTACTTTATTACATAGTCCCAGGTGGAACATCACTGTCCTGTGACAGATCGCTGATCTGTCACATCACAGATCACTGTGACAGATCAGCAATCTGTCACAGGCAGTGCACAAGGCTTCCTCATGCCTGCGCTTTGCAGGCACTGAGGAAGCCAGCTTCCCCAGGCCCCCGAAGGCCCCCGTCGCCATCTTGGATTCGGGGGCCTGGAGGAAAGGAGCCCCCCGCAGCAGCGCTGCACATTGCGCTGCCGTGGGGGGCTCAGGGAAGCACGGAGGGAGCCCCCTCCCTGCCGATGCTTCCCTTTAACTTCCGGTACACCGCGATCGCGTTTGATCGTGGTGTGCAAGGGGATAACGTGTCGGGGGCGGTCCGTGACCTCCCCTGACACATTGTGCCGGGTGTCAGCTGTGATAATCAGCTGACACCCGGCCGCGATCAGCGGCGCTCACCACGTGGGCGCCGCTGATCGCGGTAGACGTACTATCCCGTCCCCGGTCATACGGGCCCGGGTACCGTGGACGGGATAGTACGTCTCATGTCAGGAAGGGGTTAATCTCAGGTGTCTGATAATCAGACTCACTACCTCTCCTTACCAGAAGAGGGAGTTCCTCGGGCCTCAGTGATGAAGGGGAAAATGAACTCACAACACAGCAAGCTGCCACGCTCCTTCCTCTCTGAACATTTACTTTCACTTCCTGTTCAGCTCCCTCCCCCCCATGTCCCTCCTTCCAGACCGTGTCATCTGACTGAAACAAGGGTCCCTGGGAATTGTAGTCCACTGCCACTCAGGGGAAAAACAATTAATGTATATAGATCCCTGTTTAACAGCCGCTGCAAAACTCTTCTAAGTGTATGTAAGCTTCAGTATGCCGGTAGCTGCTCTGACAGTTCCCTGTGCAGGTGTTACATTCTCCCCCTGATGAGTCATTGAAAGTGTCCCATCATGATATGAGGACTCATCACCTGAAACATGAAGGGGGGTTAAGGCATCCTAACACCAAATTTACATGCACACAAACCACCACCTGGACACATGGGAGATACCGAGAAATAAGGCCAAACAGAATTTGAATTACCTGGACACATGGGAGATACCGGGAAATAAGGCCAAACAGAATTTGAATTAGGGTGTATCAGCCTAGGGACCTCAGTGGTATGTCCCATTCTATCATAGGTCAGCATCATGGGTTGTCTAATGTCCCGTTTGGGATAAGTGTGTACCGAGGGGGCCCCCTCCTCAGCCCCCGACTCTTGTCTCTCCAAATAGGGTTCCTCCGGATGGATCTCTTCATTCAATAAATGTCCTTCTTCTGAACTCTCCCCCAATTGTGGGCAGAGTGCATTAGCCTCCTGGCAAATGTCCCTTTTTCGTGTTTCCACTTCAGGAGTCTGGTTTACAGGGCCCGAGCCTATGGGGCATGGGTCCTCGGTCCATCTATAGCTCCATTGACTGTCGGCTTCCCATTCATCCCCAGACTCGCTGTCACTTCCTCCTGAGGCAACCCCAAGCTGGGGTGCTTGTTCACACCTACGATTTCTCATATTGCACGGAAGGGTGGTATGACCTCCTTGGGTTGACAATGGTGGTAAAGGGATGTTTTTTCCCACAGGCAACAGATGATGTTGATGATAGGTTTTGACAGCTCCGCCCCTTTCTCGGGCTTTACTCTGTAGGGCGGGACACCGGGCAGCTTCTCCATCACCACATAAGGGTCAGGACACCACTGATCAGCAAGCTTGTGCTTCCCAGGAAGGCCCAGAAGTTGGATAAGGACTCTATCTCTAGGCAGTAAAACTTGTTCTCGAACTCTGCAGTCATAGCGAGTCTTATTGCGCCTCACTGACCAACCAGTGGCCTGCTCTGCCAATCTGTAAGCTTTTTTCAAATCTTCTTGTAGCTGGGACACATGTTTTAAGTAGGTCGTCCCATTAGAACTGTCAAAGGATGTCCCAAAACTAATATCCACTGGTAGCCGGGCTTGTCTTCCAAACATGAGGAAATAAGGCGAGTATCCAGTTGACTCATTTGTGGTGCAATTGTAGGCATGAACCAACTGACTCACATGCCTGCTCCAGTGTCCCTTCTTCCTCTGATCCAAAGTGCCTAACATGTTCAGAAGGGTACGGTTGAACCTCTTAGGTTGAGGGTCCCCTTGGGGGTGATATGAGGTGGTTCTGGATTTCTTGATCCCACAGATGGCGCATAGCTCCTTGATTAGTCTACTTTCAAAATCTCTTCCTTGATCAGTATTGATGTGGGCTGGCAGCTCGTAATGTATGAAGAACTTCTCCCATAGTGTTTTTGCCACATTAATTGCCCTTTGATCTTTAGTGGGGTAGGCTTGGGCATATCGGGTGAAATGGTCAGTGACCACTAACACATTACTTTCATCAGGCTCGATGCAGAGGAAATCAATGCACACTAGCTCAAGTGGGCCATCACTGGTAATGTTCACAAGGGGGGCTGTTCTCACAGGCAAGGTTTTTCTCAACACACACCTGAAGCATGATTTCCAGTATTCTTCAATATCCGCTTCCATCCGAGGCAAGTAAAATCGGTCGGCCACTAGACCCGTGGTCTTCTCGATGCAAAGATGTCTATGATCATCATGCAGGGACTTCATGACCATCCTCAGAAATCGGGTGGGTAGCACCAGCTGTCTATGGACTCCTCCCTTCGTGTGCTTTGCCTCCCGGTATAGTAGTCCATTTCTTACTACTAGTGACTCTAGCTGCCGAGTCAGCAGGACAGACTCCTCTGTTCTTAATGCATTCTTTTTGGGCCTACAGCCCCTCTTAACCCACCATCGGACTACCCCCACTGACCAATCCTCCTGCTGCACCTTTCTAACTTGATTACAAGTCAGTTGAGGAAGAGAGTCTGGGGTTACATTTGTCACTCGGCAGTACAACCACGGGAGCGCTTCACTGGATGCTCCCAAGAATTTAGCACAGCACTGCATAGGGAGGGCATTAGTTTGATGTCTATAACACAGAGTCTTCACCTCAGAGGCGGGGACCTCTATCCATCCTCCCTTTTCTTCCTCAATTGAGGGTTCCCTAGGCAGGCGAGAGAGGGTGTCTGCATCAATGTTACTGATCCCTGGTCGATATTTTAAGCTGAAATCCTACAAAGAGAGTGCGGCAAGCCATCGGTACCCCATGGCATCCAGTTTTGCTGTGGTTCTCAAGTAGGTTAATGGATTGTTGTCAGTATGAACCACAAAGTGTACACCATAGAGGTAGTCATGCAGCATGTCCACTACAGCCCATTTCAGAGCCAGAAACTCCAGTTTGTGAGCTGGGTAGTTGCATTCACTGGGAGTCAATCCTCGACTAATGTAGTAAACGGGACGCAGACAGTCATCATGGTTCTGGTAGAGAACCCCTCCTAATCCATTGAGAGAAGCATCTACATGTAACACATATGGTTTACTGGGGTCTGCATAGGCCAACACTGGAGTTTGGGTCAAACATGACTTCAGTTTCTCGAATGCCTCATCGCATACAGGTGTCCATCTTTCCCCAAAAAGTTCAGTAACTTGGAAGTAGACCCTCTTTCTTGACTTTGAGGAGTGGGCTGTCCTCCCGGAAGGGGGATACCCTCGGGTAAGGGCAGTTAATGGCTTTGCAATCCGAGAGTACTGGGGTATAAATCTTTGGTAATAGCCACAAAATCCTAAAAAGGACCTAAGCTCCTTCAGTTTGGTGGGCTTAGGCCAGTTTAAAACAGCCTCCACTTTGGCGGGATCGGTGGAAATTCCTTCTCTGCTATGTGCCCCACATATTTCACAGTCGTCTGGCAAATTCGGCACTTGTCAAGGTGCAACTTCAACCCAGCCTCTTTCAACCCATCCAGCACCTTGAACAACCGCTGGTTGTGTTCTTCCAGAGTCTTCCCAAAAACAATAAGATAATCTAGATAAACCAGGACCTCACGTAAGTGCATGTCCCCCACTACTTTGTCCATACATCTTTGAAAAGTGGCCGGAGGACCTGTCAGTCCTTGAGGCAGTCTCTGAAACTCGAAGAACCCAATGGGGCAGATAAAAGCGGTCTTCTCTTGATCTTCTTTTGACATGGCTATCTGATAGTAGCCACTCCGGAGATCTAACACAGAAAACCATTGGCTCCCTTGCAAACAATCCAAAGCTTCATCGATTCGGGGCACAGTGTCCTGGTCAGGGACTGTACGTTTGTTCAAGGTACGATAATCCACACACATCCGAATAGCTCCATTTTTTTTCTGAGCTATCACGATGGGGGAAGCATAGGGGATACTAGACTCTATGATGACTCCTGTGTGTAACATACCTCGTAGGTGCCGCCTAACATCCTCGATATCCGCCGGGGCCAATCTTCAGGATCTCTCTCGGAAAGGCTTTTGATCCTTCAACTGAATACGATGCTCTACTCCTTGGGCAAGGCCCATGTCCCATTTGCCCAAAGAGAAAACCACCCCCCCGCATCGTCATGCCATCGATGACCAGCCTCATTTCAGCTCACTTTCTTCAAAACAAGGGTCAAAGCTTTCAGGCTGTAGTTCCCTCTTCTCCTCCATTCTCACATAGGCTTCCAAACAGATTGGGTGGATGGATAGGGTCTGCGAGTAATTTTCTCCCCCAACTTCCCGACACCACTGAGCTAACGTACGGAAGATGTTAACATTTGTTCCCACTATGACAGGTGTTGGTCTCTCATCCGCCTATGCCTCTGGGCAGATTAGCGTTATGATGGGTATCTCTTTATCCACTCCAACAACAGTCTTTGGGAATCATAGTGTCACGGACATGTACCCTCTGTAGGGGTAGCTGTGCTCACTCAGTCCTCACACCACGAGTCCAGACAACAGTTTCGGAGGCATGTTGGATAAATATCTCTTACACCATCCTTCGAAGATGATGGACACTTGAGACCCGCTATCCAGCTATACTGTACAAGGTTGACCATTGATATATGCGGGGACATGTGGGGCTGGTCCCACTAAACTTTCAGGCAGCGTTTTCGATGAGGCAATAATGGATGGGGCGGTAGAGTAGGTCTTAGCTGCTGATGGGGCGCAGTATGGGGTTCTACTGGCCCCCTTTCCCGTTTCCCGATGGCCTCTGAGTGTGATGGGAAAGATGTGACGAGTTCTTTGAGCTCCACCTCTTTGGACACTGATGAGCCATATGGCCTGGACTCCCACAGATAAAGCACCCTTCTGGTTTCCTACTCTCTACTCTACGGATGTCATCATTCCCGCTTCCTGAAGCCAGGGTTTGCTTCTCGGCTATCTTCGCAGCACTTTGTAGCTGCTGTCTTGTCTTGGCCTGGGCACTTAATAATTATGTAATCTGCTCCCCCTGTTTCTCGATGACTTTCAACAGTTCCATCTCTCGGCAGTCGGCTACTGGCTTCAGGGCAACAGTAGTCACCCGAGGGGATGTCTTCTCTCTTGTGGCCAAAATAGCCTCCTACTTGCAAACTTCCTTAAGCAGCTCATGAAAAGAACCAGGAATCTTCTCTCTATCACAACCCCTCCTCTGCTGGGCAATTGGATCATGCGTGAGAGCTCCTCTGAGTACCTGTTCTAGACGACACTGATCAACTTCTTTATGGCTGACTCCACCTTTAGATACTATTCTGTGAACCAGCTTGTCTAATCGGTATAGATAGTCAGACATCTTCTCATCTGGCAGTTGGTAGGTGGTACAGAGTTTATAGAGATCAGTAGCATCTTCAGGGGATCCAAAAGCATCTTCTAAAGCACCCATATAATCTTGATAAGTTGCTTGTGGCTTGCTCCGCCAAGCAGCCTGCACCACTTCCATAGCAGTACCTCTCAAACTTTCTACTATTCTCTGCTTCTTTACGGCATCAGTGCACTGCCACTCTTCTAAGCACAGTAAAGTAACATCCCTCCAAGTATCATATCCTTCTTCTCCAACAGAGGTGGGGAGGGCACCCGAGAAAGTTCTTAGACAACGGTAGTTTCCTTCTGGCTGCATCTTTGCAAACTGACTAACTTTTCCATAGCTGTCATAAGCACATCAGCAGGGGCCGCTGTCTCTTCCTGATTGGCTCTTAGTGGAGTAGAGGGTGGACCTACACTAGTCTTTCTAGGCTGAGTGGTTGACTCATGTTGCCGGGTCTCCTCTTCGGACTCAGCAGGCCAAGTGATCATCGATACTCTGTGGACACGGCTATCATGGATGGGAAATATTCTTTCCTCAAGATCTGCACGGTTGAGATCAGGGCTGTGAGTAACTGTCCCCCCTTTTCCTTCCTGCGGTCGACCACTTGAGGGTCGGCAAGTTCAGTGAGTCGGTTAACTATTTTCAGTATCTCCTCATGAGACGCATCACAGAGCTCACCACTCACTGCAAAGCTTTGTTTAGCTGTAACATCCATCTCTTCGCACCACAAATATGCTTCTTGCTCTATTAATGTCTCCATAGTAAATACTCCTGTGTTAGTTCTGGAATCTCAGCAGTGCCTACACTGTAACACCCCTTTAGGGCTACCATGGTACACTGGGTGTTATGGGGGAGGGTCTCATCTCTCCAGGGCGCTGTGCCTCCACCCGAATCTTGATTGGAACTCTCTCTCTGGGACTGCAGATGGACAGTTATCTTCTGCCAGGGGCTGATTTTGGAAACCCCTGCCACAGTTCAGTACACACACCCAGGGAACAGGAGTAAAACCGTTTAACAGATTTATTGCTATGCAGCAGAATTGAGGTGGATTTAAAGGAATAACATACAATACAAATAACGGTGCTCTATAAAAGTCATATACACATCACAGTCTACTTCTACTCCGACCCTGCAAAGATAACGTAGCAGATTCCCCCCCTCTTTTGTATTAACTCAGTACAAACGTTGGGGCCCAGTTGCCGTGGATGTTGGCATGCAAATTAGAACCGTGGGTGCACTTAGAGGAATATTACTGTCAATAGTCTGGGTTGTAATGTACTCACTGTAAATAGCATTGGTAGAACCACAAGTCTCAGAAGGGCACTCACTGTGTGTCTCAAATGGTCGGAGGGTTCTTTGGACACCAGCTGGGGGGCAGCAGGATTTAGGCCATTATGCGGTGGGAGTGCCAGCAGAACTCTCCGGGTCTTTGAGGTTAAAGGCCTCAAAGGGTGACAGGACCGAGCTCTCTCCAGCAGCACAGGTATCTCAGCGGTGGCCACCACAATCGGCAGCGTAGAGGAATGCAGATCCACACTGCTCTGCTTCTCACAGCAAGCTGTCACGCTCCTTCCTCTCTGAACATTTACTTTTACTTCCTGGTCACTCCCTCCCCCCAAGTCCTTCCTTCCAGGCCGTGTCATCTGACTGAAACAAGGGTCCCTGAGAATTGTAGTCCACTGCCACTCAGGGGAAAAACGATTAATGTCTGTAGGTCCTTGTTTAACAGCCGCTGCAAAACTCTTCTTAGTGTCTGTAAGCCCCAGTATGCCGGTAGCTGCTCTGACAGTTCCCTTTGCAGGTGTTACACATCCTTTTTTGCGGTTGCTGAAGATCACCTTCCTCCCTTATTTAATTTGATGATCGCGTCCGAGAATGGGATGTCTCTGTGCAAATTGCCTCCACTCGATAAGATACATCTGAATATGGTGAGCTGATTTTTTTTATCTTTTCCTTCCCTCCTTAAAGAGAATTTGTCACCATTTTTCTTGCATATCAAGTAATAATATGATTGGATTCAGTGTCAACTATGCATTATACCAGTACATTTTATACGCTTTGGCTCCCCACCTTTTATATTCCTCCTGCGGTGTATGTAAATCTCCTCGGTCCGGTCCCATGGGTGGGGCTTATTGTTCCTCTCTCCCCCCTCCTGGTGTAATTCCTGTGTTCATGTAGATTTACTGCACGTGTGCGCATTCAAATGTCCTCCCGCACGTGCACAGTATGCTTTTCCAAACTGTGGGTAAAGCATAAAATCATTATTGTGCATGTGGCGGCATACGCCATTACATTCTATGGCCCTGAAGTATTGAGTTAGGTCGGCCATATTGCTGGTGTGACACATTCAGCTCAGTCAGCAGGTACCGGGGAGGAGGAAGAACAGAACCAAAATGGCCGAATAAAACAGGGGGGAACGTGACAACTTTAGTTTAAACAGAGGTGGGAAGGAGGGTTGGAACAGGAAGAACAAAGAACCACACATGACTATACAAAGATGCCGGGTGGGCGAACAAAAAGGGAAAATGTTGAGGGAAACATAAAACAGCCATAGGTGATATATTGAGTTGAGCGAAACGGGTCTAAAAAATTGAAAAGTCGCGCTTCAAAAGATGCTTGAGCACCCTTTTTGCAGACAATCAGGAAGAACGGACACAGTGGGCAACGTGATGACATAGGCAGCGGTCACCACCATCTTGGAGAAGGGCATGCAAGTGATTGGCTTGCTTTGTGGGGCATCACAGGGGGTATAAAAGGGACGCCGACCACCATGTTACTCATGCTGATTTCAGAATAGGGAGAGCTTCTGCTGCTGCTGATTCTGTAGGGAGAGCGTTAGGCAGGGAAGAAGATACCAAAAACTGATTCTGCTGCCAGCGATTTTGCCTGTACAACACACCAGTCACTGTGCAGTGCAAGGGGAGGCTATATTTTGGTGCATCAGCTCTGTTGGTTATTAGGCTGCCTTTTAAGACTACCTGGTAGCTGCATTGCTGTGTGCACACTGCTGAGCAAACTGCTTTTTTCAAAGCAATCCAGATTTTATTGTTTTGTCCTTGTGAGTTACTGAGCGTTCATTTTTCACACACCGTACAGCGGTGTACGCTCCTCTCTCAGTACCGTGTAACGGCTGATATCACGGCCACAGAGAGGCTATCTGTGTGTGACTCTGTAAGGATAAGTCGAGGAGTTGTTCCGTTCTTATAGACCTCCACCTTATAGTTTTGTCTGGTTTTCAAACAGTTTAGTATATTTGCTGTTTGATTACATTCAAAACTATAGAGAGACAGCGTGTGTCAGTCCGTATACTAAAACACAGAGCTTGACAATTTTACATACACTGGACAGCGGTATACATGCACGCTCCTCTCTCAGTACCGTGTAACGGCTTTTATCACGGCCAAATTGAAGCTAAGTGTGTGACTCTGTAAGGATAAGTCGAGGAGTTGTTCCGTTCTTACAGACCTACACTCTAGGGAGATTCCAATCCTGCCCTGTCCTATATAACATTTTTCACACCAGCCAAATTCAGCCTGTGATACAGCGGTGTGATATACACTGGGCCTGACACAATACATCAGTGTCCACAAGTGGTAGGAGAATTAAATCCTCCCCTGTCCTATATACACCTTGTACCTTGTTTTACAGTTCCATATCGTTGGTGGAATTATGGGTTCATTTTTCAAAAAAATGAGGAAGTGTGGTGTAAGAGGCCGCGTTAGTGGGTGGCGGTTGCCAGCTGGTAATGATGGTGTTGGTGTTGGATCTGCTGGTAGTGGCAAAAGCAAAATAACACCTAATGCAGGAGGTGTTGAGCCTGCATCATCATCTGGCTCCACAAGGCCTTGAAGGCTCCCTTTTCTGGGACTAGGTAAACCTCTTTTAAAGCCGGAGCTTCAGGAACAAGTTTTGGCCTACATTGCTGACTTGGCCTCCAGCTCTATCGCCTCCTCTTCTGAACTTTTAAATAAAAGCACTGAGTCGTCTTTGGAGGTTCATGGTCATGAACCACATCTTTCTTTGTGTCCTTCACCCCAACCAAAATTGAAGGATGCGGCAGGCCACACTACAGATTACTCCATGGAGCTGTTTTCACATACCATGCCTGGGTTATCAAGTGAAATGGTGAATTATCCAGGCCAAGATGAATCTGACATGGAGTGCACTGATGCACAGTCACTGATAGATGATTCTGCTGGTACATTGACCCAAACCACTACATTCCCCTCGCACTCTACACAGCCTGAATCTGACCCTGATGAAACTCAGGTTACCCTTCGCATATACTGTTCCACCTTACACGGTGACAAAGAGGAAGCTGCAGATGAAAGTGCAGGTTCGGCCCACCCGCCGTCAGACATACCGCCATACTATCAGGGGCCCTGTGCCAATGCCGTCGCCAACGAGTGGGCCCCCCCTGCTTGCTCAGGATCACAGCACTTGCAAAGTTGAAATACTTACCTCTCCCTGCTCCACCGCCATGACGTCTTCCGCGTTTCCTGACACTGATATTCTGATCAGAAAGCACAATGACATCACATCTGTACACCCTCTGCCTAAACAGCCAAGTGCAGTGAGATGGAAGATGGGGACGATGAGGAGTTCAGACTAGTACAGGGATTCCCCAGCGAGGAGACTTATTTCATTGTTTTCAATGTTGGGACAGCAATTTTTGGGGAGCACTATACTCTGGAGAATGATAGATGGGGCCCACCATACACTGGAACTTTCCAAAGGTGGACATCAGACACTGGAGCAGCATTTACAGGGCCCATTATACACTAGAGCATTAGAAATGGGGCCCATTATATATGGAGCATTATTTGGGCCCATAAGACAGTGGAGCTTCATCCATGGGGACCAACATATACTGTAGCATTATGTGGAGCTCATCATATACTGTTTCAAACATTATATGGGACCAATGATTCTGTATGGAGAAATAGATGGGCCTCATTACTCTGTATAGCGCACTATGCGGTGGCCATAATACTGTTTTTGGAGCTATTGGAGAATTTAAAATGGATATCAGTCATGAGATGTAAAAAGTGAAGTATTTTTCATTGTAGTATACCACTATTTCTCTGCCGTATCGGAGCATCATGAGTTGTGGTATGTGTTAAAGGGGCGCTCTTTGGCCCAGGGCACATGAAAACCTAGAGCCAGCCATACCCCCCTCAACTTTAGCCAAATAACCCCCATTTTTCAATGCATAACTAGTATTATGAAGTAAATAAAGGGTGACAAGCTTCAGTAATAAGAATTTACGCTTTTGGCATTCAAATGGGCACTGTAGGTGTGTTTCCTGTCCTCTTCTCACTGCCGACTTTTCTTCCCCATTGACTTACATTGAGTTTCGTGTTTCAGTCGGACCCCCGACTTTTCCCTATAGTCGGCCGATTTCGTTCGACCCGACTTTTGAGAAAGTCGGGTTTCATGAAACCCGACTCGACCCGAAAAAAGGCAAAGTCGCTCATCTCTAGTGATATATCAAAACGATGGAGAGCATTTTAATGCCAACAGCCTATGCAACACTGGGCTCAGCAGTCAGGGGCCCTCCCCAATAAGGATTCTGGTCCTCAATGAAAATGAAGTGAACTTTACTGCAGAAACTGATGTAACTTTTACACAGTAGGCAGCAGGTAAAAATCTTGTGGGTCACATCTTCTCCATTACACAGAGGATCAAGCTTAACAGTCACATGTGACAGCACGTTACCTATTAGCATCCACCTCCCAGCTATACATCATGCGTGACTCGGATACTCCATCTTTACTAACTCTCCTACACTGACCGCAGCCCACTTTCGGCTGTACCCATGCCCCAGCCTGGCAAGCTCAGCATTTCTCCGGTCTGGTCTACACGTTTCCTCTCCAGCCCACTTTGTGCAGTCTCATTGTTACCCACCACATCTTCACCCCCTTGTGCTCTCACTGCAGTTGAGCTCTCCTTCTGTCTGTTCCACTTCCCAGGATCCAGGATCTTCCAGCTGTATTCAGCTTGCCACTTTATTCAGTTACTTTCAGGGCCTGCTACCTCAGCAATCTTCCTACAGCACACTAGAAGGCGGATCACTTCCTTTCTCTTCTAGAACCAATCACTAACTGCTGAATCCTCTAACCAGAAAGTCACTCTCCTCTTAGTCCCAGAAACTCCTTCCATTTGCAGGGCTGACTGTTAACTCATCTGTGCCCTGCATCTACACTGCTACTTCTCCAACACTAGGGGGCAGCAGTAGCTCATGCAGCTCTGTCTATATTCAGTGTAGTCACCAAACATCTGTATGTGAGTGACTGATACTGAGGAATAACATTGAGAAACCTGTGTATGAGGAACCTGTAATTGTACAGACCAGGAGCAAAGCGTCCAGGTTACTATGTGTTCTGCACATATGACAAGAGATTAATATTAGTGCTGGGATTATCCTCATGGCAGAATCTGCAGAGATGTAAGTAGGAAGTAGAAGGTCTTCTTTTCATTTTGTCCTTCTGCTCCTTCATAACAAAGTGTCTGTATATATATATTCTTTGGCTTTTAGATTTCAATTATTAAACTGATTTCATATTTTCTGTATCTAATTCTCCCAGTTTTCAAGATCTCTGCTTGCTGTTTTTTCTTAGTTCACCTTCTGCAGATCAATAAATGCCCCGTTATGTGATGGACACATCTGGGTTGGAAATCACCTCTGTCATTTTTTCTGGACATGTGATGATTGTCCTTTTGTTTGAGTTGCATCCAAAATACAATTTACCTAATGTGATGTCCTTTATCCCCAAAATAAAGATGGACCCCGGGGTAAGGAGGTCTCCAGATATCAGAGAAGCATGGCGTAATAGGTGTCACCTCTGGGACAGGCCGACATTAGCGGAGCCGCCGGTTACTGATGGATGCAGGAACATAAGATGCTTAGCGGGAATGGATGAGTGATCCAGGAAGAGCGAGAACTGGAGGACAGATCCTCCCTGCACTGCACCGTCCCCTCCACCCTCTCACTACAGGGTCTGGTGGTCTCATAATGGCGGCTCCATACAGCTCTATATGTCACATATCCACATTATACGCACAGATCAGAGGGGCCGGAGCCGCCGCACAAAGCAGCAAATACAGTCACAGCAGTAAATGGGATTTTCAGAGATTCCGTCAGTCTTTTAACATTCTGCTGAGATGTGCGGACATTAGTGATCAGCGACTCGGACAAAGTTCACACTTGGCAGATTCACAGGAATTCAGGAAAGAAATTAGATCCCAGTGAATCTGCCTTATTCTGCTCTGGGGTCTGGATGTAGGGTAGAAATATACATATAAATGACCCCGACCTCTCCCTGGCCCCCTGTCTGAGGAGATTCCTGGCCTGGAGGGGCCCGGCAGCCTCAGAGGGGCCTGGTTTATTCTGCACATGTCAGGGAGTAACACATGTGTCCTGCAAACCTAAGAAAGAAAGTCACAGAGAAGAATTTGTTTTCCACCAAAATAACAATAATTCTGGTTTGTCTATAGATTTATTGGAGACTGCAGATCCTCAGCCATAAGTGCCGGAATAATCGCAGGTTCAGCCATCAGAGACATCTTCTGTCAGGGACTCATCTATGTGTCCAAATATCTGTCTTCCCCATATTTCTTATAGATTTATTATTACACTTATTGATAATGGGAAATACAGCAAAAGAATGCCAATTTTTGTCAAAAATGAGACATATATCTCACCCCAAAACTTAATATATCTATACAGCAGTAAGTGAGGTTAAAAAATAACTTTTAATATATAACTTAAAAGCTCCAAAATAATGTCACCAATAGTGATTAAAAGGATGCCATTTGACGGGTAATCCCTAGAAAAAGATGGGAACCACCCAACCGCATCAATCAGGATATCAAATGTTGCTAATGTATCATGTCAGGCAACAGTTTGTATAAAGGATACAGCATTTAACAGTTAGCACACAATGCCATAACCAATTGCATATATGTATATTGTGTTTGGCTAAACCAAAAAAGGTTTATAGCCACGAGATACAAGAAGGTGAGATATCTAAAATAGGAACAATCTCACCGGTTTTTGCAGACGGCCAGGAGTCTCCAGGGATACTCTGTATACACACAGGGAGGTAGCGATAGGAAGACAATACCCTGTCAAATCCCTCAAAAACTAACCATCATCTGATCCCCAGACTCCTGCCCTTACAAGGGCAGTCCACAGCTCACCCAACGTTGGGACGCTCTTCTAAGGGAAAGTGCAGGGCATGTGCAATATAGGGTGAGCTGTGGACTGCCCTTGTAAGGGCAGGAGTCTGGGGATCAGATGATGGTTAGTTTTTGAGGGATTTGACAGGGTATTGTCTTCCTATCGCTACCTCCCTGTGTGTATACAGAGTATCCCTGGAGACTCCTGGCCGTCTGCAAAAACCGGTGAGATTGTTCCTATTTTATATATCTCACCTTCTTGTATCTCGTGGCTATAAACCTTTTTTGGTTTAGCCAAACACAATATACATATATGCAATTGGTTATGGCATTGTGTGCTAACTGTTAAATGCTGTATCCTTTATACAAACTGTTGCCTGACATGATACATTAGCAACATTTTATATCCTGATTGATGCGGTTGGGTGGTTCCCATCTTTTTCTAGGGATTACCCATCAAATGGCATCCTTTTAATCACTATTGGTGACATTATTTTGGAGCTTTTAAGTTATATATTAAAAGTTATTTTTTAACCTCACTTACTGCTGTGTAGATATACTTATTGATAATGAAAAATAATCCAAGAGCATCTATTCCTCAACACTAGAGTTGAGCGATACCATCCGATACTTCAAAGTATCGTATCGGATGGTATCGGCCGATCTTTAAAAAAAGTATCGGTATCGCCGATTCCGATACCGGAAGTCCCATTCAAGTCTATGGGACTTCCGGTATCGGAATAAGAAAAACCCTTTCCTGCCCTTGTACAGCCTCTCTGGGGTCTGTACGGGCCTTTCGGGGGGCTGTGCCGGCCTGCCAGGGGGTCTGTGCAGGCTCCGGTGGTCTGTGCCGGCCTGCCGGTGGTCTGTGCAGGCTCCGGGGGGCTGTGCCGGCCTGCCGGGGGGCTGTGCCGGCCTGCCGGGGGGCTGTGCAGGCTCCGGGGGTCTGTGCAGGCATCGTCCGATGGGACTACAAGTCCCATCTGGCGATGCCTGCTACCATGACAGTGATTGACACATTAGCCAATGATGGGACAGTAGTAGTCCCATCATCCGGCTAATGTGTTAAATGTAAAAAAAAAAAAAAAAAAAAATTACATGCTACATTCATACTACATACTACATACATGCTACATTCATACTACATACTACATACATGCTACATTCATACTACATGCAACATACATACTACATATATACTACATGCATGCTACATATATACTACATGCATGCTACATACATACTACATGATACATACTACATATATACTACATGCATGCTACATATATACTACATACATACTACATATATACTACATGCATGCTACATATATACTACATGCATGCTACATACATACTACATGATACATACTACATATATACTACATGCATGCTACATACATACTACATATATACTACATGCATGCTACATACATACTACATGCTACATGCATGCTACATACATACTACATGCTACATGCATGCTACATACATACTACATACATGCTACATATATACTACATACATACTACATATATACTACATACATACCACATGCATGCTACATATATACTACATGCATGCTACATACATACTACATATATACTACATGCATGCTACATACATACTACATGCTACATGCATGCTACATATATACTACATACATACAATACATTCATACAATACATACATAGACATACAGTACATATAACATAGAGTAACATACTTACCAATACTTGTCACATTGTTCCCCGAAGCCATTGTCGTCTACGGAATAAATATTAACATAACAAACCACAAAAATACTCACCCACGATCCGAAGCAGTCCACGAGTGTGTCCCACGACGATCTTGGGTAGAGAACTGCAGCATCAGCTGATGCTGCCGTTCTCTACGGGCTGCAGGAATCCAATGACGGAAGGTAGGTATCCTTCCGCACTGTATTCCTCCGCCACTTAAAAAAAAAAAAAGTCCCTAGTCTCACTTTATGCCATTGCTGTGTGGGAATTTCCCACACAGCAATGGCATAAAGTGAGACTAGGGACTTTTTTTTTTTTAAGTGGCGGAGGAATACAGTGCGGAAGGATACCTACCTTCCGTCATTGGATTCCTGCAGCCCGTAGAGAACGGCAGCATCATCTGATGCTGCAGTTCTCTACCCAAGATCGTCGTGGGACACACTCGTGGACTGCTTCGGATCGTGGGTGAGTATTTTTGTGGTTTGTTATGTTAATATTTATTCCGGAAAGACAATGGCTTCGGGGAACAATGTGACAAGTATTGGTAAGTATGTTACTCTATGTTATATGTACTGTATGTCTATGTATGTATTGTATGAATGTATTGTATGTATGTAGTATATATGTGGTATGTATGTAGCATGTAGTATGTATGTAGTATGTATGTAGCATGCATGTAGCATGTAGTATGTATGTAGCATGCATGTAGTATATATGTAGTATGTATGTAGCATGCATGTAGTATATATGTAGCATGTATGTAGTATGTATGTGGTATGTATGTAGCATGTAGTATATATGTAGCATGCATGTAGTATATATGTAGTATGTATGTAGTATGTATGTAGCATGTATGTAGTATATATGTAGTATGTATGTAGTATATATGTAGCATGTATGTAGTATATATGTAGTATGTATGTAGTATATATGTAGCATGCATGTAGTATATATGTAGTATGTATGTAGTATATATGTAGCATGCATGTAGTATATATGTAGTATGTATGTAGTATATATGTAGCATGTATGTAGTATGTATGTAGCATGCATGTAGCATGTAGTATGTATGTAGCATGCATGTAGTATATATGTAGTATGTATGTAGCATGCATGTAGTATATATGTAACATGCATGTAGTATGTATGTGGTATGTATGTAGCATGTAGTATATATGTAGCATGCATGTAGTATGTATGTAGTATGTATGTAGTATGTATGTAGCATGCAGTATGTATGTAGTATGTATGTAGTATATATGTAGTATGTATGTAGCATGCATGTAGTATGTATGTAGTATGTATGTAGTATGTATGTAGTATATATGTAGTATGTATGTAGCATGCATGTAGTATGTATGTAGTATGTATGTAGTATGTATGTAGTATATATGTAGTATGTATGTAGCATGCATGTAGTATGTATGTAGTATTTTTTTTTTTTTTTTTTTAACATTTAACACATTAGCCGGATGATGGGACTACTACTGTCCCATCATTGGCTAATGTGTCAATCACTGTCATGGTAGCAGGCATCGCCCGATGGGACTTGTAGTCCCATCGGACGATGCTTGCACAGACCCCCGGACATCAGCACAGCCCCCCGGCAGGCCGGCACAGCCCCCCGGCAGGCCGGTACAGACCCCCACAGGGTGCACAGCCCCCCGGCAGGCCGGCACAGCCCCCCGGCAGGCCGGCAGAGACCCCGGGCAGTCCACACAGCCCCCCGGCAGGCCGGCAGAGACCCCCGGAAGGCCCGAAATGACGGCGCATCATGATGCGCACACACCGCGCATCATGATGACGTCAGGCCGTCAATCAACTGAACTTCCGATTCCGATGCCGAATTCCGATATTGAAAAAATATCGGAAGTCGGTATCGGAATTCCGATACAGCAAGTATCGGCCGATACCCGATACTTGCGGTATCGGAATGCTCAACACTACTCAACACTGTTCTGTTCCTCTGTTATTCCTCCTAGAAATGAGCGATCGAGGAGAATGATATCTATTGGATCTCCTCCCTGCACAAGCACCAGCTGGAACTGATCTAACATGGAGCGAAATACACAGATCAGGAAACCTCTACATGTAGAATATTACTGATGAGACGGGTTAGATTGTTACCTGTGATGTCTGTGGACAGGATTAAATCCACCATTATTGATATCACCGATTATCAGCCCATGAAAGCAGCAGATGATGTAATCTCGTGTAATCCGGTGATTTGCCTGTTTCCTGTGACATAATCTCAGACGATTTCCCTGTAGATTTCTTGTAATATAAATAAGACATGAGACCAATGATCTGTGTCTGTGAGCGCCCAGAACAATGACGATGGTTTCCCTGAGATCTCTGCTCTGTGTGCTGTACCTGTACATACAAGGTAATGTCCGGTGAGGGTTATACTATGTGGGATAGATGAGAGTATACAGGACATGGCTGTATACATGTAGTAAGAGGAGAAGGAGCACAGTCATTATATCAATGATTGTCACCATTATCTCTTCTCTTCTGCTCCCAGTTTCCTGTGGAGAGATTGTGATGACTCAGACTCCGGATTATCTGTCGGTGTCACCGGGAGACACAGTCACCGTCTCATGTAAATCCAGTGAAAGTGTCTATTACAGTAAAGAATCAAAAGATCTCCTAGCCTGGTACCAACAGAAACCCGGGCAGTCTCCAAAACTTCTCATCTCTTGAGCAAACACAAGACAATCTGAAATCCCAGAGAGATTCACTGGATCTGGAACTGGAACTGATTTCACTCTTACAATCCGAGGAGCGACAGAGGACGATGCAGCAGATTATTACTGTGCGTTTCTCACACAGTGATACAGAGCCGTACAAAAACCTCCTCCTCATCCCCCATGATGTCGCTGTATTACAATGTTGTGTAGAGGAAGGGGCAGAGAATTAGCAGAGCGCTCAGTGATGATTTCTGTCTTCTCTTCTTCCTCTGGGAATAGATTCTTTCTGTACAGAACATTGAATAAACCAGTCAGGTATAAACCAGCGCTGACATAATGATTACAAACTATAGGAACATCTGCATCGGAGGAGAAACTCTGTGGCCGGACAGCGGAGCGAGCTGATGAGAAACAGCTTCCCCTCCGGATCTCCCCCCACAGAGTATTCATTGCATAAAAGTAATAAAACATTTATAAATTATATAAGTTTGGTATTGCTATAATCACACTTTCCCGTAGAATGAAGCTGAAACTTTATTTCTACAGCACATGAAGGGCAGAAAAGGGAAAGGTGAAAACACTGATGGAAATCACCTTAATAAGTTGTAATATTCTCATAGAACTCAAATGTGTCGCCCCCAGGAGTATGGTCGCCACAGTGGCATTGCCTTCCTCCTAGGGAGTGTGATGTCATGCTTGGAAGCAATGAAGGATCTCTCTAGCAGTTAGTCACAAAACACAACACAGTTTCCAATCCAGGTCTGCAGAGGAAGCTCTGAACCAAAACGGGGGGAGGAGCTATTCTCTGGGGGCCAGGAGGGAAAATTAGAAGGAGTTCGTGTGAGGAGGGCAACGTGTGTGGACATGGAGAAGAAGAGCTGGGAGATTGAGCAGAGAGTTCAGGCTCATTCCCAGCTATAGCGCATGATCTGGAGCCCGGTCTCCAAGGCTGTACGGACACTGATGGTCCTGCAACAGAAACCGGAGGAATAGGAAGCTGTAAATGCTCTATTCCCATATAAGACTCGGAGGCACAACAGCGACGTGTGAGCCAGAAGAGGAAGGCTACAGCTGTCTGCCATATGAGGGAGTTCTAAAGAGAATAAGCAAGTGGAACTTCAGTGTAACTCAGTACTGCAAGTACCTAAAAATAAGCGCTAGGAAGGAGACTACACAACCCTTCTGCCTAGAGAGATTCCTAAGTTGCTTCCAGGCTAGTCTGCTCCTGTGCCATCTGTAATCTGAACCCTGGACTGCATTTGCCAAGCAAAGTAAAGGTAAAGAAACTGCACCCTGTGGTGTCCTTGCCTTCTTCCTGCAACCCCGTCAGCACTGCTTCATCCCTGTGCCAGATCCTGCACCCTCTTCCTCAACACCTATCCTCACTGCCCTGGGCTTACAGCTCTATCTGTGGAGGGCCACAACATCATAGCTGCAAAACACCATCTGTCACAGAGGATCTGCCGGCAGCGTCGTCTTAACCCCCTATTTGCCGAGCACCACAGGTGGCGTCACGAATCATTCACTCATAAACTTTATTCCATCATTTAACCCCTTTTTACATGGGCGCCCAGAGCCACGGACCGGGTCACCGCTGCTGTGACATTCCCCTTTGAGAGACCGGCCTGGTACCGAGTACCCCACTGCCCTGGGAGGGCAACCCACAGACGATGTGACATTTAGTGCTTACAGTCCGGTCTCAGCAGTGACGCCAAATGGTGGGATCGTAGAATGAGCTATGTCCACCCACCAAAGTCAAGAAAAGATAGTCAAGAAATATTCTCCAGTCATTTCAGACCATTTTTGGTACCGACAGATGACAATAAGAAGATGCGCCTATTTCATTAGGGGACGAGTATGTATTAATGAATTAGGCAAATCGTACTCTTGCGATTCATTAACATTAGCAAGCCCAATACTGGTCGTAATGAATCACTCCATAGTGTCCTTCACAATAGTGTTACCCACTTACTGTCCAGACACAGGAGTGATGTCTGATCATCGCCCCAACACAGTAGTGGCTCCTCCTTAGTTAATTCTGTACTCAAAATGATTGACATCTAGTGCCATGGAGCAATGCACTTACACAAGCCGTCCAGCAGGTGTCACTGTTCAGGATTACAACATTTAATGCTCCATATTGCCATCTTGTGGATGAGATAAGTAGTGCGTCACATGATATTGTGGATGTAAAATGCAGCCTGACATGTAACAACACCCGATAATAACCATCATGGAGTGACTCTGCTCTGCGCTTCACCTGCTTATCTGCACAAATTATTTATATACATATGGTGTTTTACGCAAATGAGAAATCGCTGGTCTACTGTAAACCCTTTTAGCTTACTAATAAAAGATTATATATTTTAAAAATTGTGCTGATATAAAGTAGACATGTGGGAAATGTTATTTATTAACTATTTTGTGTGACATCACTTTCTGATTTAAAATAAGGGCATACAAAAAAAAATTTTGAAAACAGCAAAATGTCCCAAATTTTCACCAAATTTCTGATATTGTCACAAACAAACACGAGTCACATCAAAGAAATGTCACCACTGTCAAGAAGTACAATATGTCACAAAACAAACAATCTCAGAATCATCGGGATCCGTTGAAGTTGTTCTGCCTTCTTACACGTGTGATGCTGTGTGGATTCCAGCATACGGCTTAACCTTTCATGCACTCCCAGAAACAAGACTGTATGGGTGCTTAAGTCTATGTTTATTGGGATGATATGGACAACAAAGGGAGATGATAACAGATGATATAGTGGAACAGTAGTAGATGATATCAGAGGTTGTTGAACACAGTTATGGATGATTCAGTAGATTGTTGCACAAAATGTGGATGATTCAGGTAAAAACTACAAGAGACAGATAATACAGCATGTCAGTGCTGGTAGACAGTGTACAATACACAAGTACTGGCAGGTAACAGCAATGCAGGGTATTATCACAACAGTAGCAACAATACAGGATGCTCTTATGCATTATATATGAGCTGGGCAATATAACATACACAGCAGCAAAGGAGAAAGATAACAAATATGCTAATGGCTGCCAGCTTTACACTCACTGAATGGAGGATGCATAACTAGAGGATGTTTATAATAAACATGCAGTGAAATAACATCACAGGAGCTGAGCATGCATTGCAAACATCATGGGGGTTGCATTATGGCTGCTAACAGAGATGCATAACTAACAATTGCATTATCCTTACCGGAATCTGCTTGTTATAAGCAATGGTTTGCAAGAGCTGAGCTGAGCAGGTGTGAGCTACTCAGGAGATGGTTGAAGAATGGTTACATGCTGTTGACCAGGGCAGAACATGTTAGGAGTGGCAGAAAGCACTAAAAAAATAATTAAAGTGCCTTCGCCACTCGGGGTCCACAGTGCGGTGCATGGAAAAACCGCTGCTTGGAGAGGCAGAGCACTAAAGCGGCAATATGCACAGGGTTCTAACTCACCCAGGTGCAATAAGGCAAGCTCTGTTAAGGGACACAGAGCTGCAAGGAAAAATAATACAAAAATAGTAACGCTGAGCCTGTTAACAGCACAGGATCTAAGCGGCACACGTGCGGTAGCCGGAAACCGGAGTAGTTAAATAAAGTCACTACAACCGAGCAGACTTACCGTGAACGTGTGCTCAGCGTCGCAACTGCGCACACCTGGACAGGCTGCAACCGCAATATCGCAAGCGCGATGCAGGACGCTAAGCTGCTGGAAAAGGTGGAGCTTGTGCACGCTGGCGCTAGCACAGGTACTGACTGAAGACCACTCACTCACACAAATGTATTATCAAAGGATAGGGGTTTCATAATGAGTCAGTCACCAGTCCAAGCAGCCGTCACCATACACACAGCAGCAATATGAAATATTAGCGCATGGCAGAATGGCCATGCGCACTTTTTATAGCGTATGGGACCTGCCAGAAATCTCCAGAGCCCTGAGCTAAGCCAATGAAATCAGGAGCAGGACCTGAGCACCTGGCTCCTGAACTCCAATCGGAGCTCGTCCCATAGGCATGCTCAGAAGCTGGAAAAAAGGACTTAGCCTCTGGAGACAAATGTGTGAATCTGGATTCCCACATAGGCATCATAGAACCCAGATTCCTAACATTACCCCCCTCCTAGGGCCCCCTCCACCCTGAACCTTCCAATCCACCAGCCTGTGCTCGACAGCGGCACAGGTCTCAGACTCGTCAAAAGGCAAGCCTGATGTCCCGGTAGGTGAAACCAAAAACCAGGACACACGGACGGTATCAGGGAAGGCCAGGTCGCCAGGTCTCAGAAGGGACACCTGGGAGACAATGGGAGTGGGAGTTTTAGGAGAAGGCCGCCGCGTAACGGCAGGCGTAGCCACACTCCGTTCGGGAAGGCTATCCCGAGCACATAGGGTGCATGCCCGAATTAACTTTTTTTTACGTCCCGAGCCCTGTGCGGCCACCAATATGATCCGGCCACCAATATGATCCGGCCAGAGACATCGTGGTCTGCATATCACCACGATGGCCGTCCATATTGGGCGCGTGTGCCCACGCGAGAATTTTAGGCTGCCTGTGAGGAGGGACAAAAGCCTTGCCTACCGACTCACAGTCAGACCATTGCGGGGCGCTGTCTTCCTGAGAAGCAGCAGGTAGATGGTGACAACCGCTTATGGACTCTTGAGCCGGACATGTCTCAGAAATGGCGCGAGACACCTCCGTAGGCACGGGTGGCGGAACCTCTGGCTCGGGCAGGTCCAGAGGCTCAAAAAATTTGGGAGCCGGAGTAACTCTCCATTTGGAGTTAGCTCGCTCCAAGCCACGCTCAGAAAAACGGAGGTCAGTCCGCGAGGAGATTGATATTAACTCCTCCAAGCTGGTAGGAATTTCTCTCGTGGAGAGAGCACCTTGACATGCTCCGCTAATCCTTTCCAGAACACAAGAATCAGAGCCTTGTCAGACCACTCCAATTCGGACGCCAGTGTCCAAAAACGAACGGCATATTGACTGACCGAGAGTGATCACTGAGACAAGGTGAGCAGTTGGAGAGAGGTGTCGTGTGTAACCCGTGGACCGAGAAACACCTGCCTGATAGCTGTTAACAGATTAGCTGTGGTCCGGAGCTCCGGGTCACCACGCTCTCATAGTGGCGTAGCCCATTCCAGCACCTTGCCCGTCAGTAGGGATATAATAAAGGCCACCTTGGCCCGCTCTGTAGGAAATTGCGCAGCCAGCAGCTCCAGGTGAATCGAGCACAGGCTGATAAAGCCCCTGCAGGAGGCGCCATCCCCAGAATATTTTTCGGGCAACGGAAGACGAGTAACTGTCGGCGCAAGGGCGGACATGGGCATACGCCCTACCGCATCCGTGAGTGCTTGGACAGCAGCATCTGTGGCCTGCGAAGCTGTGAGAGCTATCTCAAGGGTAGCCAAGCAAGTCTCGAGCTGTCACACGCACTGCAACAGTTGCTGCTGATCTGCCATCTCCTGTCAGACCCTGGCGCTAATATTATGTAAGGAGTGGCGGAAGGCACTAAAAAAATAAATAATTAAACTGCCTTCGCCACTCAGGGTCCACCGTGCGGTGGATGGAAAAACCGCTGCTGGGAGAGGCAGAGCACTAAAGAGGGAATATGCACAGGGTTCTAACTCACCCAGGTGCAATAAGGCAAGCTCTGTTAAGGGACACAGAGCTGCAAGGAAAAATAATACAAAAATAATAACGCTGAGCCTGTTAACAGCACAGGATCTAAGCGGCACACGTGCGGTAGCCGGAAACCGGAGTAGTTAAATAAAGTCACTACAACCGAGCGGACTTACCGTGAACAACGTGTGCTCGGAGTCGCAACTGCGCACGCCTCGACAGGCTGCAACCGCAATATCGCAAGCGCGATGCAGGACGCTAAGCTGCTGAAAAAAGTGGAGCTTGTGTGCGCTGGCGCTAGCGCAGGTACTGACTGAAGACTACTCACTCACACAAACATATTATCAAAGGATAGGGGTTTCATAATGGGTGGGTCACCAGTCCAAGCATCCGTCACCATACACACAGCAGCAATATGAAATAATAGCGCATGGCAGAATGGCCATGCACACTTTTTATAGCGTACGGGACCTGCCAGAAATCTCCAGAGCCCTGAGCTAAGCCAATGAAATCAGGAGCAGGACCTGAGCACCTGACTCCTGAACTCCAATGGGAGCTCGTCCCATGGGCATGCTCAGAAGCTGGAAAAAAGGACTTAGCCTCTGGAGACAAATGTGTGAATCTGGATTCCCGCATAGGCATTATAGAACCCAGATTCCTAACAGAAAGAAGGGGTGGTTCTGAACAATTAACCATTTGGGGAACAGAAATTTCCAAACACATGAATAAAAGAGAAGGGCAACTTATGACACCTAATGGCCATAGCTGTAACAGCACTTGAAAATATCTAGCTGCACAGAATGGGCGGAACAGAAGTGTTCCACATTTATTACCACATAAAGTGACAGTGGTCAGAATGGTAAAATTTGGCCTAGTCAGGAAGGTGAACACAGGCTTGGGGATAAAGGGGTTAAAATTATCTTTGAGAGAAAACTGAGTACCAAAATCCTTTAGGGATGAGAAATCATAGAAAAAGATTATTCAGAGGTTAATAGACCCAACTTAAGGGATAATGTGAATAAAGCTTGACTTTTATTGTAATTAATTAATATGGTGGTGAAGCAGAAGTCCAGTGAGAGAGATATCCATAAAAAAAACCTTTTATTCCATTTTCATTAAAAAGCACATAAGTCCAAAATCCATCTTTATATCCAGAGACACAAAAACCGTGATTCCTACCAGTGACAGTCACAGGCTTAAAGTGCATTTAAAATCATACGCGTTTCAGTGGTGGTGACTTATGTGCTTTTTAATGAAAATTGAATAAAAGTTTTTTATGGATATCACCCTTGCTGGACTTCTGCTTCACCTTCATACTACTTGCAGCACTGCATGATCCGCATGGTGGGACTGGAGAGGAGGTGAGCTGATCTTTGTTGCTTCTTTTTTAATTAACCCCTTCACCCCCAAGGGTGGTTTGCACGTTCATGACCGGGCCAATTTTTACAATTCTGACCACTGTAATTTTATGAGGTCATAACTCTGGAACGCTTCCATGGATCCCAGTGATTCTGACATTGTTTTCTCGTGACATATTGTACTTCATGGTAGTGGTAAAATTTCATTCAAATAATTTGCGTTTATTTGTGAGAAAAACGGAAATTTGGCAAAAATTTTGAAAATTTCGCAATTTTCCAAATGCCCTTAAATCACAGAGATACGGCACACAAAAAAATTGATAACTAACATTTCCCACATGTTTACTTTACATCAGCACAATTTTGGAACCAAAATTTTTTTTGTTAGGAAGTTATAAGGGTTAAAAGTTGACCAGCGATTTCTCATTTTTACAACACCATTTTATTTTTAGGACCACATCACATTTGAAGCCACTTTGAGGGGTCTATATGATAGAAAATACCCAAAAGTGACACCATTCTAAAAACTGCACCCCATAAGGTGCTCAAAACCACATTCAAGAAGTTTATTAACCCTTTAGGTGCGTCACAGGAATTTTTTTGAATATTTAAAAAAAAATGAACATCTAACTTTTTTTCATAAAAAAAATATTCAGGTTCAATTTTTTTTATTTTACCAAGGGTAACAGGAGAAATTGGACTGCAAAAGTTATTGTGCAATTTGTCCTGAGTACGCTGATACCTGATATGTGGGGGGGAACGACTGTTTCGGCGCATGGCAGAGCTCAGAATGGAAGGAGCGCCGTTTGACTTTTTCAATGCAAAATTGGCTGGAATTCAGATTGGACGCCATGTCACTTTTGGAGAGTCCCTGATGTACCTAAACAGTGGAAACCCCCTACAAGTGACCCCATTTTGGAAACTAGACCCCCCAAGGAACTTATCTAGATATGTGGTGAGAACTTTGAGCCCACAAGGGCTTTACAAAAGTTTATAACGTACAGCGGTACAATTAAAAAATCATATTTTTTCCACAAAAATGATCTTTTCACCCCAATTTTTATTTTCCCAAGGGTAACAGGACCCTAATAGTTATTGTGCAATTTGTCCTGAGTACGCTGATACCCCACATGTGGGGGTAAACCACTATTTGGGCGCATGGCAGAGCTCGGAAGGGAAGCAGCGCCATTTGATGTTTTTGGCTGGAATTGAGATCAGACACCATGTCGCGTTTGGAAAACTCCTGATTTACCAAAACAGTGGAAACCCCCCACAAATGACACCATTTTGGAAACTAGACCCCCTAAGGAACTTATCTAGATGTGTGGTGAGAACTTTGAACCCCCATGGGCTTTACAGAAGTTTATAACATAAAGCCGTACAATTAAAAAAATCTTATTTTTTCCACAAAAATGATCTTTTCACCCTCAATTCTTATTTTTCCAAGGGTAACAGGACCCTAAAAGTTATTGTGCAATTTGTCCTGAGTACGCTGATACCCCACATGTGGGGGTAAACTACTATTTGGGCGCATGGCAGAGCTCGGAAGGGAAGCAGCGCCATTTGACATTTTTGTCTGGAATTGAGATCGGACACCATGTTGCGATTGGAAAACCCCTGATGTACCTAAACAGTGGAACCCCCCCCACAAATGACACCATTTAGTAAACTAGACCCCCAAGGAACTTATCTAGATGTGTGGTGAGCACTTTGAACCCCCCAGTGCTTCACAGAAGTTTATAACGCCCGGGCGTGAAAATAAAAAATTCGTATTTTTTCCACAAACATGATCATTTAGTCACCATTTTTTTATTTTCCCAAGGGTACCAGGAGAAATTGGACCCCAAAAGTTGTTGTGCAATTTGTCCTGAGTACGCTGATACCCCACATGTGGGGGTAAACTACTATTTGGGCGCATGGCAGAGCTCGGAAGGGAAGCAGCGCCATTTGACGTTTTTGTCTGGAATTGAGATCGGACACCATGTTGTGATTGGAAAACCCCTGATGTACCTAAACAGTGGAACCCCCCCCACAAATGACACCATTTAGTAAACTAGACCCCCAAGGAACTTATCTAGATGTGTGGTGAGCACTTTGAACCCCCCAGTGCTTCACAGAAGTTTATAACGCCCGGGCGTGAAAATAAAAAATTCGTATTTTTTCCACAAACATGATCATTTAGTCACCATTTTTTTATTTTCCCAAGGGTACCAGGAGAAATTGGACCCCAAAAGTTGTTGTGCAATTTGTCCTGAGTATGCTGATACCCCATATGTGGGAGAAAACTACTGTATGGGCACACGTCGGGGCTCGGAAGGGAAGTAGTGACGTTTTGGAATGCAGACTTTGATGGAATGGTCTGCGGGTGTCATGTTGCCTTTGGAGAGCCCCTAATGTACCTAAACAGTGGAAACCCCCCACACAAATGACACCATTTTGTAAAGTAGACCCCCAAGCAACTTATCTAGATGTGTGGTGAGCACTTTGAACCCCCAAGGGCTTCACAGAAGTTTATAATGCTCGGGCATGAAAATAAAAAAATCGTATTTTTTCCACAAACATGATCAATTAGTCCCCAATTTTTTCATTTTCCCAAGGGTAACAGGAGAAATTGGACCCCAAAAGTTGTTGTCCAATTTGTCCTGAGTACGCTGACACCCCATATGTGGGAGAAAACTACTGTATGGACACACGTTGGGGCTCGGAAGGGAAGCAGTGACGTTTTGGAATGCAGACTTTGATGGAATGGTCTGCGGGTGTCATGTGCGTTTGGAGAGCCCCTGATGTACCTAAACTATTGAAACTCCCCACAAGTGACCCCATTTTAGACACTAGACCCCCCATGGAACTTATCTAGATGTGTGGTGAGCACTTTGAACCCCCAAGTGCTTCACAGAAGTTTATAACGCTCGGACATGAAAATAAAAAAATCATTTTTTTCCACAAAAATGATATTTTTGCCCCCAATTTTTTATTTTCCTATGGGTAACAGGAGAAATTGGACCCCAAAAATTGTTTTGCAATTTGTCCTGAGTAGGCTAATACCCTACAAGTGAGGGTAAAACACTGTTTGGGCGCATGGCAGAGCTTGGAAGGGAAGGAGCACCATTTGACTTTTTCAACTCAGAATTGGCTGGAATTGAGATCAGATGCCAAGTTGCATTTGGAGAGCCCCTGATGTGCCCAAACAGTGGAAACCCCCAATTCTAACTCCAACCCGAACCCCAACACACCCCTAACCCTAATCTCAGCCCTAACCCTAACCCTAGCCCTAACCCTAGCCCTAACCCTAACCCTAGCCCTAACCCTAGCCCTAACCCTACCCTAACCCTAACCCTAGCCCTAACCCTACCCTAACCTAACCCTAACCCTAGCCCTAACCCTAGCCCTAGCCCTAACCCTAATGGAAAAATGGAAATAAATACATTTTTTTAATTTTTGTATTTTTCCCTAACTAAGGGGGTGATAACGGGGGGTTTGATTTACTATTTATGGCGGTATTTATTTTTGGCGGCTGTCGCACGCTAAAAGACGCTTTTTATTGTAAAAATAGTTTTTGCATCACCACATATTGAGAGCTATAATTTTTCCGTATTTTGACCCACCGAGTCATGTCAGGTCTTATTTTTTGCGGGACAAGTTGACGTTTTTATTGATACCATTTTCGGGCACGTGACATTTTTTGATCGCTTTTTATTCTGATTTTTGGGACGCAGAATGAACAAAAACCAGCGTTTCATGAATTTCTTTTGGGGGGGTGCGTTTACACCGTTCCGTGTGCGGTATAATTGATAAAGCGGTTTTATTCTTCGGGTCGGTACGGTTACAGCGATACCTCATTTAGGTCGTTTTTTTATGTTTTGTCGGTTTTATGCAATGAAAACTATTTTATATAAAAAATAATTATTTTTGCATCGCTTTATTATGCGAGCTATAACTTTTTTATTTTTTTGCTGATGATGCTGTGTGGCAGCTCGTTTTTTGCGGGACAAGATGACGTTTTCAGTGGTACCACGGATATTTATATGCGCCTTTTTGATCGCGCGTTATTACACTTTTTGTTTGGCAGTATGATAATAAATCATTATTTTTTGCTTCGTTTTTTATTTTTATTTTTTAACGGGTTCACTAAAGGGGTTAACTAATGGGACAGTTTTATAGGGTAGGTACTACGGACGCGGCGATACCTAATATGTGTACTTTTATTGTTTTTTTTGTTTTTTTTCAAAAAATGGATTTATTGGGGGAATATTTTTTTTTTTCTAATTTATTTGGCGATTTTTTTTAAATTATTTTAACACTTTTTTTTTATTTTTTTTTTACTTTATTAAATAGTCCCAGGTGGGACATCACTGTCCTGTGACAGATCGCTGATCTGTCACATCACAGATCACTGTGACAGATCAGCAATCTGTCACAGGCAGTGCAGAAGGCTTCCTCATGCCTGCGCTTTGCAGGCACTGAGGAAGCCAGCTTCCTGCAGGCCCCCGTCGCCATCTTGGATTTAGGGGCCTGCAGGAAAGGAGCCCCCCACAGCAGCGCTGCACATTGCGCTGCCGTGGGGGGCTCAGGGAAGCGCGGAGGGAGCCCCCTCCCTGCTGATGCTTCCCTTTAACCCCCGGTACACCGCCATCATGTTTGATCGTGGTGTGCAAGGGGTTAACGTGTCAGGGGCGGTCCGTGACTGCCCCTGACGCATTGTGCCGGGTGTCAGCTGTGATAATCAGCTGACACCCGGCCGCGATCAGCGGCGCTCACCACGTGGGCGCCGCTGATCGCGGTAGACGTACTATCCCGTCCATGGGTATAGGGGCCCGGGTCCCATGGACGGGATAGTACGTCGGATGTCAGAAAGGGGTTAATATGGTGTAACAGATAAAGATTACGATACCTCAGGGGGTTTCGCTGTGCAGAATTTCTTTGGGCTCCTCTATGGGATCTCACTCTCATAAAGCTAATATATCTCCTACCTAGATTAATGGCTGCAGTCCACTAGCCAGGAGAGATATTCTCTGGACAGTTATAGATGTCAGTCCAGTCTCGGCAGCAACACCACTAGAGGCGATTAACATTCACTCATATCCTCCCCGACATGTTTCGCCATGACTGGCTTCATCAGTGTTATTCATGATTTTCATCATTGTGTTCTCATTGTCCATGTGTCATCACTGGCTGATCCTGACAATCCCACCCTTTCCTCCTCTCTTTGATCTGACACTTTTCTTTAGGTTCATTATATTTTACATATGAAACTAAATGTGTTTTGTTTGTTATGTTCTTGTTCTACAGACGTCCTTGATAAAGAACATTTATTGGCCGAACGCAGGTCGGGATCTGTTTTTCCTGTGTTGCCGGATCCAAATAAAAAATATATAATTGCAGCAAAAAATTGTCTCCTTGTGTCTCCTTTGGTGCCGAGGTCTTGGTTACACCACTCCGCACTATGTGTCTTACTCTATTGTGACCCCTGATTAGGAGTTTGGGGGTGCAGGAGCCCCCAATGACTTCTCCTCAGTCTCTAGTAGATTTTCTCCCATAATCCTGACGGTATCTATAACAGATATTCGGAGAGATCAGTGATGTGTCTGTGATCCTATACCAGGCCGTCACTTACAGGTTATTCCTAACTTATATGTAACCTGTGAAGACGCCGCACAGATATCAGGTCCCACAAAACCGCGATCCTGATGACTGATGGATTAGCTCATGTGTTTATAGAGAGTAATGGTGAATTCTGCTGATTTTAGAAACAGATATTTATTTCCTCTGAATACAGAACAATATTTCAGGAATATTTATATACAGATGGAGCCGAGCTAAACCTGATCATAACAACCTATAACCATGGAAATTACAATTAATTATTAAAATACTCTTCTTTTTTTCTTAGATTTCATACAAGTGACATTAATTCTCCTCTAGGAGGAGACGCCGCCGAGCTCCGGTCTCTATTACACACCAGTAACCGTCACATTATAACCACAGAATTTACATGTCCCCAGTATTTCCATACACAGTCTCTGGGGGTCTCCTGTGTCCCCCGTCACTCTCTATATAGATCTCATTGTACAGATTGTCTCATCTTATAGTTTCTCTCTCCAGACACATCAGGATGGTGTCTCGCAGTTATCTGCTGGCTGTGATCTTCATCTCTATTCAGGGTGAGAGATTCGGATCCTTCCATGATTGTGTGTAGAGAAATCTCTACAGTGGATCCCTCATCAGATCAGGATTTCTAGGAAGATCCCGACATTTATCAGTAATGAATCTGTCTCTTCTAATCCTCAGGATCCTGTGGAGAGATTGTGATGACCCAGACTCCAGATTATGTCTCTGTGTCCCCCGGAGATACAGTCACCATCTCATGTACGGCCAGTGCTGGTATAAGCAACTATTTACACTGGTACCAACAGAAATCAGGAGAACGACCAAAGCTTCTTATCTATGGAGCAACCACCCGATATACAGGAGTCCCAGACCGGTTCTCTGGATCTGGATCTGGAACTGCTTTCACTCTTACAATCCGAGGAGCGACAGAGGACGATGCAGCAGATTATTACTGTCAGCAGGGTCAGAGCGCTCCTCTCACACAGTGATACAGAGCCGTACAAAAACCTCCTCCTCATCCCCCATGATGTCGCTGTATTACAATGTTGTGTAGATGAAGGTGCAGAGAATTAGCAGAGCGCTCAGTGATGATTTCTGTCTTCTCTTCTTCCTCTGGGAATAGATTCTTTCTGTACAGATCATTGTATAAACCAGTCAGGTATAAACCAGCGCTGACATAATGATTACAGACTATAGGAACATCTGCACCGGAGGAGAAACTCTGAATGTGGCCGGACAGCGGAGCGAGCTGATGAGAAACAGCTTCCCCTCCGGTTCTCCTCCCACAGAGTATTCATTGCATAACAGTAATAAAACATTTATAAATTATATAAGTTTGGTATTGCTATAATCACACTTTCTCGCAGAACGAAGCTGACACTTTATTTCTACAGCACATGAAGAGCAGAAAAGGGAAAGGTGAAAACCCTGATGGAATACACCTTAAAGGGAATCTGTCCCCCCATTTTTGAGATATCATATAATGAGATCATTCAGTTGTGTGTCACATAAGGATTCTCTTAGTACTTTTGCTTCCCCCTGACCCCGCGCCTTTCATGCATAAATACCTTGCTTATATCGGTTCAGATGTATGTAAACTGCATTTGTCCGGTCCGCTGGGCGGGGCTTATTCACCTGCTCCACCCCTCCTTGTCTTGCTCTACGCTTGCTCTTGTCTTGCTCTACGCAAGACAAGGAGGGAGGGAGCAGGTGAATAAGCCCCGCCCAGCGGACCGGACAGCGGCAGTTTACATACATCTGAACCAATATAAACAAGGTATTTATGCATGAAAGGTGCGGGGTCAGGGGGAAGCAAAAGTACTAAGAGAATCCTTATGTGACACACAATTGAATGATCTCATTATATGATATCTCAAAAAAGGGGCGACAGATTCCTTTTAATAAGTTGTAATATTCTCACAGAACTCGGAAGTTGTGACATTTACTGTTTACAGTTCGGTCTCGGCAGTGACGCCAAATGGTGGGATCATAGAATGAGCTATGTCCACCCACCAAAGTCAAGAAAAGATAGTCAAGAAATATTCTCCAGTCACTTCAGCCCATTTCTCGATCGACAGATGACAAGAGTTGCACCTATTTATTTAGGGGACGAGCACCTCTTAATGAATTAGGCAAATCATACTCCAGCGAGTTATTAACACTGACTAGCACAAAATCAGCCATAATGAATCACCCCATAGTGTCCTTCACAATAGTGTTACCCACTTACTGTCCAGACACAGTAGTGACTCCTCCTTAGTTAACCCTGTCCTCAAAATGATTGACCCCGATGCCATTGAGCATTGCACTTACACAAGCCGTCCTGCAGGGGTCACTGTTCAGCATAATAAACTTTAATGCTCTATATTGCCATCTGGTGGATGAGAGAAGTAGTGCGTCACAAATTGTGGATGAAAAATGCAGCCTGACATGTAACAACACCCGATAATAACCATCATGGAGTGACTCCGCTCTGCTCTTCACCTGCTCATCTACACAAATTATTTATATACATGTGGTGTTTTACGGAAATGAAAAATCGCTGGTCAGCTGTAAACCCTTTTATCTTCCTAATAAAAAAAATAGGTTTCAAAAATTGTGCTGATATAAAGTAGACATGTGGGAAATGTTATTTAGTAACTATTTTGTGTGACATCACTTTCTGATTTAAAATAAGGACATACAAATAAAATTTTGAAAACAGCAAAATGCTCAAAATTTTCACCAAATATCTGATATTTTCACAAATAAACGCGAGACATCAAAGAAATGCCACCACTGTCAAGAAGTACAATATGTCACGAAAAAGCAAATCTCAGAATCACAGGATCGGTTGAAGTGTACCACATTTATAACCACATAAAGTGACAGTGGTCAGAATGGTAAAATTTGGCCTGGTCAGGAAGGTGAAAACAGATTTGGGGATGAAGGGGTTAATTTTTTGTTTGTTTTTTTCTGAAAACGGAATGTCTATAAAAACCCTTTATGGATGAGAAATAATACTATACGGATTACTAGTATGGTAAATGAACTCAACTAAAGGGATAATGGGACTAAAACTTGACTTTTATAGTAATGAATATGGTGTAACAGATAAAGATTCCGATACCTCTGGGGGTCTCGCTGTGCAGCATTGCTTTGTGACTCCTCTCTGGGATCTCACTCTCCTAACGCTAATATATCTCCTACCTAGATTAATGGCTGCAGTCCACTAGCCTGGAGAGATTTTCTCAGGACAGTTATAGATGTCAGTCCAGTTTCAGCAGCAGCGTCACTAGAGGAGATTAACATTCACTCATATCCTCCCCGACATGTTTCGCCATGACTGGCTTCATCAGTGTTATTCATGATTTTCATCATCGTGTTCTCATTGTCCATGTGTCATCACTGGCTGATCCTGACAATCCCACCCTTTCCTCCTCTTCCCTTGGATCTGACACTTTTCTTTAGGTTCATTATATTTTACATATGAAACTAAATGTGCGTTTTTTTTATGTTCATGTTCTACAGACGCCCTTGATAATGACCATTTATTGGGCGAAACCCTGGTCGGGATCTGTTTTTCCTTTCTTGCCGGATCCAAATAAAAATATATATTTGCAGCAAAAAATTGTCTCCTTGTGTCTCCTTTGGTGCCGAGGTCTTGGTTACACCACTCCGCACTATGTGACTTACTCTATTGTGACCCGCTGATTGGGAGTTTGGGGGGTCTGGCAGGTGCAGGAGCCCCCGATGGCTTCTCCTCAGTCTCTAGTTGATTTTCTCCCATAATCCTGACGGTATCTATAACAGATATTCGGAGAGATCAGTGATGTGTCTGTGATCCTATACCAGGCCGTCACTTACAGGTTATTCCTAACTTATATGTAACCTGTGAAGACGCCGCACAGATATCAGGTCACACAAAACCGCGATCCTGATGACTGGTGGATTAGCTCATGTGTTTATAGAGAGGAATGGTGAATTCTGCTGATTTTAGAAACAGATATTTATTTCCTCTGAATACAGAACAATATTTCATGAATATTTATATACAGATGGAGCCAAGCTAAACCTGATCATAAAAACCTATAACCATGGAAATTACAATTAATTATTAAAATACTCTTCTTTTTTTCTTAGATTTCATACAAGTGACATTAATTCTCCTCTAGGAGGAGACGCCGCCGAGCTCCGGTCTCTATTACACACCAGTAACCGTCACATTATAACCACAGAATTTACATGTCCCCAGTATTTCCATACACAGTCTCTGGGGTCTCCTGTGTCCCCCGTCACTCTCTATATAGATCTCATTGTACAGATTGTCTCATCTTATAGTTTCTCTCTGACGCTCCAGACACATCAGGATGGTTTCTCGCAGTTATCTGCTGGCTGTGATCTTCATCTCTATTCAGGGTGAGAGATTCGGATCCTTCCATGATTGTGTGTAGAGAAATCTCTACAGTGGATCCCTCATCAGATCAGGATTTCTAGGAAGATCCCGACATTTATCAGTAATGAATCTGTCTCTTCTAATCCTCAGGATCCTGTGGAGAGATTGTGATGACCCAGACTCCAGATTATGTCTCTGTGTCCCCCGGAGATACAGTCACCATCTCATGTACGGCCAGTGCTGGTATAAGTAACAATTTACACTGGTACCAACAGAAATCAGGAGAACGACCAAAGCTTCTTATCTCTTATGCAACCACCCGATATACAGGAGTCCCAGACCGGTTCTCTGGATCTGGATCTGGAACTGCTTTCACTCTTACAATCCGAGGAGCGACAGAGGACGATGCAGCAGATTATTACTGTCAGCAGTATCAGAGCTATCCTCTCACACAGTGATACAGAGCCGTACAAAAACCTCCTCCTCATCCCCCATGATGTCGCTGTATTACAATGTTGTGTAGATGAAGGTGCAGAGAATTAGCAGAGCGCTCAGTGATGATTTCTGTCTTCTCTTCTTCCTCTGGGAATAGATTCTTTCTGTACAGATCATTGTATAAACCAGTCAGGTATAAACCAGCGCTGACATAATGATTACAGACTATAGGAACATCTGCACCGGAGGAGAAACTCTGAATGTGGCCGGACAGCGGAGCGAGCTGATGAGAAACAGCTTCCCCTCCGGTTCTCCTCCCACAGAGTATTCATTGCATAACAGTAATAAAACATTTATAAATTATATAAGTTTGGTATTGCTATAATCACACTTTCTCGCAGAACGAAGCTGACACTTTATTTCTACAGCACATGAAGAGCAGAAAAGGGAAAGGTGAAAACCCTGATGGAATACACCTTAAAGGGAATCTGTCCCCCCATTTTTGAGATATCATATAATGAGATCATTCAGTTGTGTGTCACATAAGGATTCTCTTAGTACTTTTGCTTCCCCCTGACCCCGCGCCTTTCATGCATAAATACCTTGCTTATATCGGTTCAGATGTATGTAAACTGCATTTGTCCGGTCCGCTGGGCGGGGCTTATTCACCTGCTCCACCCCTCCTTGTCTTGCTCTACGCTTGCTCTTGTCTTGCTCTACGCAAGACAAGGAGGGAGGGAGCAGGTGAATAAGCCCCGCCCAGCGGACCGGACAGCGGCAGTTTACATACATCTGAACCAATATAAACAAGGTATTTCTGCATGAAAGGTGCGGGGTCAGGGGGAAGCAAAAGTACTAAGAGAATCCTTATGTGACACACAATTGAATGATCTCATTATATGATATCTCAAAAAAGGGGCGACAGATTCCTTTTAATAAGTTGTAATATTCTCACAGAACTCGGAAGTTGTGACATTTACTGTTTACAGTCCGGTCTTGGCAGTGACGCCAAATGGTGGGATCATAGAATGAGCTATGTCCACCCACCAAAGTCAAGAAAAGATAGTCAAGAAATATTCTCCAGTCACTTCAGCCCATTTCTCGATCGACAGATGACAAGAGTTGCACCTATTTATTTAGGGGACGAGCACCTCTTAATGAATTAGGCAAATCATACTCCAGCGAGTTATTAACACTGACTAGCACAAAATCAGCCATAATGAATCACCCCATAGTGTCCTTCACAATAGTGTTACCCACTTACTGTCCAGACACAGTAGTGACTCCTCCTTAGTTAACCCTGTCCTCAAAATGATTGACCCCGATGCCATTGAGCATTGCACTTACACAAGCCATCCTGCAGGGGTCACTGTTCAGCATAATAAACTTTAATGCTCTATATTGCCATCTGGTGGATGAGAGAAGTAGTGCGTCACAAATTGTGGATGAAAAATGCAGCCTGACATGTAACAACACCCGATAATAACCATCATGGAGTGACTCCGCTCTGCTCTTCACCTGCTCATCTACACAAATTATTTATATACATGTGGTGTTTTACGGAAATGAAAAATCGCTGGTCAGCTGTAAACCCTTTTAGCTTCCTAATAAAAAAAATAGGTTTCAAAAATTGTGCTGATATAAAGTAGACATGTGGGAAATGTTATTTAGTAACTATTTTGTGTGACATCACTTTCTGATTTAAAATAAGGACATACAAATAAAATTTTGAAAACAGCAAAATGCTCAAAATTTTCACCAAATATCTGATATTTTCACAAATAAACGCGAGTCACATCAAAGAAATGCCACCACTGTCAAGAAGTACAATATGTCACGAAAAAGCAAATCTCAGAATCACAGGATCGGTTGAAGTGTACCACATTTATAACCACATAAAGTGACAGTGGTCAGAATGGTAAAATTTGGCCTGGTCAGGAAGGTGAAAACAGATTTGGGGATGAAGGGGTTAATTTTTTTGTTTGTTTTTTTTCTGAAAACGGAATGTCTATAAAAACCCTTTATGGATGAGAAATAATACTATACGGATTACTAGTATGGTAAATGAACTCAACTAAAGGGATAATGGGACTAATGGGACTAAAACTTGACTTTTATAGTAATGAATATGGTGTCACAGATAAAGATTCCGATACCTCAGGGGGTCTCGCTGTGCAGCATTGCTTTGTGACTCCTCTCTGGGATCTCACTCTCCTAAAGCTAATATATCTCCTACCTAGATTAATGGCTGCAGTCCACTAGCTAGGAGAGATTTTCTCAGGACAGTTATAGATGTCAGTCCAGTTTCAGCAGCAGCGTCACTAGAGGAGATTAACATTCACTCATATCCTCCCCGACATGTTTCGCCATCACTGGCTTCATCAGTGTTATTCATGATTTTCATCATCGTGTTCTCATTGTCCATGTGTCATCACTGGCTGATCCTGACAATCCCACCCTTTCCTCCTCTTCTCTTGGATCTGACACTTTTCTTTAGGTTCATTATATTTTACATATGAAACTAAATGTGCGGTTTTTTTTTATGTTCATGTTCTACAGACGCCCTTGATAAAGACCATTTATTGGGCGAAACCCTGGTCGGGATCTGTTTTTCCTTTCTTGCCGGATCCAAATAAAAATATATATTTGCAGCAAAAAATTGTCTCCTTGTGTCTCCTTTGGTGCCGAGGTCTTGGTTACACCACTCCGCACTATGTGACTTACTCTATTGTGACCCCTGATTGGGAGTTTGGGGGTGCAGGAGCCCCCGATGGCTTCTCCTCAGTCTCTAGTTGATTTTCTCCCATAATCCTGACGGTATCTATAACAGATATTCGGAGAGATCAGTGATGTGTCTGTGATCCTATACCAGGACGTCACTGACAGGTTATTTCTAACTTATATGTCCGCGGTGAAGACGCCGCACAGATATCAGGTCCTACAATACCGCGATCCTGGTGACTGGTGGATTCTCTCAGGCGGATTATAGAGAGGAATGGTGAATTCTGCTGATTATAGAAACAGACATTTATTTCCTCTGAATACAGAACAATATTTCAGGAATATTTATATAGAGATGGAGCCGAGCTAAACGTGATCATAAAAACCTATAACCATGGAAATTACAATTAATTATTAACAAACTCCAAATCTTTTCTTAGATTTCATACAAGTGACATTAATTCTCCTCTAGGAGGAGCCGCCGCCGAGCTCCGGTCTCTATTACACACCAGTAACCGTCACATTATAACCACAGAATTTACATGTCCCCAGTATTTCCATACACAGTCTCTGGGGTCTCCTGTGTCCCCCGTCACTCTCTATATAGATCTCATTGTACAGATTGTCTCATCTTATAGTTTCTCTCTGACGCTCCAGACACATCAGGATGGTTTCTCGCAGTTATCTGCTGGCTGTGATCTTCATCTCTATTCAGGGTGAGAGATTCGGATCCTTCCATGATTGTGTGTAGAGAAATCTCTACAGTGGATCCATCATCAGATCAGGATTTCTAGGAAGATCCCGACATTTATCAGTAATGAATCTGTCTCTTCTAATCCTCAGGATCCTGTGGAGAGATTGTGATGACCCAGACTCCAGATTATGTCTCTGTGTCCCCCGGAGATACAGTCACCATCTCATGTACGGCCAGTGCTGGTATAGGTAACTGGTTACACTGGTACCAACAGAAATCAGGAGAATGACCAAAGCTTCTTATCTATTATGCAACCACCCAATATACAGGAGTCCCAGACCGGTTCTCTGGATCTGGATCTGGAACTGCTTTCACTCTTACAATCCAA
Source organism: Dendrobates tinctorius (assembly GCF_039654945.1). Taxonomy (NCBI): domain Eukaryota; kingdom Metazoa; phylum Chordata; class Amphibia; order Anura; family Dendrobatidae; genus Dendrobates; species Dendrobates tinctorius. The sequence goes on along the minus strand of NW_027361763.1, from coordinate 2,056,572 downwards.
GGAGCAACAGAGGACGATGCAGCAGATTATTACTGTCAGCAGTATCAGAGCTTCCCTCTCACACAGTGATACAGAGCCGTAAAAAAACCTCCTCCTCATCCCCCATGATGTCGCTGTATTACAATGTTGTGTAGATGAAGGTGCAGAGAATTAGCAGAGCGCTCAGTGATGATTTCTGTCTTCTCTTCTTCCTCTGGGAATAGATTCTTTCTGTACAGATCATTGTATAAACCAGTCAGGTATGAACCAGCGCTGACATAATGATTACAGACTATAGGAACATCTGCACCGGAGGAGAAACTCTGAATGTGGCCGGACAGCGGAGCGAGCTGATGAGAAACAGCTTCCCCTCCGGTTCTCCCCCCACAGAGTATTCATTGTATAAAAGTAATAAATAGTGTTGAGCATTCCGATACCGCAAGTATCGGGTATCGGCCGATATTAGCGGTATCGGAATTCCGATACTTAATTCCGATACTTTTTTCATATCGGATTCCGGGATCGGAATAGGAAGTTCCCATCATGCTATGAGCCTGCTTGCTTTGATTAAGCCAATGGGAATCCTCCGAAGTGTGGGCACATCCTGTTAGGCATGTAGGCATGTTAACTATTGGCATGGCTGTGATTGGCTGCCGAAATGATGTCATGATGCACTATAAAAGCCACCGCAGCTGCCATTTCTGGTCACTCTGCTGTGAATTCAGTTAGGGACAGGCTGCTGTAGAAGACTGTGAGGGACAGTTAGAAATAGCGATTCCACCAAACATCTAGTGCTTTACCCAGGCTACATAAACCACCACTGTAGCCTTCTTTGCCCTAGCAGCAGTGTTCACAGCTGTCTGCAAGGGCTGTGTGAGTGCAGCTCACGCTGTGGAGTGGGTCCTGCAGCCACGTCAGGCTGTAGGCCACCCAGTGTGATCACTGCTGCCTCATACATCTTTTATTTTTTGAGCTGCATTTTTTACATAATTTCAATCTAGTGTGCTTCCATCCGTATCCATATACGTTGGTTGCAAACACTAGTAGTAGACAGCGGAGCCTTTCTGCAGCCTTTCAGTGCTAGTGTCCACTTTGCTGCACTGTTCACGGCTGTCTGAGAGGTCTCTGACTGTGTGTGAGTGCAGCTCACGCTGAGTAGTGTGTCCTGCAGCTACGTCTGGCTGTAGGACGCTCAGCGTGCGTCAGTGCCTCACACATATTTGTATTTGAGTGCAGCTCATTTTTTCTTCTATTAGTGTGCATCCATCCGTCTCCATCTACGGTGGTTGCAAACACTATATAGGAGTACACAGCGGAGCCTTTCTGCAGCCTGTCAGTGCCAGTGCCCACTTAGCTGCACTGTTGACGGCTGTCTGAGAGGTCTCTGACTGTGTGTGAGTGCAGCTCACGCTGAGTAGAGTGTCCTGCAGCTACGTCTGGTTGTAGGACGCTCAACGTGCGTCACTGCCTCACACATATTTGTCTTTGAGTGCAGCTCATTTTTTCTTCTCCTATTAGTGTGCATCCATCCGTATCCATCAACATTGGTTGGTTGCAAACACTATATAGGAGTAGATAGAGGAGCCTTTTTTTCTGGCTTGTGCCCTGCCGGCGCAGCCAGATTAGTATTACCCAATTTTTTGGGAGCCTCATCTTTTGCATTGTAGGTTACCTGCCTGCATTGTAATAGCTCCAAAAAGTTGGTGATACTATCAGTTTCAATTCTTTGTTCACATACTTTGAGTTTGTTTCAAACAAAGAAACCACATAAAAAGTTCACCAAACACTACATTTTGAACTTGTGTAGGCCACATCAGCTCCTATTAAAGTCTAGTCCACACACACACACTTCATAAAATTAGTGTTTCTTGTACCTGTAACCAGCTGTTCAGGAATAAGCACACTAAGGCCCCCCTTTGTACTTTTTTGCCTATCTTAAGCAGTCTTGCAAGATGAAGAAGGCAGGGAGTAAGGCGCGGGGGTGTGGGCGTGGGCGTGGAGTTTCAGCAGGGAGAGGACGTGGGGATTCTGCAGGGAGAGGACGTGGGGATTCTACAGGTAGAGGACGTGGGGATTCTGGGCCTGCTGCGGGCACCAGTGGATCAGCATCCCCCAGTTTTAGCAGGCAACAGTCCTTTATGCGCAGCTTTGTAGGACCTCAACGTACCCCACTGCTGCGGGAGGAACAAATTGAAGCCGTTGTCGGATGGATGGCAGCTAACGCATCGACTTCAATTACTTCCGCATCCTCTCAGGGTCAGAGCACCGAAGAGCAACCATCTGTCTCTTCACCACCTGCCAAAGTGCCCAGGCAGTCAGAGAGACATGGACAGGAGCCATCACAGTCTCTACTTCTGTTCTCGGAATCTGTTGGCTTGGAAAGAGGGGGCCAGCCAAGCAGCATTCCTGAATGTGAAGAAGAGGGAGTATGCAGTGATGCGCAACTTCTTTGTCCCTCTGAATCTGAAGAGGCGAGTGGGCCAGTGCCTATGGTCAGCACACCTCAGTACGCATCAGATGATGACGAGACTCAGTTGCCACTTTCTGGTGCGTACGGTGCTGGCGAGACAACCCCGGAGAACCAGCTGTTTGAAGAGGGGAGGGAAGATGATGAGGTCCTTGACCCATCATGGCGTGAGCAACAGGAAGGTGGTGGGAGCAGCTCTGAGGAAGAGATTCCCCTACCGGCCAAAACAGGAGGCAGAGGGAGGGGGAAGACTTGGTTGCCTGTACCCTCCACTTCGGCACCCGTTAGGAGCATTCCTCCTTCCAAAGGCAAACCGGGCGCTCACAAGAGTTGCAGTGCGTGGTCCTTTTTTGACACAGTTGCAGATGACATTTGCTTTGTCAAATGCAAGCTGTGTCATCAGAGAGTCAAAAGAGGGAGAAATGTCAGCAACCTCAATACCACAAATATGTGGAAACATGTGCGCACCAAGCACGAGTTGGAGTTGCAGAGACACCCTGAAGACGTAGGCCAACGTACAGCACCACCTACCACCTCTTCAGTTCGTGTTGGGCCCTCTTCCTCCAGCTCACACACTGCTGGTTCGGCTTCCTCACAGGATCGCCAAGGAAGAACCTCTGCCACTGTTGTCCGGAGACCCTGTCAGATTACACCCATAGCAGCACGTTCCCATCCATCACAGCCATCGGTAGCACAGGCATGGGATAAAAGGCGCCCTTACTCGGCAAACCATCCCCGAGCACAGTCTCTGAATGCTGGCATTGCCAAACTTCTGGCAGTTGAAATGCTGTCATTCAGGCTGGTGGACACTGACACCTTCCGGGACTTAATGGCATTGGCAGTCCCCCAATACAACGTGCCCAGCCGCTTTTATTTCAGCAGGCGAGCCGTCCCTGCCCTGCAGAAACATGTTGAGGGCAAAATAAAACATGCGCTACTAAACGCCGTTAGTAGCAAGGTCCACCTGACCACCGATGCGTGGACCAGTAACCATGGACAGGGACGATACCTTTCCCTCACTGCCCACTGGGTCAATGTTGTGGAGCCGGGTACCGATCTGGAGAGTGGCGCTGTACGTGTTCTTCCAACGCCACGGATTGCAGGACTCCAGTCTGTACACATAGACTCCTCCTCCTACTCAAGTTCCTCAGAAACAGCAGAGCAGGAGCCTGTTACGACCAATATGAGCACAGCCGTGGCCAAACGTCAACAGGCTGTACTCAAATTAATTTCTTTGGGGAATCGAAGCCACACAGCGCAGGAGCTCTGGAATGCTATCAAGCTGGAGAGCGATGTGTGGTTTGGGCCAGCGAATCTCCAGCCGGGCTTGGTAGTGTGTGACAATGGCCGAAATCTGGTGGCAGCTCTTGGCCTAGGCAACCTCACACACATCCCATGTCTGGCACATGTTCTTAACTTGGTCGTGCAGAGCTTTCTGAGGGACTATCCGGATCTTGCTGCACTGTTGCACAAGGTCCGCATAGAGTGCGCTCACTTGCGACGTTCCAGCACGGCAAGATCGCGCCTCGCTGCTCTGCAGCGACGATTTGGCCTTCCGGAACATCGCATCATATGTGACCTACCCACCCGGTGGAATTCAACGTTACATATGTTGGAGCGGTTGTGTGAGCAGCAGGCAGCAGTCATGGAGTACCAGCTGCATCAGGCGCAAACAAGTCGCACTGTGCGCCGTTCACACTTCAGCACCATTGAGTGGGCCTCTATGAAGGACATCTGCCTCGTTTTGCGTGCCTTCGATGAATCCACGCGGATGGCGAGTGCAGATGATGCACTAGTCAGCATGACTGTCCCCCTTATCTGCCTGCTTCAACAAACACTGCAAGCACTAAGGGATGAGGTTTCAGAAGAGGTGGAGGATGAGGAGTCCCAAATGCCATCTGCTTCTGGACAGTCTGCGCTACGTGTTTCCTTACAAAGGCCTAGGCAGGGGACACTTTGTGAGGAGGATGAGGAGGAGTCGATGGAGGAGGAAGACATCTCTCCAGAGGAGGGAGGTACACAAACCTCTACTCAGTATGTACAGCGAGGGTGGGGTGATGCAGAGCAGGCCGAGGTCACGCCTCAAACAGGGGACAGCGGTTCTTTGGCAGTTGGGAGTCTGCAGCACATGGTTGATTTCATGCTGCAGTGCCTGAGAAACGACCGCCGCATCGCCCACATTCTCGTCTCGGCTGATTATTGGGTGTACACCCTCCTAGATCCTCGCTACCGGGACAGCGTACAAAGGCTCATACCAACGTTGAACCGGGAGCGTAAAATGCGGGAGTACGAAGAGTCACTGGTGCAGTCCATAATGTTTTCCATTCCACCCGACAGCATTGTTGCTAGTGCTTTACAAAGCAGCTCTGTGCGTCGAGGCAGTGGAGGAAACTCTGCACAAAGAGGGAGCAGAGGCAGTGCCGCAGCACAAGGCAAGACCACTATGGCCCAAATGTGGCAACGTTTTGTGTGTCCACCACAATTGTCTACACCATCAGCGACGCCTCGAGTCAGCAGGAGGCAACGCTTCTGTCAGATGGTGTCAGACTACATGTCTTGCCCTGTCGCTGTACTCCCAGATGGCTCTTCCCCCTTCAAGTTTTGGGTCTCAAAGCTGGATACATGGCCAGAGCTTAGCCAGTATGCATTGGAGGTGCTGGCTTGCCCTGCTGCCAGTGTATTATCGGAACGTGTCTTTAGTGCCGCAGGTGGTGTACTAACAGACCGTCGCACGCGACTATCTTCCGATAATGTTGACCGGCTGACTTTTCTGAAAATGAACAAGGCCTGGATCTCCAAAGACTTTGCCATTCCTCTTACAGACTAAATTAGTGGTTGGCAACTGTATCCAGGTCTGCTGGTGTGTTCATTTTTCTACCACCTGAACTATAATCCCTGTGCTTCAACACAGCCAGTTGTCGCTCAGATGTGTCGTCTGCACAGAGAAACACACTAGCTCCTGTGTTAGTGGGGTTCAGTAATGCCAGCTGATCCCCTGCTGTGTGGACGGCAGAGTCACCAGCTCCATCAACATTCAAACCACTACTGATTTTTAACCGTGCCCAACTTAGGTCTCTGGCTCCACTGTCTCTACTATTTCCCCTGACCTCCAACCCCGCCATCTACATCTCTGAAGTGGCGTCAGCACAATCTACACTTGTTCCTGTGTTCCTGTGGCTCAGTCCCATCAGTTTATCCCCTGATGTGTGTCCGGCAAGGTCTCCTGCTCTGTCCACATTCCCATAACCAGTAGTGGGAATGAGGACAGAGCTGGCGAACTTGCCGGACAAACATCAGGGGATCAACTGATGGGACTGAGCACCAGTAACACAGGAACAAGTGTAGATTGTGCTGACGCCACTTCAGAGATGTAGCTGGCGGGGTTGGAGGCCAGGGTAAATAGTAGAGACAGTGGAGCCAGAGGCCTAAGTGGAGCATGGTTAGAATCAGTAGTAGTCCACAACCTCCATAAAAACCGCTGCCCATTGGCCTCTGCATGCGGCATGCGTAATCCTGGGCTCCAACAGCGTCAGTTGGTGTTCAGAAGTGTCGTCTCCACAGAGCCAAACACATTCGTTCAAGTGTTAGTGGGTTTCAGCACTGCCAGCTGTTCCCCTGCTGTGGAGATGGCAAGTCTCCTGCTGCCTTCACCTGCCAAAATCCAGTAGGCCCCAGCCTGCTCCTCGCCTAATCCTGGGCTCCAACAGCGTCAGTTGGTGTTCAGAAGTGTCGTCTCCACAGAGCCAAACACATTCGTTCAAGTGTTAGTGGGGTTCAGCACTGCCAGCTGTTCCCCTGCTGTGGAGATGGCAAGTCTCCTGCTGCCTTCACCTGCCAAAATCCAGTAGGCCCCAGCCTGCTCCTCGCCTAATCCTGGGCTCCAACAGCGTCAGTTGGTGTTCAGAAGTGTCGTCTCCACAGAGCCAAACACATTCGTTCAAGTGTTAGTGGGGTTCAGCACTGCCAGCTGTTCCCCTGCTGTGGAGATGGCAAGTCTCCTGCTGCCTTCACCTGCCAAAATCCAGTAGGCCCCAGCCTGCTCCTCGCCTAATCCTGGGCTCCAACAGCGTCAGTTGGTGTTCAGAAGTGTCGTCTCCACAGAGCCAAACACATTCGTTCAAGTGTTAGTGGGGTTCAGCACTGCCAGCTGTTCCCCTGCTGTGGAGATGGCAAGTCTCCTGCTGCCTTCACCTGCCAAAATCCAGTAGGCCCCAGCCTGCTCCTCGCCTAATCCTGGGCTCCAACAGCGTCAGTTGGTGTTCAGAAGTGTCGTCTCCACAGAGCCAAACACATTCGTTCAAGTGTTAGTGGGTTTCAGCACTGCCAGCTGTTCCCCTGCTGTGGAGATGGCAAGTCTCCTGCTGCCTTCACCTGCCAAAATCCAGTAGGCCCCAGCCTGCTCCTCGCCTAATCCTGGGCTCCAACAGCGTCAGTTGGTGTTCAGAAGTGTCGTCTCCACAGAGCCAAACACATTCGTTCAAGTGTTAGTGGGGTTCAGCACTGCCAGCTGTTCCCCTGCTGTGGAGATGGCAAGTCTCCTGCTGCCTTCACCTGCTAAAATCCAGTAGGCCCCAGCCTGCTCCTCGCCTAATCCTGGGCTCCAACAGCGTCAGTTGGTGTTCAGAAGTGTCGTCTCCACAGAGCCAAACACATTCGTTCAAGTGTTAGTGGGGTTCAGCACTGCCAGCTGTTCCCCTGCTGTGGAGATGGCAAGTCTCCTGCTGCCTTCACCTGCCAAAATCCAGTAGGCCCCAGCCTGCTCCTCGCCTAATCCTGGGCTCCAACAGCGTCAGTTGGTGTTCAGAAGTGTCGTCTCCACAGAGCCAAACACATTCGTTCAAGTGTTAGTGGGGTTCAGCACTGCCAGCTGTTCCCCTGCTGTGGAGATGGCAAGTCTCCTGCTGCCTTCACCTGCCAAAATCCAGTAGGCCCCAGCCTGCTCCTCGCCTAATCCTGGGCTCCAACAGCGTCAGTTGATGTTCAGAAGTGTCGTCTCCACAGAGCCAAACACATTCGTTCAAGTGTTAGTGGGGTTCAGCACTGCCAGCTGTTCCCCTGCTGTGGAGATGGCAGTCTCTCCTGCTGTCTCCGCATTACAAAGACAGTAGGCCTCTGCCTACACCCTCCTATTTCCTGGGCTTCAACACAGCCAGTTGTAGCTCGGAAGTGCCGTCCACACGGAAAGAGACACTTGCTCCCGTGTCTCAGTGGGGTTCAGTAACGTCAGCTGATCCCCTGCTGTGTGGATGGCAGTCTCTCCTGCTGTCTCCGCATTACAAAGACAGTAGGCCTCTGCCTACACCCTCCTATTTCCTGGGCTTCAACACAGCCAGTTGTAGCTCGGAAGTGCCGTCCACACGGAAAGAGACACTTGCTCCCGTGTCTCAGTGGGGTTCAGTAACGTCAGCTGATCCCCTGCTGTGTGGATGGCAGTCTCTCCTGCTGTCTCCGCATTACAAAGACAGTAGGCCTCTGCCTACACCCTCCTATTTCCTGGGCTTCAACACAGCCAGTTGTAGCTCGGAAGTGCCGTCCACACGGAAAGAGACACTTGCTCCCGTGTCTCAGTGGGGTTCAGTAACGTCAGCTGATCCCCTGCTGTGTGGATGGCAGTCTCTCCTGCTGTCTCCGCATTACAAAGACAGTAGGCCTCTGCCTACACCCTCCTATTTCCTGGGCTTCAACACAGCCAGTTGTAGCTCGGAAGTGCCGTCCACACGGAAAGAGACACTTGCTCCCGTGTCTCAGTGGGGTTCAGTAACGTCAGCTGATCCCCTGCTGTGTGGATGGCAGTCTCTCCTGCTGTCTCCGCATTACAAAGACAGTAGGCCTCTGCCTACACCCTCCTATTTCCTGGGCTTCAACACAGCCAGTTGTAGTTCGGAAGTGCCGTCCACACGGAAAGAGACACTTGCTCCCGTGTCTCAGTGGGGTTCAGTAACGTCAGCTGATCCCCTGCTGTGTGGATGGCAGTCTCTCCTGCTGTCACCTCATTCCAAATACAGTAGGCCACTGCCTACACCCTCCTATGTCCTGGGCTTCAACACAGCCAGTTGTAGTTCGGAAGTGCCGTCCACACGGAAAGAGATACTTGCTCCCGTGTCTCAGTGGGGTTCAGTAACGTCAGCTGATCCCCTGCTGTGTGGATGGCAGTCTCTCCTGCTGTCACCTCATTCAAAATACAGTAGCCCTCTGCCTACACCCTCCTATTTCCTGGGCTTCAACACAGCCAGTTGTAGTTCGGAAGTGCCGTTCACACGGAAAGAGACACTTGCTCCCGTGTCTCAGTGGGGTTCAGTAACGTCAGCTGATCCCCTGCTGTGTGGATGGCAGTCTCTCCTGCTGTCTCCGCATTTCAAAGACAGTAGGCCTCTGCCTACACCCTCCTATTTCCTGGGCTTCAACACAGCCAGTTGTAGTTCGGAAGTGCCGTCAACACGGAAAGAGACACTTGCTCCCGTGTCTCAGTGGGGTTCAGTAACGTCAGCTGATCCCCTGCTGTGTGGATGGCAGTCTATCCTGCTGTCACCTCATTCAAAATACAGTAGGCCACTGCCTACACCCTCCTATGTCCTGGGCTTCAACACAGCCAGTTGTAGCTCGGAAGTGCCGTCCACACGGAAAGAGACACTTGCTCCCGTGTCTCAGTGGGGTTCAGTAACGTCAGCTGATCCCCTGCTGTGTGGATGGCAGTCTCTCCTGCTGTCACCTCATTCAAAATACAGTAGCCCTCTGCCTACACCGTCCTATTTCCTGGGCTTCAACACAGCCAGTTGTAGCTCGGAAGTGCCGTCCACACGGAAAGAGACACTTGCTCCCGTGTCTCAGTGGGGTTCAGTAACGTCAGCTGATCCCCTGCTGTGTGGATGGCAGTCTCTCCTGCTGTCTCCGCATTACAAAGACAGTAGGCCTCTGCCTACACCCTCCTATTTCCTGGGCTTCAACACAGCCAGTTGTAGTTCGGAAGTGCCGTCAACACGGAAAGAGACACTTGCTCCCGTGTCTCAGTGGGGTTCAGTAACGTCAGCTGATCCCCTGCTGTGTGGATGGCAGTCTCTCCTGCTGTCACCTCATTCAAAATACAGTAGGCCACTGCCTACACCCTCCTATGTCCTGGGCTTCAACACAGCCAGTTGTAGTTCGGAAGTGCCGTCCACACGGAAAGAGATACTTGCTCCCGTGTCTCAGTGGGGTTCAGTAACGTCAGCTGATCCCCTGCTGTGTGGATGGCAGTCTCTCCTGCTGTCACCTCATTCAAAATACAGTAGCCCTCTGCCTACACCCTCCTATTTCCTGGGCTTCAACACAGCCAGTTGTAGCTCGGAAGTGCCGTCCACACGGAAAGAGACACTTGCTCCCGTGTCTCAGTGGGGTTCAGTAACGTCAGCTGATCCCCTGCTGTGTGGATGGCAGTCTCTCCTGCTGTCTCCGCATTACAAAGACAGTAGGCCTCTGCCTACACCCTCCTATTTCCTGGGCTTCAACACAGCCAGTTGTAGTTCGGAAGTGCCGTCAACACGGAAAGAGACACTTGCTCCCGTGTCTCAGTGGGGTTCAGTAACGTCAGCTGATCCCCTGCTGTGTGGATGGCAGTCTCTCCTGCTGTCACCTCATTCAAAATACAGTAGGCCACTGCCTACACCCTCCTATGTCCTGGGCTTCAGCACAGCCAGTTGTAGTTCGGAAGTGCCGTCCACACGGAAAGAGATACTTGCTCCCGTGTCTCAGTGGGGTTCAGTAACGTCAGCTGATCCCCTGCTGTGTGGATGGCAGTCTCTCCTGCTGTCACCTCATTCAAAATACAGTAGCCCTCTGCCTACACCCTCCTATTTCCTGGGCTTCAACACAGCCAGTTGTAGCTCGGAAGTGCCGTCCACACGGAAAGAGACACTTGCTCCCGTGTCTCAGTGGGGTTCAGTAACGTCAGCTGATCCCCTGCTGTGTGGATGGCAGTCTCTCCTGCTGTCTCCGCATTACAAAGACAGTAGGCCTCTGCCTACACCCTCCTATTTCCTGGGCTTCAACACAGCCAGTTGTAGTTCGGAAGTGCCGTCCACACGGAAAGAGATACTTGCTCCCGTGTCTCAGTGGGGTTCAGTAACGTCAGCTGATCCCCTGCTGTGTGGATGGCAGTCTCTCCTGCTGTCACCTCATTCAAAATACAGTAGGCCTCTGCCTACACCCTCCTATTTCCTGGGCTTCAACACAGCCAGTTGTAGTTCGGAAGTGCCGTCCACACGGAAAGAGACACTTGCTCCCGTGTCTCAGTGGGGTTCAGTAACGTCAGCTGATCCCCTGCTTTGTGGATGGCAGTCTCTCCTGCTGTCACCTCATTCAAAATACAGTAGGCCTCTGCCTACACCCTCCTATTTCCTGGGCTTCAACACAGCCAGTTGTAGTTCGGAAGTGCCGTCCACACGGAAAGAGACACTTGCTCCCGTGTCTCAGTGGGGTTCAGTAACGTCAGCTGATCCCCTGCTTTGTGGATGGCAGTCTCTCCTGCTGTCACCTCATTCAAAATACAGTAGGCCTCTGCCTACACCCTCCTATTTCCTGGGCTTCAACACAGGCAGTTGTAGTTCGGAAGTGCCGTCCACACGGAAAGAGTTACTTGCTCCCGTGTCTCAGTGGGGTTCAGTAACGTCAGCTGATCCCCTGCTTTGTGGATGGCAGTCTCTCCTGCTGTCACCTCATTCAAAATACAGTAGGCCTCTGCCTACACCCTCCTATTTCCTGGGCTTCAACACAGCCAGTTGTAGCTCGGAAGTGCCGTCCACACGGAAAGAGACACTTGCTCCCGTGTCTCAGTGGGGTTCAGTAACGTCAGCTGATCCCCTGCTGTGTAGATGGCAAAGTCTCCTGCTGCCTACACAGTCATACCACTACTGATTTTTAACCGTGCTCCAATTAGGCCTGTGGCTCCACTGTCTCTCGTATTTCCCCTGTCCTCCAACCCTGCCAGTTACAGCTCCGAAGTGGCGTCTGCACAATCCACACTTGTTCCTGTGTTACAGGTGTTCTGTCCGGTCAGTTAATCTCCTGATGTGTGTCCGGCAATGTCGCCTGCTCTGTCCACATTCCCATTATGGGAATGTGGACAGAGCAGGCGACATTGCCGGACACACATCAGGGGATTAACTGACCGGACTGAACACCTGTAACACAGGAACAAGTGTGGATTGTGCAGACGCCACTTCGGAGCTGTAACTGGCGGGGTTGGAGGACAGCTGAAATACGAAAATCAGTGAAGCCACAGGCCTAAGTGGAGCTTGGTTCAAATTAGTAGTCTACAACCGATCTTAAAATTTCTTCAATGCAGCCTCAGCCTGCTCCGTGCTTGTCCCTGGGCTTCAACACAGCCAGTTGTTGCTCGGAAGTGCCGTCTTCACAGAGTAAAACACTAGCTCCTGTGTTTGTGGGGTTCAGTAATGTCAGCTGTTCCCCTGCTGTTTTGATGGCAATCTGTCCTGCTGCCTCCAAATTGACAGCACATCAGGCCTCAGCCTGCTAAGTGCTTGTCCTGGGCTCCAACATCGCCAGTTGCTGCTCATAACTGACTTTGGCATGGGTACTCCCTCCTGCCCAGCTTGGTTCCAGCCCTGCCTGCTGTTTCCGGGAAGTGTCAATGTCAGTTTGCCACCCCAAGTTGCCATGTCGTGTTGCGGTTGGGTTAGCCGAGGCTAGGGTGCCAGCAGTTTAGGTGCTTCCTATGTGGACTGCGGGTTCTGGTAAGAAAGGCTTGTTCCATAGTGCCAGTAGGACAAGCACCCCCTGTAGGACTGTGTGATTCAGTAACTGCGGCCAGCTTGCGGCATGCCAACTTTGCTTTTCAGGGGTAACTTCTGATACCCCTCCGGGTTCCAGCACCGTCAGCTGGTTCTCGTCAGAGCCTTTGGCCTAGGTGCCTCCATCTCGGTATCCGAGTTCCGGCAACGTCTGCTGGTCCTTGGTAGTGCTTTGTAGCACAGGTACCTCCTGCTTAGTAACCGGGTTCCAGCACCGTCAGCTGGTCCTCGGTTGTGCCATTGGCTCTTATTCCTTCTGCTGCCCCTCCGGGTGCCAGCACTGTCAGCTGGTCCTCGCTATTTCCATTTGCTCTTGCAGCTTATGCTACCCCTCCGGGTTCCTGCACCGTCAGCTGGTTCTCGTCAGAGCCTTTGGCCTAGGTGCCTCCATCTCGGTATCCGAGTTCCGGCAACGTCTGCTGGTCCTTGGTAGTGCTTTGTAGCACAGGTACCTCCTGCTTAGTAACCGGGTTCCAGCACCGTCAGCTGGTCCTTGGTTGTGCCATTGGCTCTTATTCCTTCTGCTGCCCCTCCGGGTGCCAGCACTGTCAGATGGTCCTCGCTATTTCCATTTGCTCTTGCAGCTTATGCTACCCCTCCGGGTTCCAGCACCGTCAGCTGGTTCTCGTCAGAGCCTTTGGCCTAGGTGCCTCCATCTCGGTATCCGAGTTCCGGCAACGTCTGCTGGTCCTTGGTAGTGCTTTGTAGCACAGGTACCTCCTGCTTAGTAACCGGGTTCCAGCACCGTCAGCTGGTCCTCGGTAGTGCCATTGGCTCTTGTTCCTTCTGCTGCCCCTCCCGGTGCCAGTACCGTCAGCTGGTTCAAGAGGACAAAGAACAGGAAGACAACCACCAAGATGCAGAACAACAAGAGAGAGAAGACAAAGAAGCATAAAAAAAACAAAGCAGAAGAACATTAAGCATAAGACTAATACTCTGAGCAAATGATATTATCTTATTTATAAGCAGAAGAAGACTAAGCAGTGTATGGGGGTGAGTCCGTTCCTCCTCGTGGTGCCCCTGGAAAAGGCCTGCTGCTGCAGGCCAAACTGAACGCGGACAAATCCTGTTGTAAATCTTTTGTGACAGGCAGAACGGAAGGTGTAAACTTCTAACTTTTCCAGATAACAACTACAGGAATGCCTGACACAAACAAGAATATGATGAAGAAGAATAGGAAGAAGATGAAGAAGTTGAATATGTAGAATAATAATTGTTGAATAAGAAGAATATGAAGAATGTAAGAAAAGGAAGAAGAAGAAGAAGAATGTAAAAAAAGGAAGTAGAAGAATTTAAAAAAGGAAGAAGAAGAAGAATGTAAAAAAAGGAATAAGAAGAAGAATGTAAAAAAAGGAAGAAGAAGAAGAAGAATGTAAAAAAAGGAAGAAGAAGAATGTAAAAAAAGGAATAAGAAGAAGAAGAAGGTAAAAAAAGGAAGAAGAATAAGAAAGAAGAAGAAAGAAGAAGAAGACATACATGTCTGGCAAAATATAAATGAGGCTAACATAGTCAATATCTTTGTAACTCCTAACATCTTTAAAAAAAAAGTTTAATTCCTGCTATTCCATTTGATTGGGCTAAACCTCTATGGCTTTAAAGTCTCCTCCACCTCCCACAATACATTCTACATTATTCTTAGTTGTTTTTCTTCATGTAGAATTAACCTACAAGGAAAGAAAGGGTTTTTTTTAATTCCGATATTTTGGCCCCATTGACTTGCATTGGTTCCCGGTATCGGAATCGGCGATACCGATACTTTTTTTTAAGATCGGCCGATCCATTCCGATCCGACATTTTCAAGTATCGGCTGGTATCGCTCAACTCTAGTAATAAAACATTTATAAATTATATAAGTTTGGTATTCCTATAATCACACTTTCCCGCAGAATGAAGCTGACACTTTATTTCTACAGCACATGAAGAGAAGAAAAGGGAAAGGTCGAAGACACCTTAAGGCCGGCGTCACACTAGAGAGAAATACGGATGAGTGAGAGGCTCTAAATCCACGGATTGCACTCGGACCAATGTTTCTCTATGGGGCAGCTCCCATCAGCCGTATATTTCTCAGCCGTATTTAGCGGGCTGAGAAAATCTCAGCATCCTGCGATTGTCAGTGAATTCCTCCAAAAATATGCCAATGCAAGTCTATGGGGGGCAAGAAAAATACAGATTACACACGGCAAGACGTGTGACTTGCAGGAAATACGCAGCGGTGTTCTTTAACATAAGCCGGCAATTCATTTTGCGATACAGTAAAATCACACTGACTTGTTTAATAAAGAATAACAAGAATATATATAGACACATAGAATACATATATATATATATATATATATATATATCTGTATATAAAAGTGAATGTATGTATTTACTGTATGTTAGGGCAAATCCCTCAATGCTCTGATTCTAACCCCAGGGTTCATTGGTATGCAAGTAACAGCAAATCCACTCAGCGCTCTGGTTCTGACCCCAGGCCCCTCTTAAAGGGATCTCCGGTATGGAAGTTAGTGTAAATCCCTCAGCTCTCTGATTCTCACCCCAGGCTTCTATTAAATGGATCATTGGTATGGAAGTCAGGACAAATCCACTCAGTGCTCTGGTTCTCACCCCAGGCCTCTTTTAAAAGGATCCCCGGTATGGAAGTTAGGACCGTTTCACTCAGCTCTCTGGTTCTGACTCCAGGCTGACGGGACGATGTGGTATATTATGGGTAGTATTCCGGTGGCTCTGGCTGATGGGATGATGTGGGATATTATGGGTAGTATTCCGGTGGCTCTGGCTGATGGGATGATGTGGGATATTAGAGGTAATAGTCCGGTGGCTCTGGCTGACGGGATGATGTGGGATATTATAGTGAATGTGGCTATGCGGAGTGGGTCGGGGCTCTACTCTAAGCTTTATATATATAGATATAATCATAATTTGTTATAACTAACGGTAATTAGTTACTATGCCCGGGCAGCGCTGGGCTCTTCAAAAAGTATATATATTCATGTCATTGAGACACCTATATATATGTGGTGCCCCTGAGGGTTCTGTCGCCATAGAGGTACTGCGCCTCCTCCTGAGGTGTGGTACCCCACTATCCAGGTAAGGTGGAGACACCTGACCACACTCCAACACTCACATCCCACACACACACCAGTAGTGTAGCAGAGCAACTTTTGTGGCTCCCTGCTTGGAACACAAAGAGTGCTGGGAGGTGGGTGGAGCTTAGATTCCACAAGAGAGCGGGAAAATATTAGGAAAAGGTCAGTCTGTGAGAGAAGATCCCCTGAGAGGGATAGAGTGAAGGAAGTGCTGCAGCAGACTCCTGTGACCTGGAGCTGCTGGCACAGGAAAGAGCCATAGAAAGCCTGATTCTTCAGAAGGAAGATAGTTTAGTATGGAACGTAAAGAGAAGAGAACTAAGGACTAGGGTCAGAGCAGAGCCCTTCCTCAAGTTTGAAGCGCATGGCTGGGGTCCGGTCCCTGAGGTTGTATGGATACTGATGTTCCTGCAGCAGACACCGGAGGAATAGAAGTCATCACCACTTTATTCCCATCTAAGACTTGGGGGCACAACAGCAACGTGGGTGAGCCGGGACATGGTAGCAAGGAGTCCCCGAAGCAGGCTACAGTTGTCTGCCATACAAGTAGAGTTCTAAGTAACATCGAGAAGGAGGGACTTGAGTTTAATACGCAGCTACAAGTACTTCAGATTAGGCGCTAGTGTGGAGACGTTCAGAGAAGGCACATGTACAGGTGTACTTTACCTTGCCTGGGAGTTGGCTGAGCCCCTGACCTGGACGACATGGCATCGAAGTGGGCATCTGTGTGCACCAGACTGTGAGTAAAGCCTTGGAATTGCATGTCCTTGTGTCCTCCACTTATTCTTGCGCCTTACACCCGGCTCTGCTACATCTACTTCTTTACATCATCTCCCCACTTGCCAACCTCATCTACACTGCCCTGGGACTACAGGTCCACCTGTGGGGAGCTTCAACATCATTGCTGCACCACACCATCTGTCCCAGAGAAGCAACCCTGCAGCGCTGGTCAAACTGACCAGAAACCACAGGTGGCATCACGAATCATCTCAACAACTTTATCCCCATCACTCTACTCCTTTTACATTGACTGCCTGAGGCCACGGACCGGGTGACTGCCACTGTGACATCTCCCATTGTAATCAACGGGCCCGGCACCGAGTACCCCATGGCCTCTGGGGGCGAGTCATATATATATATATATATATATATATATATATCAAAAAAGGGCAGCACTACCAAAATTATACAATTGGTGCAAAACCTATTCAGCAGAGTCCAAACACCCAAGTTAATAAAAGTAAAAAAATAGGCGGCACACCATATTAAATGTGAAAAAAAAGTGGATACTTTACTGATCCTCAGGTGGCAACGTTTCAACGGTGACCATCTTTATCAAGCCTTTTTTTTCACATTTAATTTGGAGTGCTGCCTATTTTTTTTACTTTTATATATATATATTCAGACAATGTGAAAACCATATAGCCAGCTCACCATAAGGGAGTTCCTCTTGATGCAGTAATCGGTGTTCACCTTATGTTTTGCACAGATCCAGGCAGGGAGTATGCCCCGACAAATAGAAATATGAGAAAATTGGGATCCAGCAAAAGGATGAGAGTTCACCAGATTTGTAAAAACTTCTTCTTTATTAATCCATTATGTCATAAAAAGTATGAGGAACTCCAATCAATTAATAGCATTCCAGCAAGGGACTACATGTTTCAGCACTATGTGCCTTCCTCACGGTCCGTTAATATGGATGGTGAATAAGGATGGTTTCTCGCAGTTATCTGCTGGCTGTGATCTTCATTTCTATTCAGGGTGAGAGATTCGGATCCTTCCATGATTGTGTGTAGAGAAATCTCTACAGTGGATCCCTCATCAGATCAGGATTGTCACCATTATCTCTTCTCTTCTGCTCCCAGTTTCCTGTGGTGAGATTGTGATGACTCAGACTCCGGATTATCTGTCGGTGTCACCGGGAGACACAGTCACCGTCTCATGTAAATCCAGTCAAAGTGTCAATCATAGTGTAGTATTAAATGATCTCCTATCCTGGTACCAACAGAAACCCGGGCAGCCTCCCAAACTTCTCATCTATTGGGCAAACACAAGACAATCTGGTGTCCCAGAGAGATTCACTGGATCTGGAACTGATTTCACTCTTACAATCAGAGGAGTGACAGAGGACGATGCAGCAGATTATTACTGTCAGCAGGGTTATAGCGCTCCTCTCACACAGTGATACAGAGCCGTACAAAAACCTCCTCCTCATCCCCCATTACAATGTTGTGTAGATGAAGGTGCAGAGAATTAGCAGAGCGCTCAGTGATTATTTCTGTCTTCTCTTCTTCCTATGGGAATAGATTCTTTCTGTACAGATCATTGTATAAACCACTCAGGTATAAACCAGCGCTGACTTAATGATTACAGACTATATTTGTAGCAGAGTGCATCTTCTGAGAATCACCACCGGTACATAAGAGAACTTCACTGAGCAAGTTATCTTGAGTAAACAGTATTTACTTCATATGGGTAAACATGAGATAAGAACTCAGTAGAACACAGTCCGTGCTGCTGCCATAACATACTCAAAGCGAAAGTAAAAAATAACAACAATAGAAAACTTCCCTCTCCACAATACAGCAAACATATACTCATAACTTCACACTATCGCCATCTGCTGTCAGGCTAGTGAAAAGTCCTCCCTTCACTTACAATAAGTCCTGATCTGTTGCATATGTCAACACCCTGTTACGAGCTTGCGGAATTCACCAAATAATAAAGATGGAATAAAATGCGTTCGCAGCCCGGGATCCACCGTACAGAGATGACAAACTGCTGCTCGGTAACGGCGGACGCTATATGGAGTAGTACTAACACCGGCGGGCAACCACTGGCCCGGTGTGAAAGGAAGCGGACTCTGTTACCTCACAGAGCCGCACTACCACTCAACATAAATGCCGGAGCCTGTGAACCTCATAGGACTCGGAAAGGTGAACACTAGTTAAGAAACACAGGACTCTTCCCCAAGGACACAGGGTTAGAGTCCCTCTAGTCCCACTAGTGTAAGACACCGTAACTGCAATGCCAGAACTAATAATTTAATTGCATCAGTTCAGCGGATGCCACTAACCACCCTGAGCAGGGAGGTAAGCGCTTGACTTGTACACGGCGCCGCTGCGAGGAATGCTGCTGCTCTTGCGGTACAGTGGTGTTTTGTGCTGAATGGCACTATCTGGCGCTAATGCTCATGTGGAGATCGAGATGATCTGTGGCACGCAGCTTATGCTACTACTCGCGCTCACTCTATCACCCTAACCCTAACTCATACACAACCGAGGGTAGGGGTTTCATAATGAGTCAGTCACCAGTCTCATACATCTGTCATCACACACACACCTAGCCATCAGAGTCTATACTAGCACATGGACGAGCAGCCATGCGACTCTTTTATAGTGGCGTCTGTTGTGAATTCTCACTCTGGCTTCCCTTTGGTGATTACTGAAGATAGTGGAGCTGGTCAGATTGAGAGTTCTCTTTCTGGGCTCCCTCTGGTGGTTACTGGAGGTAGTGGAGCTGATCTGATTGACAGAGGCTGGTCACCTGATAATGAGGAAGACGATTGGAGATCTGGGGTTTCTGATTGGGATTTAAGACAGCTGACTCCCTCTATCCCTGCTGGTGGTTTTTTTTCCTGTGCCTCCTGAGGTCTGATGTCTCCGTCTCTTTCCCTGCATGTTCAGGTAAGTGTCCATTTGCTATTCTGTTAGCATTTGATCTGGTTTTGTTTATCTCTGCTTTGTGCCGGTCAGCTAGCTCCGGCTGGGGCTGTGCTGAATCACCATCCATATGTTACTGCATGTGCCAGTTTGTTTTGTCCCCTTTTATATTGGTTTCTTTTTGCTTTGCTTTGAGAATATACCAGAGTGCTGATATAGTGGGGGGGCGAAGTCGTGTGACTTCAGTGTTTTTTGCATCAGATGTGTTTTGCAGACTTTTGCAGGGTTGTTGCATGATTGCAGACAGTGCCTTTCCTTTCCTGTCCTGTCTAGTCATTGTGGGCCCAATCATTTGCTCAGTCTATTTTTCTGCCTGCATATGTGTTTTCATCTTGTCTCACTGACAATATATGTTTGGGGGCTATCTATTCCTTTGGGGTCTGCTCCGGGGCAGATTAGATTTCCCCTTTCTTTCTTTAGGCTTACTTAGCTCTCCGGCTGTGCCAAGGCTTCTAGGATCATCTTAGGTATGCTCCACGGCTACTGCTAGTTGTGTGGACAGGATCAGGGGTCTGCATCCGCTTAGTTACCAACCTCTCTGGTTATCTGTGGCTTAGCCTTGGCCTGCTATCCTCCTCGGTGACCCATTCATAACAGTCGTCCTTCCGGGACCTTCCCAGTGGACCAATCAGAGCAGGACCGAAACCTACGCATGTGACCTCCGACCTCCAATGAGAGGTCATTCCACAGGCATGCTCAGTAGGCAAAACAGAGGACTTAGTCCCTGGAGCATCTGCTTGCTGCTGACTCAAACATGGTGTTACAGCAGACCCTGAAGGAGCAACCAGATGCCTAGCATTAACCTGGGCAAGATGTCGGGACCGACGTCTCTGCTGAGCAGGAATCTTTGCGGCTGCAGAGCAATGGGAGACCGCAGAGGACATGGCTTCAGATTCCCCCTGTGCAGTGGGGAAAACTCGACGCCTAACATTACCCCCCTGAGCCTCGCTATGCTCAAAGGCCGGATCAAGTAGCGGAGCATGGATGTTCTCCACAGGCTCCCAGGTGCGATCCTCTGGGCCATGACCCTTCCAATCCACCAGATAATACTTTTTCCCACATATCATCCTGCACCCCATGATGGCATTCACCTCGAACTCATCCGAGAACAAGCCCGATGTCCCGCCAGATGACATGGAGAACCTGGACATGTGGACGGGCTTAAGGAGGGACACGTGGAACGTATTGGAGATACCCAGGTGTGGAGGAAGGGCCAGCCGGTAGACCACAGGGCTAACCTGTTCGAGGACCTTGAAAGGACCTATATAGCGAGGCGTGAACTTAGTGGACTCGACCCGCAGCCTGATGTTGCGAGCGGAGAGCCACACTAAGTCGCCAGGGGAGAAGGTCGGAGCAGGGCGCTGGTGTGCATCCGTGGAGACCCTCATTCTCTCCATGGAGGCCTGGATGGCATCCTGGGTGCGGTCCCAAATATCATGTGCCTCCACCGCCCAGTCCACCACCCTAGAGTCAGTGGAGGACACAGGTATGGGTACAGGGACGCGCGGATGCTGGCCATAATTAATGAAAAATGGGTTCTGACCGGTGGAGTCAGCCACAGCATTGTTCAAAGCAAACTCCGTCCACGGCAGCTAGGATGCCCAGTCATCCTACCTGGCCAAAACAAAATGTCATATGTATGTGACCAGGGTCTGGTTGGCCCTCTCTACCAATCCATTTGTCTCGGCATGATAGAGAGATTCAGCTCCATACTTAGCAAATGACAGAGCTCTCTCCAAAACCGAGACTCGAACTGAGGAACCCAGTCACTGACAACCTTGTCGGGTATGCCGTGTAGGCGGAAGACATGTTTGATGAACAGTGCTGCCAGGCCCTGTGCAGAAGGTATCCGAGAGAGAGGCACCAGGTGCACCATTTTAGAGAGATGGTCGGTGACGACCCAGATGACCGTGCTGCCACTGGACTTGGATAGGCCCACCACAAAGTCCATGCCGACCATTTCTCAAGGCCTGTCTGCCAGTGGCAGGGGGTAAAGCAGCCCAGCAGGCCGTTGCCGAGGACACCTATTCTTGGTGCAAGAGACACATGCGCGAATGTAGTTTCCAACATCACAGGCCATATGCAGCCACTAGTGCATCCTCGCCAGGAGCTCAGATGTCTGCTTTGTCCAAAAGTGTCCACCCACCCTGGACATGTGAGCCCAAGAGAGAACCTCCGGTCGTAGACGGGCAGGAACAAAAGTCTTGCCCGGAGGTACTGACTTGAGAGCGACCAGAGCCACGGTCCTCAGGCTCTCGGATGGGACAATTAGCCAAGGCTCTGTCTCCTCCGATGACACTACGGAGTGAGAGAGAGCATCGGCCCAGACATTGTTCTCCACCGAGAGAAAATGGAGGGTAAAGTGAAATCGGGAGAAGAACAGGGACCATCTTGCCTGGTGAGAGTTTAGCCGCTGGGCTGTCTGCAAGTACACCAGGTTTTTGTGGTCGGTATATACCTGAAAGGGGAACCGAGCCCCCTCCAGGAGATGTCTCCACTCTGAGAAGGCCAACTTCATTGCCAGCAACTCCCTGTCCCCGATGGAATAGTTCCTCTCCACTGGCGAAAAGGTCTAGGAGAAAAAGAAGCAGGGTTGCTTCCGACCTTGACTGTCCTTCTGGAAGAGGACCACTCCAGCACCAACAAAAGAGGCATCCACCTCTAAGATAAAGGGTTTGTCCACATCTGGACGACGTAGAATGTGACCGCTGGCAAAATAAGTTTTGATGGAGGAGAAGGCCTTGTGACCTGTTCCGACCCTGCCTTGGGATTGGCTCCCTTCTTGGTGAGGGCGACCAAGGGAGCCACCAAGGTGGAGAAGTGGGAATGAAGTGGTGATAGTAATTTACGAACCTCAAAAAGCGCTGCACCGCTTTAAGGGAATGCGGTTCTTGCTAGTCCATTACCGCCTGCGGTTTGGCAGGATCCATAGCCAAACCCTGGACCGAGATGATATAGCCCAGGAAAGGCAAGGACTCCTGCTCAAACAGACACTTCTCCAACTTGGCGTAGAGGAAGTTAGCTCGTAAGCGGGTGAATACTTTGCCAATCTCTGTCCGGTGGGAGTCCATATCTGTAGAGAAATTGAGAATGTCATCCAGATACACAACCACCGAGGTGGAGAGCTTTTCCCAAAGATCTCATTGGCAAAGTCCTTGAAGATGGCCGGAGCATTACAAAGGCCAAAGGGCATGACCAGATACTCATAAACGCCATCCCTGGTGTTAAATGCCATCTTCCATTCGTCCGCCTCACGGATGAGTATCAGGATATAAGCCCCCTGCAGATCTAATTTGGTGAAAACTCTCACTCCCCATAATCTATCAAACAGTTTCGATATCAGGGGCAGAGGATACTTATTCTTAACTGTGATAGCGTTAAGACCCCTGTAATCGATGCAGGGATGTAGTTCTCCATTCTTCTTTTGGACAAAGAAGAATCCTGCCCCTGCAGGTGACACTGACTTCCTAATGAATGCTCTTGCCAGATTCTCCCTGATATACTGGGACATGGCTTCTGTCTCCGGGAGAGATAAGGGATAGACTCGACCCTGGGGAGGCTCAGCACCAGGCAAGAGGTCAATAAGACAGTCATAGGGGCGATGAGGCGCAAGTGTCTCCGCCGCCTTCTTGGAGAACACGACTGAAAACTGGTGATAGTGTTTGGGGAGAGAGGAAAGATCTGCGGAAACCTCGGTGGAGGTAACCTGAATGTACTCCCTCAGACATCTACCCTCACAGGACTTACTCCATCCGAGAATTCTCCCCAAGGACCACTCTATATGGGGAGAGTGGCAACGCAACCAGGGGACCCCTAGGAGGACCTGGTCAATACCCTACCCTATACAGCAAGAGCCTCAGTGGAGCAGTCTGATGAGTAATTTGTGAGGGTAGTGTCGCACCGTTCACCACTCTGATAGTGACTGACTGAGGTAGCAAAACCTCGGGGATTGCATGCCATTGGGCGAAGGCTGATGACTAGAGATGAGCGACTTTGCCTTTTTTAGGGTCGAGTCGGGTTTCATGAAACACGACTTTCTCAAAAGTCGGGTCGAACGAAATCGGCCGATTATCGTGAAAAGTAGAAGGCCGACTGAAACACGAAACCCAATGCAAGTCAATGGGGAAGCAAAGTCGGCAGGGAGTGTAGGACATTAAACACACCTACAGTGCCCATTTGAATGCCAAAAACATAAATTTTTATTACTGAAGCTTGTCAATCTTAATTTACTTCATAGTAATAGTTACGCACTGAAAACTGGGGGTTATTTGGCTAAAGTTGTGGAGGGGAAGGGCTGGCTCCAGGTTTTCATGTGCCCTGGGCCAAAGAGCGCCCCTTCAACACATACCACAGCTCATGATGCTCCGATACGGCAGAGGAATAGCGGTTTAGTACAATGAAAAATACTTCACTTTTTACATCTCATGACTGATATCGATTTTAAATTCTCCAATAGCTCCAAAAACGGAGAGTATATAACTCCATACAGTATTATGGGCACCGCATAGTGCGCTATACAGAGTAATGAGGCCCATATATTTCTCCATACAGAATCATTGGTCCCATATAATGTTTGAAGCAGTATATGATGAGCTCCACGTAATGCTACAGTATATGCTGGTCCTCATGGGTGAAGCTCCACTGTCTTATGGGCCCAAATAATGCTCCATATATAATGGGCCCCATTTCTAATGCTCTAGTGTATAATGAGCCCTGTAAATGCTGCTCCAGTGTCTGATGTCCACCTTTGGAATGCTCCAGTGTACGGTGGGCCCCATATATCATTCTCCAGAGTATAGTGCTCCCCAAAAATTGCTGTCCCAATATTGAAAACAATTAAATAAGTCTCCTCACTAGGGAATCCCTGTACTAGTCTGGACTCCTCATTGTCCCCATCTTCCATCTCACTGCACATGGCTGTTTAGGCAGAGGGCGTACAGACGTGATGTCATTGCGCTCTCTGATCAGAATATCACTGTCAAGACACGCGGAAGACTTCATGGTGGTGGAGCAGGGAGAGGTAAATATTTCAACTTTGCAAGTGCTGTGATCCTGAGCAAGCAGGGGGGGCCCACTCGTTGATTACTGCACTGGCACAGGGCCCCTCATAGTACGGTGGTGTGTGTCGGTGTGTCTGAAGGCGGGTGGGGGTGGGCCCCTCCCCTCCCCACCCCTCCCCACCCCTCCCCCTCCCACTGGCAGAGACACTTTTGCGCACTATGAGTGGCCCTGTGCCAGTGCCGTCGCCCATGAGTAAGCCCCCCACCTGCTCAAGGAACCTGCACTTTCTTCTGCACCTTCCTCTTTGTCACCGTGTAAGGTGGTATACTATGCGTGAAGGGAACCTGAGTTACCTCAGGGTCAGATTCTGGCTGTGTAGAGTGTGAGGGGAATGTAGTGGTCTGGGTCAATGTACCAGCAGAATCATCTAGCAGTAGCTGGGCATCAGTGCACTTGTGGCGTCCCCAGGAGTACGGTCGCCACAGTGGCATTACCTTCCTCCTAGGGAGTGTGATGTCATGCTTTGGAGCAACGAAGGATCTCTCTAGCAGTTCAACCAACACACAACACATTTCCCACTCCAGGCCAGCAGGGAGACCTCTGAACCTGACTGCTGAGGAGCTACTCTCTGTGTTCCGGAGAAGGTAAGTTAGGGCACTCTGTGCAGGTTAAGGGGAAGTGTGTGGACGTGAGAAGGTGAGCTGGAGGATGAGCAGAGTTAAGGCTCACTCCTAGCTGGAGCGCATGGTCCGGATTCCGGTCTCTGAGTTTGTAGGGACACTGACGTCCCTGCAGCAGAAACCGGAGGAAGTAGCAGCTGTAAATGCTCTGTACCCAACTAAGGCTCGGAGGCCCCAGCATCAACGTGTGGGAGCCAGAAGGAAAAGGCTATGGCTGCCTGCCATACGAGAAAGATCCAAAAGAGAGTCAACAGGGGAACTTCATTGAACTCAGCACTGCGAGTACCTCAGATAAGCGCTAGAACGGAGGCCACATTACCTATCTGCAGAGAGAGAATTCCAAATTGGCTTCCAGGCTGACCAACTCCTTCTCCATCTGTACTCTGGGTCCTGGACGGCACGTACCAAGTACAGGTAAAGGAACTGCATGACTGTGTCTGTCATCTTTCTCCTGTGCCTAGCGCACGGCTCTGCTACATCCTGCACTGCACACCATCTACCAACTGTTTCATCTGCCCTGCGACTACGGCCCTACCTGTGCAGGGCTTCTACATCTTAGCTGCACCACAACATCTGTCCCAGAGAAGCGACACTGCAGCGCTGGTCAATCTAATCAGAAACCACAGGTGGCGTCACGTATCATTCACCTATAAACGTAATTCACCCCTTTGCATGGACGCCTAGGGCCACGGTCACCACCACCGTGACACATCCCTGTGAGACACCGGCCCGGTACCGATTAACCCCACTGCCCTGGCTGGCCACCCACACTCCATGTCAGATTCATCTTGGACTTGGGAATTCACGATTTGACTTGATAACCCAGGCATGGTATGATAGAAAGAGCTACATGGACTAATGTGAAGTGTGGCTTCTGCATCATTCACTTTTGGTGGGGGTGAAGGGCACAAGGAAAGGGGTTTTTCCTGACCAGGAGCCAGCACTTGATGACTCAGTGCTTGCATTTTTTGAAACTTCAGAAGAGGAGGGCATATTTGATGGAGTCTGTTTCGGCAATGTAAGCTAAAACCAGCTCCTCATGCTCCGCCTTTAAAAGCGGTTAACATACTCCCAGAAAAGGTAGCCTGCCAGGCGTTCTGGAGCCAGACCATGACGCAGGCTCAACAGCTCCTGCCTTAGCTACTATTGTGCTTTTGCCACTACCAGGAGATGCACCACCACCATCAGCACCAGCTGGCTCCCCCACTCCCACGTCCGCGGCCTCTTCCACCAAACTTCAAAATTTAGCAAAAAATAGACCCAAAATAACATCAGATATATGGCACTGTATCAGAAGCGTATAGCTCTATTCAGTCAAAGGATAATTGCCAATCTCCCTATATATTCCATCAGTCACACAGAGACGCTCACAGGCTCAGTATGGATTAGACAAGAATATAAAAAGTAGAAAAAGTGTACATTATCATCACATAGCAGGTATATATAGTATAGTTTAAACATTCTAAATCTCTGTAGATATTTGAGGAGGCACACACAGACACTCTCAGGCTCAGTATTGGATTACAACACAATCTAAAAAGCCGTAAAACGGTAATGGATCTTAAGAGTACAGCTGTACACAGTGTAGGTGTCATTGTTGTCAATCTCAGTATTTATTTCCACAGTCAGAAAATAACTCTCACTTGGTCAGTTTGGATTAGACCAGAATATAACAAGCAGTAAATGGGTAATGTATCACAAGTGTAGAGCTGTATACAGTGTTGGGGTAATTTTTAAATGTACTTCTAAATTGCAGGAGTAACCCATAGACACTCACATGCTCAGGATGGATCACACCACAATATAACAAGAAGATCCGCAAGAAATAATCACACATGTGGGACAATGTTCCAGGTGTCATAGAATCATAGAATCGTAGAGTTGGAAGGGACCTCCTGGGCCATCTGGTCCAACCCCCTGCTCAAAGCAGGATTCGCTAAATCATCCCAGTCAGATGTCTGTCCAGCCTCTGTTTGAAGACTTCCATTGAAGGAGAACTCACCACTTCTCATGGCAGCCTGTTCCACTCATTGATCACTCTAACTGTCAAAAAGTTTTTTCTAATATCTAATCTGTGTCCCCTCCCATTCAGTTTCATCCCATTGCTTCTAGTCTTTCCTTGTGCAAATGAGAATAAAGTTGATCCTTCTACAATGTGACAGCCCTTTAGATACTGTATTTGTAGACAGCTATTAAGTATCCTCTCAGTCTTCTCTTTTGCAAACTAAACATTCCCAAATCCTGCAACCTTTCCTCATAAGACAGGGTTTGCAGACCGGTCACCATTCTGGTCGCTCTTTTCTGAACTTGCTCCAGTTTGTTGATGTCTTTTTTAAAATGTGGTGCCCAAAACTGGACACAATATTCCAGATGAGGTCTGACCAAAGAGGAGTAGAGGGAAATAATGACTTCACGTGATCTAGACTGTATGCTTCTGTTAATACATCCTAGAATTGCATTTGCCTTTTTTTCTGCTGCATCACACTGTTGACTCATATTCAGTCTGTGATCTATTTGTATACCCAAGTCTTTTTCACATGTGCTGTCACTTAGCCCTATTCCTCCCATTCTATATATGCTTCTTTCATTTTTATTGCCCAGATGTAGTACTTTGCATTTCTCCCTGTTAAAAACCATTCTGTTAGTTGCTGCCCACTTCTCCAGTTTATTTAAATCTTTTTGAATCCTCTCTCTCTCTTCTCTAGTATTAGCTATCCCTCCTAGCTTTGTGTCATCAGCAAATTTAATCAGTTTACCCTCAATTCCTTCATCTAAATCGTTGATAAAGATGTTGAACAATACAGGGCCCAGGACAGAGCCCTGTGGTACCCCACTTGAGACATTCTTCCAACTGGATGTGCAGCCATTTACGACCACTCTTTGGGTCCGATCACTAAGCCAGTTATGAATCCACCTAACAGTTGCCTTGTCCATTCCATACTTAGTCATTTTTTCAATAAGGATTGTATGAGAGACTTTGTCAAATGCTTTGCTGAAGTCAAGATATACTATATCTACAGCATTTCCTTGATCCACCCAATCAGTGATACCGTCATAGAAGGAAATTAAGTTAGTCTGACATGACTTATTAGTTACAAACCCATGCTGACTCTGTTTAATCACTTCATTCTTATCCAGGTATTGACATACATGTTGTTTAATAATTTGTTCAAAGATCTTTTCTGGTATAGAAGTCAGACTCACCGGCCTATAGTTGCCTGGGTCCACCTTCTTCCCCTTTTTGAAGATAGGAACAACATTTGCTCTTCTCCAGTCTTCTGGCACTTCTCCTGTTCTCCAAGAATTTTCAAAGATTATGGAGAGGGGTTCAAAAATTTCTTCTGCTATCTCCTTCAGTACTCTGGGGTGTAATTCATCTGGACCTGGAGACTTGAATTCATTTAGGTTAGCTAAGTGTTTCCTCACTATCTTTCTGTTTATAGATATCCTGGATTCTTCTATTCCCTTAATAGGACAGTGAATAACAGTTGATGTTACATTTCCTTTCTGAGAGAAAACAGTTGCAAAATAGGAATTTAAAAGTTCAGCCTTCTCAACATCCTGTCTTACCATTTCATCATTTTCATCCTGTAAAAATCCTATAGCATCTTTGACTTTTCTTTTACTTTTGACATATCCCCAAAATCCTTTATTATTGCTTTTGACATATCTTGCAAGCCTCAATTCATTTTCAGCTTTAGATAATCTGATTTGTGCCCTGCAGGTTCTGCAGACAGCATTATATTCTTCTTTAGATATGCCTCCCTCTTTCCATTTTATAAACATTTTTTTCTTCCTTTTTAGCATGTGCTTAAGTTCTGTGTTCATCCATCCTGGTTTCCTTAAATGCTTCCTATTCTTCCCTCTTTTCGGAATTGTTAACAACTGTGCTTTGAGAATTTCATTTTTCAAGATTTCCCATCCCTCCTGGACATTTTTGTCTTTTAGGATATCCAGCCATTGGATCCCTCCAATTCTCTTTCTGAAGCCCTTAAAATCTGCCTTTCTGAAATCTAACCTTGACGTCTGAGTCTTCACAGGTCTTCCGCCTCTAGTTATCCAAAATTCTAAAATAGCATGGTCGCTACCTCCTAGGGTCCCAGCCACTTTTACCTCCTCAACCATTTCTTCCCTGTTTATAAGGATTAGATCCAAGGTAGTAGTTCCCCTTGTTTTCTCCCTTACCTTTTGGAAGATAAAGTTGTCAGCAAGAGAGGATAAGAATTTCCTTGACCTGTTAGTTTTGCCTAAGAGAGATTCCCAACAAATGTCTGGATAGTTGAAATCTCCTATGACAACTATGTCATATTTTTTGGAGAACTTGGCCATTTGATGCATAAAGAGTTCATCCATATCTTCAGCTTGCACAGGCGGCCTGTAGTAAATGCCTACAATGGTGTCCTTTCCATTGTTCTGTCCTTGTATTCTTACCCAAACAGTTTCCACAGAACTCCCAGTCTCTGAAGCTTCAATCTCTGTGCAGATATACGTGTTTCTAATATACAATGCGACACCCCCTCCTCGTTTATCAAGTCTGTTTCTTGCAAATAAGTTGTATCCTTCTAGTCTTGTATTCCAATCATGTGTATTGTCCCACCAAGTTTCAGTGATAACAATGACATCATATTTCTTTTCCTGTGTTAGTAGTTCCAATTCTCCTTGTTTGTTGCCCATGCTTTGTGCATTAGTATAGAAACATTTTAGTTTGTGATTGGTTTCTCTTTCTCCAATATTTTTATTAATTAGATTCTTTCGTCTTTGTTCTTAATGATACACTTAAGGCCCCGTCACACTAAGCGACTTACCAGCGATCCCGACACCGATATCAAGGTGTCAGGATCGCTAGTAAGTCGCTATGTGATCGCTGGTGAGCTGTCACACAGACAGCTTCATCAGCAATCAGCACAGCGATGCCAAGTGCCCGGCATCGCTTGCCACCGCTGTAAAAAATAGAATCAAAATAAAAAATATAGTTATTCTCACCTTCCGACGTCCCGTTCAGCCATCCTGCCTCCCTCCACGCTCCGGTCCCAGTGATCCTTTGCACGAATGACCGCGAGATGTCACGGTCTTGAGGGATAACAAAGTCTCGTGGTCATTCGTGCAAAGGATCACTGGGACCGGAGCGTGGAGAGAGGCAGGATGGCTGAACGGGACGTCGGAAGGTGAGAATAACTATATTTTTTATTTTTTTTATTATTTTTTACACCTGATCGCTGGTCTCCCGCCTGTCACACGCAGTGATGCGTGCTGGCCAGCGGGAGACCAGCGACCAAAGAAATGTCCAGAGGTTTCTTCCAGCGATCAGCGATACCGGCAGGGGGGCCGGTCGCTGATCGCTGTCACACACAGCGATCTCGCTGGTGAGATCGCTGTTACGTCACAAAAGTTGTGACTCAGCAGCGATCTCGCTACCGAGATCGCTTAGTGAGACGGGGCCTTTAGAGTGTTGGTTGGAGGAGGACTTCCTGGCAGAAAGGGTACAGTATCACCAGATACCAGGTATACATAGCATACTTTAAACATTAACAATGTACGTCTATATATCAGGAGTGGTGTTGAGCCACCCCGCTAGTGTTTTGGTTCGTCGCACAGGAGGCAAGTTCGTCGAATGTGGCAGGCAAACACAAACACATAGAAAACAATTACAAAACACCTTTAAAGGTGTCCCAAAGCAGACAAAATGCTCAGAAGACAAAAATAACATATGGAAAAGGGCAACTACATTTAGAAAAGAGATGGAGAAGTAAAAGGAGGAGGTGGAGGAGGTGGAGGAGACACAGATATAGGCTTGTCATGCCCTTATGAAGTCAAGAAAGGCTGGAATAAAAATGTAAAATACAAACCAAAAAAAAAAAATTCTGAAATCGAACACGATCGTATACCGTCGGACTTCCCACCAATAAATTATGCCAACAGCCGATGGGACGGCGTTATTCCCACGAACCTCCAAACTGCGTCCATGAAGGCAAAGTGTTTGGTTTCCGGGGGCTGTATGAAAGCAAAGCTGAACCTTAAAGGAATGTCCAAAAGGGCACCACCAGGAGTGGAGCCTGTGGCTTCACTGGACTCCACCCGGAAAACC
This sequence comes from Dendrobates tinctorius, assembly GCF_039654945.1. Taxonomy (NCBI): domain Eukaryota; kingdom Metazoa; phylum Chordata; class Amphibia; order Anura; family Dendrobatidae; genus Dendrobates; species Dendrobates tinctorius. Next base: position 2,025,764 of record NW_027361763.1, on the reverse strand, counting down.
ACAACCATGCCACCTCAAAAATAGATGCACACATTGAAAGCTTTGTCGATTGTGTGTGTGTGGTGTGGTATGTCCGTTTGTAGTTGTGCTAGCGATTTGTCAGCTTTATTCCGTTAACGAATGAGACTCCGGCACGCCCATGCGATACGCGTAAAGCTTACTAGAGGGATACACGAGGCTCTGGCACGCACGATCGAGCAATAACAGGGCTATCATGGCCTTCCATGTCCAGGGCTACATGCGCGCTACACTGAAAGGACCATCTTTTGTCGCTTACAGGTGCAGATAACCCGCTGAACACTGTTTGTGATGGGGATCTGGGATTCCAATAATTCGCCGTGAACGATGATTTCCCAGTAAGTGCAGGTCAACCGCAATTACGGAATTAGGCCTAACCGCCATTCCTGACAAAATGAAAAAATTACGTGTCCAAACCACAGGTGCTGTAGCTTGCTTAACAGCTCGGCAGCCGTTCTCAGGCCCAGTATGGATTTGCCAACATTGTAGAAAGTTGATAAAGGGTACAGTTTCACCGGATTACAGGTATGTATAGCATAGTTTACACATTAAAAACCTATGTCTATAGATCAGGAGGCAGGCTCAGACGGTCTCAGGCCCAGTATGGATTTGACCAGATTGTACAAAGTTGAGAAAGGGTACATTATCACTGGATTGCAGGTATATATAGCATAGTTTAAACATTTAAAATCTCCGTGTTCTCAGTATGGATTAGACAAAAAGTAGAAAAAGGAAATGTATTTGAAGCGTACACCAGTATACACTTTTGGTGGTATTTTTAAATCTTCATATATATTTCTGTCTCAGTAAGACAGTCCAGCCTCTCCGCAATAGGAAATGAGATGCATACAATTACTGACATAAAGTCTGGTGATTGCAGAAATCTAGGAATTAATAATCACAGGAAAAACTTCCATCACAATTCTCAGAGGCGATGCTGACCCTCAATTAATTTGTGTGTGAAGACAGCAAAAACATTTCTTTGTGAAGAAAGTGTTGCTGTATCGCAGTACCATTGATCCCATCAGCGTTACTCATCTCCATCAAATTTTTATCACAGGGAGAGATGTAAACATGTTGCTCACTGCCTATCATGATCACGTAACTTTGGAGTGCAAAAGACAGAAGCCACAGGCCGTAGGTGATTCTATGGGATTGGCATGAGAGGGCACATTTAAAAATGGGCGCCGGAATGTCACACGTCTGTGAGTAGGAAAACTGTGAAAGCTGATGATAAACCACCACTGCAAGTCCCTGTGAGTCGACGTCCATAAGAAATGGAAGGCATTGATCATCTGAAGCTAGAGCCCCGCCAGCGGGACAGGGCATAGCTACGTCTTAATCATCATCTATCAGTTCAACAAAATTGTAGTGGCAGTCCCAGTGAAGGATTTGACAGCCCAGACTACACAGTGGAGGAGCAGGGAGAGGTAAACATTGCAAATGCTGTGGCCTTGCCCAAGCAAGGGGGGCACACTCGTGGGCGTCGGTACTAGCACTGGGCCACTCATAGTACGGCGATGTGTCTGACGGCAGGTGTGCACCCCCAACGTCAGAGACACTTGATTGCACTATGAGGGACCCTGTGCCAGTGCCCGCGCCCAAGAGTCGGTCTACCCACCTGTCCAGGGCAACGGCACTCACACGGTTGCATGCGCTGGCTGGTGAACCCGGCCATGGGGGGGAGGCAGCCCAGTTAGGGAGGTTTACAAAATGGCATATGTTGATGTGGGACATTCAGCTGCTGCTAAAGGCGAAATTGGTCAAGTCCGAGGAAGAGGAGGACCAAAGCAAGCCATTTTTCTGGCAACCTATGTGTCATCAGGGTAAGGTGGGATAAAATCCTTGGAAACCCATGCGTGGTTCATTTTAATGAAGGTTAGATCATCCACATTTTGGGTCAACAGACGGGTCCTTTTTTCTGTCAGGATCCAGCTGCACTGAAGACTCTTTCCGATAGCACACTTGCAGTTGGGCAAGTGAGTTCCTGTAAGGCATATTGTGCCAATTCAGGCCAGGTGTCCAGTTTAGCGGCCCAATAGTCAAATGGGAATGACCTGTGAGGGAGAACATTGATATGGGACGAGAAGTAGTTTGTAACCATAGTTGACAACTGCTGTCTCCTGTCACTTTCAATCGATGCAGTATTACCAGTTGTGTGAACGGGACTTGAAAAATCAGTCCACAACATGGTCATGAAACCCCTGTCTCCAATGCCACTTCTGATGTGTGCACCACGAACACCTCTTCCAAGCTGCCCCCGGCCCCTACGGCTTGTGTGAGAACCATCACCACTGCTGTGTGCTGGGAATGCCTCAACCAACCGGATTACAAGAGTTGCTTGTTTGTTAGCCAATATTAGGTCAAGGTTCTCCTGTGGCATTATGTTTTGGAATTTGCCTTTATAGCGTGGATCCAGGATGCTGGCCAACCAGTAGTCGTCATCGTTCATCATTTTGGCAATGCGGGGGTCCCTTTTTAGGATCTGCAAGGCATAATGTGACATGTGGGCCACTGCGAGTGCTGGGTGGAGGAGCACTTTCTGGCAAATCCACATCCCTCCAGTCACGCACAAAGCCTGTACCAGACCTTGCCACACCAACATTTTCTCTTGCCCCACGAGAAGCATCCTCCTCCCCTAAATAATCGTCCCCATCATCATCCTCCTCCTCCTCCTCTTCCTCTTCTTCCTCCACCTTGTCCAGGAGAGGTCCCGGAGCAGACAATGGCTGACTGTCATCAAGGCTTCCCTCCTCCTCAACCTCGCCTGCAGACGCCTGCTCCTTAATGTGCATCAAAGTTTGCATGAGCATATGCCTAAGTGGGATACTCATGCTTATGATGGCATTGTCTGCGCTTACCAGCCGTGTGCATTCCTCAAAACAATGAAGGACTTTACAGAGGTCTTTAAGCTTTGACCACTGCCCACCTGTCAACTCCATGTCTGCCCTCAAAGTGCCTGCCCGTGTATCCTCGCACAAATGCATTATGGCCTGCCTCTGTTCGCAAAGCCGCTCAACCATATGCAGGGTGGAGTTGCACCTTGTTGCAACGTCGATAATTAGGCAGTGCTTGGGTAGGTGGAGCAATCGCTGCAGCTTCTGCATACAACTGGAGTGAACCGGCGACCAGTGGATGTGCGAGCACAGTCTTCGAACCTTATGGAGCAGGCCTGTTAACTCCAGATAATTATTGAGGAAGCACTGCACCACCAGGTTCAAGGTGTGAGCCAAGCAAGGTATGTGTCTGTATTTTGAAAGGGCTATGCCTGCCTCAAAATTCCGGCCGTTATCACTAACTACCTTGCCTGCCTCAAGATGTAGACATCCCAGCCATGACTCAGTTTGTCGCTGAAAGTAGTCGGCCAGTACCTCCGCGGTGTGTCTGTCGCCCAAACACATCATCTTCAACACAGCCTGCTGACGCTTTGCACTAGCTGATCGATAGGGGGACACCTCGTGTGCAACACTGGCAGCTGCGGATGGAGTGCTCGTGCGACTGCGCTCTGTGGATGAGCTTTCGCTTCTGGAGGAGGAGGAGGAGGGCTGAATGCCTACAGCCAACTGTTTCCTATACCGTGGGCTAGGCAGCACAGTCCCACCACCGCTGTCCCCTGTGGACCCTGCATCCACCACATTAACCCAGTGCGCAGTGATGGACATGTAACGGCCCTGGCCATGCCTACTGGACCATGCATCAGTTGTGAGGTGAACCTTTCCACTCACTAATTGCTTGAGTGCATGGACAATGCGATCTTTCACATGAAGGTGAAGGGCTGGGATGGCTTTGCGAGAAAAGACGTGCCGACTGGGTAGGTCATAACGTAGTACTGCGTAGGCCATGAGTTTGCGGAAAGCTTCACTTTCAACCAACCGGTAGGGCATCATCTCTAACGAGATTAGCTTGGCAATGTGGGCGTTCAAACCCAGTGTACGCAGATGAGAGGATGAGTACTTTCTTGTCCTACTCATAGTCTCTGGTAGGGTGAGCTGGACTTGAGAGCTACATATGGTGGAACTAGCGGTGGACTTGGTGATGATGGAGATGGAGTTGTTGTTCTTTCTGATGGCCTAGATTCAGTCTTTCGTTGATATAACATTGCGATTCCCTGACTGTTTGGCCTTTCGATGACACCTCAATATTTGCTGCTGGTGGTGTGCTAAGCGGTAGGCTTACAGTGGGGGAAACAATGTAGCGTTGCTGACTACCTTCTTTGGGAGCAGTTGCACATGTGGTACATGAGGTTTGGTAGTCCGTCCACGCTTGCAAGTGCATGGTGGTTAAATGTCTAAGCATGCAACTGGTATTCAAATTTCTCAGATTTTTCCCTCGGCTAAAGGTCTTTGCACACTTCTTACAGATAACCTTTGCCTGATCATTAGGATTTTGTTCAAAAAAGTGCCACACTGCACTCTTCCTACTATGGAAGACATTTTGAGGCCTTGCACGCTGTGCTATTTTGACCATCTGGCCAAGCTGTCCTGCAACTCGTTTGGTTTTTGTAACCCGTTTTTGGACTGCTCTGGGCCTGCCAGATAACAGGTGTTGCAATGTCGATGCCTGCTGCGGATGCTCCTCCTCCTCTTCTTTGCTATTGGCAGCGGCACCCTCTGCCCCCAATGGATGCCAATCTGGGTCAACAACTGGGTCATCCATCACCTCCTCTTCAATGTCATGTGCACCTTCCTCTGTGTCACCGTGTATGGTGGTATAGTATGCGGGATGGGGCACCTGAGATTCATCAGGGTCAGATTCTGGCTCAGTACACGGCGAGGACAATGTTGAGCTCTGAGTGAATGTACCAGCAGATAAATCTAGCAGTGGCTGTGCATCAGTGCACTCCATGTTAGATTCATCTTGGCCTGGGGAATTCACGATTTGACTAGATAACCCAGGCATGGTATGAGAAAAGAGCTCCATGGAGTAATCTGTAATGTGGCCTGCCGCATCCTTCACTTTTGGTAAGGGTGAAGGACACAAGGAAAGGTGTTGTTCCTGACCAGGAGCCTCCACAGTGCTTTTATTTTTTGAAACTTCAGAAGAGGAGGCGATAGAGCTGGAGACTGTGTCAGCAATGTAAGACAAAGCTTGTTCCTGAAGCTCCGGCTTTAAAAGCGGTTTACCTACTCCCAGAAAATGTAGCCTACGAGGCCTTGTGGAGCCAGACAATGACGCAGGCTCACCACCTCCTGCCTTAGGTGCTATTGTGCTTTTGCCACAACCAGCAGAAGCACCACTACCAACACCACCGTCAGGACCAGCTGGCAACCTCCACCCATTTCCACGGCCTCTTTCACCATACTTCTTCATTTTTTTGAAAAAGGTAACGAAAATAACAACAGCTATATGGTACTGTAAAACAAGGTAGAGGGTCTATATAGTATTGGTGAGAATTTGAAGCTCACTGCAGATTGGAGGGCGCTGAACTATTGTCTCAGACCCAGTAGAGGTTATACCGCAATGTGATAGGCAGAAATTGGCTGGTGTATGAGAAGGCAGAAGCAGTATATAGTATTGGTGAGAATTTGAAGCTCACTGTAGATTGGAGGACGCTGAACTATTGTCTCAGGCCCAGGACAGATTACAACGCAATGTGACAGGCAGAAATTGGCTGGTGTATGAGAAGGCAGAAGCTGTATATAGTATTGGTGAGAATTTGAAGCTCACTGTAGATTGGAGGACGCTGAACTATTGTCTCAGGCCCAGTAGAGATTATACCGCAATGTGTCAGGCAGAAATTGGCTGGTGTATGAGAAGGCAGAAGCAGTATATAGTATTGGTGAGAATTTGAAGCTCACTGTAGATTGGAGGACGCTGAACTATTGTCTCAGGCCCAGGACAGATTACACAGCAATGTAACAGGAAGAAATTGGCTGGTGTATGACAAACTACAAGGTGTATATAGAATTGGGCAGAATTGGAATCTCCCTAGAGTGTAGGTCTGTAAGAAAGGGCAAACTCCTTGGCTTTTTCTTACAGAGTCACACACAGATAGCTTCATTTTGGCCGCTGACCTAGTATCAAGCGCAGTTGAGATTACACCGTAATGTCACAGGCAGAAATTGCCTAGTGTATGACAAACTACAAGGTGTATATAGAATTGGGCAGAATTGGAATCTCCCTAGAGTGTAGGTTTGTAAGAACGGACAAACTCCTCGGCTTTTTCTTACAGAGTCACACACAGATAGCTTCAATTTGGCCGTAATAACAGCCGGTACACGGTACTGTGTGAGGAGTGTACACCGCTGTACGGTGTGTCAAAAAAAGAACGCTCAGTAACTCACCAGGACAAACAATAAAATTTGGATTGCTTTGAAAAAAGCAGTTTGCTCAGTAGTGTGAAAACAGCAATGCAGCTATCAGGGAGCCTTAAAAGGCAGCCTAATAACCAACAGAGCTAATGCACCAAAATATAGCCTCCCCTTGCACTGCACAGTAACTGGTGTGTTGTACAGGCAAAATCGCTAGCAGCAGAAGCAGTTTTTGGTATCTTCTTCCCTTCCCAGCGCTCTCCCTACAGAATCAGCAGCAGCAGCTCTCCCTATTCTGAGATCAGCATAAGTAAGATGGCAGTCGGCGTGCACGCCCTTTTATACCCCCTGTGATGCCACACAAAGCAAGCCAATCACTTGCATGCCCTTCTCAAACATGGTGGTGACCGCTGCCTATGTCATCATGCTGCCCACAGTGTCCGTTCTTCCTGATTGGCTGAAAAAGGGTGCTAAAGCATCTTTTGAAACGTGACTTTGGTGCTAAAGTCGCCGACCTCGTGGACGACCTCACGCTAAAGTCGGGTTTCGTTTCATGAAACCCGACTTTGGCGAAAGTCGGCGACTTTTGAATTTTTTCGACCCGTTTCACTCAACTCTACTGATGACATAAAATTACCCTCCACCCTGGAGTCCATGCAAACCTCCACTGCCGAGTGGAAGAGCCGAACTCAAGTGTCCCCTTAAAGGACAGCTTGGAGGAAAACTTTGCAGTATCTAGTAAGCCTCCTCTCACAGCCACTAGACGCGAGCATTTCCCTGCCGCTTGTGGACACTTGTTTGCAAGGTGACCAGGCTGCCAGCAATGGTAGCAGACCACGGGTGCTCGAGCAGACCGAGATTTGGACCCTGCGCAAGACACCTCCATGGCCTCTTGGGAGTCAGACACCTGATCGGAAGGTTCCAGAGGTCTATGAAAAGTCGGTGCCAACCTAAAACTCTGGCCAGACTGGGACCACTCCATCCCTCGTTCCGTAAAACGAAGGTCTATACGGGTGGAGACGGTAATGAGCTCCTCCAGTGTGGCGGGATCCTCCTTGGTGGCCAGGGCATCCTTTACATGGTCAGCCAGCCCCCTTCAGAACACTGGAACAAGGACCTTGTTGGGCCACTTCTGTTCTGAGGCCAGTGTCCGGAACTGGATGGCATAATGACGGACCAAGGACGAGCCCTGTGTCAATGCCAGCAGCTGGAGCGTGGAGTCATGGGTGACCCGTGGTCCCAAAAAGACCTGCCTCAGAGAGCCCAGGAAGTGCGAGGCACTCTGAACCACATGATCTCCTCATTCCCCCAGCAGTGTGGCCCACTCCAAGGCCCTGCCCGACAGGAGGGAAATAACAAATTCCACCTTAGCCCGCTCGGAGGGGAATCGTGTAGCCACTAGCTCTAGCTGTATAATGCACTGGCTCACGAAACCCCTACAAGACGCACCATCACCCGAGAACTTCTCGGCAGTGGAAGGCAAGACAAAGGCGGGGCAGGGATAGCAGTGGACACACGGGATAAAGCCTCTGTGGCTGCCCGAGCAGCGACCACAGCAACATACACAGCTGAGGTTGAGCGATTGAGAGCCGCCAACCTGCTCTCCAGCTTCTGGATGTACCTCTGGAGACATTGCTCGCCCGCCATTACTAGCCAGACCCTGGCGCTAGTATAATGTTATGGGCTTGCGGAACGCACCAAATAATAAAGATGGAATAAGGTGCATTCGCAGCCTGGGGTCCACCGTGCAGACATGACAAACTGCTGCTCATAATGGCGGACGCAATATGGAGTAGCACTAACACCGGCCGGTAACCACTGGCCCGGTATGAAAGGAAGTAGACTCTGTTACCTCACAGAGCCGCACTACCACTCAACATAAATGTTAACCTGTTAACCTCACAGGACTCGGAAAGGTGAACACTCATTAAGAGACACAGGACTCTGCCCAAGGACACAGGGTTAGAGTCCCTCTAGTCCCATTAGCGTTTGACACCGTAACTGCGATATATCAACAAATTGGTGAGATCCCTCACCCGATAGATATCATAAGAGGATATTCATAATACAAATTGTTACACCTACACAGATAAATGAATAACCCCAAATACAAATACATATTTGTACAAATTACAAATTTATGTACAAGTACAAATGTACAAATTTATGTACAAGTACAAATTTATGACGAACTTTGACACTCTCAGTGCTGGAATGAATGTGTCGCATGGATTTATGTCTTTTTACATCAATTAAGGAATTTCCTTTTAAAACCTTGCGGGGCAACACAGAACTAGACCCCAATCAGAGGACCATAAAACATCCAGACTCCTTATCTATGAACTGGTCCAATGTTTATATTTATGTTTCTCCCTCTCCCATATTGATAGTTCTGCTTCATGTCACTTGTCTTATCTATTGCATTTTTTCTAGGCTGTATTGTGCATAAATATGTGACTTCAGATTTTGTATTAGTCTAGCCTGATGAAGAGACCTGAGTAGTCTCGAAAGCTTGCAATGTGTTACCATCTTTTCAGTTAGCCATTAAAAGGTATCAACTACTGAGGACTCTCAATCCTGAATATTTTTCTATCCACTGGCTAACACGGTACAAAGATATACATCTTTCCTGTAACCCCAAATACAAAACCAAATGAATGGAAATATTAAAATATTTTATTGAATACTCTTATTAAAAAGACAAAAGGAATTAAACCAGCAACAATGGACATATATAATACCATAAACATTAGGCGTTACATGGTGGACATGGGGCAGATATAATTAGATAACATAAAATCCTCATGGAACAAAGCATAAAGTGCAATATAGTGAACAGATACATCTGAAAAAAATGCATAATATGTAAACAAGGTATATATACCAGTATAAAGTGCCCAATGCCTCTCCAACTCCAACGTACGTTTCGCCTGATGTGGCTTTCTCAAGGAGTGAAGTGACAATGAATATGGGGAGGTTTGTATATGTTACACGGTCCAATGAAGAACAATAGTTCCCACATATTTAATTAATTAAACAAAACGTTTATAATTTTAGTGATCAGGTCCCAAATATAGAGTTGTACGCCCCAATGGAATGACGCAGTCAGAACAAACTGAAAAAAATATATATATTAACAAGACACACATCACATCCCATATGATGCGTTCCACAGTGGAACGCACGCCACCGCCGATATCGCGGGACCCGGAAGCCACGTCATATGCTGCAATAGCAGGAAACATGTAGCGCAGACAGGATCAATGTACCCAAAACCGGAAGTTACGTTTCACTATCGATGCATCCCGGGATGAAGTGTGCATCACCAATATCTCCCCCGGAGGCGGAAGTTGTGGATACCATAGCAACACTCCCACTTAATAAATACACTAATAGAACAAATTAGAGCCAATGTAAAATACTAATACCAACGGGGGACACTAGAAGTGCATAAAAGAGATTGGTAATAGAGAAAAAATAATGATTATTGTAATACCGATAGACGGGAAACCGGATATGACGTGTCGCAACTTTTCAATGGCAGATGAGCAGACATATTATATGACATCTGAAGAGAACATATCTCCTATACCACAATATAGACACAATAAACAGGAATAGTCTATCGTAATCGATAGTAGATGTCAATACCTCAAGCATCTAAAGTTTAGTCTCATATCAATATACAACGGTGAATCACCGATGACATATGAACTGAAACCAAAAACCAAAGAAAAAAACTAATAAAACAAAAAATAATAATACATCAAATATGTGGGACAAAAAAACATAGGAAAAGGAATACAATAAGGTGAAAAAATACATATATATATTAACACTAAAATACCTATAGAAAACAAAAGTGCAAAGTGTAGTGATCACACGTGCGCTCGAGTGAACTAAAGTGAACACAAAAGTGATACCAAATTTTATAATTATCAATAATTTATTAATTTAATGAATAATAAATAAATACATAATTAATTCGTGCAAGGTACAATATGATAAAGATGCATTCCTTTTCAAGAAGGTCCAAGAACCGGGTACGAGCTAAAGCAGTTCCCCCGTTGGTATTAGTATTTTACATTGGCTCTAATTTGTTTTATTAGTGTATTTATTAAGTGGGAGTGTTGCTATGGTATCCACAACTTCCACCTCCGGGGGAGATATTGGTGATGCACACTTCATCCCGGGATGCATCGATAGTGAAACGTAACTTCCGGTTTCGGGTACATTGATCCGGTCTGCGCTACATGTTTCCTGCTATTGCAGCATATGACGTGGCTTCCGGGTCCCGCGATATCGGCGGTGGCGTGCGTTCCACTGTGGAACGCATCATATGGGATGTGATGTGTGTCTTGTTAATATATATATTTTTTTCAGTTTGTTCTGACTGCGTCATTCCATTGGGGCGTACAACTCTATATTTGGGACCTGATCACTAAAATTATAAACGTTTTGTTTAATTAATTAAATATGTGGGAACTATTGTTCTTCATTGGACCGTGTAACATATAAAAACCTCCCCATATTCATTGTCACTTCACTCCTTGAGAAAGCCACATCAGGCGAAATGTAAGTTGGAGTTGGAGAGGCATTGGGCACTTTATACTGGTATATATACCTTGTTTACATATTATGCATTTTTTTCAGATGTATCTGTTCACTATATTGCACTTTATGCTTTGTTCCATGAGGAATTTATGTTATCTAATTATATCTGCCCCATGTCCACCATGTAACGCCTAATGTTTATGGTATTATATATGTCCATTGTTGCTGGTTTAATTCCTTTTGTCTTTTTAATAAGAGTATTCAATAAAATATTTTAATATTTCCATTCATTTGGTTTTGTATTTGGGGTTATTCATTTATCTGTGTAGGTGTAACAACCGTAACTGCGATGCCAGAACTAATAATTTAATTGCACCACGTACGCACTGCACCGGTTCGGCGGATGCCACTAACCATCCTGAGCAGGGAGACAAGCACTTGACTTGCGGACAGCGCCGCTGCGAGGAATGCTGCTGCTCTTGAGGTACAGTGGTGCCTTGTCTTGAATGGCACTATCTGGCGCTAACGCTAGTGTGGAGAGCGGGATGATCTGTAGCATATAGCTTATGCCACTACTGGCGCTGACTCTATCACCCTAAACCCTAACTCATACACAACTGAGGGTAGGGGTTTCATAATGAGTCAGTCACCAGTCTTATACATCCATCATAACACACACCTAGCCATCAGAGTCTATACTAGCGCATGGCTGAGCAGCCATGCGACTCTTTCATAGCGGCATCCTTCCCAGTGGACCAATCAGAGCAGGAACGGGACCTGCGCATGTGACCTCTGACCTCCAATGAGAGGTCGTCCCACGGGCTTGCTCAGTAGGCAAAATACAGGACTTAGTCCCTGGAGCGTCTGCTTGCCGCCGACTCAAGCATGGTGTTACAGCAGAGCCTGTAGGAGCAATCAGACGCCTAGCATTAGCCTGGGCAAGATGCCGAGACTGACGTCTCTGCTGAGCAGGAATCTTTGTGGCTGCAAAGGAATGGGAGATCGCAGAGGACAAGGCTTGAGATTCCCCCTGTGCAGTGGGGGAAACTCGATGCCTAACACACCCTTTCTCAACAGTAAGGACTTATTCAATCGAACCCAGCTTTTTATTAGTCTCTGGTGTTTATCAGCATTCAACGCCTTCGTGAAGATGTCATTTCTTCAGTAGGACAATATTTTAACTTCAAGACTCCTTGTTCCTGATGATCTCTCAAGAAATGATACTTCACATCAATAATGCTTGGTTCTTGGATTGACTCTTTCCATCTGAGCAAGAACAAGACATCCTTGATTGTCCTCTTTCAATTTTGTCAGTTCCAACTGTGGTTGTCCTAAGTCTGTCAACAATTGCCTTAACCACAGAATTTCTTGACTTGCATGTGCCGCGGCAACATACTCTGCTTCTGTTGAAGACAGTGTCACAATTGACTGTTTCTTACTTGTCCAACTTATTGGCCCACCTGAGAGGAAAAAAATATGTCCACTGGTAGATCTTCTGTTAGTTGGATCTCCAGCCTAATCTGCATCAACTTATCCTGTTAAAATACAATTATCACTTGTGGGTAGTTTGAGCTTAACGTTAATAGTTCCTTTCAAATAACGCATTACTCTCTTCACAGCATTCCAGTCAGCTTTATTTGGTTTTGACACCTTTCTACTCAGGATTCCTACTGCTGCGATTTCTGGCCTTGTAACAGTCGCTAGATACAGTAGTTTTCCTATTGCAATTCTGTACTCTTCATTATTTGGTAACATATTTTTCTCACTATACATCTCTTTAAGATAATTAGTTTCCATTGGAGACTTTACTGTTTTTGCATCCTTCAATCCAAATTTTTCTGCTATGTCTTCAATTATGTTATTTTTATTCAGTAGGATACTTCCATCTTCTTCTCTTTCTACCTTTATTCCTAGGAACTGTTTCACATTTCCCAAGTCTTTGATTTTGAAATGTCGCTTCAGGATTTTTAGAATGTTTCCGTTATCCCTTTCTTGTTCAGAACAAATCAAAATGTCGTCTACATATATGAGTACATAAATCCATCTATTCATCAGCCTTTTTGTATACAAGCATGGATCAGCTTTGCTTCTTTGAAATTTTTCATTTGTGAGCACTTCCGTGATTTTGTCATTCCGTGCTTTACCTGCTTGCTTTAAACCATATATGCTTTTCTGTAGTTTGCAAACTTTGATTGGGTTTCTTTCATCTTTGAATCCTGGAGGTTGTTCCATGTAAATGTCTTCTGGTAAATCTCCATTCAAAAATGCTGTCTTTACATCCAGATGTATCAGTTCCATCTGTTTCATTGCTGCAACTGTAAGTAAAGTTCTTATTGTAGTATGTTTTACAGCTGGAGCAAATGTCCCATCATAGTCTTCTCCATATTTTTGAGAATACCCTTTAGCTACGAGACTTGCTCGGTATCTTTCAGGTGTGCTATCTGTTTGGTATTTTACTTTAAAAATCCATTTACATCCTATGGCTTTTCTTCCTTGTGGTAAATAAGTCAGTGTCCATGTATTTGAGTCATGCATGGATTTCATTTCTGTTTCTGTTGCTTCTAGCCATTAATTATCTTCTTCTTTAGGGAGTTTAGATATGTCTTCCCAAGAGGTAGGTTCATAAATTTTACTTGTGCTTGTCTTGTATGAGAGACGTTTTGGTGGTTTACCTTTGTTTTCTCTCATTGAACGTCTTGGTTCTATGTCTGTTTGTAGTTGTATTTCTTCATTTTCAGTATTCTGTTCTTCATCAATTTCAACTACTTTCTCATCAGATATTGCTTCAGCTATGTCACTACTGTTTCTCTAATTTTTTGCGTCAACTGAAAACATGACATCTTTATTTAAGTCTTCAAAGTCCGTGACTTTATCTGTGTTGTTTTGGGATCTAGGATTCTGTATCCTTTGCAATTTTCACTATATCCAGCAAATATTCCCTCCATGGATCTGTTTTGAAGTTTGGAACGTTTTTCTGTTGGAATGAATGTAAAAACTTTACATCCAAAAACTTTTAAATGATTGACACTTGGTTTCATACCTTGCCACAGTTCATATGGAGTTTTCTTCAGTTTTCTGGAAAAAAAAGTCTGTTCTGTAGATATGTAGCTGTCATTGCTGCCTCACCCCAATATTTCTCTGGTTGTTTTGATTCTGTCAGCATACATCTCATCATTTCTGTCAGAGTTCTGTTTTTCCTTTCTGCTACTCCATTTTGTTCAGGTGTGTATGGAACAGTTTTCTGGTGTTCTATTCCATTCTGTCTTAACTAGTTTTCTATTTTGTGACCTGTAAATTCACCTCCAGTATTACTTCTGATGACAATTGGCTTCCTTTGAAATTTGTTACTCGACCTTGTTATGTAGTCTACAAGTTTATCAAAAACTTCACCTTTGTTCTTAATTAAGTATGTGACTGTGTATCTTTAGTATTCATCTATGAAAGTCACCATGTATCAATTTCCTCCTGATGTAGTCACTTTCATGGGTCCACATACTTCAGTATGCACCAAATCAAGTGGTCTTTTGCTTTTCATCACACTTTCTTTTGGAATAGATATTCTTGTGGCTTTAGATTTGATACAACATTCACATCTTAGGGTGATTGAGCAATCTGATATCTTTAGATCTTTTGTCAATTCTTTTCTTTGTAGTTCCCTTATACTGTCAGGGTGACTGTGTCTGAGACGTCTATGCCAAACGTGAATACAGTTCTTGTGATCATGTGTACATACCTTCATCTGTTCCTTTGGTGTGTCAAGATGATATAATTGCTCATCTGCCTTGACATTGGTTATCACCTTGTTTCCTGCTAGAATTGCACACTCATTGTCTTTGAATTTTACAGTAAGTCCATTGGCTGTTAAACGCTTCACAGATAACAATCCGCCTTCCAATATTGGAAAATAGAACACATCCTGTACAAGTATCTTTGAATCTTGTCCGAACTTGTTTGAATAGTTTAGCATACCTTGTCCGATACCTTCTGCGGTTATTTTACTTCCATCTGCAAGATAAATGGCTTCTTTCTTATCTAAATCAAGATCAGTGAAGAAATTCTTGTCACTTGTCATATGACTCGCTACTCCTGAATCAATAAACCAACCAAGTGATGATTTCTTGTCTGTTTCTTTAAATTTGCCATTCCAATTATTCTCACATGAATCAGAAATTGTGTTTTTCACTGTCTGTGTATGCTCTTTATGTTGTAATTTTTGTTGTTCTGCTTTCCATATGGTACAGTCTTTCTTTAAATTACCTTTTTCCTTACATCTGAAACATTCTCTTGTCTCTTTATTATAGATTTTTTTAAATTCTGCAGCTTTAAGAGCATTTCCACTGTCCTTTTCAGTAGAAGAATCATTTACTTGTTCTTTTCTTCTCTGATATTCATCTATTAGTCTTGTTTTCACAAAATCTAATGTGATGTCCGTTTCTGGTCTTGTCTCAAGGGCATTTATCAAGGCTGTATACGAATCTGGTAAACTACACAATAATATTGCTGCTACATGACTTTCTTTAATGTCTTCGCCAATAGACCTTAGCTGTGATATTATTTTCATCACTGACAATATGTGCTTCTGCATGTCGTCATTTGCACTCAATCTCATACTGCAAAGCTTTCTTAATAGAAATAACTTGTGATTTAAGCTGGGTCTTTCATGTAATTTTCTTAATGCTTCCCACATTCTTTTCGCTGTTTCTTCTTTTCTTATGTGTATTAATTGAGCATCATCCACTAATAAGCTAATGGTGGCTCTTGCTTTTCTATTTTTCTTATCCCATATCTGATTATCTTCATCAGGTCTCTCAGTAATGATTACGTCCCATAAATCATCCTTAGATAACAACATATCTACTTTGAATTTCCTTAACTGATAATTTTCACTGTTCAGCTTAGCTACTGTGAGCTTCAACTCAGTGCTCAACATCATTTTTAAATAGTCTTACTTGTTTTAGAGAGTTGTAGTGAAGATATTCTTCTTTCTTCTTGACAGTTCATGTATATCCAGTGTGTGTGGTTATTCTCTGTAATTATCTTATCTCCAGTGTGCGGGCCTCCAGTTCCTGGGATCATGAATTCCTTTGTCCCTCTGTATCTGGATTTTTTCAGCCTCCATTCACTGGGTTTTATCTCCTTCTGTTTACAGAGCTTATCTGGTTCTCTGGTGTCCTTGGTTATTGCCTGGGGCTATTGCCTGGGATTTTTTGTGCCTGGGCCCATAACCTGTGGCAGAGTGCATCTTCTGAGAATCACCACCGGTACATAAGAGAACTTCACTGAGCAAGTTATCTTAAGTTAACAGTATTTACTTCATATGGGTAAACATGAGATAGGAATTCAGTAGCACACAGTCCGTGCTGCTGCTATAACATACTCAAAGCAAAAGTAAAAAAAACAACAACAATAGAGAACTTCCCTCCCCACAATATAGCAAACATATAACTTCACACTATCGCCATCTGCTGTCAGGCTAGTGTAAAGTCCTCCCTTCACTTATAATAAGTCCTGATCTGTTGCATATGTCAACAATATGAACATCTGCACCGGAGGAGAAACTCTGAATGTATCCATACATCGGAGTGAGCTGATGATAAATAGCTTCCCCTTCTGTTCTCCTCCCACAGAGTATTCATTGTATAAAAGTAATAAAACATTTATTAATTATATAACTTTGGTATTGCTATAATCACACTTTCCCACAGAATGAAGCTGACACTTTATTTCTATAGCACATGAAGAGCAGAAAAGGGAAAGGTCAAAACACTGAAGTAAAACACTTATTCTCACAGAACTCGGAAGTTGCGACAGTCCGGTCTCGGCAGTGATGCCAGAATGATGGGATCATAGAATGAGCTATGTCCACCCACCCAAGTCAAGAAAATATAGTCAAGAAATTTTCTCCAGTCACTGACTTCAGACCATTTTTGATGTGGACAGATGACAATTGGGGGATGCGCCTATATCTTTATCGGACGAACACCTCTTAATGAATTAGGTGAATTGTACGCTCGTGATTCATTAACACCTAATACCAGTCGTAATGAATCACTCTATTGCTTCCTTCACAATGGTGTTACCCACTTACTATCCAGACACAGTAGTGACTCCTCCTTAGGTAATTCCGTACTAAAAATGATTGACATCTAGTGCCATGGAACAATGCACTTACACAAGCCATCTTGTAGGTGTCACTGTACAGGATTATGAAGTTTAAAGCTCCTTATTGCCACCTGGTGGATGAGAGAAGTAGTGCGTCACATGATATTGTGGATGGAAAATGCAGTCTGACATGTAACAACAGCAGATAATAACCATCATGGAGTGACACCGCTCTGCGCTTCACCTGCTCATCTACACCAATCATTAATATACATATGGTGTTTTACGCAAATGAGAAATCGCTGGTCAGCTGTAAACCCTTTTAGCTTACTAATAAAAAAGTATATATTTTAAAAATTGTGCCGATATAAAGTAGGCATGTGGGAAATGTTATTTATTAACTATTTTGTGTGACATCACTTTCTGATTTAAAATAAAGGGCATACAAATAAGTTTTTGAAAACAGCAAAATGCTCCAAATTTTCACCAAATTTCTGATATTTTCACAAGCACATGCGAGTCACATCAAAAAAATGTCACCACTGTCAAGAAGCACAATATGTCACAAAAAAAAACAATCTCAGAATCACCGGGATCCGTTGAAGTGTTCCAGATTTATAACCACATAAAGTGACAGTGGTCAGAATGGTAAAATTTGGCCTGGTCAGGAAAGAGAACACAGGCTCGGGGGTGAAGGGGTTAAAATTATATTTGAGAGAAAACTGAGTAACCAAAATCCATTAGGGATGAGAAATCATAGAAAAAGATTATCCAGACTTGACTTTTATTGTAATTAATGAATATGGTGTAACAGATAAAGATTATGATACCTCAGGGGGTCTCGCTGTGCAGCATTTCTTTGGGATTCCTCTATGGGATCTCACTCTCATAAAGCAAATATATCTCCTACCTAGATTAATGGCTGCAGTCCACTAGCCAGGAGAGATATTCTCTGGACAGTTATAGATGTCAGTCCAGTCTCGGCAGCAGCACCACTAGAGGTGATTAACATTCACTCATATCCTCCCCGACATGTTTCGCCATGACTGGCTTCATCAGTGTCATTCATGAATTTCATCATTGCGTTCTCATTGTCCATGTGTCATCACTGGCTGATCCCGACAATCCCACCCTTTCCTCCTCTCTTTGATCTGACACTTTTCTTTAGGTTCAATTTATTTTACATATGAATCTAAATGTGTTTTATTTGTTATGTTCATGTTCTACAGACGTCCTTGTAAAGACCATTTATTGGCCGAAACGCTGATCGGGATCTGTCTTTCCTTTCTTTCCGCATCCAAATAAAAAATATATAATTGCAGCAAAAAATTGTCTTCTTGTGTCTCATTCCGTGCCGAGGTCTTGGTTACACCACTCCGCACTATATAACTTACTCTAACTGCACCCCTGATCAGGAGTTTGGGGGGTCCGGCAGGTGCAGGAGCCCCCGATGACTTCTCCTCAGGTCTCTAGTAGATTTTCACACTTAATCCTGACTGTATATATAACAGATATTTGGAGAGATCAGTGATGTGTCTGTGATTCTATACCAAGACATCACTTACAGGTTATTCCTAACTTATATGGAAGCTGTGAAGACGCCGCACAGATATCAGGTCTTACAATACCGCTGTGTTTCAGGAATATTAACATACAGATGTAGCAGAGCTAAATGTGACCATAAAAATCTATAACCATGGAAATTGCAATAAATTACTAAAAACTCTTATTCTGAAACTTCCGGGAGGTGGATCCTCGCGATGGCCGCGTTTTAGAAGAGCTCCCTGGCCGTGAGGAACAAATTGATCCCATATTCAGAGCGGGGACACTGATCAGCCGGGATAGGCACCGGACAATAGTCCTCATCTGAGGACACAGCTCTAAGGTTAATCTGGAGTCACAAGGTGCACACAGTGCCGCAGAGCTCCAAAGGACCAAGGAGTAGGGGACAGAGGAAGAGGCACAAGCTGCACGGCCCCTCACAGCTCCGGACGGAGCACACCTGTTGTGGCCCCAGACTCACCAGGGCCTACATACCTGACGGCAGCTTGAGGGAGCTTTGCCAACACCGGAGGAGACCAGGTTCAGTGGCAGTCCCAAGCCACTGGCAGTGAGTGTTGGGAGAAAGTCCCACGTGGGCTGACACCATCTTAGATTGGGAGATACAGTTTGCAGACTGCACGGAGTCTCTGTGCAGCGCTTCCTGTGTGGGGAGGTAGACCTGACAAAGGAATCTGCTTTTAATAAAAGGCAGAGGGAATAATTCAGTGTAGAAATAGAAGCACTGAGAAGGAAAAAGGGTGCCGTATTATTATCATTATTATTTATTGTTATAGCGCCATTTATTCCATGGCGCTTTACATGTAGGGAGGGGTATACATAAAAACAAGTACAATAATGTTGAACAATACAAAGTCATAACTGGTACAGGAGGAGAGAGGACCCTGCCCGCGAAGGCTCACAATCTACAAGGGATGGGTGAAAATACAGTAGGCGAGGGTAGAGCTGGTCATGCAGCGGTTTGGTCGATCGGTGGTTACTGCAGGTTATAGGCTTGTCGGAAGAGGTCGGTCTTCAGGCTCTTTTTGAAGGTTTCGATGGTAGGTGAGAGTCTGATATGTTGTGGTAGAGAGTTCCAGAGTAGGGGTGATGCGCGAGAGAAATCTTGTATGCGATTGTGGGAAGAGGAGATAAGAGGGGAGTAGAGAAGGAGATCTTGTGAGGATCAGAGGTTGCGTGCAAGAAAGTATCGGGAGACGAGGTCACAGATGTATGGAGGAGACAGGTTGTGGATGGCTTTGTATGTCATGGTTAGGGTTTTGTACTGGAGTCTCTGGGCAATGGGGAGCCAGTGAAGGGATTGACAGAGGGGAGAAGCTGGGGAATAGCAGGGGGACAGGTGTATTAGTCGGGCAGCAGAGTTTAGAATAGATTGGAGGGGTGCGAGAGTGTTCGAGGGGAGGCCACTGAGCAGGAGGTTGCAGTAGTCAAGGCGAGAGATAATGAGGGCATGGACTAGGGTTTTTGCAGATTCTTGGTTGAGGAATGAACGGATTCGTGAAATATTTTTGAGTTGAAGTCGGCAGGAAGTGGCAAGGGCTTGGATATGTGGTTTGAAGGAGAGATCAGCATCAAGGATTACCCCGAGGCAGCGAGCTTGTGGGACTGGGGAGAGTGGGCAGCCATTTACTGTAATGGATAGGTTTGTTGGGGGGGTCACGTGAGATGGGGGAAAGATGATGAATTAAGTTAAGATTCAGAAATCTGGTAGAGAAGAAGGATGAAATAGTGGACAGACATTGAGGGATTCTGGTTAGTTATCTGGTCCAGAGATGTAGATCTGTGTGTCATCAGCATAGAGATGATACTGAAAGCCAAGAGATTCTATGAGCTGTCCCAGGCCAAAGGTGTAAATGGAGAAGAGCAGGGGTCCTAGGACTGAACCTTGTGGGACTCCGACAGATAGGGGGCGAGGTGAGGAGGTGGTGTGTGAGTGGGAGACGCTGAATGTCCAGTCTGTTAGGTATGATGAGATCCAGGACAAGGCCAAGTCTGTGATGCTAAGGGATTAGAGGGTCTATAATAGTAGGGAATGGTCCACTGTGTCAAAGGCAGCCGACTGGTCCAGGAGGAGGAGGACAGAGTAGTGTCGCTTGCTCTTGTCGGTTAAGAGGTCATTGGTGACCTTAGTAAGGGCAGTTTCGGTGGAGTGGTGTGACCGGAAGCCAGATTGTAAGCGGTCGAAGAGGGAGCAAGAAGAGAGATGGGAGCACAGTTCAAGGTAGACGTGTTGTTCCAGTAGCTTGGAGGCATAGGGAGAAGTGATATAGGGCGATAGCTAGATACAGAGGATGGGTCAAGAGAGGGCTTTTTGAGGATAGGTGTGATTGAGGCATGTTTAAAGCTTGAGGGGAAAACACCAGTTGTTAGTGATAGGTTGAAGAGATGGGTTAGGGTTGGGATGAAGACTGTGGTGAGGTTTTGAGTGTGACCATTAGAGGGCAGTGTGGAGCACAGAAGAGAGTGGTTACATAACTGCCACAGGTCAAGTTCACACTCATTGGTCAAAGGTGACTGTCAGGTGACAGTGGGCGGAGCTACCTAGGCTGGTAGTAAAAAGGCTGGGAGAAGCTTCCAGAAAGTGTGTCAGCCAGGGAAGCTCACTAGAAAGGAGGGTCTGCTGCTCAGTGGAGAACCCTCAGAGAGCACCAGACAGTAGAGACGGTCACGGGGGGTGACCCAGGAACACAGAGGCACCAGATGGAGACAGTCTGAGTAGAATAGGTACCGGTGTACTTTTAACGGGGAAGCACTGTGTTGGAAGTGCCTAGGGCAGCCACAGCAAGGAGAACCACAGAGGACACTACTACAGTGACACAGAGCAAGTAAAGGTACCCGGGTCTGTGTGAGGAGGAAAAGTGAACAGTCCTGTATTCTAGTGTGAACGTCGGCAAAGTTGGTGAATAAAACCAGACCTGTAGAACTACAGTACTGTCTCATTCTCCAGTCTGTTTGCGTCAAGAAGTGGGTCACCCCCCAATTCTGTGGGATCAGCACACCTCTCCCGCCTATCAGCAGCAGCACCACCGCATCATCGCCTCATCTCCCTCAGCCCAGCCCTGAACCATACACCTGTTCTAGGGATAACACAGGCTAGCGTCTGTGAGGTGGAGGGAGAAGGGAGCTAAAGGTACCAGACAATAGGAGGAGAAAGAGACTGTGATAGAGGAGCTGACATAAGTAAAGTGCCGCCTTTTTCTTTGTCTCTGCGGGACATTTGCTTGAGAGCAGCAGTACTACCAGCATCCCCCTGTAGGGGGCACCGCTCATCATATTTCATATATTCTACCTATAAGTCCTCTGATTCTGGTCATTTCCATCACCAACTTTAATTGCTTGAGCTTGTTCTGAATTTGATCACTTTAATCCAGGAACTACTGTAAGTATTTTTTGAATAGCGACATAGCCGACCTCATCACATATTATTACTGGCACTCAGAATATCTTGGATATATTTGTGGGCAAAAATACTAAAGGTGGCAGGGGCTTCACACACACTCAGCCTGGCTCCTCTCCATCAATAACAGCCACTGACACCAATAGCGAGGACTCGCTATCCATAGCAAAAGCAATTTTAGACCGATTAATGCCTGAAATAGATAATAGACTCGCAGCTTTTCAATCTTACTTGGACATGATTGTCTCACAGGTCAATGCTCAGGGATCACGTCTTGACGAGGCTGAGCAGAGAATCTCAGACTTGGGAGGATGTCACTAAGGATCTTAAGGAAAAGTTAGAAAATAAGGAAAAAGATATCTCTAGCTTAATGGATAAGGTGGACGACCTTGAAAATAAGTCTCGACACAACAATTTAAGACTGGTAGGCCTTCCGGAGTCAATTCCTCCTTCTTATTTGATAAAAATAACTTCAGAATGGTTACCAAAAATGCTAAATTTACAACCAACAACAGGAAAAATAGCAATTGAGAGAGCCCACAGATTAGGTCCTCTCACAGGGGAGAAAGACAGACCAAGACCAGTCATTTTCAAACTCCTGGACTTCCAGGATAAAGTGCATATATTGTCGGCATATAGAAATAAACAATCCTTGTCCTACAACAACAATAAAATTCTCCTCTTCCAGGATTATTCGGGTGCCCTGGCGGCCAGGCGCAGAGCTTTCAACCCTGCTTGCAAAATTTTAGTGGACAAAAATATCCGCTTTGGGTTGCAATATCCTGCGGTCCTGCGCTTCAGCTTTTTCTGTAAAAAATTGGGTGTTTGAAGACCCGAAGGAGGCGCTAAAGTTTCTCCAGGGACAGTTTCAAGTAATGCGGTCAGAACATGGAGATACCTGAACTATTGGAGCCAACTCAGTTTAACTTAAATATGGTGATGTCGCTGTTTCTTATTCTTTTTTGTTTTCTTTTCTGTTTCTGGGCATGTTAGCCCTTCAAATTATGTTCATCCTGCTTTTGAGCAAGGCAGCTATAATTGAAAAGTTGAATTTGCTAAAGTTATGGGGGTTAGGGTATGGGAGGAACTCTGTGTGCACAATCATAAATCTGTTGGTTTGGGGTGTTTTGCGCCTACTCGCTGGGATAGGCGGAAATCTCACTTACAGATGATGGTATCTGGGCAATTGTTTCTGCGTATGGGAGTGGGTTAATGACTGACCAAACAACTTCGGTGAGTCAACGATTTGCTCTCTCGACTGGTGCTCGTCGAAAGTTAATAGGTTAAATTCACCGGTTAAGCAAAAAAAAGTTTTGAGTTATCTTTACGGGGCAAATTTTCATATTATTTTCCTACAGGAAACATATTGGATGAAGGATAATCACCCATCCTTTTACAGTAGGAGTAGGCATCATACTCAAAAAAATAGAGAGGAGTAGCCATACTGATCAATAAATGCATTAACTATGACATATTAGAGGTGCTGGAGGATCCAATGGGGAGGGTTCTCGTTAAGGTTACAATAGAGGGAACGATCTTTAGTTTGGTTAATATAAAGTATATGCCCCTAACTCCACAGACTCACAATTTAAGCCAAAATATTGGAGAGCATAGCAGGCAGGGACACATCCCAGATAATTGTGGGTGGTGACTTTAATGAGGCCCGCGACACTTCTATGGACAGGTCCAATGCTCAAACACAACAACAAACAACACAGGGTAGTTGTATACAATCACTCGTGGACCATTTTGGTTTGATAGACATCTAGAGAGTGCAACACCCATTAGAGAGAGATTTTTCTCACTACTCCCATGTACATGACACAAACGTTAGGACAGATTATTGGCTATTACCCTCATCATTATTATCTTCAGTACTGTAGTAGGATATTCTAAATATTCACATATCAGACCTTGCTCCTATAACATTCAAATCTAGTCTAATATAACCGATATATTGTGAGAAAAGGTGGCAGTTCCCATCGTATCTCTAACAATCAGACGACTTCAAAAAATACCTTCAACTTTCCAGGGATGTCTATAAGAATGACAATCGGATTCACTGTTATGAGGTGGATCTATTTTGGCCAGCCTCTAAGGCTGTATTAAGGGGGCAAATTATTTCCTACTTTAGCAACAAAAAGAAAAAATTATTGGAACGAAAATTGGTGGCGCAGAAAACACTAACCCAAGCATACAAAGAATTCAAAGCCAACAACACATTACTAACAAAACAGAATTTTTTAGAGACCAAAGAGGAAGCAGATGCATTGGCACACGAGATGGCCCTGTACAATCTGGACTACCAGAAACATAAATACTTCAAGTGGGGTAACAAAACAGGAAAGGTACTTGCCACCCTCACGAGGCCATACAGAACAGCCACAAGAATACATAAAATAGAACAACATAATGGCCCTATTCTAATTTAAAAGGAGGAGATGGTGAACGAATTTCGATCTTTCTTTGGGGACCTATATAAATTAGAACCAGGAGGTGGGGGTGAGCGCACAAAATTTTTACAAAAAGACGTAGCACCAAAACTTACTGAGGTTCAGAGAAAAATTCTTAACTCTCCTATCACTACTGCTGAAGTTCTTCAGGTCATTAATTCATTAAAAATAGCTACTGCCTCTGGTCCAGACGGGTTCAGCAATGAACATTATAAAATTTTGGGAGCCTCCGTGGCACCTCATCTTTGTGAAGTATACAACAATATAGTGGGTAATGGGCGCATCCCTGACAGGTTCAATGAGGCTGTTATCATTGTTCTTCCCAAACCAGGCAAAGATCACATGCAGTTCGAGGGGTATAGACCAATTTCATTACTTCATTCTGATTTCAAGATATTTACTAAGATTCTGGCCAACAGAATGCAAAAAATAATTCCAGAATTGATCACACCCCAACAAACAGGTTTTGTTCATGGTAAATCCATTACATATAACATTAGAACGGCATTGGGAGCCATGTCTTTCAGTAGAGCACATAAATGTATGCAAACCATTGTGGTCAGCCTGGATGCTGATAAGGCATTCGATAGAGTGGCCTGGGATTACCTACATGACATACTGGCATTTAGGGGGTTTGGCCCTTGGTTCTGTGATGCTGTTAAAGCAATTTATAGAGGTCCGATGTCCAGGCTGTCCATAAACAACACTCTGTCAGAGACCTTTGGGATTCAGCGTAGTACACGCCAGGATTGCCCGCTGTCTCCACTATTATTTAATGTGGTGTTGGACCCATTGTTGAGAACCCTCCAGAATCTGTCAATGCTTAAAGGGATAGGGGTTGGAAATATCTCAGTAAAAATCTCAGCCTTTGCTGATGACATACTTTTGTTCATCGCCAACCCAACCCAGGCGGTTCCAGTTATAATGGAGGTCCTGGGGGATTTTGGTGGATGTTCGGGCTTCAAAGTTAATTACAATAAATCTGAGACTTTGGCACTTTTCAGATCTCGTAGGCTGTCTGACCCTTTATTTCCATTTCACTGGAGCCAGGAGTCTATTAAATACTTGAGTATTCAGCTCCCTGCGGACCCATCAATCTTATACAGGATTAATTACAGACCACTAATTTCATCAATAACAGGCCTCTTAAATTCTTGGAAGCATTTCAAATTATCCTTTTCAGGTCGTTGCCACCTTATCAAAATGGTAGTATTCCCTAAACTGATGTATGCCTTTCAAATGCTTCCAATTCTACTGTGATGTACTGTGTGCGATTCATACAGCATCTTGTGCTTGGGTGCGAGGAAAACACAGGATACACAGGTGTGATTAGGAAGGACTTGTATTACTTCATACAAGTAAGCAAAAGGGTTCACACAGTTTGCAGATACAAAGGCAGGAGACACAGCAGGCAATAGTAAACTTTAAGCACAGCAGAACTTCCACAACAGGTTCATGGACTCTCTCTGTTACTTCCCTTGCAACTGTGGATTCAGCAGGCAGCAGGTTTCCAGTGTCCACAAGTGTTCCAAAGTTCATCAGCAGGAGATGGCTGGAGTACCAAGTCCAAGACTTCCAGGAGCCAGGTCACAGGCTATCTGCAGACTTGATTCTGAAGCACAGATTGCTCAGCTGAGGCTGCTTAACCCCTTCACCCCCAAGGGTGGTTTGCACGTTCATGACCGGGCCAATTTTTACAATTCTGGCCACTGTACATTTATGAGGTCATAACTCTGGAACGCTTCCATGGATCCCGGTGATTCTGACACTGTTTTCTCGTGACATATTGTACTTCATGTTAGTCATAAAATTTCATTCAAATAACTTGCGTTTATTTGTGGAAAAAACGGAAATTTGGCAAAAATTTAGAAAATTTCGCAATTTTCCAACTTTGAATTTTTATGCCCTTAAATCACAGAGATACGGCACACAAAAAAACTTGATAACTAACATTTCCCACATGTTTACTTTACATCAGCACAATTTTGGAACCAAAATTTTTTTTTCTTAGGAAGTTATAAGGGTTAAAAGTTGACCAGTGATTTCTCATTTTTACAACACCATTTTATTTTTAGGACCACATCACATTTGAAGCCACTTTGAGGGGTCTATATGATAGAAAATACCCAAAAGTGACACCATTCTAAAATCTGCACCCCTTAAGGTGCTCAAAACCACATTCAAGAAGTTTATTAACCCATTAGGTGCATCACAGGAATTTTTTTGAATATTTAAAAAGAAATGAACATCTAACTTTTTTTCACAAAAAAAATACTTCAGGTTCAATTTTTTTTATTTTACCAAGGGTAACAGGAGAAATTGGACTGCAAAAGTTATTGTGCAATTTGTCCTGAGTACGCTGATACCTGATTTGTGGGGGGAACGACTGTTTCAGCGCATTGCAGAGCTCAGAATGGAAGGAGCGCTGTTTGACTTTTTCAATGCAAAATTGGCTGGAATTCAGATCGGACGCCATGTCACGTTTGGAGAGTCCCTGATGTACCTAAACAGTGGAAACCCCCTACAAGTGACCCCATTTTGGAAACTAGACCCCCCAAGGAACTTATCTAGATATGTGGTGAGAACTTTGAACCCACAAGGGCTTTACAGAAGTTTATAACGTACAACGGTACAATTAAAAAATCATATTTTTTCCACAAAAATGATCTTTTCACCCCAATTTTTATTTTCCCAAGGGTAACAGGACCCTAAAAGTCATTGTGCAATTTGTCCTGAGTATGCTAATACCCCACATGTGGGGGTAAACCACTATTTGGGCGCATGGCAGAGCTCGGAAAGGAAGCAGCGCCATTTGACGTTTTTGGCTGGAATTGAGATCAGACATCATGTCGCGATTGGAAAACCCCTGATGTACCAAAACAGTGGAAACCCCCCACAAATGACACCATTTTGGAAACTAGACCCCCTAAGGAACTTATCTAGATGTGTGGTGAGAACTTTGAACCCCCAAGGGCTTCACAGAAGTTTATGACATAAAGCCGTACAATTAAAAAATCATATTTTTTCCACAAAAATGATCTTTTCACCCTCAATTCTTATTTTTCCAAGGGTAACAGCACCCTAAAAGTTATTGTGCAATTTGTCCTGAGTACGCTGATACCCCACATGTGGGGGAAAACCACTATTTGGGTGCATGGCAGAGCTCGGAAGGGAAGCAGCGCCATTTGACGTTTTTGGCTGGAATTGAGATCGGACACCATGTCGCGATTGGAAAACCCCTGATGTACCTAAACAGTGGAAACCCCCCACAAATGACACCATTTTGTAAACTAGACCCCCCAAGGAACTTATCTAGATGTGTGGTGAGCACTTTGAACCCCCCAGTGCTTCACAGAAGTTTATAACGCCTGGGCGTGAAAATAAAAAATTCATATTTTTTCCACAAACATGATCTTTTAGTCACCATTTTTTTTATTTTCCCAAGGGTAACAGGAGAAATTGGACCCCAAAAGTTGTTGTCCAATTTGTCCTGAGTATGCTGATACCCCATATGTGGGAGAAAACTACTGTATGGGCACACGTCGGGGCTCGGAAGGGAAGTAGTGACGTTTTGGAATGTAGACATTGATGGAATGGTCTGCGGGTGTCATGTTGCCTTTGGAGAGCCCCTAATGTACCTAAACAGTGGAAACCCCCCACAAATGACCCCATTTTGAAAACTAGACCCCCTAAGGAACTTATCTAGATGTGAGGTGAGCACTTTGAACTCCCAAGGGCTTCACAGAAGTTTATAATGCCAGGGCATGAAAATAAAAAAATCGTATTTTTTCCACAAACATGATCAATTAGTCCCCAATTTTTTTATTTTCCCAAGGGTAACAGGAGAAATTGAACCCCAAAAGTTGTTGTCCAATTTGTCCTGAGTACGCTGACACCCCATATGTGGGAGAAAACTACTGTATGGACACACGTCAGGGCTCGGAAGGGAAGTAGTGACATTTTGGAATGCAGACATTGATGGAATGGTCTGCGGGTGTCATGTTGCCTTTGGAGAGCGCCTAATGTACCTAAACAGTGGAAACCCCCCACAAATGACCCAATTTTGAAAACTAGACCCCCTAAGGAACTTATCTAGATGTGAGGTGAGCACTTTGAACCCCCAAGGGCTTCACAGAAGTTTATAATGCCAGGGCATGAAAATAAAAAAATCGTATTTTTTCCACAAACATGATCAATTAGTCCCCAATTTTTTTATTTTCCCAAGGGTATCAGGAGAAATTGGACCCCAAAAGTTGTTGTCCAATTTGTCCTGAGTACGCTGACACCCCAAATGTGGGAGATAACTACTGTATGGACACACGTCAGGGCTCGGAAGGGAAGTAGTGACGTTTTGGAATGCAGACTTTGATGGAATGGTCTGCGGGTGTCATGTTGCCTTTGGAGAGCCCCTAATGTACCTAAACAGTGGAAACACCCACAAATGACCCCATTTTGGAAACGAGAACCCCTAAGGAACTTATCTAGATGTGTGGTCAGCACTTTGAACCCCCAAGGGCATCACAGAAGTTTATAATGCCCGGGCATGAAAATAAAAAAATCGTATTTTTTCCACAAACATGATCAATTAGTCCCCAATTTTTTTATTTTCCCAAGGGTAACAGGAGAAATTGAACCCCAAAAGTCATTGTCCAATTTGTCCTGAGTACGCTGACACCCCATATGTGGGAGAAAACTACTGTATGGACACACGTCAGGGCTCGGAAGGGAAGTAGTGACGTTTTGGAATGCAGACATTGATGGAATGGTCTGCGGGTGTCATGTTGCCTTTGGAGAGCCCCTAATGTACCTAAACAGTGGAAACCCCCCACAAATTACCCCATTTTGAAAACTAGACCCCCTAAGGAACTTATCTAGATGTGAGGTGAGCACTTTGAACCCCCAAGGGCTTCACAGAAGTTTATAATGCCAGGGCATGAAAATAAAAAAATCGTATTTTTTCCACAAACATGATCAATTAGTCCCCAATTTTTTTATTTTCCCAAGGGTAACAGGAGAAATTGAACCCCAAAAGTTGTTGTCCAATTTGTCCTGAGTACGCTGACACCCCAAATGTGGGAGAAAACTACTGTATGGACACACGTCAGGGCTCAGAAGGGAAGTAGTGACGTTTTGGAATGCAGACTTTGATGGAATGGTCTACGGGTGTCATGTTGCCTTTGGAGAGCCCCTAATGTACCTAAACAGTGGAAACACCCACAAGTGACCCCATTATGGAAACAAGAACCCCTAAGGAACTTATCTAGATGTGTGGTGAGCACTTTGAACCCCCAAGGGCTTCACAGAAGTTTATAATGCCCGGGCATGAAAATAAAAAAATCGTATTTTTTCCACAAACATGATCAATTAGTCCCCAATTTTTTCATTTTCCCAAGGGTAACAGGAGAAATTGGACCCCAAAAGTTGTTGTCCAATTTGTCATGAGTACGCTGACACCCCATATGTGGGAGAAAACTACTGTATGGACACACGTCGGGGCTCGGAAGGGAAGCAGTTACGTTTTGGAATGCAAACTTTGATGGAATGGTCTGCGGGTGTCATGTGCGTTTGGAGAGCCCCTGATGTACCTAAACTATTGAAACTCCCCACAAGTGACCCCATTTTGGACACTAGACCCCCCCACAGAACTTACCTAGATGTGTGGTGAGCACTTTGAACCCCCAAGTGCTTCACAGAAGTTTATAACGCTCGGACGTGAAAATAAAAAAATCATTTTTTTCCACAAAAATGATATTTTTGCCCCCAATTTTTTATTTTCCTAAGGGTAACAGGAGAAATTGGACCCCAAAAATTGTTTTGCAATTTGTCCTGAGTAGGCTGATACCCTACATGTGGGGGTAAAACACTGTTTGGGCGCATGGCAGAGCTTGGAAGGGAAGGAGCACCATATGACTTTTTCAACTCAGAATTGGCTGGAATTGAGATCAGATGCAATATTGCATTTGGAGAGCCCCTGATGTGCCCAAACAGTGGAAACCCCCAATTCTAACTCCAACCTGAACCCCAACACACCCCTAACCCTAATCTCAACCTTAACCCTAACCCTAGCCCTAACCCAAGCCCTAACCCTAGCCCTAACCCTAACCCTAGCCCTAACCCTAACCCTAACCCTAACCCTAGCCCTAACCCTAACCCTAACCCTAGCCCTAACCCTAACCCTAATGGAAAAATGGAAATAAATACATTTTTTTATTTTATTATTTTTCCCTAACTAAGGGGGTGATAACGGGGGGTTTGATTTACTATTTATGGCGGTTTATATGTTTGGCAGCTGTCGCACGCTAAAAGACGCTTTTTATTGTAAAAATAGTTTTTGCATCGCCACATATTGAGAGCTATAATTTTTCCGTATTTTGACCCACCGAGTCATGTGAGGTCTTATTTTTTGCGGGACGAGTTGACATTTTTATCGGTACCATTTTCGGGCACGTGACATTTTTTGATCGCTTTTTATTCCGATTTTTGGGACGCAGAATGAACAAAAACCAGCGTTTCATGAATTTCTTTTGGGGGAGTGCATTTACACCGTTCCGCGTGCGGTAAAATTGATAAAGCGGTGTTATTCTTCGGGTCAGTACGGTTACAGCGATACCTCATTTAGGTCTTTTTTTATGTTTTGTCGGTTTTATGCAATGAAAACTATTTTATATAAAAAATAATTATTTTTGCATCGCTTTATTCTGCAAGCTATAACTTTTTTATTTTTTCGCTGATGATGCTGTGTGGCAGCTCGTTTTTTGCGGGACAAGATGATGTTTTCAGCGGTACCATGGATATTTATATGCGTCTTTTTGATCGCGCGTTATTACACTTTTTGTTTGGCGGTATGATAATAAATCATTATTTTTTGCTTCGTTTTTTATTTTTATTTTTTAAGGGGTTCGCTAAAGGGGTTAACTAATGGGACAGTTTTATAGGGCGGGTTGTTACGGATGCGGCGATACCTAATATGTGTACTTTTATTGTTTTGGTTTTTTTTATTATCAAAAAATGAATTTATTGGGGAATATTTTTTTTTTTTTTTACTAATTTATTTGGCGATTTTTTTAAAATTATTTTTACACTTTTTTTTTATTTTTTTTTACTTTATTACATAGTCCCAGGTGGGGCATCACTGTCCTGTGACAGATCGCTGATCTGTCACATCACAGATCACTGTGACAGATCAGCGATCTGTCACAGGCAGTGCCGAAGGCTTCCTCATGCCTGTGCTTTGCAGGCACTGAGGAAGCCAGCTTCCTGCAGGCCCCCGAAGGCCCCCGTCACCATCTTGGATTCGGGGGCCTGCAGGAAAGGAGCCCCCCGCAGCAGCGCTGCACATTGCGCTGCCGTGGGGGGCTCAGAGAAGCACGGAGGGAGCCCCCTCCCTGCCGATGCTTCCCTTTAACTCCCGGTACACCGCGATCATGTTTGATCGCGGTGTGCAAGGGGTTACCGTGTCGGGGGCGGTCCGTGACCACCCCTGACACATTGTGCCAGGTGTCAGCTGTGATAATCAGCTGACACCCGGCCGCGATCAGCGGCGCTCACCACGTGAGCGCCGCTGATCGCTGAGACGTACGATCCCGTCCATGGGCATAGGGGCCCAGGTCCCATGGATGGGATAGTACGTCGGATGGCAGGAAGGGGTTAAGAGGCAAGAGGGAGAGAATCAGGGTGGGAACATGAAAGCTGGAAACTCCATACTAACTGAGGGCAAGATAGCTGCACCAGGACAGAAAGCATAATGGCCGACGGAAAAAACTGAGTTTCAAAATACATCTACTATCTAAGTGAGGGGGGAACTAGGGGTATTAGGGAAATTCTCAATATTAGTTTCTTTAGTGTTAAATTGTTGAGATCTAGCATATTGATACCATTAAGGAAAAGCAGGTAAATGTTTTGTAAATGCTTGTCCCTTGGATGTGTCTCAATTAAGGATTGCAGGACCCCAGGACTGTATTACAAGTTACAGATAGACAGAACGCCTGTCGGCGGCCATTAGTGCCTGCTGGCTGAATCATAAATGGATCCTGCAGTCTAGAACATTTATAGATGTGGTTCAAGTGCTCATATTTTCTACTCTTGCAAATTTGTCATGAACCTGTAAGATATGTATGCATACCAAACCAGAGTAAATAAACTCCAGAGAGAAGAGATCCATTATTAAAATTCAAGTTATTTCAATATTTCTAAAAAAGACATACAAAATTAAAAAAAAAAAAATTAAAATAAAAACAGGATGTCGCCAAAAGGAGACGTCACCACAAAATCAGTATAAATAGGCCACAGCATATACAATTCATATGACAAAACAATTCATGTAAAAAAAAATCCCTCAATGTATATAGAAATGTGGCTATCATGGGTCAATCATATGCCCAATTATGAAGTGAACTGTGCTTAGATATAGCCGTAAAATATAGTTTATATAAAACGACATAATGCTAAGAATGTTAAACAGTATAGTGGGCTAATCAGAGTTTCTAAAGTGCCAGGTAGTAAAGAGATAATCTATTTCACCTAAATAGTAGAAAAAAAGCCCAGTTGGAAATAACCCAGCAATCGCATATATACTCACAGTGAGATACATAAAGCATATCAAGTGCAATATAAAGGGCTTCTTAAATTAAACATATTTATACCTGGCAGTGTGTAGTGGCGGCGTCTCCCATTCCCCGACGCGCATTTCGCCATCTGTTTCCGGGGGCGTGGTCTAGTGAGGGGAGGAGAGATATTTAAATGCCATGCTGTCCAATAGCGATGTCGGAATGATAAGTTTATGCTGGCAGCGTATTGACGCATGCACGCTAATGCCGCGCCCCATGGTAATCATCGATTCCCTGGAGACCGCTCAGTGAGCCGCATCTATAGAATACAAGCGGTCACATAATGAGTGCCTCCGGGAATCGGCCTGGGTCTGGGTAATCAGTGCATGCGTGCCACCGCTCAGCATATTGAAGTTGAAAGAAAAAATGCCCGCAGTGCGATTAAAGGAAAGACTATTTGTACTAGGTCCAGTGCAAAGGGCAAAATTTAATAAAGTGCAAGGTGATACAGAAATATTAATTGATATAAAATATTATGGACATAATATATTTCAACCATCCTTATTGTTAATAAAGTGACATCAATAAACATATTTTCGTTAAGGTGTTGATAACAATGTGTTATTACAATATAGTGCAAAAAATTGTATATAAGCACAAATATATAGTGACAAAATAGTCATAAATATGTACATATATATATAGATAAAAATAAATGTAGACAATAAAAATTAAAGTAGGTAAATTCTATAGATCGTCCATACTTATACGAAAGTTTAATGTTAAGATTTTTATTTGGCAAGGACCAGTGAGTCAATTGCAGAGTTTAATGGAGAGACTCAATCTCAATGATCTTAACATTAAACTTTTGTATAAATATGGACGATCTATAGAAATTTTGGATTTAAAAATAACAGCAGCAGCGGATGTAGTTTTACA
The DNA here is from genome assembly GCF_039654945.1 of Dendrobates tinctorius. Lineage (NCBI taxonomy): Eukaryota > Metazoa > Chordata > Amphibia > Anura > Dendrobatidae > Dendrobates > Dendrobates tinctorius. The sequence continues at coordinate 1,991,944 of NW_027361763.1, read as the reverse complement.
TACGGATATCTACCGTAAACCTACCTCTGCAAATTCATTTCTTCGAGCGGACTCTGCACATCCCAAATCATTACTACGTGGAATCCCAGTGGGACAGTTCTTGAGAGCAAGAAGAATCTGCTCCAATGACATTACGTTTGCACAACAATCACAAGATCTGGTCCATAGATTTCCACAAAGAGGCTATAGTAATCGAACCATCAGACGGGGTTATCACAGAGCAATAAAAACGGGCAGAAATGATCTTCTATATGGAGAAAAGAGTAAGAAGAAAGAGAAGGATGGAAAAACAATTAGATTCATCTCAACATATTATTCCGAGTGGCATGATCTAACGAATGTAATTAGAAAACATTGGAAAATTCTGGAAATGGATCCTACCTTAAAACAATTTTTACCTTTGACACCAGCATTTACAGCCGGACACTCTGCAAATTTAAAAGACCTCCATGTCCATAGCCACTATGATCCTAAAAAATCGCCCTCAAGAGCTGATGATGGGAATAATGGATTTTTTCCCTGTGGAATGTGCAAGGCTTGCACTAACCTTCTAAAAAGCACTGTCCCACATAAAAGATTGGTAAGTAAGATGAGAAAGCTTGGGCTAGGGGAAAATGTCTGTAGATGGGTAGGTAGCTGGCTTAGTGATAGAAAACAAAGAGTGGTTATTAATGGGGCATACTCAGATTGGGCCAGGGTTACTAGTGGGGTACCACAGGGGTCTGTATTGGGCCCCCTACTATTTAATATATTTATTAATGATCTAGTGGATGGCTTACACAGTAAAATATCAGTATTTGCAGATGATACAAAACTATGTAAGGCAGTTAACACAAAGGAGGACAGTTTGCAACTACAGACAGATTTGAGTAAATTGGAGAATTGGACTGAAAAATGGCAAATGAGGTTTAACACAGATAAGTGTAAGGTTATGTACATGGGAAGGAGAAACAGATGCTGCAATTACTTACTAAATGGGAAACTGCTGGGGAAATCAGACATGGAAAAAGACTTAGGCATCTTAGTCAATAAGAAGCTAAATTGGAGTGCCCAGTGTCAGGCAGCTGCCACCAAAGCAAATAGGGTCATGGGATGCATTAGAAGAGGTCTGGGGACACGAGATGAAAACATAATTCTCCCTCTGTACAAATCACTCGTCAGACCACACTTGGAGTATTGTGTGCAATTTTGGACGCCGGTGCTCAAGAAAGACATTACTGAACTTGAAAGGGTTCAAAGGCGGGCTACTAAAATGATAAATGGAGTTGGTTCACTACAATACCCAGAAAGGTTATCAAAATTAGGTCTATTTACTCTAGAAAAGAGAAGACTTAGGGGAGACTTAATATATATGTACAAGTATATCAGAGGGCAATACAGAGATCTCTCCAATCAACTGTTTGTACCAAGGACTGTGACAAGAGCAAGGGGGCATTCTCTTCGTTTGGAGGAAAGACAATTTCTGCACCAGCATAGAAGAAGGTTCTTCACGGTAAGAGCAGTGAGGCTCTGGAATTCTCTTCCTGAGGAAGTGGTGATGGCCAACTCACTGAATGAATTTAAGAAAGGAATGGATGCTTTTCTTGTGAGTAACAGTATAGAAGGTTACGAATAACATAATATTATAGGTAGATGGTTGACCCAGCTTAGGGGATGGAATTTTTTTCCCTATGGAGAAAATTGGCTTCTACTCTGTGGGTTTTTTGCCTTCTCCAGGATCAACAATGCAGAACAGCTGCACTAAAAATAGGCTGAACTAGATGGACATAAGGTCTTCCTTCAGCCTTCAAAACTATGTTACTATGTTACTATTTAAATCCTTCTAAAACCATGATGGATCCAGAACTTATCAAATTAGAAAGCACCTCACTTGCTCATCCAAAGCTGTCGTCTACCACGCTATATTCCCACGCAAAAAAGTTTATGTAGGGTTAACGACTAGGGAGCTTAAACTTAGAGTAAGAGAACATGTACGTGACATTGAAAAAGCTAGTACAATAACTGAAAATTCCCAATTAAAAACCATACCACGCCATTTTAAGGCTTACCATGACTGCAATCCTAGGGGTTTACAAATCAGAGGTATCGACCAGGTGGACCTGGGAATTCGTGGTGGAAATACTGCCAAAATTTTGGCACAGATGGAAAGTAAGTGGATATTTAGATTGGGTACCCTTAGTCCTCATGGTCATAATGAGAATTTTGGTTTTGCTGCATTTAGTTATTCTTCGTTATTCTGGCCACGCAATTCATTATTAAGGGGTGGGGTTAATATGGTTCTTGTTTTTAATATGTATCTTTTTTATACATTATATTTATATTCATTGTGTTTTTGTATGTTTTTGTATGTTTATATTTTTAGATGCCTATAGGTGTCCTCTTTATTCACATGGATATATCACATCTTGCTGTGTCCGGAAATCTATCATCGTTTTTGTGGAAGTTGAATTATTATAACCCTGACAGGAATATTTTACCTTTTGGGACTATATATTATATATATATATTTATCCATTTATTTTAATTTTTATTGCCTACATTTATTTTTATCTATATATATGTACATATTTATGACTATTTTGTCACTATATATTTGTGCTTATATATAATTTTTTTTGCACTATATATATATTATAATAACACATTGTTATCAACAAGATACACCTTAACATAAATATGCTTATTTATGTCACTTTATTAACAAAAAGGATGGTTGAAATATATTATGTCCATAATATTTTATATCAATTAATATTTCTGTATCACCTTGCACTTTATTAAATTTTGCCCTTTGCACTGGACCTAGTACAAATAGTCTTTCCTTTAATCGCAGTGCGGGCACATTTTTCTTTCAACTTCAATATGCTGAGCGGTGGCACGCATGCGCTGATTACCCAGACCCAGGCCGATTCCCGGAGGCACTCATTATGTGACCGCTTGTATTCTATAGATGCGGCTCACTGAGCGGTCTCCAGGGAATCGATGATTACCATGGGGCGCGGCATTAGCGTGCATGCGTCAATACGCTGCCAGCATAAACTTATCATTCCGACATCGCTTTTGGACAGCATGGCATTTAAACATCTCTCCTCCCCTCATTAAACCACGCCCCCGGAAGAAGCAGATGGCGAAACATGCGTCGGGGTAGGGAGACGCCGCCACTACACACTGCCAGGTAAATATATGTTTATTTTAAGAAGCCCTTTATATTGCACTTGATGTGCTTTATCTATGTCACTGTGAGTATATATGCGATTGCTGGGTTATTTCCAACTGGGCTTTTTTTCTACTATTTAGGTGAAATAGATTATCTCTTTACTACCTGGCACTTTAGAAACTCTGATTAGCCCACTATACTGTTTAACATTCTTGGCATTATATCGTCTTATATACCCTATATTTTACGGCTATATCTAAGCACAGTTCACTTCATAATTGGGCATATGATTGACCCATGATAGCCACATTTCTATATATATTGAGGGATTTTTTTTTAAATGAATTTTGTGTCATATGAATTGTATATGCTGTGGCCTATTTATACTGATTTTGTGGTGACGTCTCCTTTTGGCGACGTCCTGTTTATATATTTTTTTTTTTTATTTAAATTTTGTATGTCTTTTTTAGAAATATTGAAATAACTTGAATTTTAATAATGGATATCTTCTCTCTGGAGCTTATTTACTCTGGTTTGGTATACATTCTTGTTTGAAGTGCCATCTTCAATTCTTTCTAGAACAAATTGGATTAATTTATCTGTAAGATATGTATCTAAAATGCTTATAGTTTTTTTTGAGTCTTGTATTTATCATTACTGCTAGATACAGCTATCTTACCAATTTGTTTATGTATTGAGTTTGTTACTGAAAATTCAATAAAAAGAGTTATAAAAATAATAATAAAAAAAATCTCTTATTCTTTTCCTACATTTCATACAAGTGACATTAATTCTCCTCTAGGAGGAGACGCCGCCGAGCTCCGGTCTCTATTACACACCAGTAACCGTCACATTATAACCACAGAATTTACATGTCCCCAGTATTTCCATACACAGTCTCTGGGGTCTCCTGTGTCCCCCGTCACTCTCTATATAGATCTCATTGTACAGATTGTCTCATCTTATAGTTTCTCTCTGACGCTCCAGACACATCAGGATGGTTTCTCGCAGTTATCTGCTGGCTGTGATCTTCATCTCTATTCAGGGTGAGAGATTCGGATCCTTCCATGATTGTGTGTAGAGAAATCTCTACAGTGGATCCATCATCAGATCAGGATTTCTAGGAAGATCCCGACATTTATCAGTAATGAATCTGTCTCTTCTAATCCTCAGGATCCTGTGGAGAGATTGTGATGACCCAGACTCCAGATTATGTCTCTGTGTCCCCCGGAGATACAGTCACCATCTCATGTACGGCCAGTGCTGGTATAAGCAGCTGGTTAGCCTGGTACCAACAGAAATCAGGAGAACGACCAAAGCTTCTTATCTATAGAGCAACCACCCGATATACAGGAGTCCCAGACCGGTTCTCTGGATCTGGATCTGGAACTGCTTTCACTCTTACAATCCGAGGAGCCACAGAGGACGATGCAGCAGATTATTCCTGTCAGCAGGGTTGGAGCACTCCTCTCACACAGTGATACAGAGCCGTACAAAAACCTCCTCCTCATCCCCCATGATGTCGCTGTATTACAATGTTGTGTAGAGGAAGGTGCAGAGAATTAGCAGAGCGCTCAGTGATGATTTCTGTCTTCTCTTCTTCCTCTGGGAATAGATTCTTTCTGTACAGATCATTGTATAAACCAGTCAGGTATAAACCAGCGCTGACATAATGATTACAGACTATAGGAACATCTGCACCGGAGGAGAAACTCTGAATGTGGCCGGACAGTGGAGCGAGCTGATGAGAAACAGCTTCCCCTCCGGTTCTCCCCCCACAGAGTATTCATTGTATAAAAGTAATAAAACATTTATAAATTATATAAGTTTGGTGTTGCTGTAATCACACTTTCCCGCAGAACACTTTACTTCTTGACACTTTATTTCTACAGCACATGAAGAGCAGAAAATGACTCCTCAATGTCTCCTTCCCCCCTGACTGTCCAATCACAAGATTCACTTACCGCACCAACATTCAACACTTTATCGTATTGGCTCAGAGTTTTTTGTTTAGTTTTTTTTTGCATCATTTTTAATAAACTTATTTTGTGTAGTGGCCAATTCATATATTTTTTGCTTTGTTTGTTCTTCATTTTTCAAACCTCATATTTATTTTCTTTTCCTTAGATAGATATAGATGATAGATAGATAGATAGATAGATAGATAGATAGATAGATAGATATTGTGATATGATTGTGTCCTATTCATTGATTTTATATACACACGTGGTCAAAATTGTTGGTACCCCTCGTTTAATGACAGAAAAATCCACAATGGTCACAGAAATAACTTGAATCTGACAAAAGTAATAATAAATCAAAAATCTATGAAAATGAACAAATGAAAGTCAGACATTGCTTTTCAACCATGCTTCCACAGAATTTAAAAAAAATAAAAATTGGACAGAAATGATGGTCCCCTTAATTTATTATTTTGTTGCACAAACTTTTGAAGCAATCACTGCAGTCAAATGGTTCCTGTAACTGTCAATGAGACTTCTGCACCTCTCGACAGGTATTGTGGCCCACTCCTCAAGAGCAAACTGCTCCAGTTGTCTCGTGTTTGAAGGTTGCCTTTTCCAGACGGCATGTTTCAGCTTTTTCCAAAGATGCTCAAAAGGATTTAGGTCAGGGCTCAGAGAAGGCCACTTCAGAATAGTCCAATCTTTTCCTCTTAGCCATTCTTGGGTATTTTTAGCTGTGTGTTTTGGGTCATTATACTGTTGCAATACCCATGACCTGCGACTGAGACCAAGCTTTCTGACACTGGGCAGCACATTTCTCTCTAGAATCTCTTGATAATTTTGAGATTTCATTGTACCCTGCACAGATTCCAGACACACTGTGCCAGATGCAGCAAAGCAGCCCCAGAACATTACAGAGCCTCCTCCATGTTTCACAGTAGGGACAGTGTTCTTTTCTTTATATGCTACATTTTTCTGTCTGTGAACATAGAGCTGATATGCCTTGCCACAAAGTTTCATTTTTGTCTCATCTGTCCATAGGACATTCTCCCAGAAGCGTTGTGGCTTGTCATCATGTAGTTTGGCAAATTCCAGTCTGGCTTTTTTATGATTTTTTTTTGAACAATGATGTCCTCCTTGCTTGTCTCCCATGAAGTCCACTTTGGCTCATACAACGACGGATGGTGCGATCTGACACTGATGTTCCTTGAGCTTGAAGTTCACCTTTAGGCTGTGTGCCCACGTAGCGTTGTTTAAGTGTTTCTGCAGCGCTTTTAGTCAAGTGATTCTGCTGCAGAAACGCTTAAGAAAAGCATCCAATTGATTTTTAATGAAAAACGCACATGTTGTGCCAATGGTGCGTTTTTAACCGCTGCGGAAACGCTTAGCGGTTAAAAACGCAGCATGTTCATTAATTTTGCGGAATCGCACACGGTTCCGCATACCATCAATTATATTGGCAAAAACGCTTAGGAAAACGCATGCAAAAACGCTTGACAAACGCTTACAAAAGCGCGTCAAAAACGCATGCGTTTTCCCGGGAGCAGGGTGTGCGATTCTGCTCAGGTTTATTCTGCTTCAGAATCACTACGTGGGCACATAGTCTTAATGTGTTTAGAACTTTTTCTGGGCTCTTTTGTTACTATTCATATTATCCATCTCTTTGATTTGTCATCAATTTTCCTCCTGCGGCCAGGTCCAGGGAGGTTGGCTACAGTCTCATGGTGCTTAAATTTCTGAATAGTATGTGCAACTGTAGTCACAGGAACATCAAGCTGCTGAGAGATGGTCTTATAATTTTTACCTTTAACATGTTTGTCTATAATTTTCTCTCTAATCTCCTGAGACAACTCTTTTCTTCGCTTCCTCTGGTCCATGTTGAGCGTGATACACACCATGTCACCAAACAGCACAGTGAGTATCTGTAGCTCTCTATACAGGCCACTCACTGATTCCAAGATTGTAGACACCTGTGATGCTAATTAGTGGACACACCACGATTTATCATGTCCCTTTTGTCACATTATTTTCAGGGGTACCATCATTTCTGTCCAGTCCTATTTCATGAATCTTATTTTTTTTTAAATTCTGTGGAAGCATGGCTGAAAAGCAATGTCTGACTTTCATTTGTTCATTTCCATAGATTTTTTATTGCTACTGTTGTCAGATTCAAGTTATTTCTGTGACCATTGTGGATTTTTCTGTCATTAAAGAAGGGGTACCAACAATTTTGACCACATGTGTAAATATGTCTGAATCATCAGCATAGACACTTAATAAGTTTTTTTATAATTCTAATCAATATTGGACATTCATAATAGTTAACCGATAAATGAAGTAAAATCTATTGCATACCCAGGGTATGATCTCACAAAAATAATTATAACATTTCTTTAAAAAGAAACAATAAAAAGAAAAAGAGAAAAACTTTATTCTCTTTTTAGAATGTTCTCTGCTTGCAATCCCTGAGATCACCACCAGGTGTCACCCCAGCCCCTGTAATGAAGAACGGACAGTAAGATGGAACTTCCATACATGTAAGTGGCTGACATGGAGCGCAGACATATTCCCCCTCAGACGGCTGATCACGGCCCGCAGACATCTCACAAGACGCAGACCTGGCAGCATTGTCCATGAAGCACATATTGTCAAACTATGATATAGTGTGTAACGCTGCACTTATCTGCAGCCCCCGCACATACAATGCAGCCCCCGCACGTACAATGCAGCCCCCACTCCGCTGAGCAGCCTCGCTTAGATTCCCTGGAACTAGTAGCTCTACAACCACCAAGGTTGACTAATTTGCTGATGTCATTCTTGAAAAGTGAGAAGAATCCCAAGATTACATGATTGGGGCCGAGGTGCAGGTAACATAAACATAAATTCACCCTCGGGTATTAAGGGAGTTAAGTAATGAGATAGACAGGTCTCTATTCCTTATATTTGAAGGCTCTATAGAAACAGGGTCTGTTCCTTTTGATTGGCGGCAAGCAAATGTGGTACCAATATTCAAAAAGGGGTGTAAAAGGGAACCTGGAAACTATAGGCCGGTAAGCTTAACATCTGTTGTGGGTAACATTTTTGAAGGGTTTCTAAGGGATACCATTATGGAATATCTCAATGTTAATAAATGTTTAACTCCATATCAACATGGATTTATGAAGGATCGCTCCTGTCAAACTAACCTGATCAGCTTCTATGAGGATGTAAGCTCTCAAATGGACCAAGGAGAATCATTGGATGTCATTTATCTCGACTTCTCTAAAGCATTTGACACTGTCCCACATAAAAGATTGGTAAGTAAAATGAGAAAGCTCGGGCTAGGGGAAAATGTGTGTAGATGGGTAGGTAGCTGGCTTAGTGCTAGAAAACAAAGAGTGGTTATTAATGGGGCATCCTCAGATTGGGCCAGGGTTACTAGTGGGGAACCACAGGGTTCTGTATTGGGCCCCCTACTATTTAATATTTATTAATGATCTAGTGGATGGCTTACACAGTAAAATATCAGTATTTGCAGATGATACAAAACTATGTAAGGTAGTTAACACAAAGGAGGACAGTTTGCAACTACAGACAGATTTGAGTAAACTGGAGAATTTGGCTGAAAAATGGCAAATGAGGTTTAACACAGATAAGTGTAAGGTTATGCACATGGGAAGGAGAAACAGATGCTGCAATTACTTACTAAATGGGAAACTGCTGGGGAAATCAGACATGGAAAAAGACTTAGGCATCTTAGTCAATAAGAAGCTAAATTGGAGTGCCCAGTGTCAGGCAGCTGCCACCAAAGCAAATAGGGTCATGGGATGCATTAGAAGAGGTCTGGGGACACGAGATGAAAACATAATTCTCCCTCTGTACAAATCACTCGTCAGACCACACTTGGAGTATTGTGTGCAATTTTGGACGCCAGTGCTCAAGAAAGACATTACTGAACTTGAAAGGGTTCAAAGGCGGGCTACTAAAATGATAAATGGAGTTGGTTCACTACAATACCCAGAAAGGTTATCAAAATTAGGTCTATTTACTCTAGAAAAGAGAAGACTTAGGGGAGACTTAAGATATATGTACAAGTATATCAGAGGGCAATACAGAGATCTCTCCAATGAACTGTTTGTACCAAGGAATGTGACAAGAACAAGGGGGCATTCTCTTCGTTTGGAGGAAAGACAATTTCTGCACCAGCATAGAAGAGGGTTCTTCACGGTAAGAGCAGTGAGGCTCTGGAATTCTCTTCCTGAGGAAGTGGTGATGGCCAACTCACTGAATGAATTTAAGAAAGGAATGGAGGCTTTTCTTGTGAGTAACAGTATAGAAGGTTACGAATAACAGAATATTATAGGTAGATTGTTGACCCAGCTTAGGGGAAGGAATTTTTTTCCCTATGGAGAAAATTAGCTTCTACTCTGTGGGTTTTTTGCCTTCCCCAGGATCAACAATGCAGAACAGCTGCACTAAAAATAGGCTGAACTAGATGGACACAAGGTCTTCCTTCAGCCTTCAAAACTATGTTACTATGTTACTATGTCACTATGAGAAGTAGAGAAGCTGCCCCCTCCTCTGTCTGAATTGACTGATTTCAGGGAACAATAGATTATATTCCTTGTTGCCCAATATGAAGATATATCTTCCCTGCAGTCAGGGCCGATTTTAGGCAAAGTGGGGCCCTTGGAAAAAGTTTAAAATGGGGCCCCAAGTACAAACATATTGCACATCACACATAAGTATTTCTGATGTAGTTACATGGGCTGAGTTCAGGCCGCTAAATGAGTATGATCGACAATACTGAAGCCGTTGCTTCCCGGCCTCTTTCCACTATCTGAGAAAGAATGATGGGGACAGAACAATCACTATTAGATCAATCTGTCCCCATACAGTATCATGTTATCAGCAGCACATCTACAGTTTACACCGGGCGATGTGCTGCTGAGAACAATGATTTTTGTTCCGGCATAAGCAATCCAATCACTTGATGAATATGCAGCATTTTGCTTGTTTAGTATAATACACCCCACAGTCCTCTATATTGTAAAATGCACACCTTACAGTCCTCCATATAATATAATGTGCCTCATAGTCCTCCATATGGTATAATACACTCCCCATAGTCCTCCATATAGTATAATACACTCCGGATAGTCCTCCATATAGTATTAGACACTTCCCATAGTCCTCCATATAGTATAATGCACTCCCCATAGTCCTCCATATAGTATAATACACTCCCTATAGTCCTCCATATACTAAAATACACTCCTCAGTCAACCATATAGTATTATACACTTCCCATAGTCCTCCATATAGTATAATACAGTCCTCATAGTCCTCCATATAGTATAATACACTCCTCAGTCTTTCATATAGTATAATAAACTCCTCATAGTCCTCCATATATTAAAATATGCTCAGTCCTCCATATAGTATAACACAGTCCTCAGTCCTCCATATAGTATAATACACTTCTTAGTCCTCCATATAGTATAACACATAGCTCTCCATATATTAAAATACACTCAGTCCTCTATGTAGTATAATGCACTGATCGGTCCTCCATATAGTATAATACACTCCTCATAGTCCTCCATATATTAAAATACACTGCTCAGTCCTCCAAGTAGTTTAATACACTCCTCATAGTGCTCCATATAGTAAAATGCATCACCATAGTCACCCATGTAATGCAATTCACTTCCCATAGTACAATGCACCCCATAGTTCATCACATGGTATAATGTATTCCCCATTGTCCTCTATACAGTATAATGCAGCCAACATATAGTATAATGCAGCCACCCAATAGAGCATAATGCAGCCACCCCAGAGAATAAACTGTAGCCCCCTCAGAGTATAATGCAGCCCCGCCATACAATATAATGTAACCCCCTATAGAATATAATGCAGCCCTCCTCATCTAATATATAAAGCTCAAAGTGTGTATGTATGTATGTGTGTATGTATGTGTGTATGTGTGTATGTCCGGGATAGGCATCCGCACCGTCGCAGCTACAGCCACAAAATTTGGCACAGTCACACGTCTGGACCCCGAGAGCGTCCTAAGCTGTGTTCTGAGGTGAAATTTTAACCCCAATTCACCAAACAATTTTGCCCCTATCTACATACTGGGGAAAAAGTGTGTGCGTGTCAAGCCCCGCCCCTCATTATGATGTCATAATGCCCCTATTTGCATACTGGGGAAACAGTGTGTGCGTATCAAGCCCCGCCCCTCATTATGATGTCACAATGGTTGCTATGGCAACGCTGATGTCATCATAGGTTGCAAGCCCCGCCGCCGCTCATTATGATGTCATAATGGTTGACTATGGGATGGAGGATGTGTGATGGGTATATGGGCGCTTGACTATGGGATGGAGGATATGTATATGGGCATGGGACTATGGGATGGTGGATATGTATATGGGCACGGGACTATGGGATGGAGGATGTGTGATGGGTATATGGGCACTGGACTATGGGATGGAGGATATGTATGACGGATATATGGGTACGGGACTATGGGATGGAGGATATGTATGATGGGTATATGGGCATGGGACTATGGGATGGAGAATATGTATGATGGGTATATGGGCATGGGACTATGGGATGGAGGATGTGTGATGGGTATATGGGCACTCGACTATGGGACGGAGGATATGTATCATGGGTATATGGGCAAAGGCCTATGGGATGGTGGATATGTATGATGGGTATATGGGCATGGGACTATGAGATAAAGGATGTGTGATGGGTATATGGGTACTCGACTATGGGATGGCGAATATGTATGATGGGTATATGGGCATAGGACTATGAGATGGAGAATATGTATGATGGGTATACGGGCATGGGACTATGGGATGGAGAATATGTATGATGGGTATATGGGCATGGGACTATGGGATGGAGGTTGTGTGATGGGTATATGGGCACTCGACTATGGGATGGAGGATATGTATGATGGGTATATGGGCACGGGCCTATGGGATGGTGGATATGTATGATGGGTATATGGGCATGGGACTATGGGATGGAGGATATGTATGATGGGTATATGGGCACGTGACTATGGGATGGGGGATATGTATGACGCATATATGGGGACGGGCCTATGGGATGGTGGATATGTATGATGGGTATATGGGCATGGAACTATGAGATAAAGGATGTGTGATGGGTATATGGGTACTCGACTATGGGATGGTGAATATGTATGATGGGTATATGGGCATAGGACTATGAGATGGAGAATATGTATGATGGGTATATGGGCATGGGACTATGGGATGGAGAATATGTATGATGGGTATATGGGCATGGGACTATGGGATGGAGGTTGTGTGATGGGTATATGGGCACTCGACTATGGGATGGAGGATATGTATGATGGGTATATGGACACTGGACTATGGGATGGAGGATATGTATGATGGGTATATGGGCATGGGACTATGGGATGGAGGATGTGTGATGGGTATATGGGCACTCGACTATGGGATGGAGGATCTGTATGGTGGGTATATGGGCACGGGCCTATGGGATCGCGGATATGTATGAAGGGAATATGGGCATGGGACTATGGGATGGAGGATGTGTGATGGGTATATGGGCATGGGACTATGGGCTGGATGATGTATGATGGTTATATGGGCACTCGACTATGGGATGGAGGATATCTATGATGGGTATATGGGCACAGGCCTATGGGATGGAGGCTGTATGATGGGTATATGGGCACGGGCCTATGGGATGGAGGATATGTATGATGGGTATATGGGCACGGGTCTATGGGATGGTGGATATGTATGATGGGTATATGGGCACGGGACTATGGGATGGCGGATATGTATATGGGCACGGGACTATGGGATGGAGGATGTGTGATGGGTATATGGGCACTGGACTATGAGATGGAGGATATGTATGTTGGGTATATGGGCACAGGACTATGGGATGGCGGATATGTATATGGGCACGGGACTATGGGATGGAGGATGTGTGATGGGTATATGGGCACTGGACTATGAGATGGAGGATATGTATGTTGGGTATATGGGCACAGGACTATGAGATGGTGGATATGTATGATGGGTATATGGGCATGGGACTATGAGATGAAGGATGTGTGATGGGTATAAGGGCACTCGACTATGCGATGGCGAATATGTATGATGGGTATATGGGCATTGGACTATGGAAATGGAGAATATGTATGATGGGTATATGGGCATGGGACGAAGAATATGTATGATGGGTATATGGGCATGGTACTATGGGATGGAGGATGTGTGATGGGTATATGGGCACTCGACTATGGGATGGAGGATATGTATGATGGGTATATGGGCATGGGCAGCGCCAGGCTCTTCAGCTAGTATAGTATAAAGAAAGATCACAGTGAAGTGTAAAACAATTGTTCCAGAATGGGAAATCACTTACAAAGAAACTATAGATCTCTAGACTCCTTGGTGGCATCCTCCCCAACGTGAGTTTTGGCTCTATGCCTACGTCAGTTTTTTGTAAGTGATTTCCCACTTTGTAACAATTATTTTACACTTCACTGTGATCTTTCTCTCTCTCTTAACTATACATGTAGGTAATGATACTCCGGAAATGCTCTATTATCAAAGTATCCTTCTAGAACATTACATAGATTTTCATTCAATCACATCAATCAGGTCTGTGTAAGGCATGCTGTGGGTTTTTGACCCCCTCTCCTTCCCCCCTGTCAGCAGCTGCAGCTTTCTTCCCCTCTGCCTGCATATAAAACTATACTCCTTCCTTACCCCTCCCACAGGAATGTGGTAATTAGCAGAGGCCAGTTCTTTGTGTAAAAACCATTTCCTCTGGGTCTAAGATAGAGTTGATGTAAGATCTAACTATTAGAGCATATCTTGACTCCCAGTTGGTGTTACAAGTAAGAAAATTACATGTTTGGGTTGTGCTTTGATAGAGCTACCCGCCCTGTTGTTTTCTAGCCTACAGCGTCAGCAGAATCCAAGAAACAGATTCCTACTTAGCCGATTCATGCAAGCACCTCGAGTTTGAGCTTAAATGAATGCCAGCATCATGCTGAGTGAGATGATACTTTGTTTGTCGCTATATGAGTTTTCCTCTCCGAGATATGATTCTTTTGAACTATTAGGCATTGGTAAATGAGAGGAGGGCTTCCATAACTCAGACCCTTCTGTGATGTCACAACCAGGGGGTATAAGTTAGTATAAGCCCAGTCAGAAGCAGTTTTGCCTTGGAAACCTGAGATACAGAGAGGCTGTGATGCACTATGATGTATCAACCTTCCCCCCGACCGCATGGACTGTCTGAAATGACTTAAGCAAATGTAAGTGCTTCTCTACCTTTAATCCCTGTTATTTTGTAATTGTCTTGTACATAATTTCAATTGTCTCCCTTTTGTAATATCTTTTATACCTTTTGTGAACACTGCCTTCCTTTAGGAGTAAAATATATAAAATTACTAGTTCGTTTTTCCTTGCTCTATAACGTATCTGTACAACCTCCATAGTGAATAATGCTATTAAATTGGTTTTGCTCTGTACACGTGATTAATTAAGAATCAAAGCTGGTGGCAGCGAAGTGTGTTCTGGGCTGGTTAGGTAAAGCTGACAGTGATGGTGTGGGTTTTATAAGTGGAATTGTCTGACTGTGGCTAGGAGTAGTTATATTTCCCTCACTGCAGCTTGCCTAACAGTCAGGACACGTCTAGGCGGCCCATCCGGTGATTACCTATCCTAGGTGAAGTTCCCTGACTGACCTGAGGGTAAGGGAGGTGCCGGAGAGCTGCGAGCTCCAAACAGGAACTGGAAAGCAGGATATTCATAAATCCCTGCAGTTGGTGACATTTGGTGGCAGCGGTGGGATAGCTAAATTTGGCCCCCCTGAGAGATAGGTGTATTTTCCTGACAAGTGGTGGCAGCGGTGGGATAGCTAAAATAAGCCCCCCTGCGAAATAGGTGTATTTTTCATGACAAGTGGTGGCAGCAGTGGGATAACAGAGCATTAGTGATCTTGTCCGAGCATTCATTCTTCTCACTAAAGACTTGCACAGTTCTTCCGAGGACCCTGCAGCAACGTTTTGGAGAACGGACTCAGTGTTTATAAGTCCTGAGACAATTGTGTGTACTTGTGATTACCCCCTCCCTTTCTCTTTGTTATTCTATCCTATCTTTTATTTGGCAACCATGGCTATGATGGGAGAAGAGAGGTATAAGCAGCATACCAAAGACACTCTTGTTGACCTTTGCAGGATGAGAAGGATGGACTCCACGGACAAAATCAAAAAAGACTAACTGGTCGCGGCTCTGGTGCAACTTTAAAATGCCCAGAGCCCAGCGGGTGCAGAAGACCACCCAAGCAGAAATAGTGTTGCAGCAGAGATCCAACCACCGAATGCTGGCACCACATGCAACCAGGGTGGATTGGACCCCCACCTGCAGGCAGCCTTGGAACATCTCCCCGCCGAAGACCGTGATGGACGTCTGAGGCTGATCCAGCAATACCAGCAGGAGGCCTAACCTCAGAGAGACCACGAACTGCAGATGGCCTGGCAAAGTGTAGTACCCTCCACAGCATGGAGCAGTGAGCTCAGCAGCGAGTCCTAAGCCACAGCCAGAGCACTTTTCCATGAGGGAAAAGGATGGGGATGTGGACACTTTTCTGTGTGCATTTGAGAAAGCCTGCAGACTGTACCAGGTGCCTGCAAACCAATGGGCCAGGTACTTGATGACCCCAGGGCAGGGCTAAAATACAAAGCTCTGGAGGCATTTGCTTCTCTCCCGCCGGACCAAGATGACGACTATGAGACCATCAAGTAGGCCCTGATCACCAAATTCCAGCTTACACCTGAGGATTACCGTAAAAAGTTCCGGAACCTCCCACGTGGCCCACATGACGGCTATTTGGTGCATGGACTCAGGACCCACTTTGACCAGTGGACCCAAGGACTGTCAGTGACCACCATTTCACAGCTGCGGGACCTGATGATCAAAGACCAGTTCTTACATCTTTGCCCAGCTGAGGTCTGCCTGTTTGTGATGGACAGAGAACCCAAAGATGTGGCTAAAGCTGCGCAGATCGCCGACACCTATGAGGCCAACCGCAAATCGGACGTGCGGAAGTCAGTCACTGCCAGCTGGAAAGGGGGTAAGCCTGCAACCAACCCCAGTGCCCCTGCCAGCTGACACACCGGAGGCCCTGTCCCTGTTGCCAACAGCACCAGACCTACCACCGACCCTCGCCAGTGTTATTCCTGCAAACGGACTGGTCATATCAGCGCCAAACTGTCCGGAGAAGTAGAAGAACCCCACAGCCAATTCCTCTGGGCATAATGCAGCCATTCTTCCGGTGGGTGGCGTCAGTGGCGTATCCAGGGGGGGCAGCCGGGGCAGTTGCCCCGGGCGCAGGCAGCAGGGGGGCGCAGTCGGGCCGCCCGGCCGCCTAATGCAGCGGTCGGCAATGTCTCTCCCCCGGCGGCTGCGTTCTGCCGCCCCCCCGGCCTGAGAGTCGGTGGTTCTCTGTGTCGGCTGTCAAGCTGACAGCCGACGCAGAGAAAGACGCCACGCCGACTCCCAGGCAGCAATTGTACTGGCGTCTATACAGATGCCAGTACAGCTCTGACCGCCGGGTCAGAGCGACGTCAGCAGAGTGATCAGGTCATGTGATCACGCTGCTGACGTCACTCCCCGGCGCCCAGAGAGAATCCTGGTGGTAAGTGTGCTCCACTGTGGAGCTGAAGAACCACCGAAAATGGGAGATGGGGGGGTGTTCATGAGTGGAGATGGGGGGATTTGTAGAGGAGATGGGTGTTAATGTGTGGGGGCGTTAATGAGTGGGAATAAGGGTTAATGTGTGGGGGGTTAATGAGTGGGAATGGGGGTTAATGTGTGGGGGGGGTTAATGTGTGGGGGCGTTAATGAGTGGGAATAAGGGTTAATGCGTGGGGGTTAATGTGTGGGAATAAGGGTTAATGTGTGGGGGGTTAATGGATGGGGGTTAATGTGTGGGGGCATCAATGAGTGGGGATGGGGGTTAATGTGTGTGGGGGTTAATGAGTGGGGATGGGGGTTAATGTGTGTGGGGGTTAATGAGTGGTGATGGGGGTTAATGAGTCGGGATGGGGTTAATGTGTGGGGGGATTTGGAGTGGGGATGGGGGGATTTAATGTGTGGGGGGATTTGGAGTGGTGATGGGGGTTAATGAGTGGGGATTGGGTTAATGTGTGGGGGGATTTGGAGTGGGGATGGGGGGATTTAATGTGTGGGGAGATTTGAGGACACAAAATGAAGAGTATGTATGAGGAAACAGTTTGGGGGATTGGTGCTGACACAGTATGATGGGTGCAGACAGTATGGGGAGCGAACGGGTTAATGTAAGTGGACACAGTATGGGGAGTGAGGGTGATGGGATGAATGTGGACACAGTATGGGGAGTCGGGGATATGTGTGAGCAGACAGTATAGACAGCGAGGGGGTAAATATATGAGGAGACAGTATGGTGAACAGGTGGGATGTTAGGAGACAGTATGAGGAAGGAGGGGAATAGTGAGAGGCCACAGTATATTGCAGACATTTTTATTCAGGAGCATTATAATGACACTTCTATCTTTAAGGGTGTCGTGTGGAGAGTTGCTGCAGAAGACCGGAGAAGATGGAAGTCTACAGAGACGGCTGTGGATGAGAAAACTCATCATGGGGTCTGGACAAGAAGAAGAAAAGGAGAACGACTGCAGAGACGACGTCATCTATAAGGTACCTGGGTGTAAATGTTATTTGTGACACTGACTTATTCTCATGGTTTTATTTATATTAGGAACATTACAGGGGTTGTCCAGGTCGGTGATCAGACTGCAGACATTCTATGTGACTGCAGACTTCTGAGTTCTCACAGTGCTCACTGAACGCTGTCAGGATTCTCTCGTGCCGGTAATTTACATACATACGGTCACATGCTGACTAGACGTGTGTGGCCTCACTCAATGAAAATGAACAGAGCGAGGCCGGGCACGTTTAGTCGGAGTGTGGCCAGAAGTATACAAATCACATACTTGTGCTGACATGATTGTACATCGGCAAGGGAGAATCCTAAAAGTGTGCAGTGCATTCGTTGTGAGAATTCAGAAGCTGCAATGTCAGGATTCAGCTCTGCAGGTTCCAGTGTCATCACATGGACACTTCACTCATATGCGATTTTCATACTTGGTCATGTGACAGCGAGCCTCTCTTCCAGCTTCTCTCAGTTTTTTACTGAACATTGAGAGCATTAGGGAGAGCAGCTCGTGGGTACATGGCTAAGTGTGCAAGTAGCATATGTACTTGGGCTGGGGGGGGGGGCGCTGAACCGAATTCTTGCCCCGGGTGCCAGAAAGCCTAGATACGCCTCTGGGTGGCGTGGTTGGGAGGGTCGATGACAAAGTGCAGGAAGTCGGCATGGGGCCCATCTTGCTAGAAGCCTCAAGGACACCGGGGTGAACGGACCCTCATCCGACCCAGACTGGTGGCCCTGAAGAGATTATTCCAGGGAAAATCCTGACTGTCACCGAGATGGGGGTGTCCGCTGCCCCTTGCTGATTGACCAGGTTTTTATTGATTGGGGTGTCGGAAGCGGGGAGAAGGAAGTGGACTTGACTGAGAACTTGCCCACCAACATTTTATTGGGGACTGATTTGGGGAGGTTGGTTGCATATTACGTCCCTGACACCCCTCCCCAGTCTGATAATAAGGGTGATGCTAACATTGATGATGATAGGAAACTGCATGTTTTACCTGGCAATGCGTTACTGAGTAATGATGATTCTGATAACCATTTTTCCCCTAGGAATGAAGATGATGGTGATGTACATGTGCAAGCTGTATCTTCTAACAATTTTTCCGAGAATGTTGATGTGTCCACAGGTGCAGCAGCGCTCAACCACGTCACTCTGCGAGCTGAGACGGCTGAGGAGGCCCTAACAGGAGCAAGCGACGGTGCTAAAGGAAATGGGGAGGTGCATGGGAACCGTGAGGAAGGTGATGCCATGCAACTGACCAGTGCCACCGAGGAAGGTAACTGGCTCATAAGTAGCACTGCTCCTGAAGTGTTGGGGGTGGATGGGGCAGTAGAGCCCATTGCAGCACCAGCTGATGGGTCAGTGAAAACCTCCGGGGGGGGACAGCCTACGTAGCCGCTGTCACCCGCAGTCAGAGTGCCTGAAACGCAGGTAACGCTCTGCCTTCTGGACCCTCCTCAGTCAGAGGGTTGACTGAAACAGAGATGGACCCCGAGCAGGTCCCAGAGGGTTCCTGTGAGGCAGGAACATTAACGTCACTACTGGCTGCCTCCAGCCCAGAGATCCAGGCAGCTCTGCTCTCAGATGCGAACCTGGAGAACGTGAGACACCTCGCCAAGATGCCCACCTCCGTGACTGATAAGGAGAGGGTGTTCTTGGAACGAGGAAGGTTGTACCGGGAGACAGTACCCGGAGACTCCAAAAAGGAGTGGTTGAGGGAAGGACAGCTTGTTGTCCCCTATCAATGCAGGGGTGAGCTGTTGTGGATTGCCCATGAGATTCCACTTGCTGGACACTTGCGGATCAGCAAAACTAAGGCCCGGCTGTCTCAACACTTCTGTTGGCCCAAGATGGAGACAGATGTAACAAACTACTGCCGCTCCTGTATCACCTGCCAAAGAGTGGGGAAGGAGGAACCTGCTCTTAAGGCTCGCCTGATCCCTTTGCCAGAGATAGAGGAGCCTTTCCAGAGGATCGCAGTGGACATTGTGGGCCCGCTGGCCGTCCTTAGCAGCTCTGGAATGCAATATATCCTCACTGTGATAGACTACACTACCCGGTATCCAGAGGCAGTAGCTCTGTCCTCAACCAGGGCAGATAAGGTGGCGGATGCACTGGTGGCCATCTTTTCACAGGTAGGATTTCCCAGGGAGATGCTTACCGATCAAGGGGCCCAATTCAAGTCTCGTCTAATGGAGGCTCTCTGTAAGAAAATGCAGGTGAAGTGTCTGGTATCGAGTGAGTATCACCCACAGACCAATTGCTTGTGTGAGCGCTACAATGATACCCTCAAACAGATGATACGCATGCTGGTTGAGACCCAAGGATGTGACTGAGAGCGGTACCTCCCACACCTGCTATTCGCTTACCGAGCGGTTCCGCAGGCCTCGACGGGGTTCACCCCTTTCAAACTCCTGTATGGCAGGCGAATCCGGGGACCCCTTGGGTTGGTAAGGGCATCCTGGGAAGAGGAGCCAAACCCTTCAGAAGTGTCAATCGTGGATTATGTCATGCACTTCCGTGACAAAATGCAGACCTTGACGCAGTTGGTGCATGACAACATGACGCAGGCTCAGGCTGACCAAAAGCACTGGTACGACCAGAACGCCCAGAAGCGGACCTACCAGGTCGGTAAAAAGTTGTTGGTGCTGGCTCCGAATGTGAAGCCTGCGTCCTACCGGTCTGCAACCTGCTCAAGGATGGGGAGGAAGGCCCCCGTCGTGGACTTGCTGGCCCAAGCTAAGGCCGGTGGGTGCATTCAGGATGTGGAGGTAAGCGCCTTGATATCTGACTCCCAGCAGTCGCAGCTGCGGACCACGTTGGAACTCTTCCGGGCCGTGTTCTCCAACCGACCTGGAAGGACTGAGTTAGCGGTCCACGAGGTGGACACCGGGAATCATGCTCCATTATGGCGAAAACCCTATCGTATCTCTGACGAGGTGCAGCAGATTATGCGCCAAGAGATGGATGAGATTTTACAGCCGGGGGTGATTCAATGGTCCAAAAGCGCGTGGGCCTCACCTGTAGTTCTCGTGCCCAAGAAGGATCGGACCACCTGGTTCTGCATGGACTACTGGTGGATCAACGCCACCACTACCTCTGATGTGCACCCAATGCCGTGCATCGAGGAGCTACATGAGCGGTTAGCTGGCACCCAATATCTGTCCATAATGGATCTGAGTTGGGGATACTGGCAGATTCCCCTGATTTCCGGGGCGCAGGAGAAATCTGCCTTTATCACCCCCTTTGAACTGTACGAGTCCACGGTCATGCCCTTCGGCATGAAAATGCCCCTGCCACTTTCCAGCAGATGGTCAACCATCTGCTTCAGTCACTTGAAAAGAACCCAGTGGCACACCTGGATGACATTACCGTCTTCAGTTCCACCTGGAAGGAACACCTTCAGCATCTCCAGGAGGTGCTCTGGCATGTTCACCAAGCAGGCCTGACTATCAAGTCGGGAAAGTGCCAGATTGGCATGAGTGAGGTCCACTACCTGGGGCACTGGGTAGGCGGGAACTCCCTGGGACCAGAACCTGGGAAAGTGGACGCAATTGTGCCCTGGCCCACCCTCAGGACCAAAAAAGAGGTTATGTCCATGTTGGGCACTGCAGGGTACTATAGCCGGTTCGCACAGAACTATAGCAGCCTTGCAAAGTCCTTGATGGAGGTCACCAAGAAGAAGCTACCCCAAACAGTCGACTGGACGAACGGCAGTGAGGCGGCCTCGCGGGCTTTGAAAACAGCCCTGTGCAGCTCTCCCATTTTGAAAGCATTCGACAGCAGTCAGCCGTTCCTAGTACAGACCAACACCAGCGAGTTTGGCCTCGGTGCTGTGCTCAGCCAGGTCGACTCGGGGAAACAAGAGCACCCCATTTTGTACCTGAGCCGGAAGTTACTGCTGAGGAAAGTGGCCTATTCCACCATCTAGGAGTGCCTGGCGATGGTCTGGGCACTGCAAGGTTTGCAGCCCTACCTCTACAGTCGCACCTTCACTGTGGTGACCGACCGCAACCCCCTGAGCTGGCTGCACACTGTGTCTGGAACCAATGGTAAGTTGCTACGCTGGAGACTTGCCCTCCGGCAGTATGACTTTACCGTGATACACAAAAAGGGCAGCAAGCATGGCAATGCAGATGGGTTGTCCCGCCACGGTGAACCTGCCGAGGTGCGCATGGAGGAGTACCAAGAGGTCCTGTGTTGTGAGTTCATTTTCCCCTTTATTACTGAGGCCGAGGAACTCCCTCTTCTGGTAAAAGAAGGTAGTGAGCCTGATTGTCAAACACCTGAGGCTGATGATTGTGACTGGCTGAGTGGAGTTACGGACTGGATATAATGCTGCCGACGCCCTTCTGCCCTGCGGGTGATTTCTCTGTGGGATCCTTGGAGACCAGTCTGAATTCCTGCTCCTCCAAAGCTAAGTTTGCTGCTCGGCCTTTTGCTTTTGTGCTTTGACTTTGTTTTTGCTTTTTTTTTCTGAATTTCTGCCATTCCCTGCTGGGGTGTGCTGAATTCTTTTAGCTCTGTCTTCTGAAATTACCTGAGTGCTGATTCAGTTTTTGAAGCCTAGCTGCTTCAGGGCCTTTTTTCATATCAGCTGGTTGGCTTATGTCTTTGATAGGGTTTTGGCAGATTGCAGAAAGCAGCCTTCCTGTCCTTTGCTATCTAGGTAGTTTTGGGGACCCGTCTTTGCTCAGTCTATCTTTCTGTCTGTGTTAGTATTTTCATCTTGCTTCACCGTCATTATATGTTGGGGGCTGCCTATTGCTTTGGGGTCTGCTCTGGGGCAGTTTAGATTTCCCCTTTCTTTCTTTAGGCCTATGTATTTCTCTGGCTGTGATCGAGGGGTCTAGGGCATCGTAGGAACCCCCCACGGCTACTGCTAGTTGTGTTGATAGGTTCAGGGGTCTGCAATCTGATAGTTGCCAACTTCTCTGGGTTTCTGGACTTAGCTTGTATTTCTGCTTTTGCCTCCTACGGTGACTCATTCATAACAGAATCACCCGCCATACCGCAGATTCTAGGGTACTCAATAGCAGGAAAGAATTGTTAAAAAAAAAAAAAAAAGTGTGTATATTTTTTCCTCTATATCTCTGAGGCCGTAGGGGGAATTTTTTTTTTCTCTCAATGGAGATAAAGCAATTGTCTGATCGTGTGGAGCAGCTCGCTGCGGAAGTGTGGGGAATTTCCGCCTACCTTGCTCATTCACATGCTGCTGAACCAAAGATTCCTACACCTGATGTATTTTTTGGGGATCTGTCTAAATTTTTGAATTTCAAAAATAATTGTAAATTATTTTTTGCCTTGAAGCCTAACTCGTCAGGGAGCTCCACGCAGCAGGTTAAAATTGTCATCTCTTTGCTGCGTGGCGATCCCCAGGATTGGGCGTTTTCTTTGAAACCAGATGATCCTATTCTGACTAATGTGAACGCATTCTTTCAAGCTTTGGGGTTGTTGTATGACGAACCTAATGCCATTGATCAGGCTGAAAAGACCCTGCTGGCATTGAACCAGGGTCGTGATTCTGCAGAATTGTACTGTCAAAAATTCCGAAAGTGGGCAGTACTTACTACCTGGAATGATAATGCCTTGGCTGCTCTCTTTCGGAAGGGGTTGTCAGAAGCCGTAAAAGATACTATGGTGGGATTTCCTGTTCCCTCTGGTCTTGACGATTCTATGTCATTAGCCATTCAGGTTGATCGTCGTTTGCGCGAACGCGGAGCTGCACGAGAGGTGTTGCCACCTGTTGAACAAATGTCTGAACCTATGCAATGTGATAGAGTTTTTTCCAGAGAGCAGCGTCAGGAGTTCAGAAGGCGTAATAAGTTGTGTTTTTTCTATGGAGATGCCTCGCATATTATTTCTGTCTGTCCCAAACGAGAGAAACGCTTTGCACACACGTTTTCTGTTGGGGGTGTTCAACCTAAGTTTCTTCTGGCTATTACTCTGATCTGCTCCCTGTCCACATTTTTTGCCAAGGCGTTTGTGGATTCGGGAGCAGCCCTAAACCTAATGGACTTGGATTTTGCTAAACGTTGTGGATTTCCGATGACACCTCTGCAGACGCCTATCCCTTTGAGGGGAATTGATGCTACTCCTTTGGCTAAAAATAAACCCCAGTTTTGGACCCAGGTGGTAATGCGGGTCGCCCCAGACCATCAAGAAAATTGCAGATTTCTGGTGTTGCATAATCTGCATGATACTGTTGTTCTGGGGTTTCCCTGGCTACAGATTCATAATCCAGTTTTGGATTGGAAATCTGTGTCTGTGGTGAGTTGGGGTTGTCGGTGTGCCTTTAGTGAGGCTCCGGTGTTTTCCACCTCTCCTCAGTCGCATGATGTTCCTGATTATTTGGCAGACTTTTATGATGTATTTAGTGAGAATGAGTCTGTGTCTCTGCCTCCTCATAGGAGTTATGACTGTGCAATTGAACTGAGCCCGGGGTGTAAATTTCCCAAGAGTCAACTCTTCAATTTATCTGTACCCGAGCACGAGGCTATGCGATCCTATATTAAGGATGCGTTGGAGAAGGGTCATATTAGGCCATCCTCGTCACCCTTGGGTGCCGGGTTTTTTTTTGTAGCCAAAAAGGATGGATCATTAAGACCTTGTATTGATTATCGTGCCCTCAACAAAATTACTGTTAAATATCAGTATCCGTTACCCCTGATTTCTGATCTATTCTCCAGAGTTAAAGGTGCTTGCTGGTTTACCAAGCTTGACCTCAGGGGGCGTATAATTTTATTCGCATTAAGCATGGGGATGAATGGAAGACGGCGTTTAATACTCCGGAGGGACATTTTGAGTACCTGGTGATGCCTTTTGGGCTCACTAATGCCCCTTCTGTCTTCCAGTGCTTCATGAACGATATTTTCCGAGATTTTGTCGATAAATTTTTGATTATCTATCTGGATGATATTTTGATCTTCTCCAAGGATTGGGATTCTCATGTGGAACATATTCGGACTGTGTTCCGGATCTTGAGGGAGAATTCCCTGTATGTCAAGGGATCTAAATGCCTTTTTGGAGTACAGAGGATTTCTTTTTTGGGATTTATTTTGTCCCCGTCAACTATTGAAATGGACCCGGCCAAGGTACAGGCCATTCACGATTGGGTTCAGCCCACTTCTTTGAAGGCCCTCCAGAAGTTTTTGGGTTTTGCTAATTTTTATCGGAAATTTATAGCAAAATTTTCTAGTATTGCCAAGCCATTGACTGATTTGACTAAAAAGGGTGCTGATGTGTTAAATTGGTCTCCGGAGGCTGTTTCTTCCTTTCAGGAGTTGAAGCGAAGATTCACCTCCGCCCCGGTTTTGCGGCAACCTGATGTCTCACTTCCATTCCAGGTAGAGGTGGATGCTTCTGAGATTGGTGCAGGAGCTGTTTTGTCCCAAAAGGATCCTGTAACATCCAAAATGAATCCCTGTGCTTTCTTTTCCCGAAAGTTCTCTCCATCTGAACTTAACTATGATGTGGGGAATAGGGAACTGTTGGCCATGAAATGGGCATTTGAGGAGTGGAGACATTGGTTGGAGGGAGCTAAGCATCAAGTCGTGGTCCTCACTGACCACAAGAATTTGATTTACCTAGAGTCGGCTAAGCGCTTGAACCCTAGACAGGCTAGGTGGGCCTTGTTTTTTACACGTTTTGATTTTGTGGTTTCTTTTCTTCCTGGAACAAAGAATGTCAAGGCAGACGCCCTCTCTAGGAGCTTCCTTGCTGATTCTCCTGTGGTGACCAAGCCTGCTACCATCTTAGGCGAAGGGGTAGTTCTTTCTGCCATCTCGCCCGATTTGAGACGTGCTCTGGAAGAGTTCCAGGAGGACAAACCTGAGCGTTGTCCCAGTGGAAAGTTGTATGTTCCTGACCAGTGGAAGAAGAGAGTGATGTCTGAAGTTCATTGCTCTGCTTTGGCTGGTCATCCAGGTATTTTTGGTACTAGAGATCCGGTGAGTCGGTTTTTTTGGTGGCCCTCCTTGTCTCGTGATGTCAGGAATTTTGTGCAGTCCTGTGGGACGTCCTCCCGGTCTAAATCGTGTTCTCGCTCTAGTGGGTTCTTGATGCCTTTGCCTGTCCCCAAGAGGCCATGGACCCATATTTCAATGGATTTCATCTCTGATATGCCTGTCTCTCAGAGGATGACTGTTATTTGGGTGATTTGTGATAGGTTCTCTAAGATGGTTCATCTTGTACCACTCCCTAAGTTGCCGTCTTCCTCTGAGTTGGTGCCCCTGTTTTTACAACAGGTGGTTCGTTTGCACGGGATTCCTGAGAACATTGTATCTGACAGAGGAGTGCAGTTTGTGTCTAGATTTTGGAGAACTTTCTGTTCCAGGCTGGGAATTCAGTTGTCCTTCTCCTCTGCTTTTCACCCTCAGACCAATGGGCAGACAGAGAGAACAAACCAGACCTTGGAGTCATATTTGAGATGTTTTATTTCTGCTGATCAGGATGATTGGGTTTCATTTTTGCCCTTGGCCGAATTTGCTTTGAATAATAGAGCTAGTTCTGCCACTTTGATGTCACCTTTTTTTTGTAACTTTGGGTTTCATCCTCGATTTTCTTCAGGGCAGGTGGAGCCCTCTGCCTGCCCAGGTGTTGACACTGTGGTGGAGAGAATGCACCAGATCTGGGACCAAGTGGTGGATAAGTTATCTCTCTCCCAGGAGAAGGCCCAGCGGTTTTCCAACCGACATAGGACCATTGGTCCCCACTGGTTGGTGATATGGTGTGGTTATCATCAAAAAATATTGCTATGAAGGTGGCTTCTCCTAAGTTTAAGCCTAGATTTATTGGACCTTACAAGATTGTGGAGATTATTAATCCGGTCTCTTTTCGTTTGGCTCTTCCTGTCACATTTAAAATCCATAATGTGTTCCATAAATCTTTGTTGAAGAGGTTTGTTGAACCTGTTGTTCCGGGGGTGGCACCTCCAGACCCTGTATTGGTTGAAGGTAACATGGAGTATGAGGTAGAGAAAGTACTGGATTCCCGTCTGGCTAGATGGAGACTCCAGTATTTGGTTAAGTGGAAGGGTTATGGTCAGGAGGATAATTCCTGGGTCTCTGCCTCTGATATTCATGCCAAACGATTGGTGCGTGCCTTTCATCGGGCTCACCCTGATCATCCTGGTGGCATAGTTGAGGGTTCGGTGACCCCTCCTCAAGGGGGAGGTACTGTTGTGAGTTCATTTTCCCCTTCATTACTGAGGCCCGAGGAACTCCCTCTTCTGGTAAAAGAAGGTAGTGAGCCTGATTGTCAAACACCTGAGGCTGATGATTGTGACTGGCTGAGTGGAGTTACGGACTGGATATAATGCTGCCGACGCCCTTCTGCCCTGCGGGTGATTTCTCTGTGGGATCCTTGGAGACCAGTCTGAATTCCTGCTCCTCCAAAGCTAAGTTTGCTGCTCGGCCTTTTGCTTTTGTGCTTTGACTTTGTTTTTGCTTTGTTTTTCTGGATTTCTGCCATTCCCTGCTGGGGTGTGCTGAATTCTTTTAGCTCTGTCTTCTGAAATTACCTGAGTGCTGATTCAGTTTTTGAAGCCTAGCTGCTTCAGGGCCTTTTTTCATATCAGCTGGTTGGCTTATGTCTTTGATAGGGTTTTGGCAGATTGCAGACAGCAGCCTTCCTGTCCTTTGCTATCTAGGTAGTTTTGGGGACCCGTCTTTGCTCAGTCTATCTTTCTGTCTGTGTCAGTATTTTCATCTTGCTTCACCGTCATTATATGTTGGGGGCTGCCTATTGCTTTGGGGTCTGCTCTGGGGCAGTTTAGATTTCCCCTTTCTTTCTTTAGGCCTATGTATTTCTCCGGCTGTGATCGAGGGGTCTAGGGCATCGTAGGAACCCCCCACGGCTACTGCTAGTTGTGTTGATAGGTTCAGGGGTCTGCAATCTGATAGTTGCCAACTTCTCTGGGTTTCTGGACTTAGCTTGTATTTCTGCTTTTGCCTCCTACGGTGACTCATTCATAACAGTCCTGCCTCCGTAGTGCAATCCAAAAGAGGCAGGTGTAATGATACTCCGGAAATGATCTCCAGTTCTCCAGTTCTTTGTGTAAAAACCATGTGCTCTGAGTCTAAGATAGAGTTGATGTAAGATCTAACGATAAGGGCATTCTTAAGCCCAGTTGGTGTTACAAGTAAGAAAATTACATATTTGGGATGTGCTTTGATAGAGCTACCCACCCTGTTTTTTCCTAGACTCCAGCATCATCAGAATCCAAGAATCAGATTCCTACTTAGCCAATTCATGCAAGTACCTCGAGTTTGAGCTTAAATGAAAGCCAGCATGTTTCTGAGTAAGATGATACTTTGTTCGTTGCTATACGAGGTTCCCTCTCCGAGATATGATACTTATGAGCCATTAGGCATTGGTAAAAGAGAGGAGGGCTTCCATAACTCAGCCACTTCTGTGATGTCATGACCAGGGGGTATAAGTTAGTGTAAGCCCAGTCAAGAGCAGTTTTGCATGGGAAACCAGAGATACAGAGAGGCTGTGATGTATCACCCATTCCCCCCGACCGCATGGACTGCCTGAAATGACTTAATTTCATAATTTCATTTGTCTCCCCATGTAATATCTTTTATACCTTTTGTAAAAACTGCCTACCTTTTGGAGTAAAATATATAAAATTACTAGTTCATTTCTCCTTGCTCTATAACGTATCTGTACGACCTCTGAAGTGAATAACTAGGTTTGCTCCGGAGCCGTGATTCATTAAGAATTGGAGCTGGTGGCAGCGAAGTGTGTTCTGTTCTTGTTGGGTAAAGCTGGCAGTGACGGTGCGGGTTTTATAAGTGGAATTGTCTGGCTGCAGCTAGTCTGGCTATTACCTTTCCTAGGTGCAGTTCCCTGACTGACCTGAGGGTAAGGGAGCTGCCGGAAAGCTGCGAGTTCCAAACAGGAATTGGAAAGCGGGATATACATAAATCCCTGCAGTTGGTGACAGCGGTGGGATAGCTAAATTAAGCCCCCCTGCGAGATAGGTGTATTTTCCTGACAAGTGGTGGCAGCGGTGGGATAACTAAAATAAGCCCCCCTGCGAGATAGGTGTATTTTTCATGACAATTTGCTTGTGCTACAATCTGGCATTTAGACCATTACATGTGACACACTCACATCTTTTAACCGCATCATCACAGTAAAATTTTGTTTTCATATACCTTTTGTTACACCTGGTCCCTGTCCTGGCGCGGCGCCCACGTCTGCCACTGTTACACCTGGTCCCCATTCTGGCACTGCGTCCAGGTCTACCACTGCCCCCCTTTCTGGGCACTCACCTCCAGCCTTGCACGCTGTCCTTAGGCAGCAGCCGGCCTCCTCTGGGTCTCATACTGCTGTTTTGCATTCAGGCCTCCCTCCTGCCTCCACCTCCTGGCATCCTGTAGGCAGATCTGTAACTAAAGCTATTAGGGCACGCCCGCCCGCTCTCCTGCCTTCTTAAAGGGATGGCGTGCATTTTTCAAAAAGTGCAATTAACCAATGGCAGCACACTGGCTGCTATTTCTGGCCTCTCCTCCATAGGGAGAATGCCAGAGCAACGAGTATCAATCATTGCTGCATCCAGTTCTCATGCTAACCTGTCTGTGCTGGGTCAGCAGTCTCTGTGCATTCTCTAATGCTCTCTGTCTCCACAGAGTATCAGTATCCTGTGCTTCCTGGTTATATCTGCAAACCATCTGGGCGGAAGCCATTCCGTTCCGCCAACAGCCATCCGAGTCCGAGGACTGTGTGAAGGTCACTGGAACCGACTCCTTACAAACTACCCGAATCCAGGACCCGTCTCATTACGAACTCTGCTGTAACCACTGTTATCCCTTTTGGTCCCGCTGGGACAGCTGCCACGTATTCGGGGTCTAACTGGAGGTAGCACCTGTGTCCTCCGGGTATTCCATTCTCGCCCTGTCTGAGGGGCTTTACTACGGGTACCCAGGGCTCATTAGTCACGCCCCCTTCGGAGCCCCCCCGGACCGTGGTCCCGAGGTTCCACTTTAAAAATAAAAAACGAATGTGAACTTCACCATCTCTGCCTCCACTTCCATTCATTACACCTTTCTTTTTGCTCCTTTTCTTTGGATTGATATGCAATAAAACTATATTCATGTTTTTTTTTGCCATGATAATATTTTTTATTATATGGCACTAGCACTTTTCTATATAATAGAAGCGCACTAGCACTTTTCTATATGTATTTATTACATGATCATTAGTTATAAGGCTTACACTTTTTTATCGCATTGCACTAGCACTTTTTATATGTATTTATTTACTATATGATCATTAGCGTCCAGGTTTTTAAGTGTGTATGTATTATTTTCTTTTGACCCTTATACCATATACACTGCTGTGTTACTCTTCACCCAGTTCCATCTTGTCTCCCTGGGTGTGCGTCCCTTCTGTATAATTATATTATTTTTGCCCTGCGGTCCATACAGTTATTTTCTACCTGCATTTTATTTTTACCAGAATTACTAATAAAATTATTGTGTTTTTGGACTTTATGGACGGTTTTGTGTTCCTTTTTTTCTGTGGTCCCCATAGAATAAAGTACAGCCCACCTCCCCATAGAATATAATGTAACTCCCCCCCCCAGAATGGCTCCACAGTCCAGTACTCACTCATTGATATAATAAAAAAGAAACAAAGAAACACAATGCTCACCTTTCCTCGTGCCACGCACTGCTCCAGGCTCAGCTCCGGTCACAGCAATGAGGTGATGTTGTCGCGCACCTGCAGTGTCAGAGGCAGAGGGGAATGATGGGAGAGGAAGGGTCATCTGACACTCTCTTCTCCATCATTGCTTTGAACTGTAACAAGAAAAAAGGAAATAATCTCTCAAGTTGATTAACATATACAGAAGCCCAATGATTCATCTCCTCCATTATAAAGAAGAAAATAAAGCGAGCGCCAAATTCTAAGACAAGGGGTACATTTGCGTTTTGACATTGGTAGATCCTTTTTTAGGTACAGACATTGAATAATAAAAGTGGATCTGACAACAGGAGCAGGGGGACCCCACTGGTTATTATGGGGTGCAACTGGTTTCTATTTGTGACCATTTTTATACAGGAAGAAAAAAAATGCGTGTTGTTCTAGAGATGGAAACAATGATAGAAAAAAGGCATTCATAATCAATGGAGTCCTCATGCTTCTATTTGCATCACTTCCATTTTTAGACAATTAAAGGGAACATGTCACCCCCCTGGGTGTTTTTAACCCCTTTACTCCCAAGGGTGGTTTGCATGTTAATTCCTGGGCCAATTTTTACAATTCTGACCACTGTCTCTTTATGAGGTAATAACTCTGGAACACTTCCATGGATCCCGGTGATTCTGACATTGTTTTCTCGTGACATATTGTACTTCATGTTAGTGGTAAAATTTCAATCTTATAACTTGCGTTTATTTGTGAAAAAAATGGAAATTTGCAAAAATTTTGAAAATTTAGCAATTTTCCATCTTTGAATTTTTATGCCCTTAAATCAGAGATATGGCACACAAAAAACGTAATAAGTAACATTTCCCACATGATTACTTTACATCAGCACAATTTGAGAACAAAACTTTTTTTTGTTAGGAAGTTATAAGGGTTAAATGATTTCTCATTTTAACAACACCATTTTATTTTTAGGGACCACATCACATTTGAAGTCACTTTGAGGGGTCTATATGACAGAAAATACCCAAAAGTGACACCATTCTAAAAACTGCACCCCTCAAGGTGCTCAAAACCACTTTCAAGAAGTTTATTAACCCTTCAGGTGCTTCAAAAGAATTTTTTGAATGTTTAAAAAAATGAACATTTAACTTTTTTTCACAAAAAAATTACTTCAGGTCCAATTTTTTTATTTGACCAAGGGTAACAGGAGAAATTGGACACAAAAGTTATTGTGCAATTTGTCCTGAGTACGCTGATGCCTGATATGTGGGGGGAATCACTGTTTCAGCGCATGGCAGAGCTCATAAGGGAAGGAGCGGCGTTTGACTTTTTCACTGCAAAATTGGCTGGAATAGAGATCGGACGCCATGTCACGTTTGGAAAGCCCCTGATGTGCCAAAACAGTGGAAATTCCCCTCAAATGACACCATTTTAGAAAATAGACCCCCCAAGGAACTTATCTAGATTTGTGATGAGAACTTTGAACCCCCAAGGGCTTCACAGAAGTTTATAACGTTCAGCTGTACAATCAAAAAAATCATATTTTTTTCACAAAAATGATCTTTTCACCACTAATTATTATTTTCCCAAGGGTAACAGGACCCCAAAAGTTATTGTGCAATTTGTCCTGAGTACGCTGATACTCCATATGTGAGGGTAAATGACTATTTGGGCGCATGGTAGAACTCTGAAGGGAAGTAGCGCCAATTGACTTTTTTGGCTGGAATTGAGATCGGACGCCATGTCGCGATTGGAAAACCCCTGATGTACCTAAACAGTGGAAACCCCCCACAAATGACCCCATTTTGGAAACTAGACCCCCCAAGAAACTTATCTAGATGTGTCGCTAGCACTTTGAACCCCCAAGTGCTTCACAGAAGTTTATAACGTAGAGCCATAAAAATAAAAAATCATATTTTTTTCCACAAAAATTATATTTTTGCTCTCAATTTTTTATTTTCCCAAGGGTAACAGGAAAAAATGCACCCCAAAATGTGTTGTGCAGTTTGTCCTGAGTAGGCTGATACCCCATATGTGGGGGTAAACCACTGTTTGGGCGCATGGCAGAGCTTGGAAGGGAAGGAGCACCATTTGACTTTTTGAACACAGAATTGGCTGCAATTGAGATCCGACGCCATGCTGCATTTGGAGAGCCCCTGATGTGCACAAACAGTGAAAACCCCACAATTCTAACTTCAACCCTAACCCCAACACACCCCTAACCCTAATCTCAGCCCTAACTGTTGTGAATTCTCTCTCTGGCTTCACTCTGGTGATTATTGAAGGTAGTAGAGCTGGTCAGATTGACAGAGAGGTTGTGAGTTCTCTTTCTAGGCTCCCTCTGGTGGTTACTGGAGGTAGTGGAGCTGATCTGATTGACAGAGGCTTGCCACCTGATAATGAGGAAGATGATTGGAGATCTGGGGATTCAGATTGGGATTTAAGACAGCCGACTTCCTCTATCTCTGCTGGTGATTTTCTTCCTATGCCTCCTGAGGTCTGATGTCTCCTGCTCTGTCCCTGCTTGTTCAGATAAGTGGTTCATTTGCTACTCTGTTTGCATTTGATCTGGTTTTGTCTATCTCTGCTTTGTGCGGGTCAGCCAGCTCAGGCTGGGGCTGTAGTGAATCACTGCCCATATGTTACTGCTTGTGCCAGTTTGTTTTGTCCCCTGTTATATTGGTCTCTTTTTGCTTTGCTTTCAGAATATACAAGAGTGTTGATATAGTGGGGGGCGAAGTCGAGTGACTTCAGTGTTTTTTGTGCATCAGACGTGTTGGACTTTTGCAGGGTTTTTTTGCGTGATTGCAGACAGTGTCTTTCCTTTCCTGTCCTGTCTAGTCAGTTTGGGCCCCATCGTTTGCTCAGTCTATTTTTCTGCCTGCGTTTGTGTTTTCATCTTGTCTCACCGACAATATATGTTTGGAGGCTATCTATTCCTTTTGGGTCTGCTCCGAGGCAGTTTAGATTTCCCCTTTCTTGCTTTAGGCTTAGTTAGCTCTCTGGCTGTGCTGAGGCGTCTAGGATCATCGTAGGTGCGCTCCACAGCTACTGCTAGTTGTGTGGACAGGATCAGGGGTCTGCAATCCACTTAGTTACTAACCTCTCTGGTTTTCTGTGGCTTAGCCTGGGCCTGCTATCCTCCTCGGTGACCCATTCATAACACCTAAGCCTAGCCCTGACCCTATCCCTAACCCTAGCCCTAGCAATAACCCTAACCCTAAGCCTAATGGGAAAATGGAAATAGATACATTTTTTTTAAATTTTATTATTTTTCCCTAACTAAGGGGGTGATAAAGGGAGGTTTGATTTACTATCTATGGCTTTTTTATGTTTGGAAGCTGTCATACGCTAGAAGATGCTTTTTATTGTAAAAAAAAGTTTTTGCATCACCACATTTTGAGAGCTATAATTTTTCCGTGTTTTGACCCACCGAGTAATGTGAGGTCTTATTTTTTGCAGGACGAATTGACATTTTTATTGGTACCATTTTCGGGCATGTGACATTTTTTGATCGCTTTTGATTTTGATTTTTGGGACGCAGAATGAACAAAAAACAGCATTTCATTAATTTATTTTGGGGGATGTGTTTACACCGTTCCACGTGTGGTAAAATTGATAAAGCGGTTTTATTCTTTGTTTCAGTATGATTGCTGCGATACCTCATTTATGTCTTTTTTATGTTTTGGCGCTTTTATGCAATGAAAACCATTTTATATAAAAAAATATTATTTTTGCATCGCTTTATTCTGTGAGCTATAACTTTTTTATTTTTTTGCTGATGATGCTGTACAGTGGCTCGTTTTTTGCGGGACAAGATGATGTTTTCAATGGTACCACGTTTATTTATATTCGTCTTCTTGATCGCGCGTTATTGCACTTTTTGTTCAGCGGTATGATGATAAAGCATTGTTTTTTGCTTCTTTTTTTGAAGGGGTTAACTAAAGGTGTTAACTAGTGGGACAGGTTTACAGGGCGGGTCATTACGGACACGCGATACTAAATATGTGCATTTTTATACTTTTTTATTTATGTGCAAAAAAAGAATTTATTGAATTTTTTTTTAAATTTATTTTGGGATTTTTTCTAAATTATTTTTACACTTGTTTTTTTACTTTATTACATTGTCCTAGGGACATCACTATCTAGTGTCAGATCGCTGATCTGACACTTCACACAGCGCTTTGTCAGATCAGCGATCTGACAGGCGCTGCAGCAGGCTTCCTCGTGCCTGCTCTTAGCAGGCACTGAGGAAGACGGCTCCCTGCAGGCCCCCGAAGGCCTCCGCAGCCATATTGGATCTGGGAGCCTGTAGGGAGGACGCTGGCAGCCTGGGCCGTGCGCTTGGTCCCCCCAATGATTTGTTCAGGCAGCAGGCACTTTTATTAAGAATGCCCCAGGCCCGCCTGGCAAAAAGTAAATGGGCAAGTACTGTAGCTTTAAGCTATGGCCCGCCCCAGTGCATTATGGGTCCCGTCCAGCCAGCCTCTCGTGATGTCACACGCTGCTCTGCAGCTCTGCTCCATTTCCTCATTTCGGAGCAGATCTAGCAGCGTGTGCAGTGCCGGTGTGCATGCCGAGTGGGTGGCTGGGAGCAGTGGACAGGTGGCGGACACCAGGAGAGAAGAGGCGGCAGCGTGCGCAGCGGACCATAGAATCATAGAATCATAGAATCGTAGAGTTGGAAGGGACCTCCTGGGCCATCTGGTCCAACCCCCTGCTTAAAGCAGGATTCGCTAAATCATCCCAGTCAGATGTCTGTCCAGCCTCTGTTTGAAGACTTCCATTGAAGGAGAACTCACCACTTCTCGTGGCAGCCTGTTCCGCTCATTGATCACTCTAACTGTCAAAAAGTTTTTTCTAATATCTAATCTGTGTCTCCTCCCATTCAGTTTCATCCCATTGCTTCTAGTCTTTCCTTGTGCAAATGAGAATAAAGTCGATCCTTCTACAATGTGACAGCCCTTTAGATATTTGTAGACAGCTATTAAGTCTCCTCTCAGTCTTCTCTTTTGCAAACTAAACATTCCCAAATCCTGCAACCTTTCCTCATAAGACAGGGTTTGCAGACCGGTCACCATTCTGGTCGCTCTTTTCTGAACTTGCTCCAGTTTGTTGATGTCTTTTTTAAAATGTGGTGCCCAAAACTGGACACAATATTCCAGATGAGGTCTGACCAAAGAGGAGTAGAGGGAAATAATGACTTCACAAATCTAAATTGCTTGGCGCATCATATCAATTAGAAGATCACCATTCACAAATCTCTTATATAACAGCACTTATATTTACTAGAGTTGAGCGAAACGGGTCGAAAAAATTCAAAAGTCGCCGACTTTTGGCAAAGTCGGGTTTCATGAAACGAAACCCGACCCTAGGATGAGGTCGGCCACGAGGTCGGCGACTTACGCGCCAAAGTCGCGTTTCAAAAGTTTGTTTTGCGCTCTTTTTCAGCCAATCAGGATCCACGGACACTGTGGGCAACGTGATGACCTAGGCACGGGTCACCACCATCTTTCAGAAGGGCATGCAAGTGATTGGCTTGCTTTGGTGGGCGTCACAGGGGGTATAAAAGGGCGTGCACGCCGACCGCCATCTTACTTCTGCCGATCTTAGTATAGGGAGAGGTTGCTGCTGATTCTGTAGGGAGAGCGTTAGGCAGGGAAGAAGACAAAAGAACTGCTTCTGCTGCTAGCGATTTGGCCTGCACAACACACAAGTCACTGTGTGTGCAGTGCAAGGGGAGGCTATATTGTGGTGTATCAGTGGTGTTGGTTGTTGGGCTGCCTTCTAAGGCTTCCTGACACGCTGGCATTGTTGTTTACCCACTGCTCCGCAAACTGCTTTTTTAAAAGCAATCCAATCTCCCTTATCCTCTAGTCACTTTGGTCACAGCTGTGCCATCGAGCGTGTCACATAGCGCTCAGATATCAGTGGGCCTCACACAATCTACAAGTGTCCAGTGTCCAAAAGTGTACGCAGAGATTCAAAATCTCCATTATCCTCTCGTCACTTTGGTCACAGGCAGCTGTGCCATCGAGCGTGTCACATAGCGCTCAGATATCAGTGGGCCTCACACAATCCACAAGTGTCCAGTGTCCAAAAGTGTACGCAGAGATTCAAAATCTCCATTATCCTCTCGTCACTTTGGTCACAGGCAGCTGTGCCATCGAGCGTGTCACATAGCGCTCAGATATCAGTGGGCCTCACACAATCTACAAGTGTCCAGTGTCCAAAAATGTACGCAGAGTTTCAAAATCTCCATTATCCTCTCGTCACTTTGGTCACAGGCAGCTGTGCCATCGAGCGTGTCACATAGCACTCAGATATCAGTGGGCCTCACACAATCTACAAGTGTCCAGTGTCCAAAAGTGTACGCAGAGATTCAAAATCTCCATTATCCTCTCGTCACTTTGGTCACAGGCAGCTGTGCCATCGAGCGTGTCACATAGCGCTCAGATATCAGTGGGCCTCACACAATCTACAAGTGTCCAGTGTCCAAAAGTGTACGCAGAGATTCAAAATCTCCATTATCCTCTCGTCACTTTGGTCACAGGCAGCTGTGCCATCGAGCGTGTCACATAGCGCTCAGATATCAGTGGGCCTCACACAATCTACAAGTGTCAAGTGTACGCAGAGATTCAAAATCTCCATTATCCTCTCGTCACTTTGGTCACAGGCAGCTGTGCCATCGAGCGTGTCACATAGCGCTCAGATATCAGTGGGCCTCACACAATCCAAAAGTGTCCACTGTCCACAAGTGTGTGCAGAAATTCTAAATCTCCCCTGTCCTATAGACACCTTTTACCTTAGTTTACATTACTATATAGTTTGTTGGATTTTGTCTACATTTCTACCAAAAATGAGGAAGGCTGGTGGAAGAGGCCGTGGAATTGGGCGGGGGTTGGCAGCTGGTAATGATGGTGTTGGTGGTGGATCTGATGGTAGTGGCAAGAGCAAAATAGGACCGAATGCAGAAGGTGCTGACCCTGCGTCATCGTCTGGCTACATAAGGCCTCGAACGCTTAGTTTTCTAGGAGTTGGCAAACCGCTTTTAAAGGCAGAGCATCAGGAAAAAGTTTTGTCTTACATTGCTGACTCAGCCTCCAGCTCTATCGCCTCCTCTTCTTCAGTTGTAAAAAGTAAAAGCACTGAGTCGTCATTGGAGGCTCATGTTCATGAACCACACCTTTCCTTGTGTCCTTCACCCCAACCAAGATTGAAGGATGACGCAGACCATACTACTGATTACTCCATGGAGCTGTTTTCACATACCATGCCTGGATTATCAAGTCAAATGGTGAATTACCCAGGCCAAGATGAATCTGACATGGAGTGCACTGATGCACAGCCGCTGATGGATGATTCTGCTGGTACATTCACTCAGAGCACTACATTGTCCTCGCAGTGTACAGAGCCAGATTTTGACCCTAATGAGACTCAGGTGCCCCTTCCCGCACACTATACCACCATACACGGTGACACAGAGAAAGGTGCACATGACATAGAAGAGGAGGTGATGGATGACCCAGTTGTTGACCCAGATTGGCATCCATTGGGGGAAGAGGGTGCTGCTTCCAATAGCTCAGATGAGGAGCATCCACAGCAGACATCGACATCGACAGCTGTTATCTGGCAGGCCCGGAGCACTCCAAAGACAGGTTCCAAACATCAAAAGAGTTGCTGGACAGCTTGTCCAGAGGGTCAAAAGATCACAGCGTGCTAGGCCGCAAAATGTCTGCCAAAGTAGGAAGAGTGCAGTGTGGCACTTTTTTTACCAAAATCCTCATGATCAGGCCAAGGTTATCTGTAAGAAGTGTGCAAAGACCTTTAGCCAAGGGAAAAATCTGAAAAATTTGAATACCAGTTGCATGCTTAGACATTTAACCAGCATGCACTTGCAAGCGTGGACACAACACCAAACCTCAAGTGCCACATGTGCAACTGATCACAACGAAGGTAGTCAGCAACGCTACATTGTTTCCCCCACTGTAAGCCCACCGGTTAGCACAGCAGCAAATGTTGAGGTGTCGTTGCAAGGCCACAGCAGTCAGGGAATCCCACTGTTATATCAACGAAAGACTGATTCTAGGCCATCAGAAAGAACATCAACTCCATCACCATCATCAACCCTCTCTCAGTCCGCCCTGTCCACCGCTACTTCCACCATATGCAGCTCTCAAGTCCAGCTCACCCTCCCAGACACTATGAGTAGGTCAAGAAAGTACTCAGTCTCTCATCCGCGTACACTGGGTTTGAACGCCCACATTGCCAAACTAATCTCGTTTGAGATGATGCCCTTTCGGTTGGTGGAAAGCACAGCTTTCCGCGAACTCATGGCCTATGCAGTACCACGCTATGACCTACCCAGTCGCCACTTCTTCTCTCGCAAAGCCATCCCAGCCCTCCACCATCATGTGAAAGACCGCATTGTCCATGCACTCAAGCAGTCAGTGAGCGGAAAGGTGCACCTCACAACTGATGCATGGTCCAGTCGGCATGGCCAGGGCCGTTACGTGTCCATCACTGCGCACTGGGTTAATGTGGTGGATGCAGGGTCCACAGGGGACAGCGGTGGTGGGACAGTGCTGCCTAGCCCAGGGTATAGGAAACAGTTGGCTGTAGGCGTTCGACCCTCCTCCTCCTCCTCCTCCAGAAGCGAAAGCTCGTCCACAGAGCGCAGTCGTACGAGCACTCCACCTGCAGCTGCCACTGTTGCACACGATGTATCCCCCTATCGAGCAGCTAGTGGAAAGCGTCAGCAGGCTGTGCTGCAGATGATGTGTTTGGGCGACAGACACACCGCCGAGGTGCTGGCCGAGTACTTGAAGCGACAAACTGAGTCATGGCTGGGCAGTGTACATCTTGAGGCAGGCAAGGTAGTTAGTGATAACGGCCGTAATTTTGTGGCAGCCATAGCCCTTTCAAAACTCAGCCACATACCTTGCTTGGCTCACACATTGAACCTGGTGGTGCAGTGCTTCCTCAAAAATTATCCGGAGTTAACAGCCCTGCTCCAGAAGGTGCGAAGACTGTGCGCGCACATCCGCCGGTCGCCTGTACACTCCGTTCGTATGCAGAAGCTGCAGCGATTGCTCCACCTTCCCAACCACCGCCTCATTATCGACATTGCAACAAGGTGGAACTCCACCCTGCACATGGTGGAGCGGCTGTGCGAGCAGAGGCAGGCCATAATGCATTTGTGGGAGGATACACGGCCAGGCACTTTGAGAGCAGACATGGAGTTGACAGGCGTGCAGTGGTCGAAGCTGAAAGACCTTTGTAAAGTCCTTCAGTGTTTTGAGGAATGCACACGGCTGGTAAGCGCAGACGACGCCATCCTAAGCATGAGCATCCCACTTATGCGTCTGCTCATGCAAACTTTGACGCACCTTAAGGAGCAGGCGTCTGCAGCCAATGTTGATGAGGAGGAAGAGGAGGAGGGAATCCTTGATGACATTCAGCCATTGTCTGCTCAGGGACCTCTCCTGGACGAAGTGGAGGAAGAAGAGGAGGAGGAGGATGATGGGGATGATTACTTAGGGGAGGAGGATGCATCTCGTGGGGCAAGTGAAAATGTTGGCGTGGCAAGATCTGGTACAGGGTTTGTGCGTGACTGGAGGGATGTGGATTTGCCAGAAAGTGCTCCTCCACCCAGCACTCGCAGTGCATCATTGACACCGGGAACATTGGCCCACATGTCAGATTATGCCTTGCGGATCCTAAAAAGGGACCCCCGCATTGCCAAAATGATGAACGATGACGACTACTGGTTGGCCAGCATCCTGGATCCACGCTATAAAGGCAAATTACAAAACATCATGCCACAGGAGAACCTTGACCTAATATTGGCTAATAAACAAGCAACTCTGGTAAATCGGTTGCTTGAGGCATTCCCAGCACACAGCAGCGGTGATGGTTCTCACACGAGCCGTACGGGCCGGGGGCAGCTTGGCAGAGGTGTTCGTGGTGCACACAGCAGAAGTGGCGTTGGAGACAGGGGTTTCATGACAATGTTGTGGACTGATTTTTCAAATACCGCTCACACAACTGGTAATACTGCATCGATGGAAAGTGACAGGAGACAGCAGTTGTCAACTATGGTTACAAACTACTTTTCCTCCCATATCGATGTTCTCCCACACAGGTCATTCCCCTTTGACTATTGGGCTGCTAAACTGGACACCTGGCCTGAATTGGCCCAATATGCCTTACAGGAGCTCGCTTGCCCAGCTGCAAGTGTGCTATCGGAAAGAGTCTTCAGTGCAGCTGGATCAATCCTGACAGAAAAAAGGACCCGTCTGTCAACCCAAAATGTGGATGATCTAACCTTCATTAAAATGAACCACGCATGGGTTTCCAAGGATTTTGTCCCACCTTCCCCTGATGACACATAGGGTGACAGAAAAATGGCTTGCTTTGGTCCACCTCTTCCTGGTACTTCACCTATTTCGCCTTTTGCATCAGCTGAATGTCCAACATCAACATATGCCACTTTCTAAAACTCCCTAACTGTGCTGCCTCCCCCCCCATGGCTGGGGTCACCACCTACTGCACGACACCGTGCGAGTGCCGTTGCCCTGGACAGGTGGGTAGGCCGACTCTTGGGCGCGGGCACTGGCACAGGGTCCCTCATAGTGCAATCAAGTGTCTCTGACGGCGGTGGTGCACACCCACCGTCAGACACACCGCTGTACTATGAGGGGCCCAGTGCCAGTACCGACGCCCACGAGTGGGCCCCCCTTGCTTGGGCAGGGCCCCAGCATTTGCAATCTTTACCTCTCCCTGCTCCTCCTCTGTGTAATCTGGGCCGTCAAATCCATACTGTGCCTGACACCGTCTGAGCCTGCCTCCTGAGACATATATTTTGAATGTGTACGCTATCCATACATGTTATCCGGGGATACGGTACCCTTTCTAACCTTTGTGCAATGACGTGCAATCCATACTGGGCCTAACACCGTCAGTGCCTGCCTCATGCTGTATAGACATATATTTTGAATGTGTACGCTATCCATACATGTTATCCGGGGATGCGGTACCCTTTCTAACCTTTGTGCAATGACGTGCAATCCATACTGGGCCTAACACCGTCTGAGCCTGCCTCATGCTGTATAGACATATATTTTGAATGTGTACGCTATCCATACATGTTATCCGGGGATGCGGTACCCTTTCTAACCTTTGTGCAATGACGTGCAATCCATACTGGGCCTAACACCGTCTGAGCCTGCCTCATGCTGTATAGACATATATTTTGAATGTGTACGCTATCCATACATGTTATCCGGGGATACGGTACCCTTTCTAACCTTTGTGCAATGACGTGCAATCCATACTGGGCCTAACACCGTCTGAGCCTGCCTCATGCTGTATAGACATATATTTTGAATGTGTACGCTATCCATACATGTTATCCGGGGATACGGTACCCTTTCTAACCTTTGTGCAATGACGTGCAATCCATACTGGGCCTAACACCGTCTGAGCCTGCCTCATGCTGTATAGACATATATTTTGAATGTGTACGCTATCCATACATGTTATCCAGGGATACGGTACCCTTTCTAACCTTTGTGCAATCACGTGCAATCCATACTGGGCGTGAGAACGGCTGGCGAGCTGTTAAGCAAGCTACAGCACCTGTCCAGACAAGTACAGGGATTCCCTAGCGAGGAGACTTATTTGATTGTTTTCAATGTTGGGACAGCAATTTTTGGGGAGCACTATACTCTGGAGAATGATAGATGGGGCCCACCATACACTGGAACATTCCAAAGGTGGACATCAGACACTGGAGCAGCATTTACAGGGCCCATTATACACTAGAGCATTAGAAATGGGGCCCATTATGTTTGGAGCATTATTTGGGCCCATAAGACAGTGGCATTATGTGGAGCTCATCATATACTGTTTCAAACATTATATGGGACCAATGATTCTGTATGGAGAAATAGATGGGCCTCGTCATGAGATGTAAAAAGTGAGGTATTTTTCATTGTACTATACCGCTATTTCTCTGCCATATCGGAGCATGATGAGTTGTGGTATGTGTTAAAGGGGCGCTCTTTCGCCCAGGGCACATGAAAACCTGGAGCCAGCCCTCCCCCCCCACAGTTTGTAGCCAAATAACCCCCATTTTTCAGTGCGTAACTTGTAATATGAAGTTAATTAAGGTTGACAAGCTTAAGAAAGAAGAATTGATGCTTTTGGCATTCAAATGGGCACTGTAGGTGTGTTTCCTGTCCTCCTCTCACTGCCGACTTTTATTCCCCATTGACTTACATTGGGTTTCGTGTTTCGGGACGACCCCGACTTTTCCCTATAATCGGACGATCTTGCTCGACCCGACTTTTGGAAAAGTCGGGTTTCACGAAACGGAACGCGACCCTAAAAAACCAAAAGTCGCTCAACTCTAATATTTACCTTTCTGTATTAATCTTTCGTTCAACATATTATACTTTTACTTTCCTTATATTTCAGGCAGATGATCATACACTAATTAATGCATGTGTTCCTATGCGGATTAGATCCTGCACGGCAGACCCATGCTCTACACTCAAGAAACTTTTCTGTTCTCTCAGCCATAGGCTCCACACCTCCAGAGCTCTCTCAGCCATAGGCTCCACACCTCCAGAGCTGAGACCAGACGTGGAGGTGGCAGGCGAGCGAGCAGGTGAGTAGTCTCAGGGCAGGGGGGCCCAGCACAGCCAGCCATACTGCAGCAGTCCCACCACAGCCACAGGGCCCCAGGACAGGCAGGGGCCAGGGGGGCCCTGCGCAGTCAGCCACACGGCAGCAGTCCCACCACAGCCACAGGGCCCAAGGACAGGCAGGGGCCAGGGGGGCCCTGCGCAGCCAGCTGCACGGCAGCAGTCCCACCACAGGCACAGGGCCCCAGGGCAGGCAGGGGCCAGGGGGCCCTGTGCAGCCAGCCGCACGGCAGCAGTTCCACCACAGCCACAGGGCCCCAGGGCAGGCAGGGGCCAGAATGTGAGACATGGGGGAAGAATGAGACACTGGGGCATGAGGGCAGAATGTGAGACATGGGGGCAGAAAGTGAGACATGGGGGCAGAATGAGACATGGGGGGCCGGGGGCAGAATGGACACGGGGCAGAATGTGACAGTGAGACACAGGAGGGGCAGAATGGATACGGGGACAGAATCTGAGACACAGGAGGGGGGCAGGATGGGAGACACATGGGGCAGTATGGATACGATGTAGACAGATGGGGCAGGATCGGAGAATCATATGGGGGCAGAATGGATACTCATGAGGGCAGGATGAGAGAAAATATGGCTGGAGCCAGGAATGAGACAGGATGGGGGATATTGGAGCCTAGGAGGGGGGATATTATTACCATAAGGACTAATTAAGGGATATTATTACTGCAGTGATGTACTTATTTTATTTTTTTGAGGATACTGTTTTAAATGGGGGGAGGTCCTGTTACTGTGCAGAGCGACACTATATCACCTTTTTTTCTTCATCTGGTGTAGTGTGGAAGTTGGGAAAAAAATTAAGTAATGTGTTCTGCAAATGGAGCTCTAGATAACTGTGTTATTTCCTGCAGAGACGAGCCCTGGCTGGAAGATGTGATGGCGCTCTGTGCTGGATGAAAGATAAAAAGAGAAGATAAAGGACTTCACCTAGACACGACACTGGTGAGTCAGTGTGTTCCCTGTACACTGACACTATATACAGAGCACCTTTGTACAATGTCACCAGTGATCACTGTTTTATCTGTACACTGGCACTACATACAGATCTCCTGTGTATAATAGCACTTATGGTG
The DNA here is from genome assembly GCF_039654945.1 of Dendrobates tinctorius. Classification (NCBI taxonomy): domain Eukaryota; kingdom Metazoa; phylum Chordata; class Amphibia; order Anura; family Dendrobatidae; genus Dendrobates; species Dendrobates tinctorius. Next base: position 1,947,591 of record NW_027361763.1, on the reverse strand, counting down.
ATAATATTATGTTTTTTAAATAATGATCAGTATTGTAGTATTCTGTAAGTGTAGTGGTAATATGTGGTCTGGTCATGGTGTGGTCGTGGTGGCAGATTTAAAAAATCTTTTGGCCAAAACAAGAGCTGCTGGCTATGTGTGTGATCGGGAGATGGGAACTGTTAAAGTGTGATTGGTGAGAAGTGGAGTTTTTCCAAGAAAGAGCAGTGGGACTGTGGACAGTTTGAGGGGTGGAAGGCAGGGCTGGGGTGGAGCCTGGGAGGAGTCTCAAAGGGGCCCCGAAAATTTTGGCAGTACGGGGCCTCGAAATTCCTAGTGGCAGCCCTGGACGTGGTTAAAATTATCTTTAACAGAAAACTGAGTGACCAAAAATCCTTTAGGGATGAGAAATCATAGAAAAAGAATATTCAGAGGGTAATGCACCCAACTTAAGGGATAATGTCAGTAAAACTTGACTTTTATTGTAATTAATTGATATGGTGTAACAGATAAAGATTACGATACCTCAGGGGGTCTCGCTGTGCAGCATTTCTTTCAGACTCCTCTCTGGGATCTCACTCTCCTAATGCTAATATATCTCCTACCTAGATTAATGGCTGCAGTCCACTAGCCAGGAGAGATTTTCTCTGGACAGTTAGAGATGTCAGTCCAGTCTCGGCAGCAGCACCACTAGAGGTGATTAACATTCACTCATATCCTCCCCATGTTTCGCCATCACTGGCTTCATCAGTGTTCTTCATGATTTTCATCACTCCCACCCTTTCCTCCTCCTGCCTCTCTTTGACCTGACACTTTTCTTTAGGTTCTTTTTATTTCACATATGTGTTTTATTTGTTATGTTCATGTTCTACAGACGTCCTTGATAAAGAACATTTATTGGCCGAAACGCTGGACTGTCTTTCCTTTCTTACCGCGTACAAATAAAAAAAGATATAATTGCAGCAAAAAATTATCTCCTTGCGTCTTCTTCAGTGCCGAGGTCTTGGTTACACCACTCCGCACTATGTGACTTACTCTAACTGGACCCCTGATCTGCAGTTTGTATCTATAACAGATATTCGGAGAGATCAGTGATGTGTCTGTGATCCTATACCAGGACGTCACTGACAGGTTATTGCTAACTTATATGTCAGCTGTGAAGACGCCGCACAGATATCAGGTCCTACAATACCGCGATCCTGGTGACTGGTGGATTCTCTCAGGCGGATTATAGAGTAATGGTGAATTCTGCTGATTATAGAAACAGACATTTATTTCCTCTGAATACAGAACAATATTTCAGGAATATTTATATACAGATGGAGCCGAGCTAAACGTGATCATAAAAACCTATAACCATGGAAATTACAATTAATTACTAAAAACTCTTATACTTTTCCTACATTTCATACAAGTGACATTAATTCTCCTCTGGGAGGAGACGCTGCCGAGCTCCGGTCTCTGTTACACACCAGTAACCGTCACATTATAACCACAGAATTTACATGTCCCCAGTATTTCCATACACAGTCTCTGGGGTCTCCTGTGTCCCCCGTCACTCTCTATATAGATCTCATTGTACAGATTGTCTCATCTTATAGTTTCTCTCTGACGCTCCAGACACATCAGGATGGTTTCTCGCAGTTATCTGCTGGCTGTGATCTTCATCTCTATTCAGGGTGAGAGATTCGGATCCTTCCATGATTGTGTGTAGAGAAATCTCTACAGTGGATCCCTCATCAGATCAGGATTTCTAGGAAGATCCCGACATTTATCAGTAATGAATCTGTCTCTTCTAATCCTCAGGATCCTGTGGAGAGATTGTGATGACCCAGACTCCAGATTATGTCTCTGTGTCCCCCGGAGATACAGTCACCATCTCATGTACGGCCAGTGCTGGTATAAGTAGCTATTTAGCCTGGTACCAACAGAAATCAGGAGAACGACCAAAGCTTCTTATCTATTATGCAACCACCCGATATACAGGAGTCCCAGACCGGTTCTCTGGATCTAGATCTGGAACTGCTTACACTCTTACAATCCGAGGAGCGACAGAGGACGATGCAGCAGATTATTACTGTCAGCAGTATCAGAGCTTCCCTCTCACACAGTGATACAGAGCCGTACAAAAACCTCCTCCTCATCCCCCATGATGTCGCTGTATTACAATGTTGTGTAGAGGAAGGTGCAGAGAATTAGCAGAGCGCTCAGTGATGATTTCTGTCTTCTCTTCTTCCTCTGGGAATAGATTCTTTCTGTACAGATCATTGTATAAACCAGTCAGGTATAAACCAGCGCTGACATAATGATTACAGACTGTAGGAACATCTGCACCGGAGGAGAAACTCTGAATGTGGCCGGACAGTGGAGCGAGCTGATGAGAAACAGCTTCCCCTCTGGTTCTCCTCCCACAGAGTATTCATTGTATAAAAGTAATAAAACATTTATAAAATTATATAAGTTGGTATTGCTATAATCACACTTTCCTGCAGCATGAAGCTGACACTTTATGTCTATAGCACATGAAGAGCAGAAAATGACTCCTCAATGTTTCCTTCCCCCCAGACTGTCCAATCACAAGATTCACTTACCGCACCAACATTCAACACTTTATCGTATCAGCTTATGGTTTTTTGTTTAGTTTTTTTTTTGCATCATTTTTAATAAACTTATTTTGTGTAGTGGCCAATTCATATATTTTTTGCTTTGTTTTTTCTTCTCCATTTTCCAAAACTCGTATTTATTTTCATTTGCTTAGATAGATTGATAAATATTGTGATATGATTGTGTCCTATTCATTGGTTTTATATACACCTATGGTCAAAATTGTTGGTACCCCTCATTTAATGACAGAAAAACCCACAATGGTCACAGAAATAACATGAATCTGACTAAAGTGTCTAACTATCGCCCGATATCTCTTCTCCCTTACGCCTCAAAACTAAGGGAACAGCATGTATATCTTGCACTGTCCTCTCAACTCTCCTCCTGTTCCCTCTTTAACCGGTTACAATCTGGCTTCCGACAGCATCACATAACTGAAACTGCCCTAACTAAAATCACTAACAACCTACTAACCGCCAAGAGCAAGCGACACTACTCTGTTCTCCTTCTCCTTCACCTGTCTTCTGCCTTTGAAACTGTGGACCATTCCCTGCTGCTACAGATTCTCTCATCTCTTGGCATCACAGACTTGGCTCTATCCTGGATCTCATCATACTTAACAGACCAAAACACTTAGTGTCTCCCTCTCACACTCCACCTCCTCAAGTCGCCCCCTGCCTGTCGGTGTTCCTCAAGGCTCAGTCCTAGGACTCCTACTCTTTTCCATCAACACCTTCGGCCTGGGACAGCTCATAGAATCCCACAGTTTGCAGTATCACCTCTACACCGATGACACGCAGATCTACCTATCTGGTCCTGACCTCACCTCCTTACTGACCAAAATCCCACAATGTCTGTCTGCTATTTCAGCCTTCTTTTCTGCTCGCTTTCTCAAACTGAACATGGACAAAATAGAATTCATCATCTTTCCCCTATCTCGCTCTACCTCTCCTCCCGACCTATCCATCAATGTCAATGGCTGCTCACTTTCCCCAGTCCCGCATGCTTGGTGCCTTGGGGTGATCCTCGACTGCCCTCTCTTTCAAACCACATATCCAAGGCCTTGCCTCCTCCTGCCGCCTCAAACTCAAAAATATTTCTCGGATCCGCGCATTCCTCATCCACGAAACCACAAAAACACTAGTGCACACCCTTATCATCTCCCGCCTCAACTACTGCAACCTCCTACTCTCCTCCAGCACTCTGGCATCACTCCAGTCTATTCTACACTCTGCTGCCCAACAAATCAACCTGTCTCCCCGCTATTCTCCAGCCTCCCTCTATTCCAGGCCCTTCACTTGTCCAAAGACTCCAGATCAAAACTCTAACCATGACAAACAAAGCCATCCACAACCTGTCTCCTCCATACATCTGTGACATGGTCTCCCTATACCATCTCTTCTTCCCACAACCACATACAAGCCTTCTCCCATGCTTCCCCCATACTCTGGAACTCTGCCGCAACACATCAGACTCTCACCAAAAATGGAAAACTTCAAGAAGAACCTGAAAACCCACCTGTTCCGGAAAGCCTACAGCCTGCAATGATCCTCAGTCTACTGAAACACCGCACAACCAGCCCTACCCTCTCCTACTGTATCCTCACCCATCCCTGTAGACTGTGAGCCCTCGTGGGCAGAGTCCTCTCTCCTTCTGTACTTGTGTGTCCCTTGTCTTGCACATGTTTATTGTACTTGTCTATATTTTCCCTTTTCACATGTAAAGTGCCATGGGATAAATGGCACTATATAAATGTATAATAATAATAATAATAAAAAGTAATAATAAATCAAAAATCTATGAAAATGAACAAATGAAAGTCAGACATTGCTTTTCAACCATGCTTCCACAGAATTTTTAAAAAATAAAACTCATGAAATAGGCCGGACAGAAATGTTGGTACCTTAAATTAATATTTTGTTGCACATCCTTTTTAGGCAATCACTGCAATCAAACGATTTCTGTAACTGTCAATGAGGCTTCTGCACCTCTCAACAGGTACTGTATTTTGGCCCAATACTCAAGAGCAAACTGCTCCAGTTGTTTTGTGTTTGAAGGTTGTCTTTTCTAGATGGCATGTTTCAGCTCTCTCCAAAGATGCTCAATAGGATTTAGGTCACGGCTCTTAGAAGTCCACTTCAGAATAGTCCAATGTTTTCCTCTTAGCCATTCTTGGGTGTTTTTAGCTGTGTGTTTTGGGTCATTATCCTGTTGCAAAACCAATGACCTGTGACTGAGACCAAGCTTTCTGACACTGGGCAGCACATTTCTCTTTAGAATCTCTTGATAGTCTTGAGATTTCATTGTACCCTGCACAGGTTCTAGACACCCTGTGTCAGATGCCGCAAAGCAGCCCCAGAACATAACAGAGCCTCCTCCATGTTTCACAGTAGGGACAGTGTTCTTTTCTTGATATGTCACATTTTTCCATCTGTGAACACAGAGCTGATGTGTCTTGCCAAAAAGTTCCATTTTTGTCTCATCTGTCCATAGGACATTCTCCCAGAAGCTTTGTCGCTTGTCAACATGTAGTTTGGCAAATTCCAGTCTGGCTTTTTTATGATTTTTTTCCAACAATGCTGTCGTCCTTGGTGGTCTCCCATGAAGTCCACTTTGGCTCATACAACGACGGATGGTGCGATCTGACACTGATGCTCCTTGAGCTTGAAATTTACCTTTAATCTGTTTAGAAGTTTTTCTAGGCTCTTTTGCTACCATTCGTATTATCCATCTCTTTGATTTGTCATCAGTTTTCCTCCTACGGCCACGTCCAGGGAGGTTGGCTACAGACCCATGTAGCTTACATTTCTGAACAATATGTGCAACTGTAGTAACATAGTTATTAAGGTTGAAGGGAGACTTTAAGTCCATCTAGTTCAACCCATATCCTATCCTAACTTGCCCTAACATGTTGATCCAGGGGAAGGCAAAAAAAACCCATGTGCCAAACAGTAAGCTTCACATTGGGGAAAAAAATTCCTTCCCGACTCCACATACGGCAATCAGACTAGCTCCCTGGATCAACGCAATATTAAGGAAACTAGTGTATATACCCTGTAATATTATACTTTTCAAGAAAGGCATCCAGTCCCTTCTTAAATTTTAGTAGGGAATCACTCATTACAACATCATATGGCAGAGAGTTCCATAGTCTCACTGCTCTTACAGTAAAGAATCCGCGTCTGTGAGTATGCTTAAACCTTCTTTCCTCCAGACGTAGAGGATGCCCCCTTGTCCCCGTCACAGGTCTAATAGTAAAAAGTTCATTAGAAAGGTCTTGGTATTATCCCCGTGCAGGGTCGGTGGGCCGAGCTGGGGGATGGTCCCTCTCTTATCGAGCAGAGATGTAATAGAGACACAATGGAGGTAAATATCGGGTACAACAGGTCCAAATTTTATTCTCTTTGCCGTCCACCTGATGGCCTCCGCAGTACACGGCACTTCAATACAGTTTACTTCACTTGACCTCACTTCACTTATCGGCTCTCCATTTCCAGAGCCGTTTCACGCATACAGCACTTTACACCGGGGACGTACATATACGTACTGGCCCTCTTCACTTGTTGATGCTCCTGTCAGATCCGTCACTGTGGCCACTTTAGGCCCATAAACCAACAGTACTTCTACTGAACAGTCGTCTCCCTCGATCAATACGGTATGCTTTACCTCAGTGCCTCGTCTATACTGCGGTATTTTCCTGTCAGGACCACCCCCCTGACATAATCTCTCCTCAGTCCCCCTGGTTTGGTTTTCCTCAGAGTGCACAAACTGTCATAGTCCTCCTGTCACTCGAGCTCCCCCTGGGGACTGGAACTTTCTGGAACCCTCCTTCAGTATTTATATCATTCCCGGTTCCCTGTAACTCCGCCCCCTATGACCAACGGTTTCCTAAGCCCTAAGCTGATGTCAAGTCCTTTGCTCACACTCCTCCCTGCCCTCTAATGGTCAATCCAAGGTACTGCATGTCCACTACACTTTCTCAGCTGTTTCCCCACTGTAGCAACTGACACCTATCTAAACTGTGCAAACCTATCTTTCTCTATTCTAAAATGTCCGTCCGTCAGCTCACCTTCCCTACGCTCGCATATACTGTATTTATACATTGTAATAAGATCACCCCTAAGACTTCGACTCTCCAAACTAAATAACCCCAAGTGTAATACCTGTCTTGGTATTGCAGACCCCCCCAGTTCCTTAATAACCTTGGTCGCTCTTCTCTGCACCCGCTCCCGTTCAGCTATGTCTTTCTTATACACCGGAGACCGGAACTGTACACAGTATTCTAAGTGTGGTCGCACTAGTGACTTATATAGAGGTAAAATTATGTTCTCCTCATGAGCATCTATGCCTCTTTGAATGCATCCCATTATTTTATTTGCCTTTGCAGCAGCTGCCTGACACTGGCCACTAAATGTGAGTTTGTCGTCCACACATACACCCAGGTCTTTTTCAGTGACAATTTTGCCCAGTGTTTTACGATTAAGCACATAATTATACATCTTGTTCGTTCTACCCAAGTGCATGACCTTACATTTATCCCCATTAAAGCTCATTTGCCATTTATCAGCCCAAGCTTCTAGTTTACATAAATCCTCCTGTAATATAAAATTGTCCTCCTCTGTATTGATTACCCTGCAGAGTTTAGTGTCATCTGCAAATATTGAAATTCTACTCTCTATGCCCCCTACAAGGTCATTAATAAATATGTTAAAAAGAAGCAGGCCCAATACTGACCCCTGTGGTACCCCACTGCTAACCGTGACCCAGTCCGAGTGTGCTCCATTAATAACCACCCTTTGTTTCCTATCCCTGAGCCAGTCATAGGAACATCAAGCTGCTTGGAGATGGTCTTATAACTTTTACCTTTAACATGTTTGTTTATCATTTTCTTTCTAATCCCCTGAGACAACTCTTTCCTTCGCTTCCTCTGGTCCATGTTGAGTGTGATACACACCATGTCACCAAACAGCACAGTGAGTATTGGAGCCTCTATACAGGCCACTCACTGATTCCAAGATTGTAGACACCTGTGATGCTAATTAGTGGACACACCGCGATTTAACATGTCCCTTTTGTCACATTATTTTCAGGGGTAACCATCATTTCTGTCCAGGCCTATTTCATGAGTTTTTTTTTTTTTAATTCTGTGGTAGCATGTTTGAAAAGCAATGTCTGACTTTCATTTCGTCATTTTGATAGATTTTCTATTTATTAGTCAAATTCTAGTTATTTCTGTGACCATTGTGGGTTTTTCTGTCATTAAAGAAGGGTTTTCAACAATTTTGACCACGTGTGTAAATATATCTGAATAATCAGCATAGACACTTGATAATTTTTTTAAAATTCTAATCAATATTGGACATTGATAATATTTAACCGATGAATGAAGTAATATCTATTGCATACCCAGGGTATGATCTCACAGAAATAATTATAACATTTCTTTTAAAGAGAAACAAAAAGAAAAAGAGAAAAACTGTTTATTCTAATTTTAGAATGTTCTCTGCTTGCAATCCCTGAGATCACCACAAGGTGTCACCCCAGCCCCTGTAATGAAGAACGGACGGTAAGATGGAACTTCCATACATGTAAGTGGCTGACATGAAGCGCAGACATATTCCCCCTCAGACGGCTGATCACAGCCTGCAGACATCTCACAAGACGCAGACCTGGCAGCATTGGCCATGGAGCACATATTGTCAAACTATGATATAGTGTGTAACTCTGCACTTACAGTGGGGCAAAAAAGTATTTAGTCAGTCAGCAATAGTGCAAGTTCCACCACTTAAAAAGATGAGAGGCGTCTGTAATTTACATCATAGGTAGACCTCAACTATGGGAGACAAACTGAGAAAAAAAAATCCAGAAAATCACATTGTCTGTTTTTTTTTCATTTTATTTGCATATTATGGTGGAAAATAAGTATTTGGTCAGAAACAAGCAATCAAGATTTCTGGCTCTCACAGACCTGTAACTTCTTCTTTAAGAGTCTCCTCTTTCCTCCACTCATTACCTGTAGTAATGGCACCTGCTTAAACTTGTTATCAGTATAAAAAGACACCTGTGCACACCCTCAAACAGTCTGACTCCAAACTCCACTATGGTGAAGACCAAAGAGCTGTCAAAGGACACCAGAAACAAAATTGTAGCCCTGCACCAGGCTGGGAAGACTGAATCTGCAATAGCCAACCAACTTGGAGTGAAGAAATCAACTGTGGGAGCAATAATTAGAAAATGGAAGACATACAAGACCACTGATAATCTCCCTCGATCTGGTGCTCCACGCAAAATCCCACCCCGTGGGGTCAGAATGATCACAAGAACGGTGAGCAAAAATCCCAGAACCACGCGGGGGGACCTAGTGAATGAACTGCAGAGAGCTGGGACCCATGTAACAAGGCCTACCATAAGTAACACACTACGCCACCATGGACTCAGATCCTGCAGTGCCAGACGTGTCCCACTGCTTAAGCCTGTACATGTCCGGGCCCTTCTGAAGTTTGCTAGAGAGCATTTGGATGATCCAGAGGAGTTTTGGGAGAATGTCCTATGGTCTGATGAAACCAAACTGGAACTGTTTGGTAGAAACACAACTTGTCGTGTTTGGAGGAAAAAGAATACTGAGTTGCATCCATCAAACACCATACCTACTGTAAAGCATGGTGGTGGAAACATCATGCTTTGGGGCTGTTTCTCTGCAAAGGGGCCAGGACGACTGATCCGGGTACATGAAAGAATGAATGGGGCCATGTATCGTGAGATTTTGAGTGCAAACCTCCTTCCATCAGCAAGGGCATTGAAGATGAAACGTGGCTGGGTCTTTCAACATGACAATGATCCAAAGCACACCGCCAGGGCAACGAAGGAGTGGCTTTGTAAGAAGCATTTCAAGGTCCTGGAGTGGCCTAGCCAGTCTCCAGATCTCAACCCTATAGAAAACCTTTGGAGGGAGTTGAAAGTCCGTGTTGCCAAGCGAAAAGCCAAAAACATCACTGCTCTAGAGGAGATCTGCATGGAGGAATGGGCCAACATACCAACAACAGTGTGTGGCAACCTTGTGAAGACTTACAGAAAACGTTTGACCTCTGTCATTGCCAACAAAGGATATATCACAAAGTATTGAGATGAAATTTTGTTTCTGACCAAATACGTATTTTCCACCATAATATGCAAATAAAATGAAAAAAAACAGACTATGTGATTTTCTGGATTTTTTTTTCTCAGTTTGTCTCCCATAGTTGAGGTCTACCTATGATGTAAATTACAGACGCCTCTCATCTTTTTAAGTGGTGGAACTTGCACTATTGCTGACTGACTAAATACTTTTTTGCCCCACTGTATCTGCAGCCTCCGCATGTACAATGCAGCCCTCGCACGTACAATGCAGCCCCCGCACGTACAATGCAGCCCCCGCACGTACAATGCAGCCCCCACACGTACAATGCAGCCCCCACACGTACAATGCAGCCCCCACACATACAATGCAGCCCCCGCATGTACAATGCAGCCCCCCACACGTACAATGCAGCCCCCACACATGCAATGCAGCCCCCACACATACAATGCAGCCTCCGCACGTACAATGCAGCCCCAGCACATACAATGCAGCCCCAGCACATACAATGCAGCCCCCGCACGTACAATGCAGCCCCCGCACATACAATGCAGCCCCCACACGTACAATGCAGCCCCCACACATACAATGCAGCCCCCACACGTACAATGCAGCCCCCGCACATACAATGCAGCCCCCACACGTACAATGCAGCCCCCCGCACATACAATGCAGCCCCCCGCACGTACAATGCAGCCCCCACACATACAATGCAGCCCCCACACGTACAATGCAGCCCCCGCGCATACAATGCAGCCCCCACATGTAAAATGCAGCCCCCACACATACAATGCAGCCCCCACACGTACAATGCAGCCCCCGCACGTACAATGCATCCCCCACACGTACAATGCAGCCCCCGCACGTACAATGCAGCCCCAGCACGTACAATGCAGCCCCCGCACGTACAATGCAGCCCCCGCACATACAATGCAGCCCCCACACGTACAATGCAGCCCCCCGCACGTACAATGCAGCCCCCCGCACGTACAATGCAGCCCCCACAGATACAATGCAGTCCCCCGCACGTACAATGCAGCCCCCCCGCACGTACAATGCAGCCCCCACACATACAATGCAGCCCCCACACGTACAATGCAGCCCCCGCACATACAATGCAGCCCCCACACGTACAATGCAGCCCCCCCGCACGTACAATGCAGCCCCCCGCACGTACAATGCAGCCCCCACACACACAATGCAGCCCCCACACGTACAATGCAGCCCCCACACGTACAATGCAGCCCCCGCACGTACAATGCAGCCCCAGCACGTACAATGCAGCCCCCGCACGTACAATGCAGCCCCCGCACATACAATGCAGCCCCCACACGTACAATGCAGCCCCCCCGCACGTACAATGCAGCCCCCCGCACGTACAATGCAGCCCCCACACACACAATGCAGCCCCCACACGTACAATGCAGCCCCCACACGTACAATGCAGCCCCCGCACGTACAATGCAGCCCCAGCACGTACAATGCAGCCCCCGCACGTACAATGCAGCCCCCGCACATACAATGCAGCCCCCACACGTACAATGCAGCCCCCCGCACGTACAATGCAGCCCCCCGCACGTACAATGCAGCCCCCACACATACAATGCAGCCCCCCGCACGTACAATGCAGCCCCCCGCACGTACAATGCAGCCCCCACACATACAATGCAGCCCCCACACGTACAATGCAGCCCCCGCACATACAATGCAGCCCCCACACGTACAATGCAACCCCCCGCACGTACAATGCAGCCCCCACACATACAATGCAGCCCCCACACGTACAATGCAGCCCCCGCGCATACAATGCAGCCCCCACACGTACAATGCAGCCCCCACACATACAATGCAGCCCCCGCACGTACAATGCAGCCCCCGCACGTACAATGCATCCCCCACACATACAATGCAGCCCCCACACGTACAATGCAGCCCCCACACATACAATGCAGCCCCCGCACGTACAATTCAGCCCCAGCACGTACAATGCAGCCCCAGCACATACAATGCAGCCCCCGCACGTACAATGCAGCCCCCGCACGTACAATGCAGCCCCCACACATACAATGCAGCCCCCACACGTACAATGCAGCCCCCACACGTACAATGCATCCCCCACACATACAATGCAGCCCCCACACATACAATGCAGCCCCCGCATGTACAATGCAGCCCCCCCACACGTACAATGCAGCCCCCACACATACAATGCAGCCCCCACACATACATTGCAGCCTCCGCATGTACAATGCAGCCCCAGCACATACAATGCAGCCCCAGCACATACAATGCAGCCCCCGCACGTACAATGCAGCCCCCGCACATACAATGCAGCCCCCACACATACAATGCAGCCCCCACACGTACAATGCAGCCCCCGCACATACAATGCAGCCCCCACACGTACAATGCAGCCCCCCGCACGTACAATGCAGCCCCCCGCACGTACAATGCAGCCCCCACACATACAATGCAGCCCCCACACGTACAATGCAGCCCCCGCGCATACAATGCAGCCCCCACACGTACAATGCAGCCCCCACACATACAATGCAGCCCCCACACGTACAATGCAGCCCCCGCACGTACAATGCAGCCCCCACACATACAATGCAGCCCCCACACGTACAATGCAGCCCCCACACATACAATGCAGCCCCCACACGTACAATGCAGCCCCCGCATGTACAATGCAGCCCCCACACATACAATGCAGCCCCCACACGTACAATGCAGCCCCCACACATACAATGCAGCCCCTGCTATGCTGAGCAGCCTCGTTTAGATTCCCTGGAACTAGTAGTTCTACAACCATCAAGGTTGACTAATTTGCTGATGTCATTCTTGAAAAGTGAGAAGAATCCCAAGATTACATGATTGGGGCCGGGGTGCAGGTAACATAAACATAAATGAGAAGTAGAGAAGCTGCCCCCTCCTCTGTCTGAATTGGCTGATAACAGGGAACAAGAGATTATATTCCTTGTTGCCCAATATGAAGATATATTTGTCCCTGCAGTCAGGGCCGGTTTTAGGCAATGTGGGGCCCTAGGTAAAAGTTTAAAATGGGGCCCCAAATGCTAACATATTGCTCATCACACAGAAGCATTTCTGATGTAGTTACATGCGCTGAGTTCAGGCCGCTAAACGAGTGTGACCAACAATACTGAAGTCGTTCGCTTGTTTCCTGGTCTCATTCCACTATCTGAGAAAGAATGATGGGGACAGAAAAATCACTATTAGATCAATCTGTCCCCATACAGTATCATGTTATCAGCAGCACATCTACAGTTTACACCGGGCGATGTGCTGCTGAGAACAATGATTTTTGTTCCGGCATAAACAATCCAATCACTTGATGAATTTACAGCATTTTGCTTGCTTAGTATAATACACCCCACAGTCCTCCATATTGTAAAATGCACACCTTACAGTCCTCCATATAATATAATGTGCCTCATAGTCCTTCATATAGTATAATACACACCCCATAGTCCTCCATATAGTATAATACACTCCCCATAGTCCTCCATATAGTATAATACACTCCCCATAGTCCTCCATATAGTATTATACACTTCCCATAGTCCTCCATATAGTATAATACACTCCCCATAGTCTTCCATATAGTATAATACACTCCCCATAGTCCTCCATATAGTATAATACACTCCCTATAGTCCTCCATATACTAAAATACACTCCTCAGTCAACCATATAGTATAATACACTCCTCAGTCCTTCATATAGTATAATAAACTCCTCATAGTCCTCCATATAGTATAATACACTCCCCATAGTCCTCCATATAGTATTATACACTTCCCATAGTCCTCCATATAGTATTATACACTCCCCATAGTCCTCCATATAGTATTATACACTTCCCATAGTCCTCCATATAGTATAATACACTTCACATAGTCCTCCATATAATATAATACAGTCCTCATAGTCCTCCATATAGTATAATACACTCCTCAGTCTTTCATATAGTAAAATAAACTCCTCATAGTCCTCCATATATTAAAATACACTCAGTCCTCCATATAGTATAATACACTACTCAGTCCTCCATATAGTATAATACACTTCTCAGTCCTCCATATATTATAACACACTCCACATAGCCCTCCATATATTAAAATATACTCAGTCCTCTATATAGTATATTGCATTAGTCAGTCATCCATATATGTGCTGGTCAGGCAGTGTGGAGGTTGGACCTGAAATGTCTGCATGGACCTGGCTAACCTTTATCTGCGCTTGTCCTCTGGTGCCATAGGAACGATTTTGAAATGCTTGAGGTACAGTGTGCATGTAATGAGGTCTTGCTTTTATACATTTAGGAGGCCGCAATGGCACAGCGAACATAAAAAACGTAGAGTAGGACTCCCCATACGAGACTGCCTTGACGTGGCAGGGTAGCTCAAACAATTGATCAATTTTTTGCTAAATGTCTCATTTTTGAATACAGATAGAAACCAATGTGTGTTTTCACACTTTATGTATTACGTTCTGACCACAAGCAGCGCTGGCTTCTCCCCCTCTTTTTTCTTGATATTGGTTTTGTGGCTGACCACCACTGTAGCCGTGCGCGCTGGGTCATGTACGCTATTCTTTCTGTTTTCTTAGTGATTGATCTAGGCTGCTGTTCACATTAACAGCGGCCCTGCCCTGCCCTAGGCTTTATTTGATTACGCACCTGTATCTGGGCCTGGATCGTCCTTTATCTGTGGTGCTGGTCAGGCAGTGTGGAGGTTGGACCTGAAATGTCTGCATGGACCTGGCTAACCTTTATCTGCGCTTGTCCTCTAGTGCCATAGGAACGATTTTGAAATGCTTGAGGTACAGTGTGCATGTAATGAGGTCTTGCTTTTATACATTTAGGAGGCCGCAATGGCACAGCGAACATAAAAAACGTAGAGTAGGACTCCCCATACGAGACTGCCTTGACGTGGCGGGGTAGCTCAAACAATTGATCAATTTTTTGCTAAATGTCTCATTTTTGAATACAGATAGAAACCAATGTGTGTTTTCACACTTTATGTATTACGTTCTGACCACAAGCAGCGCTGGCTTCTCCCCCTCTTTTTTCTCAGTCCTCTATATAGTATATTGCATTAGTCAGTCATCCATATAGTATAATACACTTCTCATAGTCCTCCATATATTAAAATACACTGGTCAGTCCTCCAAATAGTATAAAACACTCCTTATAGTGCTCCATATAGTAAAATGCATCACAATAGTCACCCATACAATTCACTTCCCATAGTACAATGCACCCATAGTTCTTCATATGGTATAATGTATTCCCCATAGTCCTCATCAACACAGTATGATACAGCCCACATATAGTATAATGCTGCCACCCAATAGAGCATAATGCAGGTACCCCAGAGAATATAATGTAGCCCCCTCAGAGTATAATACAGCCCCGCCATACAATATAATGTAACCCCCTATAGAATATAATGCAGCCCTCCTCATATAGTATAAAGAAAGATCACAGTGAAGTGTAAAACAATTGTTTCAGAATGGGAAATCACAAAGAAACTGTAGATCTCTAGCATCCTCCCTGTGTTTCGGCTCTATGCCTTCTTTGTAAGTGATTTCCCACTTTTGGAACAATTGTTTTACACTTCACTGTGAACTTTCTCTCTCTCTCTTTGCTATACATGTAGGTAATGATACTCCGGAAATGCTCTATTATCAAAGTACCTTTTCAGAGCATTACATAGCTTTTCATTCACACACATCCATTAGGTCTGTGCAAGGCATGCTGTGGGTTTTCGACCCCCCTCTCCCCACCTTCCCCCGTCAGCAGCTGCAGTTTTCTTTCCCTCTACCTACATGTAATACTATACTCCTTCCTCACCCCTCCAGAAGGAATGTGGTAATTAGCAGAGGCCAGTTCTTTGTGTAAAAACCATTTGCTCTGGGTCTAAGATAGAGTTGATGTAAGATCTAACTATTAGGGCATATCTTGACCCTAGTTGGTGTTACAAGTAAGAAAATTACATATTTGAGATGTGCTTAGATAGAGCTACCCGCTCTGTAGTTTTCTAGATACCAGGATCAGCAGAATCCAAGAAACAGATTCCTACTTAGTCGATTCATGCAAGTACCTCGAGTTTGAGCTTAAATGAACGCTAGTGTCATGCTGAGTAAGATGGTACTTTGTTTGTCGCTATACGAGGTTCCCTCTCCGAGATATGATACTTATGAGCTATTAGGCATTGGTAAAAGAGAGGAGGGCTTCCATAACTCAGCCCCTTCTGTGATGTCATGACCAGGGGGTATAAGTTAATGTAAGCCCATTCTGGAGCAGTTTTGCCTGGGAAACCTGAGATACAGAGAGGCTGTGATGCACTGTGATGTATCGCCCCTCCCCTGACTGCATTGACTGCCTGAAATGACTTAAGTAAATATAAGTGCTTCTCTACCTTTAATCCCTGTTATTTTGTAATTGTCTTGTACATAATTCCAATTGTCTCCCTTTGTAATATCTTTTATACCTTTACAAAACACTGCCTACCTTTTGGAGTAAAATATATAAAATTACTAGTTCGTTTCTCCTTGCTCTATAGTGTATCTGTATGACCTCCGAAGTGAATAATGCTACTAAATTGGATTTGCTCCAGACTCGTGATTAATTAAGAATCAGAGCTGGTGGCAGCGAAGTGTGTTCTTGGCTGGTTGGGTAAAGCTGGCAGTGACGGTGTGGGTTTTATAAGTGAAATTGTCTGACTGTGGCTGGGAGTAGTTATATTTCCCTCACTGCAGCTTGCCTAACAACCAGGACACGTCTAGACGGCCCGTCCGGCGATTATGTATCCTAGGTGAAGTAGCCTGACTGACCTGAGGGTAAGGGAGGTGCTGGAGAGCTGCGGGTTCCAAACAGGAACTGGAAAGCGGGATATACATAAATCCCTGCAGTTGGTGACATTTGATGGCATCAGTGGGATAACTAAAATAAACCCCCTGCGAGATAGGTGTATTTTCCTGACAAGTGGTGGCAGTGGTGGCATAACTAAAATAACCCCCCCTACGAGATAGGTGTATTTTCCTGACAAGTGGTGGCAGTGGTGGCATAACTAAAATAAGCCCCCCTACAAGATAGGTGTATTTTTCATGACAATGTACTCGTGCAACAATGTGGCATTCAGACCATTACATGTGACACAATCACACCTTTGAACCCCATCATCACAGTAACATTTTGTTTTTCATAAACCTTTCTTTTTGCTACTATTCTTTGGATTGATATGCTATAAAACTATATTCATGTTTTTTTGCCATGATAATACTTTTTGTTATATGGCACTAGCACTTTTCTATATGTATCTATTACATGATAATTAGCTATAAGGCTTACACTTTTTTATCGCATTGCACTAGCACTTTTTATATGCATGCATTTACTATATGATCATTAGCTTCCAGGTTTTTAGGTGTGTATGTGTTATTTTCTTTTGACCCTTATACCATATACACTGCTGTGTTACTCTTCACCCAGTTTCATCTTGTCTCCCTGGGTGTGCGTCCCTTCTGTGTAATTATATTATTTTGCCCTGCGGTCCATACAGTTATTTTCTACCTGAAATTGTTTTTACTAGAATTACTAATAAAATTATTGTGTTTTTGGACTTTATGGTCAGTTTTGTGTTCCTCTTTTTCTGTGATCCCACCTCCCCATAGAATATAAGGTAACCCCCCACCCCCGAGAACGGCCCCACAGTCCAGTACTCACTCATTGATATATAAAAAAAACAAACAAAAAAACACAATCCTCACCTCTCCTCGTGCCCTGCAATACTCCAGGCTCAGCTCCGGTCTCAGCGATGAAGTGACGTCATCGCGCACCTGCAGTGTCAGAGGCAGAGGGGAATGATGGGAGAGGAAGGGTCATCTGACGCTCTCTTCTCCATCATTGCTTTTAACTATAACAAGAAACAAGGAAAGAATCTTTCATGATCATTAACATTCGTTGTATTCACATATACAGAAGCCCAATGATTCATCTCCTCCATTATACAGAAGAAAACAGAGCGAGCGTCGAACTCTAAGACAAGGGGGACATTTGCATTTTGACATAGGTAGATCCTTTTTTTTTAGATACAGACAATGAATAATAAAAGTGGATCTGACAACAGGAGCAGGGGGACCCCACTGGTTATTATGGGGTGCAACTGGTTTCTATTTGTGACCATTTTTATACCGGAAGAAAAAAAAAGTGTTCTTCTAGAGATGGACACAATGATAGAAAGAAGGCATTCATAATCAATGTGGTCCCCATGCTTCCAATTGCATCTCTTCCATTTTTTGACAATTAAAGGGGTCTATGGTTTCAGGGGAAAAAAACTGTCCTCCAGCTGCAGTTAAAAAAAAAAAAAACTAAAATAAATAATCACCCTCCCACGGTCCACTGCTTAATCTGCATCACTGACCGTGGAAATGTCTTTAACGCTGCAGACAATCAGGGAGCTTTGTGCTGCTTGTGCCATCAAATTGAGAAGAGCCACTGATTGACCGCAGCGCTGCACACATTTCATTGGCACTGCAGACAATAACGGAAGCAGGAACATTGGAGAGATTCATATGATCTTATGTCAGTGCACAGGTCAGGTGAGAAGGGGGCACACAGACACATGGGTCCGGTCTGCAGTCACATCCTCCTGTCTGACCCCTCAGCCTCCCCAGGGGATGTATTAGGCTGCCTGGCCTGCACACTATTCCTGGGCACTCCTCGCCTCTGACTATATTCTCTTTGAACCATTCCCCTGACGCAAAACACCGGCTGACTGCTCCCGATATATCCAAGAACCGCGCATGTGCAGCAAAACGTTTAGCCAATGACTTGTCCGCCGCTCCCAGTCACCGTCCTCCTCACTCAGTCTCCACACTAACGTTCTCGCTCAATATTGAATTTGCAAGCTCCGCCCACTGTTGCCATGAGAATGCGATGACAGGTGGGCCCCCCTGACACACGGGCCCCATAGCGGCTACATGCCACTGGCTGTGGGCCCCTGGGAGAGGGAGGCCCTAGGCAGCTGCCTGGTCTACCTGCCGCTAACGACGGCCCTGCCTGCAGTAAACTCATGCAGTGATCTCTCCTATTAGTCATTCCTCCCTGTATATAAGTGCAGACATTGCTGTGTATCAGTCTGACCTCCGCTGAGTCCAGTATCTCATTCAGAGAGCTCTGTGCCCTGCCCACCTCTAGGTATCCCTTCCTTATCCCCTGTCACTCACAACCGGCAGCTCCTCCTGGAGATGACAAATGCTGCTACATCCTGGATGACTAAGCTGAGATAAGAAGCCTGTGAGCAGTCACTGGGGTTAGCGGTGGGGTGGAGGACATGATTGTGGCCGGGTGCAGGTAACTGTATTACCTTACAGCTGTAAGAATGCATGTGCCTACAACTCTGAAGCTACAAGAGGCTCCTCTAGGGAGCGCTGTGTATACATCTTACATACTGACAGCTATATGCAGCCTCTCTTCTTGGTTTTTGTATACTGCACTCTGATTTGCTGACATTTCTGACTAATCTGTTGAACTGTACATAATTCCCTCCACCCTGAATAAAACTCCATTTCCAGCTACTCAATGCTGCCTCCACCATGCTTCACTTTGGGTATGGTCTTGTTTTGGTGATGTTCAGTGTCAGCTTTACAACAAATATATCTTTTGAAATTACAGCCAAAATTTTCAACCTTTTCTTCATCAGCCCAACATGCTTTTGACAGACTTGATGTAGGTTTTGGAAAAAATGTTTTGTGTTGCAAGAATACAGGAGATTGTTGTCACATGCAGTATACAACCAGGACTTTCTAGAAATTCATGCAGCTTCTCTAGTGTTGCTTAAGACCCTTTGGCACCTCTCAGACTAATATTCCACTTGTCTTTTACATTAATTTTTGAATGACAGACAGCTTAATTAGTGTAACTGTTGTGCTAAATTTAAGCCACTTCTTGATGACGTCTTCACAGTGTCCATGGTATATCTAATGCCTTAGAAAAAAATTATACTGTTCTCCTTACTGACAACTTTCAATAATGAGATCCCTTTGTTGTGTTTTAAGCTGTTTACATACTGTTCTCCTTACTGACAACTTTCAATAATGAGATCCCTTTGTTGTGTTTTAAGCTGTTTACAGACTGTAGCTTTTATTGACAAATGCAACTAAAAAATGCCAGGAAAACCTAACTAGAAGAGAAAAACTTTCTATGGGATTAATCAGAATGACTGCAAATGATAGCGGCCATCTACTGATTACTATGTAATATGAGTTTCAGTGTGATTGGCTAATTTGGAACACAGCCATATCCCCAATTATAAGAGGGTGTTCGCACTTTTGCAACCACATTATTTTAGTTTTTGTTGTTTTTATTTTCCCCCTAAAAATGATTTCCTTTGTTTCTCAATTTTTTTTTGCAGATTATCGATGACATTAAAGGGAAGTTCACAACTTTCTATAATTAGTTGGATAGCATGAAAATTAGCAAGTTTTCAATTAACTTTCCTTTTCTAACTGCTGTAATTTTCCTACCATGAGAGATTTTACCTTTTATAGTGGACACGTGTGTAATGAAACTGCGGAGCAGTTGGGCACAGCCTCTACCAGGGGGCGCTGTTACAGGAAAAAGGGTTGCACTTACTGTGTAGCACCTCAGAGCAGAAGTGCAGGCCGCCACCAGGAGGCGACAGAGTAGTCAGATAGGCCAGAGTCAGCAACAAACAGGAAGACGAAGTACCAGAGGTCAAAGCAATGCACGAGGTCAGAGACGAGCCAAAAGTCAGAGCCAGATGGGAGCACGGTTTCCAAAGCGTGAGATGGAAAAAGGAGTCGAGGTACAAGCCAGCAGGTCAAAAGCCGGTCAGAGAATGTAGTAGCAGATACAGTAAAAACCAGAGGCGGCCTTCAGAGACAAGCCGAATCATACACTGTGGGGAAATCACCAAACGCATTCAAAGTCAGGGATAGGGAACGGGTCAGACACACACATGAGAAGTAAGAAGCAGAAGGATCACAAGGATATACAGATCAGGCGCTCAAGCCAAGGACCAGAACTGTTAGGGCTGGCAGAGCACACCAAATAATAAGGATGGTAATAAGGTGCGTTTACAGCCCGGGGTCCACTGTGCAGTGGTGGTAAACTGCTGCTCAGTAATGGCAGATGCTATACTAGAGAAACACATGCGGGTTAACTCGGCTATAGGAGCACTAGTGTATGGTCACAGGACTCGGCCCCTGAGACGCTGGGAAGAGTCCTTCTAGACCCATGACTCCATGAGTGCTCGACACCACAACTGCAGAGTCAAGAAATGATGAATATTAATTGCATCAGGTGTGCACTGCACCTCCTCGGCAGATGCCACTAACCTCCAGAGCGGGGGAAAGCGCTTAACTTGCGCACAGCGCCGCTATAAGAAACGCGGCTGCTAGTGCGGTGCAAAGGTGCCTTGTGCTGAATGGCACTGTGACGCTAATGCTTGTGTGGAGAGCGGGGGGCTCAGTGGCACATAGACTAAGCCACTGCTGGTGCTGACTCTGACTTCTAATTCCCTAACCACATTCATGATATCCAAGGGAGGGGAATCATAATAAGTCAGTCACCAGTCTCATGCATCCATCTTCACTCACACACATAATAACAAGAGTCTATACTAGCGCATGGCCGAGTGGCCATGCAAGTCTTTTATAGTCGAGGCCTTCCGGAACCTTCCAGATGCCCCTGATGAACCAATCAGAACTGGAGAAGGACCTGAGCATGTGACTCTCGATCCCCATTGAGGAATTGTCCCATGAGCATGTTCAGTGGAGCGATGGAGGGACTTAGAGTCTGGAGTCGTTTGCTGCTGGCCAGGCTGCATTGTCAAACCTGAACCAGAGGTGGCAGCAGCAACCGATCCTACACTGCTGGACTGGGCAGAGCACCGGGACCAACGAGTCTGCTGAGCAGGCTCCACTGCGGACGAAGGAAAATGGGAGACCGCAGAGTGCAAGGCTCTGGATTCCTGCTGTGCAGTGGCAGGAAACTGACTCCTAACAAGAAATATCACTGACAAAGGCTACCAAAAACAGCACCAATACATAGCCACCAAAGAGAGGCAGGAAAGGTTAACTCCTCCATGACCAGGCTGACAAAAGAAAAGCAAGAAGCAAACCCCAACCTGGATCATGACAACCTGGTTTCCATGGAGCCCAGCTTCTAGAGCCTGGTCAAGAGTGTGTAGTAATTAAATACCATGGTTGAGGTTAATTCTTACCACTCCCACACCTCTCTCTAGCACATTGGTTTTGATAGAGCAGTTATTGCTCACCTCCCTCCTCTTACCTCTTTCTCTCTAGCAACATCCCCAGCTGGCAGCTTCCAGAGCCGGTCTCCTGCAGAGCTCCCTGTTCACGATAGGGGCTGTGTGCTTGTTTAATTTTTTTGCTGTCTCTGTGTGTAAGGATAGTGATAGCAGTGTAGACTCAGAACAACCATTGGTAGCTTAATGTGTTACAGAAGTTGTGCTGAAGTTTTACTCCTCACCATACTTGCCACTCAAGGAGGAGAGCCTGCCCTACCAGAAACGGGAAGTAAGGAACTGCACTTTTTAAAGGGTGAACTTGTGTACACTTTTTGCATCCATTGTAAATATATATATTATGTAATACGTGTGTGTGTGTGTTATATAAGAGGAGGTGGTATATTCCCGGATGCGAGATATGTGTCACCAGGGTGGCTAGCCTAGGTTATGTAGATCCTGGTGATGAACTTTCCAGAAAAAATAGGTTGCTGAGAAGTTTTTTAATGAGACCTGATTTGGGGTCTGTCTCCAGTCCGGACTTTGCGGCTCCTACAAATGGCGGCTGAACTGGCTCAGTGTGTCTGAGATAGCTATAATAGAAAGTGATTTCTAATGGTAAACATACATTTTTTGGCACTGGTGTGCCACACGGCCAATCCCTGATTGTAGGCTGGCTGTTTCATTAGGTATTATTGTGTTATTGTGAACAGTTAAGCAATTTGAAGATTAAAGGATCTCTTAAAATCCTGAAGTTAAAGATGACACGTTTCTTTTGCATTTTAGGCAAAAAATTATTTTTTTTTCATCTTTTACATTTTAATGACAAAAAGGAAAATGGGCCAATGCAAAAGCTTGGGCACCCTTAGCGATTTGTGTGCTCAGATAACTTTGACCAAGTTTTCAGACGTTAATTAGCCACTAAGGGTTATTTCTTGTTCACTATCTTTATTAGGAAATGCCAGGAGATGCAAATTTCTCAGATTTGTATAAACCCATCCTGCTCTCATCTTTTGACAAAAGACAGCAGCCATGGGTTCTTCTAAGAAGCTGCCTAGCTCCCTGAAAATTAAAATGGTGGAGGACCACAAAGCAGGAGAAGGCTATAAGAAGATAGGATCGTTTTCAATTTGCCCTTTCCTCCGTTTGAAATGTAATAATGAAATGGCAGTTACTAGGAACAGTGGGGTTAAGATAAGGTCAGGAAGATCAAGCAAAATTTGAGTGCTCGTGGAATGGCTATTATTTCAAATCAGATCCCTTGCTTGACCTCAAAAGACCTTCAGAAAGATTCAGCAGACTCCGGAGTTGTGGTGCATTGTTCTACTGTTCAGACACACCTGCACAAATATGGCCTTCATGGAAGAGTCATCAGAAGAAAACCTTTTCTGCATCTTCACCATAAAATTCAGCTTCAGAAGTATACAAAATAATATCTGAACAAGTCTGTTGCATTTTGGAAACAAGTCCTGTGGACTGATGAGATAGAATCGTAGAGTTGGAGGGGACCTCCTGGGCCATCTGGTCCAACCCCCTGCGCAAAAGCAGGATTCGCTAGATCATTCCAGACAGATATATGTCCAGCCTCTGTTTGAAGACTTCTATTGAAGGAGAACTCACCACTTCTCATGGCAGCCTGTTCCACTCATTGATCACTCTAACTGTCAAAAAGTTTTTTCTAATATCAAATCTGTGTCTCCTCCCATTCACCCATTCAGTTTCATCGCATTGCTTCTAGTCTTTCCTTGTGAAAATGAAAATAAAGATGATCCTTCTACAATGTGACAGCCCTTTAGATATTTGTAAACAGCTATTAAGTCTCCCTTCAGTCTTCTCTTCTGCAAGCTAAACATTCCCAAATCATGCAACCTTTCCTCATAAGACAGGGTTTGCAAACCAGTCACCATCCTGGTCGCTTTTTTCTGAACTTGCTCCAGTTTGTTGATGTCTTTTTTAAAATATGGTGCCCAAAACTGGACACAGTATTCCAGATGAGGTCTGACCAAAGAGGAGTAGAGGGCAATAATGACTTCATGTAATCTAGACAGTATGCTTCTGTTAATACATCCCAGAATTGCATTTGCCTTTTTTTGCTGCTGCATCACACTGTTGACTCATATTCAGTCTGTGATCAATTAGTATACCCAAGTCTTTTTCACATGTGCTGTTGCTTTGTCCTATTCCTCCCATTCTGTATATGCTTTTTTCATTTTTATTGCCCAGATGTAGTACTTTGCATTTTTCCCTGTTAAAAACCATTCTGTTAGTTGCTGCCCACTGCTCCTGTTTATTTATATCTTTTTGAATCCTCGCTCTCTCTTTTCTAGTATTAGCTATCCCTCTTAGCTTTGTGTCATCAGCAAATTTAATCAGTTTACCCTCAAATCCTTAAGCTAAATCATTGATAAAAATGTTGAACAATACAGGGCCCAGGACAGAGCCCTGTGGTACCCCACTTGAGACTGTCTTCCAACTGGATGTGCAGCCATTTACGACCACTCTTTGGGTCCGATAACTAAGCCAGTTATGAATCCACCTAACTGTTGCCTTGTCCATTCCAAACTTAGCCATTTTTTCAATAAGGACTGTGTGAGATACTTTGTCAAATGCTTTGCTGAAGTCAAGATATACTATATCTACAGCATTTCCCTGATCCACCCAATCAGTGATTCTGTCATAGAAGGAAATTAAGTTAGTCTGACAGGACTTGTTAGTTACAAACCCATGCTGACTTTGTTTAATCACTTAATTCTTATCCAGGTAATTACATACATGTTGTTTAATGATTTGTTGAAAGATCTTTATTGGTATAGAAATCAGACTCACCGGCCTATAGCTACCTGGGTCCACCTTCTTCCCCTTTTTGAAGATAGGAACAACATTTGCTCTTCTCCAGTCTTCTGGGACATCTCCTGTTCTCCAAGAATTTTCAAAGATTATGGCGAGGGGTTCAAAAATTTCTTCTGCTATCTCCTTCAGTACTCTGGGGTGTAATTCATCCTGACCTGGAGACTTGAATTCATTTAGGTTAGCTAAGTGTTTCCTCACTATATTTCTGTTTATAGATATCCTGGATTCTTCTATTCCCTTAATAGGACAGTGAAGAACAGTTGATGTTACATTTCCTTTCTGAGAGAAAACAGATGCAAAATAGGAATTTAAAAGTTCGGCCTTCTCAACATCCTGTCTTACCATTTGATCATTTTCATCCTGTAAAAATCCCATAGCATCTTTGACTTTTCTTTTACTTTTGACATATCCCCAAAATCCATTATTATTGCTTTTGATGTCTCTTGCAAGCCTCAATTCATTGTCAGCTTTAGATAATCTAATTTGTGCCTTGCAAGTTCTGCAGACAGCATTATATTCTTCTTTAGATATGCCTCCCTCTTTCCATTTTATAAACATTTCTTTCTTCCTTTTTAGCATGTGCTTAAGTTCTGTGTTCATCCATCCTGGTTTCCTTAAATGCTTCCTATTCTTCCCTCTTTTCAGAATTGTTAACAATTGTGCTTTGAGAATTTCATTTATCAAGATTTCCCATCCTTCCTGGACATGTTTGTCCTTAAGTATATCCAGCCATTGGATCCCTCCAATTCTCTTTCTGAATCACTTAAAATCTGCCTTTCTGAAATCTAACCTTGATGTCTGAGTCTTCACAGGTCTTCCTCCTCTAGTTAGACAAAATTCTAAAATAGCATGGTCGCTACCTCCTAGGGTCCTAGCCACTTTTACCTCCTCAGCCATTTCCTCCCTGTTTATGAGGATTGGATCCAAGGTAGCAGTTCCCCTTGATTTCTCCCCTACCTTTTGGAAGATAAAGCTGTCAGCAAGAGTGGATAAGAATTTCCTTGACCTGTTAGTTTTGCCTGAGAGAGATTCCCAACAGATGTCAGGATAGTTGAAATCTCCCTTGACAACTGTGTCATATTTTTTGGAGAACTTGGCCATTTGATGCATAAAGAGTTCATCCATAGCTCCAGCTTGCACAGGCGGCCTGTAGTAAATGCCTACATTGTAAATGCCTTTCCATTGTTCTGTCCTTGTATTCTTACCCAAACAGTTTCCAGAGAACTCCCAGTCTCTGAAGCTTCAATCTCTCTGCAGATATACGTGTTTCTAACATACAATGCGACACCTCCTCCTCGTTTATCAAGTCTGTTTCTAGCAAATAAGTTGTATCCTTCTAGCCTTGTATTCCAATCATGTGTATTGTCCCACCAAGTTTCAGTGATTCCAATGACGTCTGTTATGATTGAGTAACCGTAGGAGGCAAAAACAGAAATGCTAGTTAAGTCCAGAAAACCAGAGAAGTTGGCAGCTATCGGATTGCAGACCCCTGAACCTATCAACACAACTAGCAGTAGCCATGGGGGGTTGCTACGATGCCCTAGACCCCTCGATCACAGCCGAGAATTAAATAGGCCTAAAGAAAGAAAGGGGAAATCTAAACTGCCCCAGAGCAGACCCCAAAGCAATAGGCAGCCCCCAACAAATAATGACGGTGAAGCAAGATGAAAATACTAACACAGACAGAAAGATAGACTGAGCAAAGACGGGGCCCAAGCTAACTAGATAGAAAAGGACAGGAAGGCTGCTGTCTGCAATCCGTGAAAAACCCTATGAAAATAAGAGCCAACAGACTGACAGTGAAAAAGGCCCTGAAGACGCTAGGCTTCAAAAAAGCTATGTCAGTACTCAGGAATATTCTGAAGACAGAGCTACAGGCAAAAGGAGATTCAGCTCACCCCAGCAGGGAATGGCAAAATACAGAAAAGCAAGGACAACAAAAAACAAAGCAAAAATGCTAACATGCAAAACAGAAAACTTAGCTTTAGAGGAGCAGGAATCAGACTGGTGTCCTAGAAGTCCACAGAGAAATCACCCGCAGGACAGAAGGGCGTCGGCAGCCTTATATCCAGTCCGTGACTCCACTCAGCCAGTCATCCTCATTAGGCTCAGGTGCCTGATAATCAGGCTCATTACCTTCCTTTACCAGAATAGGGAGTTCACCAGACCTCAGTGACGAAGGGGAAAATGAACTCACAACAGACGTCATATTTCTTTTCCTGCATTAGTAGTTCCAATTCTCCTTGTTTGTTGCCCATGCTTTGTGCATTGGTATAAAAGCATTTTAGTTTATGATTGGTTTCTCTTTCTCCAATTTTTTCATTATTTAGATTCTTTTGTCTTTGTTCTTTCCTCCCACTTCTAATAGCAGAGTTCTCAATAGCATTTGTCAGGTGTATGGCTTTTTTTGGCCTTTTGCTTCCCTTCCCACATTGTTCTAGTTTAAAGCTCTCCTTACAAGTGTAGCAAGGCAACTTCCAAATACATGTTTTCCAGTCTTCGTAAGGTGCACCCCATCTCTAGCAAGTAGTCCATCGTATAGGTAATTCTCTCCGTGATCCATAAATCCAAATCCTTCCTGACAGCACCATCGATGTAGCCAGTTGTTCACCTGCAGAATCTTACTCCACCTCCTTGTTCCATGGCCATCCACTGGGAGGATGGAAGAGAAGACCACCTGCGCTCCCAGGT
This sequence comes from Dendrobates tinctorius, assembly GCF_039654945.1. Lineage (NCBI taxonomy): Eukaryota > Metazoa > Chordata > Amphibia > Anura > Dendrobatidae > Dendrobates > Dendrobates tinctorius. The sequence goes on along the minus strand of NW_027361763.1, from coordinate 1,920,054 downwards.
CTTTCACTTTGTTACCTAAGTTTTCAAAGTCACTGCAGATGGTTTCCAAGTTGTTTCTTGCTGTGTCATTTGTCCCCACATGTATTAGCAGGAATGGGTAGTCATCTGCAGGTCTGAAGAGTCCTGATATCCTGTCGGACACATCTTTAATTTTTGCACCTGGAAGACAGCACATTTATCTTGAGGTTATATCCGGTCTGCAGATAGCGGCCTCTGTTCCTCTCAACAGGGAATCCCCCATGACCACCACTCTCCGTTTCTTCTTCACAAGATTTTTCTTTCTCCATCCAGGAGGATTCTGAAGGCGTACAAGGTTGTTCTTTGTGGGTAAAGTCTTATCTTGATGTATTTCTTCATCATTCTCCTGTGTAAGAGCCTGGTACTGGTTCCTTAGCAGTATGGGCGCTGACTGCCTCCCGATCCTCCTGCTTCTCTGGGTCACATGTTTCCATTCCTCTGTTTCTTCAGGTGCACTTCGAATTTCTTCTCTTTCTGTAACATGAAGAGATAATTCTGCTCTGTCTAAGAACTTTTCACCTTCCTTAAATATCTTCATTGTAGTTAACCTCTCTTCGAGATTTTGCAACGTTTTCTCCAACAGGGGCACAAGCTTGTATTTGTGGCATGTGAAATTTGGCTTTTCCACTGGTAAGTCTGTGAACATGTAGCAAGAAATGCAGCTCACTAAATGGCTCCAGGCCTCTTCCATATTGTTATTGTTATTGTCAAACAGATTTCAAAGCGATGAAAAATGAGCCAAAATTCCGATTTCCTCTTTTCAGCTGCAACGGCCAAAATCCAGTGATCGTTGAGCTCGCGGAGACTCTTCACTTATCCCAGAAGGCACTGGGAAGAATGCAAATTCTCTCCTCAGGACTCTTCCCCTGAGCTGAAAGTATCCAAGGAGTATTTTGAAACCTCCCAACTCAGGGATTTATTATGTCTCTTGAGAATGTGACAGTATTTAATGGTGTCCCTCAGGAGCAAGAGGCTGACAATTGGTTCCCATATTTACTCATGAATGGGGATCTATTATATAGAGTGACCATAATAAGGGGTGAGGTAATAGAGCAGTTAATAGTGCCAGGGCCCTACAGATGAGGGTTTTAGACTTGGTTCTTTCTCATGTGTTGGGTGATCATCAGGGAGTAGACAAGACCCAGACAAGACTCCAGAAATTCTACTGACCAGGGTGCAACAGAGAAATCCTGAGCTACTGTTGTTTCTGTCTCTGCCTTTATAATCCTGTTTCTGCCTTTATAATCCTTAAATGGAAGAAGATTGTGGCCACCAGAAGTCTTACTAGACCTCGCCGTCCAGCCAAACTGAGCAAATGTGGGAGAAGAGCCTAAGTGAGAGAGGTAAAGAAGAAGCCCCAAGATCACTGTGGCTGATCTCCACAGATGCAGTAGGGAGATGGGAGAAAGTTCCACAAAGTCAACTATCATTGCAGCCCTCCATCCGTCATGCCTTTATGGCAGAATGGCCTGACGGAAGCCTCTCTTCAGTGCAAGACATATGAAAGCCTGCAGAGTTTGCTAAAAACACATGAAGGACTCTCAGACTATGAGAAATAAGATTCTCTGGTCTGATGAGAAGAATAGTCCTTTTTGGTGATAATTCTAAGCAGTATGTGTGGAGAAAACCAGGCACTGCTCATCACCTACCCAGTACAATCCCAACAGTAAAATGTGGTGGTGGCAGCATCATGCTTTGGGAGTGTTTTTCAGCTGCAGCTACCGGATGACTGGTTGCAATTGAAGGTAACATGAATGCGGCCAAGTACAAAGATATTCTGGATGAAAACCTCTTCCAGAGTGCTCTGGACCTCATGCTTGGCCGAAGGTTCACCTTCCAACAAGACAATGACCTTAAGCACACAGCTAAAATAACAAAGGAGTGGCTTCAGAACAACTTTGTGATCATTCTTGACTGGCCCAAACAGAGCCCTGACCTAAACCCAATTGAACATGTCAGAAGAAACCTGAAAATGGCTGTCCACCAATGTTCACCATCCAACCTGATGAAACTGGAGAGAATTTGCAAGGAAGAATGGCAGATGATCCCCAAATCCATGTGTGATAAACTTGTTGCATCATTCCCAAGAAGACTCATGGCTGTACTAGCTCAAAAGGGTGCTTCTACTCAATACTGAGCAAAGGTTCTGAATACTTATGACCATGTGATATTTCGGTTTTTCTTTTTTAATAAAATTGCAAAAATTATCCTCCTGTCCTTCACTGCCAGAGTTCCTCACTAAAACAGTACGGTGTTCTGCCACCAGTTCCTCATTTAAAATAAGCCCGGTCTGACAGCAGGCTTATATCTGGTCAGACACCAAGCCTGGGGGAAGCATATAATATAACCAACCAAGCGTGCGGATGTGGGGATTCGTGAATCGAGATAAAAGAGCAGTCCAAAATTAATTTGATGTTTAATCGCCGAAGAGGTGCACTAGAAATATACAGGTATATATTTACAAGAACAATATACAGGTAGACAGTCACAAGTATAGTACAAGGATAAGGTATAGATAGGTTGCAATTAATGTGTTATGTAGCATGTGACCACAGGGAGGCGCTGATAGATCATAGGTCCAAATCTTAGTTACGTGGTTCCCTTGACTGTGTCAGCTAACAGGTCCTCTGGCCAGTAGAAAATTGAGCTCCAAATGAGGAGCTGCATCTTATCTCCTAGGCTTCTCCCTCCCACACTCTGCTCCCACCCCTGGGCTGGGCTGCCTTCCTCCTCCCATATTCTGAGAGTGTGATTTTCCAGGCAGAACCGTGGATGGCCCATAGCTTTCCGCCTGAAGCTCTGAATGGGTTGGTGGTGCCGTCAATTGGTTCCGCTGGATTGTACCTGCGCATAGAGACTAAATATGCCTACTGCATGTAATTCCTGGTAGCTGTGCTTCATAAGTCCATATTGCTGGGTTCTGGAGGTGGCTAAATTATATGGGGTGTGGGGAAAGGAATGTCGATTCCGATAATGTGCTCGGCAAGGCTCAGAGATATTGCATTCTGTTATTATAGGTTATTTTCCAGATTCAATACCTCATAGCTTTGCTGTGACTTACAGTGCCACGCTGTCTCCATGTGCTTGAGTCAGACAAAAGAGTTTTCAGTTTGCTGTAGCTGCATAAGTGTTTGCACCCTTGTGTTAAGAGCTTCAAATAGCTTCTTCCTGGCGTTTTTAATTAAAAGAAAACAATGATCCTGTGGAATCCCATGGGTGAGAGCACATTTCAGCAGGGGAGAGACTTTTACTTCGTTCCTCACAGGGGTCACAATACTTTCCGTACCCACTGTATATCTGAGGTAGTGGAGCTGCAGTGTGAGCTCTATTGTTGGACAGACTGTGCCAGAAGCCATTGCAGTGATTAACTTACCATAAAAGTAAAACTAGTTATATTGTACTGTGCCTACCCAGAAAGGATTGTTTGCTTTTTGTTATTGGATGTATTCTTTTGGCTGAATAAACACCTTGTGTTTATATTTGGAGGTTTATGACATAAAATAAACCAAAAATTGTTTTGCACCAGAGCCAAGTACATGTTAGTACTAGTGATCAGCGAGTATACTCATTGCTCTGGTTTTCACGAGTATGCTCGGGTGTCCGAGTATTCTGGGGTGCTAGGAGATTTAGTTTCTGTCGATGCAGCTGCATGATTTGTGGCAGCTGGAAAGCCTGAACACATGCGAGGAATACCTGTTTGTTAGGGAATCCCCACATGTATTCAGGCCATCCAGCAGCCACAAATCATGCAGCTGCGTCGTCAGAAACTAAATCTCCGAGCACACCAGAATACATGGAGGACACCGAGCATGCTTGGGAAATCACGAACAACGAGTATACTCACTCATCACTAGTTAGTACTAGTGTGTATTTGTAAAGGCTGAAATATCTAATGGTGGTAATATTTATTTGACCCTGAATATACAGTATTTATGATAACAATAAGGACAAATCACTGGTGATTAGTGTTGAGTGATACCATCCGATATCGTGAAGTATCGGATCAGATTGGATCGGATCGATACCCAAAAAGTATCGGGTATCGCCGATTCTGATACCGGAAACCCCATTCAAGTGAATGGGACAGAAATATCAGAATTAAAAAAAACGCTTTCTTTACTTGTACATCCAGTTCGGGAGGGGGGAAGAGTGTGGGCGGTGCGTGGGCGGACACTGTGCATGTCTGTGTGTGCGGGGTCTGTACAGGCCTCTCGGAGGTCTGTGCGGGCTGCCGGGGGTCTGTGCAGGCTGTCGGGGGTCTGTGTGGGCTGCCGGGGGTCTGTGCGGGCCTGCCGGGGGTATGTGCGGGCTGCCGGGGGTCTGTGCGGGCCTGCCGGGGGTTTGTACGGGCCGCCGGGGGTCGTTACGGGCATGCCGGGGGTCTGTGCGGGCCTGTCAGGGGTCTGTGCGGGCTGTCGGGGGTCTGTGCGGGCTGCCAGGGGTCTGTGCGGGCCTGCTGGGGGTTGTGTGTGTGTGCAGGCATTGTCCGATGGGACTACAAGTCACATCGGGCTATGCCTGCTACAATGACAGTGATTGACACATTAGCCAATGATGGGACAGTAGTAGTCCCATCATCCGACTAATGTGTTGAATGTAAAAAAAAAAAAAATACATACTACATACATACTTCATATATACTACATTCATACATCATACATACATACTACATACATACTTCATGTATACTGCATTCTTACAACATACATACATACTACATACATACCTCACATATACTACATTAATACAACATACATACTACATATATACTACATTCATACAACATACATATATACTACATACATACTTCATATATACTACATTCATACAACATACATACATACTACATACAACATACATACTTCATATATACTACATTCATACAACATACATACTACATACATACTTCATATATACTACATTCATACATCATACATACATACTACATACATACTTCATGTATACTGCATTCATACAACATACATACTACATACATACCTCACATATACTACATTAATACAACATACATACTACATATATGCTACATTCATACAACATACATACATACTACATACATACTACATATATACTACATTCATACAACATACATACATACTACATACTACATACATACTTCATATATACTACATTCATGCAACATACATACATACAACATACATACTACATATATACTGCATTCATACAACATACATACTACATACATACTACATATATACTACATTCATACCACATACATACATACTACATGCTATATACATACTACATATATACTACATTCATACAACATACATACAACTTACATACTACATATATACTACATTCATAAAACATACATACATAGTACATACTACATACATACTGCATACATACAACATACATAAAACATGCTACAGATATACAACATACATACTACATACAATACATTCATGCATTCATACAATACATACATATAGACATACAGTACATACAACATAGAGTACATACTCACCATCACTTGTCACTTTGATCCCCGAAGCCAGTGTCATCTTTAAAAAATATTAAATAACAAACAACCAATATACTCCCTGATCTGCAGAAATCCATGAGTGTCCCACGACGATCTCACATGGAGAACAGCAGCATCAGATGATGCCACCGCTCTCTAGGGGCCCCAGGAATACAATGACGGGAGGTAGGTATCCTTCCGCACTGGATTCCTCCGCCACTGTAAAAAAATAGTCCCTAGTCTCACTTTTGGCATTGTTGTGTGAGAAAGTTCCCACGCAGCTTTTGCTATAAAGTGAGACCAGTGAACTATAGTAACCTCTCAGTCAGGCACTGCAGGAGATCGTCGTGGGACACTCGTGGATTTCTGCGGATCAGGGAGTATATTGCTTGTTTGTTATTTTAATATTTTTTACAGTGAGATGACACTGGCTTCGGGGATCAAAGTGACAAGTGATGGTGAGTATCTACTCTATGTTATATGTACTGTATGTCTATATGTATGTATTGTATGAATGTATGAATGTATTGTATGTAGTATGTATGTAGTATGTATGTTGTATGAATGTAGTATATATGTAGTATGTATATAGTATGTATGTATGTATGTTGTATGAATGTAGTATATATGTAGTATGTATGTATGTATGTTGTATGAATGTAGTATATATGTAGTATGTATGTAGTTTGTATGTATGTCGTATGAATGTAGTATATATGTAGTATGTAGTATGTATGTATGCATGTTGTATGAATATAGTATATATGTAGTATGTATGTATGTTGTATGAATGTTGTATATATGTAGTAGGTATGTAGTATGTATGTTTTTTTTTTTTACATTCATCACATTAGCCGGATGATGGGACTACTACTGTCCCATCATTGGCTAATGTGTCAATCACTGTCATTGTAGCAGGCATAGCCCTTGTAGTCCCATCGGACGATGCCTGCACACACACACAACCCCCGGCAGGCCCGCCCAGACCCCCGACAGCCTGCACAGACCCCCCGGAAGCCCACACAGACCCCCGGTAGGCCCGCACAGACCCCAGGTAGGCCCACGCAGACCCCCGGCAGCCCGCACAGACCCCCAGCAGGCCCGCACAGACCCCCGGCAGCCCACACAGACCCCCGGCAGGCCCGCACAGACCCCTGGCAGGCCCGCACAGACCGCGCATCATGATGCGCACAGACCGCACATCATGATGACATCATTTCAGCAGCCAATCACAGCCACAACACTGGCTCATTGCATTATGGGAACTTCCGAATCCGGTATCCGATATTGTAAAAATATCGGTACTCGGTATCGGAATTCCGATACAGCGAATATCGGCCAATACCCGATATTTGCAGTATCGGAATGCTCAACACTACTGGTGATCAATGTACATCTCAGGATAATGATTGGGGATTAGATCTCTTCTGTAGGAGATCCCTGATTGCAGTAAGATCCAGATCTCTGATCGCTGACACACGGCACAATTTACATGTCTCCTGTTTTGCATCTCTGCTCTCAGGGGACGTCTCCTCCAGTGATTACAGCTGGTATATAGGAGACATTGTGCAGGTGACATCTCTATAGTCTGTGGCCATCAGTCCAGGGAGATCACAATGGGTTTACAGGGAGTTGTGTTGGGTGTAATTCTTCTTCTCTTCCATGGTAAGAGGTCCATGAGATGATGGACAGTACAGTATTAGAGAACAGCACAATGAGGCGACATTACCACTAACACTTATGTTTTCTTTATCATTTGTTAGAAACTTGTGGACAGATTGCAGTGACCCAGTCTCCAGATCTCATCACTGTGTTCCCCGGAGAAGCAGTCACCATCTCATGTAATGCCTTTAGTAATGTAGCTAATGGCTACTTACACTGGTACCAACAGAAATCAGGACACCGTCCAACACTTCTTTTCCATGGTTCAAGCAACCGACAAACAGGAGTCCCAGACCGGTTTTATGGATATGGATCTGGACCAAGTTATGGTACTGCTTTCAGACTTACAATCAGTGGAACAACAGAGGACGATGCAGCAGATTATTACTGTCAGCAGAGTGCTAGCTGGTATCACAGTGATACAGACCTGTACAAAAACCTCCTTCCTTATTTCTATCCATAGAAGAAGCATTGAGACATAACAAAGTTAAAAATATAACACAGAAGGTGATAATCACACAGAATTTCCTGTTATGATGTTTGATTGCTCCCACCATGATTTTATGCTCCTGGCTGATACAGTGCTTAAACAAAGTATTAATACCCATACATTTTTCTCCATCTTTTGATGCTGCACCCACAAATGTAAATGTATTTTATTAGGATTTTATGTGAAATACCAACACAAAGTAGCAAATATTTGAGAAGTGTAAAGGAAATGATACATGAAAATTGTAACGTACATTTGCATTCAGCCCTCCTGAGTCAATACTTTGTAGGATGACCTTTCACTGCAGTTACTGCTGCAAGTCTTTTGGAGTCTGTTTCTACCAACTTTGCACATCTAGAGGTGACATTTTTGTCCCTTATTCCTTGCACTCTAGCTCTCGCTCTGTGAGATTGGATGGAGACGTCTGTGAAGAGAAATTTTTAAGTCTTGCTACAGATTCTCAATGGAATTTAGGTCTGGACTGTGACTTGGTCATTCACACACATGAATATGCTTTTATCTAAATCATTCACTGTAGCCGTGGCAGTATGTTTAGAGTTATTGTCCTTCTGGAAGATGAATCTATGCCCCAGGTATTTTGCCGCCTCTAACAGGTTTTTTTCAAGGATTGCTCTGTTTTTAGCTATATCCATCAACTCTGAACAGCTTCACTTTCCCTGTTGAAGAAACCCATCCCTAGAGTATCATGCTGTCACCACCATGTGTGACGGTGGGGATGATGTTTTCATGGTGATGTGCTGTATTAGTTTTTTGCCACACACATAACAGTTTTGCATTTAGCCCCAAAATGTTCTACTTTGGTCTCATCTGACCAGAGCAGCTTCTTCCACAGTATTTAGGGGACACAGATAAACTGTGGAAGAAAGCGTACTGGAAATTGATGTTTTTGTTAATTCACCAATAGAGTTGAGCGATACCGTCCGATACTTCAAAGTATCGGATCGGATGGTATCGGCCGATCTTTAAAAAAAGTATCGGTATCGCCGATTCCGATACCGGAAGTCCCATTCAAGTCTATGGGACTTCCGGTATCGGAATAAGAAAAACCCTGTTTTTGCCTTGTACAGCCTCTCTGGGGTCTGTACGGGCCTTTCGGGGGGCTGTGCCGGCCTGCCAGGGGGTCTGTGCAGGCTCCGGTGGTCTGTGCCGGCCTGCCGGGGGGCTGTGCCGGCCTGCCGGTGGTCTGTGCAGGCTCCGGTGGGCTGTGCCGGCCTGCCGGGGGGCTGTGCCGGCCTGCCGGGGGGCTGTGCAGGCTCCGGGGGGCTGTGCCGGCCTGCCGGGGGGCTGTGCCGGCCTGCCGGTGGTCTGTGCAGGCTTCGGGGGGCTGTGCCGGCCTGCCGGTGGTCTGTGCAGGCTTCGGGGGTCTGTGCAGGCATCGTCTGATGGGACTACAAGTCCCATCGGGCGATGCCTGCTACCATGACAGTGATTGACACATTAGCCAATGATGGGACAGTAGTAGTCCCATCATCCGGCTAATGTGTTAAATGTTAAAAAAAAAAAAAAAAAAAAAAATACTACATACATACTACATACATACTACATGCATGCTACATACATACTACATGCTACATACATACTACATACATACCACATACATACCACATACATAACACATATATACTACATGCATGCTACATACATACTACATGCTACATACATACTACATATATACTACATACATACTACATACATACTACATGCATGCTACATACATACTACATGCTACATACATACTACATATATACTACATGCATGCTACATACATACTACATGCTACATACATACTACATATATACTACATGCATGCTACATACATACTACATGCTACATACATACTACATATATACTACATGCATACTACATACATACTACATGCATGCTACATACATACTACATATATACTACATGCATGCTACATACATACTACATGCTACATACATACTACATATATACTACATGCATGCTACATACTACATGCTACATACATACTACATATATACTACATGCATGCTACATACATACTACATACATACTACATGCATGCTACATACATACTACATGCTACATACATACCACATACATACTACATATATACTACATGCATGCTACATACATACTGCATGCTACATGCATGCTACATACATACTACATACATACTACATGCTACATACATACCACATATATACTACATACATACAATACATTCATACAATACATACATAGACATACAGTACATATAACATAGAGTAACATACTTACCAATACTTGTCACATTGTTCCCCGAAGCCATTGTCTTTTCCGGAATAAATATTAACATAACAAACCACAAAAATACTCACCCACGATCCGAAGCAGTCCACGAGTGTGTCCCACGACGATCTTGGGTAGAGAACTGCAGCATCAGCTGTTGCTGCTGTTCTCTACGGGCTGCAGGAATCCAATGACGGAAGGTAGGTATCCTTCCGCACTGTATTCCTCCGCCACTTAAAAAAAAAAAAAGTCCCTAGTCTCACTTTATGCCATTTCCCACGCAGCAATGGCATAAAGTGAGACTAGGGACTTTTTTTTTAAGTGGCGGAGGAATACAGTGCGGAAGGATACCTACCTTCCGTCATTGGATTCCTGCAGCCCGTAGAGAACGGCAGCAACAGCTGATGCTGCAGTTCTCTACCCAAGATCGTCGTGGGACACACTCGTGGACTGCTTCGGATCGTGGGTGAGTATTTTTGTGGTTTGTTATGTTAATATTTATTCCGGAAAAGACAATGGCTTCGGGGAACAATGTGACAAGTATTGGTAAGTATGTTACTCTATGTTATATGTACTGTATGTCTATGTATGTATTGTATGAATGTATTGTATGTATGTAGTATATATGTGGTATGTATGTAGCATGTAGTATGTATGTAGTATGTATGTAGCATGCATGTAGCATGCAGTATGTATGTAGCATGCATGTAGTATATATGTAGTATGTATGTAGCATGTAGTATGTAGCATGCATGTAGTATATATGTAGTATGTATGTAGCATGTAGTATGTATGTAGCATGCATGTAGTATATATGTAGTATGTATGTAGCATGCATGTAGTATGTATGTAGTATGCATGTAGTATATATGTAGTATGTATGTAGCATGTAGTATGTATGTAGCATGCATGTAGTATATATGTAGTATGTATGTAGCATGTAGTATGTATGTAGCATGCATGTAGTATATATGTAATATGTATGTAGCATGTAGTATGTATGTAGCATGCATGTAGTATATATGTAGTATGTATGTAGCATGTAGTATGTATGTAGTATGTATGTAGTATGTATGTAGTATGTATGTAGCATGCAGTATGTATGTAGCATGTATGTAGCATGTATGTAGTATGTATGTAGTATATATGTAGTATGTATGTAGCATGTAGTATGTATGTAGCATGCATGTAGTATATATGTAGTATGTATGTAGCATGTAGTATGTATGTAGCATGCATGTAGTATATATGTAGTATGTATGTAGCATGTAGTATGTATGTAGCATGCATGTAGTATGTATGTAGTATGTATGTAGTATTTTTTTTTTTTTTTTTTAACATTTAACACATTAGCCGGATGATGGGACTACTACTGTCCCATCATTGGCTAATGTGTCAATCACTGTCATGGTAGCAGGCATCGCCAGATGGGACTTGTAGTCCCATCGGACGATGCTTGCACAGACCCCCGGACATCAGCACAGCCCCCCGGCAGGCCGGCACAGCCCCCCCGGCAGGCCGGTACAGACCCCCACAGGGTGCACAGACCACCGGCAGGCCGGCACAGCCCCCCGGCAGGCCGGTACAGACTCCCACAGGGTGCACAGACCACCGGCAGGCCGGCACAGCCCCCCGGCAGGCCGGTACAGACCCCGGGCAGTCCACACAGCCCCCCGGCAGGCCGGCAGAGACCCCCGGAAGGCCCGAAATGACGGCGCATCATGATGCGCACACACCGCGCATCATGATGACGTCAGGCTGTCAATCAACGTTGAACTTCCGATTCCGATGCCGAATTTCGATATTGAAAAAATATCGGAAGTCGGTATCGGAATTCCGATACAGCAAGTATCGGCCGATACCCGATACTTGCGGTATCGGAATGCTCAACACTATTCACCAAATATCGCAGTAGAAGGTGATTACAGCATTGTGTATTTTCCAACATGGTGCTAATAAAAAAAAACTGCAAGTCGTCCTGCTGAACAGTGAGACATAGACATCTACAGGTTATGAAAGATAAAAATGTTTAGGGTCTTTGTATACAGTGAGACAATATCAAATTGCAAAAAATACAAGTTTTTTATTGGGCAAAATAACGAAAACATAAAAATTTATAAAAGTAGTATTGCCATAATCACAGCGACCGGAGACAAAAGTGATCACATCATTTATACCTGTCAGGGTGTGTATTAGAAGCAAAACCCCCAAAATACAGGAGGGTACATAAGGAGGACAACTAAGGAGGACAAATAAAGAAGACAAATAAGGAGACTGTTGGTTTTTCACCGCTTACAAAAAACAGTAGAGAAATAAATCATTCATGCTGGTACATTTATTAATTAACTGCAGGATGTAGCAGCCCCAAGTGATATTAGTTGGAGGCAGCACAGGAGCACAATAATGATGGACAACCACTCCCCCACCGGCCATCCATGGTCCACGGCTCATTAGCATTAGGGATCATTCAGACATCAGTGGCTTCTCTTGTACCTAAAAATAAACCGATTGTCATAAATATTTTTTATCAGGCTTTCATCAGAGTTTGTTCAGTGTCAGTTTTTACCTTCACAGTTTCATCAGCTTTTCTAGTGAGAACAAAATGGAGGTTACTCCAGTTTATCTTAGAAACAGTTTGAGAAAAATAGACTGAACGTTGAATAAAATCATACCTTGATATCAGCGATCTGATGTATTTAGAATCATAGAATCGTAGAGTTGGAAGGGACCTCCTGGGCCATTTGGTCCAACCCCCTGCTCAAAGCAGGATTCGCTAAATCATCCCAGTCAGATGTCTGTCCAGCCTCTGTTTGAAGACTTCCATTGAAGGAGAACTCACCACTTCTCGTGGCAGCTTGTTCCACTCATTGATCACTCTAACTGTCAAAAAGTTTTTTCTAATATCTAATCTGTGTCTCCTCCCATTCAGTTTCATACCATTGCTTCTAGTCTTTCCTTGTGCAAATGAGAATAAAGTTGATCCTTCTACAATGTGACAGCCCTTTAGATATTTGTAGACAGCTATTAAGTCTCCTCTCAGTCTTCTCTTTTGCAAACTAAACATTCCCAAATCCTGCAACCTTTCCTCATAAGACAGGGTTTGCAGACCGGTCACCATTCTGGTCACTCTTTTCTGAACTTGCTCCAGTTTGTTGATGTCTTTTTTAAAATGTGGTGCCCAAAACTGGACACAATATTCCAGATGAGGTCTGACCAAAGAGGAGTAGAGGGAAATAGTGACTTCACGTGATCTAGACTGTATGCTTCTGTTAATACATCCTAGAATTGCATTTGCCTTTTTTGCTGCTGCATCACACTGTTGACTCATATTCAGTCTGTGATCTATTAGTATACCCAAGTCTTTTTCACATGTGCTGTCACTTAGCCCTATTCCTGCCATTCTGTATATGCTTTTTTCATTTTTATTGCCCAGATGTAGTACTTTGCATTTTTTCATTAAAAAACATTCTGTTAGTTGCTGCCCACTGCTCCAGTTTATTTATATCTTTTTGAATCCTCTCTCTCTCTTCTCTAGTATTAGCTATCCCTCCTAGCTTTGTTTGTTATCCCTCCTAGATTTGTTAGAATCTGTTTAGTTTGTGACTATCTGCCATTTTCTTGTAGTGTTCTGGCTGCTGGTTTTTTCTTCTGGTGCTGGGTTTGTCTTGGGCAAGGTGATTGTATTTCCCCTTTATTAACCTGCACCTGTCTCCCAGTACTTGCTGAACGACACATGTTAATCCACTTGAGCTCTGGCTTGGAGCCTTACTTTGCCTTCGGTGAGTGGTTCAGTACTGGGACCTCTGGTTCTGCTAGTCTTAGTTTCTGTTTTCTGTTTGGTTCTGCAGCCTTCTCTTTGTTTTCTATTAGGAGGTTACCCATTTTTGTACCCAGTCCTTAGATCTTTCAGGGACCCCCTTTCCCCCTATCTATAGGTCTTTGCTTGAGAATAACTTAGGAATGTCATCGGTTGGTCTATTCGCAAGGAATGGGTCACCCACTCTATTGTAGGGTATCAGCCTAGTCGTAGTGTAAGGTCAGTTTTCCCCCTTCTTCCCTAGTCCTGTGCTGCAGATCCGTAACGGTATTACTCTAGAAATCCAAGGTTTTTTTAAATATGTAAATGAGCTGTTAAGATCTATGGGCCAATCACAGATCTTCTGGAGAAACTCCCTCCAGAGCTTATTTTAAATGAAAGAGGGCATTACCAGTGTGAGACAAGTAATGACTGATACTTTTTTCTAACAATCGCAAACAGTTCTGCAATAAGATCAGAGCTAACACAGCACAGCAGAGATGAGCTTTATCTAATTACAAACACATCTGAACTTCTTCTCTCAGTGCTGTCAGCTCTGCTGCACAGGTATACCCAATTAAAACTTTTACACATCTGTTCCACCCAGGTCCGGGCTCTGTGTCGGCTACTTAGTACTATGTATATGCAGATAATACACCAAATTCCCCACATGAACACTACAGGGCTCAGCAAAATCATGCAAACTTAAAATTACATGAGGTTTTAATTGTTTTTTTGCCAAAATACTAAAGCACGCACCAGCGTTAGGAGTCCTCATTTTCTTGCGAATAACAATGGAGTACATGAGATACATGGTGAATTTATTTGATATGAATAAAATTTTGGGGGCAAAATTAGCTGAAATTGCCAAAGTTGTATTTTAAAAGATTTGATCATCTCTACTCTCTAATTCTTAGACAGTGCAAACTTCATGTAAGTAGATAGACAGCGTCTAGTCCAGGGTGATTAATTCCAAAAGGTAAAGTTTATTCCACCATCAGGAGTTTTGACTTGTTATAGGTTTTTATCAAGTGCAAGTAATGAAGCACAGGACAGGCTTATATAGTGTGGTTTGAAAACATACCAATCACCATAAAGGCCAAACCTTCCCATATAAAATACAATTACATATATATTTCAATAAAAGGGATAGACTCTCAGACAATGATAAATTTATGCAGCACAGTACAATCTGTTCATGACCTCAAGGTGAAGCGCACTTGGTTATGCAGCAGGACAATGATCCAAACACACCAGCAAGTCCACCTCTGAATGGCTTAAGAAAAACAAATTAAGACTTTGGAGTGGCCTAGTCCAAGTCCTGACCTTAATCAGATTGAAATGCTGTGGTGTGACCTTACAGGGTATATCCAGGACTTTTCAAAAAACAAAAAATGTATCAAACAACTAACAGGCAGGTAATTGCAACTTACCTGCCTGTTGCGCACAGCGCCATTCTTCGCCAGCACAGAGCAGTCACAGATCTCTCCTGTCAGGGATTCAGCTGCTTCTGCTGACGTGATGGGTCGGGACATCCTAGGTCATTCTGATTGACAGCCGGCTGTACCAGTTAGGATATGGGGATACAGCTGTCAATCAGAATGACCTTGGAAGTCCCAGCCTGTCTATGGAGTGGACTGGAAAAGATGCCTCCACTCTGTAGACATGATGTCAGCAGAGGCTTCTGAATTCCCGGCAGAAGCACTGTGTGGCTGCTCTTCCAGGGGAAGAACGGCACTGTGCACAATGGGCAGGTAAGTTGCAATTATGTGCCTGTTAGTTTTTAGGTACATTTTTTGCGTTTTGAAAAGTTCCGGATATCCCCTATAACAAGGCGGTTCATGCCCAGAAACCTCCAATGTGGCTGAATTACAACAATTCTGCCAAAATTTCTCCAGAGCGTTGTAAAAGCTTCATTGCCAGTTATCGCAAACGCTTGATTGCAGTTGTTGCTGTTAAGGGTGGCCCAACCAGTTATTAGGGGTTTAGGGAGCAATCACTTTCTCACACAGGGCCCTGTAGGTTTGGATTTCTTTTTCCCTTAATAATAAAGACCTTCCTTTATAAGCTGCATTTTGTGTTTTCTTGTGTTATCTTTGTCTAATATTTACATTTGTTTAGTGATCTGAAACATTAAAGTGTGAAAAACATGCAAACGAATGGGAAATCAGGAAGGGGGCCAACACTTTTTCACACGCTGCACATTATTTATGGCATTAAGAAAAAAAAAGGGAGAAAAACCTATAGCACAAAATATTGCACTATTGTCCTGTCCATCAATTTATTGGGCTCTATGTAGAGATGAGTGAGGGCTCGGAGGACGCCTGTGAGAACCACATTTATGGCACCGGAGGCTGCACATTGGGAACCCAATGGAGTATTCTCAGGAACATCTGTGGCGAGAAGAAGAAGATACAGAAATTTTGTGTAACTGGTTGTTAGCGTGGGTGGTCAGGAGCCGGAATCTCCAGGAGTGGACCCTCTGGACCGTGGCACCGAAGGGCCCCGGGCGCGCTGCCAGGTGGAACCGACCCCTACACAGGGACCGTTAGGAGTAGGCCCAGGGGTTAAAGTACCACGGTAGCCGGTAACGAGAGGGGCGGCTCAGGATGGACTGGAGTAGGAGTGCGGGACTCAAGTGTAGACTGTAAGGCTGGAACGTGGAGAGATGGCTGGAGCGGAACACAGGAAACAGGACGGGAGTAGGACTGTAGGAGTGTGGATAGCTCAATGGAGCAGGAACACCAGAGGCAGGACTGGAGAAGGACAGTAGAAGTGTGGATAGCTGGATGGAGCAGGAGCACCGGAGGCAGGACTGGAGTAGGATGGAACAGGAACACAGGAACAGGACTGGAGTAGGACGGAACACTACAGGGAACACGGATGACAGGGCTGCAAGACTGCTGCAGGAAGCACCGAGGATGGAACCGAGAGGCTGAAGAGAGCACAGGAGGAAGCAGGGCACAGTGTGCAAGGAAGCGCAACGATCAGGCGCCTCCCTCAGGGGGAAGTGGCCTGATATGGCCCCATCTGGTCTGCCATTGGTCCGAAGGTGCTTCCGGGTCAGGGCACAGCCGGAGCACAAGAAGCCGAAGGGAGGCGCGGCCGCGGCCTATGGCGCATGCACATTGCATGCAGAGATGGCGTCGGCCGCGAGCCTGTCAGAGGTGACCGCCGTGGCCATCGGGCGACGAGGGGCTGCGGCGTGGGAGCGGAGACCGGGTGAGTATGTCGGAGCGGCGTGACACTGGTCTAGTAATTTATGCATGGCTTCTGGCAAAACTAATTTATTGATGGCTAAAAATGTTCAGAGCCTCTTCCCCCTCCGGGAGATTATTCATCTTACTGTAATATAATATAATGTACAAACCGCGCACTGCTGGAGTTTACCTGGTATATTGGTATTAATATAGATTTTCTGTTCCTTCTTTGCATAATGAAGCTGCGGTGAATTCCCTGTAGACGTCGCTCAGTATAAATGTCGGTGTCCTCGGTGACACAATCCTGAACCATGAAGATGGCGTCTCTGAGTCCTCTCCTCTGTGTCCTGTGTCTCTACACACAAGGTGGAGCACTAGTGACCCCACAGATGAGATTTTACACATTAACCCCTTACTGGGATCTGGGTTTGCTGTAGAGATGTACAGATATCACTAAGTGACTAATATCTTTTCTCTGCTACTTGCAGTTTCCTATGGAGAGATTGTAGTGACTCAGATCCCAGGATATATGGCCGCTTCTCCAGGTGAAACCATCAAGATAAGATACAATGTAAAACCAGTTCTAATGCCAGTTATATAAACTGGAACCAGCAGAAGTCAGGAAAAGCCCCGAAACTTCTCATCTACTGGGCGACGGCGCGACAGTCCGGGATCCCGGAGAGATTCACTGGGTCAGGATCAGGGTTAGATTTTACTCTGACAATTACAGATCTGAAGATGGAAGATGCAGCAGATTATTACTGACAGCTGAGTTATAGGACTCCTCTCACACAGTGATACAGAGCCGTACAAAAACCTCCTCCTCATCCCCCATGATGTCGCTGTATTACAATGTTGTGTAGAGGAAGGTGCAGAGAATTAGCAGAGCGCTCAGTGATGATTTCTGTCTTCTCTTCTTCCTCTGGGAATAGATTCTTTCTGTACAGATCATTGTATAAACCAGTCAGGCTCCCTGACTGTCAATCACATGAAGGTGATGGCGCCGACACCACCACTGTCTCCTGATAACTGTCTCCTGGAGATATCACTGACTCCAGAGGGGATATGTCACCGGCAGAGGAGTCGTCTGATGTATCTGACGTACCATGTATTATTTTATCAGAACCTCTATAATCTATTTTTTACATTGTTTTACCATAAGGAGGAGGTTATCGTTCTAGATTTTATGTTGCTAGTTGATAAAGAACATTGGAGGATTATAACGCAAGAGAACAGTTATGGTTGACTCGTTTCAGAGTGATAGTCCTTACTCATAACCTCAGATAAAGATGAGATGATCCTAAAGTGATAAAAAAAGACCTCGGGCTGTTGCCCCATTTAATTTTTTTCTTTTTTTCTTCTTCCAGAGTTTTTTAATCCACTATCATCTCTGTGATTTCAACTACCACTAAATAAAGAGATCCAATGAAATCCTTCCATGGCTCAATGGTTTAAAACACAATTAGCAGGGTCCTGCTAAAGAATGAATGGGTTAATGACTCGCCCCGAAGGCCGTGGGGTACTTGGTGCCGGGCCCGTTGATTTCAATGGGAGATGTCACAGTGGGAGTGACCCGGTCCGTGGCCTCAGGCGGTCAATGTAAAAGGGGTAGAGTGATGGGGATAAAGTTCTTGTGATGATTTGTAACGCCACCTGCGGTGCTCGGCAATGAAGTGGTCAAGCCGACGCTGCAGTGCAGATCCTCTGGGACAGATGGTATAAGGCAGCAAGATGTAATAGCTCCCCACAGGTAGAGCTGTAGTCCCAGGGCAGTAGTAATAGGTGTTGAGGGAAGATGGTGTAGTGTTTGGCACAGAGATGTAGCAGTGCCAAGTGGGTTGACGCAGGAAGAAGGCAGCAGACACAGGCAAATGCAGTTCCAAGCTTTACTCACTTCTCTGATGCTCACAGATGCCCACTTCAGTGCCATATCCTCCATGTCAGGGGCTCAGCCAACTCCCAGGTAGAGTGAAGTACACCTTTCCAGCACCCCTCCAACATGTGCCTTTCCTGAACGTCTCCTCACTAGCGCTTAAACTGAAGTACTTGTAGCTGTGTATTAAACTCAAGTTCCTCCTTCTTGAGGTTACTTAGAACTCTACTTGTATGGCAGACAGCTGTAGCCTGCTTCTGGGACTCCTTGCTATCATGTCCCGGCTCAAACACGTTGCTGTTGTGCCCCCAAGGCTTAGATAGGAATAAAGTGGTGACGACTTCTATTCCTCCGGTTTCTGCTGCAGGAACATCAGTATCCATACAACCTCGGGGACCGGACACCGGCCATGCGCTTCAAACTTGAGGAAGGGCTCTGCTCTGAACCTAGTCCTTAGTTCTCTTCTCCTCACGGTCCGTACTAATTTCTCTTCCTTCTGAAGAATCAGGCTTTCTCTTGCTCTTTCCCGTGCCAGCAGCTCCAGCTCAGCGAAGCCTGCTGCAGCACTTGCTTTCACTCCATCCCTCTCCGGGGATCTCCTTTCACTAACTGACCCTTTCCTGATATTCTCCCGCTCTCTTGTGCAATCTAAGCTCTACCCACCTCCCAGCACTCTTCGCGTTCCAAGCAGGGAGCCACAAAGGGTACTCTGCTACACTAAGGTGTCTGTGCTGGGTGCAGGAGTTGGAGTGTGGTCAGGCGTCTCCACCTTACCTGGATAGTGGGGTACCCCACCTCAGGAGGAGGTGCCGTACTTCTGTGGTGGCTGAACCCTCAGGGGCGCCACATTAACACCATAGGTTCAAGTACTCCCCCAGATGGCAAAATTTTATTTATTTATTGAAACACTTTTTTTATTGTGTTTTATTGTGTTTCTCTGTATGTGTCACGTCGCCATCGGATACAGGGACTGCTGTTCCTGCTTCGGTCACTAGGAGGCACCAGACTGGCACATCGCCATCTGACCCGAGCTCTGCTATTCCGGTCTCGGCCTCTGGGAGGCGCCGGACTGTCATGTCACGGTCAAACTCGGGGATAGCTGTCCCTGCCTCGGCCACTGGGAGGCGCCGTGGTCCGCCCGTGGGTACTGCTAACAGGGAGGAGGCTCCTCCGTAGGCATCTGGCGGCCGCAGGCTGCGCTCCTCTGTCGGTCATGAAGGGGTTGGTGCGTCACCATCTGGCCTGGTCCTGGGGGCGGTCCTAATGACGTCATCAGACCGTGCACCTGTGATGGATGATCTGATCCCTCAAATACCTTGGGGCTGGTCTTGCAGACCGCCAGATATAGTCTTGGTTTCCCCAGTGTGCTAGTTTGTTATTTGCTACCTCTGCCTCCCTCCCGGTTTATGACTCTGACCTTGGCCTGGATTTCATTCTGCTTCTGTCTGCTGTTTTTTTACCTCTGCTGCCCGCCTGGTTTAGACTTGGATTCCTGACTACGCTTTTGGTCCCGTTTTTTAACCCCTTTCTGGTGACCGTCCTGCTCTTGTCCGCTGCTCTTATTCAGACAGCTACCTCCTGGGCTCTGCTGTAAATCCAGATCCCTGTATAGGGGTAAAGGGTATCGGGGTTGCTTGGGGTGCTGTCTTACTGCAGCCAAGACTCGCAGATGGACGTCACAGTATGTAGATTTTTATGTATGAACAATGGCTTTAATTGATATACTCCATTATATTTTATGATTGTTTGTGGTGTTTACCATGTATATAACATAGTAACATAGCAACATAGTTTTGAAGGCTGAAGGAAGACCTTATGTCCATCTAGTTCAGCCTATTTTTAGTGCAGCTGTTCTGCATTGTTGATCCTGGGGAAGGCAAAAAACCCACAGAGTAGAAGTCAATTTTCTCCATAGGGAAAAAAATTCCTTCCCCTAAGCTGGGTCAACCATTTACCTATAATATTCTATTATTCGTAACCTTCTATACTGTTACTCACAAGAAAAGCATCCATTTCTTGCCCCCTTGTTCTTGTCACAGTCCTTGGTACAAACAGTTCATTGGAGAGATCTCTGTATTGCCCTCTGATATACTTGTACATATATATTAAGTCTCCCCTAAGTCGTCTCTTTTCTAGAGTAAATAGACCTAATTTTGATAACCTTTCTGGTTATTGTAGTGAACCAACTCCATTTATCATTTTAGTAGCCCGCCTTTGAACCCTTTCAAGTTCAGTAATGTCTTTCTTGAGCACCGGCGTCCAAAATTGCACACAATACTCCAAGTGTGGTCTGACGAGTGATTTGTACAGAGGGAGAATTATGTTTTCATCTCGTGTCCCCAGACCTCTTCTAATGCATCCCATGACCCTATTTGCTTTGATGGCAGCTGCCTGACACTGGGCACTCCAATTTAGCTTCTTATTGACTAAGATGCCTAAGTCTTTTTCCATGTCTGATTTCCCCAGCAGTTTCACATTTAGTAAGTAATTGTAGCATCTGTTTCTCCTTCCCATGTGCATAACCTTACACTTATCTGTGTTAAACCTCATTTGCCATTTTTCAGTCCAATTCTCCAGTTTTCTCAAATCTGTCTGTAGTTGCAAACTGTCCTCCTTTGTGTTAACTACCTTACATAGTTTTGTATCATCTGCAAATACTGATATTTTACTGTGTAAGCCATCCACTAGATCATTAATAAATATATTAAATAGTAGGAGGCCCAATACAGAACCCTGTGGTACCCCACTAGTAACCCTGGCCCAATCGGAGAATGCCCAATTAATAACCACTCTTTATATCAGTGCTTAAGTCTGATTCCCCGCCCATTGGGTGTGGCTTTTTTTTTTAAAGGAGGCGTCTCCATCTGCCTTCATTTGCTATAAATAGCAGACCCTGTATGTGTATGTGTATAGGCTGTCCTGAGGAAGTGGTGTGATCACCACGAAATGCGTAGAAATAAAGTCTATTCTCTATTACATCTACTTGGACTTCTCTGGTACATCATTCTGACAGGCGAGCAGCGTAGTCTGATGCCCCATTCTCTTCACCTAGCAAAGGATCGTCACATCGGGGCTTGCAGCGGCCACCAATGCTAAGTGCAGTGGTTGTGTTTCACACAACCATAATAGGTGTGTGAATTTGATTATCCCTCACGAATATTCCCTTTATCTTGGATAAGACCCTATGTGCGCTCTATATTGCTTCTAGCTACCTTGTTACGAATCTCATCTCACAGCAGTCAGTGTGGTAGGAGGCTCAGAGCTGTGAGAGATCTGGAAGTGTTTGTAATGATGCATTCCTTAGCTCAACTGTATCTCTGCACAATAGCTGCAGAGCTATGCCTCATTAGAAATGCTTGCATATCTCCTCTAACTGTACAGATAGCTCTGATCCTTCCCCCACACTGACCGCCATGAAATGAGATCTGGAAGTGTTTGCTATGATACATAACTCAACTCTGCCGTATGTCTACACAGTAGTTGCCAAGATCATTATGGAGAGGAGAACGTGTTCTTTTTTCAATTTACTTTACCATCCAATTGTTTTGAATTAAAAAGGAGAAATTAAAAATTGTGTCTTATTCAGCTCTGCAGCCACTATTCCAGGTCCTTTTTTAATAAACATAAAAAATTAAACTAATTCTCCTGAATATACTCATTCAGTATCTGGAAGTCTTCTGGAAGATCTGGGCCAGATGGGAAACACATGGTAACGGTCCTTGTCCTCAGACAGATTCTCTGCACGTATTTACGTGGAGCAATCAGTAGTGTCATCAATCAGTATGAAGTATTCATACTGCGGGGCTGGGAATCTTGGGATGCAGAAACACACCGGCGCAATAGCTTGATGGCAGTTCCCGTGCAGCGCGCACTGCGCATGCCCGAGATTATTGTCATAGCGCAGGCGCCCGACAACATGTAACGGCAAATACAAAAGAAGGAGGTAGTGCAGGGACGCTGTAGAGGAGGGTTGATGGACAGCTGGGAGGCGGCGACACTCCATACCTCTGAGACAGAATGCAGGTATGAGGACCGATTTATAAAAATCTATATTTTGGCATTAATGGGGGTAAGAAACAGAAGAGCCACCTTAACAGAATGCAGCCTTAGTACTGCTGAAGGTGGCTCTTTTAGTTAAAAACATCCTGGGAGGTGACAGGTTCCCTTTAACTGTACTGAGCCATTCATCCACATTAGGGTCTACAAGTGCTGAGATAAAGGTGTTATCCTACAGATACCCCACCCTCACTGCCATACAGTACAGGCCACATAGTGTCAGTACAGTAGTAATATCAGTGGGGAATTTACATCCATAAACATATAACTGTATAATGTATGCTGGATTTTATAAATAATGACAATACACGATGTGAATCGCTCCAAAGATCATCGCTGTCTCTATTCTCATACCACAATACAGACATATTAGGTCTCATTCACACTTGTCTATCTCATCAGTATTTTGTAGTCCACTTAAAAAAAAAAAAATGAGAAGTGGAGGTGACTTTATGTTATTGGTTTTATACTGAAATACTAAAAATAACCGAAAAAACATAATCGAAAAGGGGTCAAATGCTAGGATAAGCCTATGAGATGATATTAATGTTAAAAATATTTATAAATACATTAGAGGCTCTGTATATGTTTACCGAGTGCAAGACATTTAGTCCATACACATTCCATACATATTGGCTTCTGTAGGGCAGCGGCACACAGACTCAGTGAAGACTCACTATTTATATAACTAGATCAAGGCAGCTTATTTTAACAACTGGCAAGGCACCAATATAATGTAATAATTAGAGCTGAGCAACTTTGCCTTTTTTAGGGTCGAGTTGGGTGTCATGAAACCCGACTCTCTCAAAAGTCGAGTCGAACGAAATCGGCCGACTATCGGGAAAAGTTGAAGGTCCAACTGAAACACGAAACCCAATGCAACCAATGGAGAAGCAAAGTCGGCAGGGAGTGGAGGTCACGAAACACACCTATGTGCCGGACCGGACACAATGCGTGACGGGGCCTTTTGACAACAAATATTTTCTACCTGAGGAAATTCCCATTAGAAAATCCCTGCAGACTGACCTACCAACCACCTTGTCCAGAGAGACAGAACAAAAATGCGAGCAATTGCTCTCTTACCCAGGTCTTATTTTTCTCTCTCGTTCAGTCTGGAATGAAAGTCGAAGGGGAATATGATCCCACTGTAGTCCTCCAAATTGTTAGAGTCAGGATTTTTCTCTCTCGGTTCCTCCTCAGGTATGGTTATAGCTCAGGCACCTAGAGATGGGAGAAATGATTCAGAGAGGCACAGAGTGTTTGTATTTTCAAAATAATCTCTGTTTATTGCATCAAAAAGATGATCTTTTATCAAACGAGATCAAAGGGAAACAAGACGCTACATGATAATTTGGCAAAGATATGGGTTATACAATGGATTGTCAAACACATCCTGGGATACAATATAGAATACTTGAGAAAATGGGGGGGGATTTTCCTTATGTGTCCTGGTTCAATAGTTGAAGTTTTCAAGCGAGTTTAGGTTGAATCCACAGAATTTTTGGCTGATTAGACTATATTGCTGTAAATTTAGAAACAATATGTCCTTGACAATTTCTGGGAATTGAAGGGACTAGCCACTGTCCATAAAAGACAGATGATTGCTGAGAACATAGGTCATTCTTCTATAATGCTTTTTGGCACCCTTGAGGGTTCAGTCGCCACAGAGGTACTGCACCTCACCCAGAGGTGTGGTACCCCACTCTCAGGTAAGGAAGGAGCACCCCACAGAACTCCAACACCTACATCCCAGTACATATCACACAGCAGGGTTCCATTCCTTCTCACTGGCAGCCCTGCTGGGTAGGAAAAGGTGTTGGGAGGTGGGTGGGGTGTAACAGAAGGAGAGCGGGAAGAACAGTGCAGAGAGAAGCAGAACGTCAGGATGAAGTGAAAGGGAGCAGACGTGCTGACAAGCAGCTCCCTGGAAAGTTGAAGGAAACAGACAGAAAGATGCTCCTAGAGGGGAGTAGAAGGGGTCTCAAGAGCACGGGAAGTGCAGATGTAGATCGCCCTTCAGGGCAGTGGGGTACTCGGTATCGAGCCGGTATCTCAGCGGGAAGTGTCACAGTAGCGGTGACCCGGTCCGTGGCCCTTGACGTCCATGTAAAAAGGGGGTTAAAGCGTGGCTGATTAAAGTTTATAAGTGGATGATACGTGATGCCACCTTTGGTGTTCGGCAATAAAGGGGTTAAGCCGACGCTGCAAACAGAACCTCTGGGACAGATGGTGTGGTGCAGCAATGATGTTGTAGCCCTCCACAGGCAGGGCTGCAGTCCCAGGGAAGAGTAGATGAAGAGGATATGTGTTGAGGAAGAGGGTGTAGTGTCTGGCACAGAGATGTAGCAGTGCTGGAGAGTTTGCAGGAAGAAGGCAAGGACACAATAGGGTGCAGTTTCTTTTATCTTTACTTTGTTGGTAAATGCAGTCCAGAATTCCAGTTACAGATGGAACAGAGGCTGGCTGGCCTGGAAGCAACTTAGGAATCTCTCTATCAGATTGGTTGTGTAGTCTTCTTTCTAGCGCTTATCTTAGGTACTTGCAGTACGGTGTTACACTGAAGTTCCACTTGCTTGTTCTCATTTAGAACTCCCTCGTATGTCAGACAGCTGTAGCCTTCTTCTTCTTCTGGCTCACCCATTGCTGTTGTGCCTCCGAGTCTTATATGGGAACAGAGCATTTACAGCTTCCTATTCCTCTGGTTTCTGCTGCAGGAACATCAGTATCCATACAACCTTGGAGACCGGGCTCCAGATCATGCGCTATAGCTAGAAGTGAGCACTCAACTCTGCTCAATCTTCCAGCTCCTCTCCTCCATGTCCACACACTTTGCCCTCCTCACACAAACTCCTAATTTCCCCTTCCTGGCCCCCAGAGAGTAGCTCTTCCCCTAATTTTGGTTCAGAGCTCCCTCTGCTGGCCTGGAATGAGAACTGTGTTGTGTGTTGTGATTAACTGACAGAGAGACCCTTTATTGCTTCCAAGCATGACATCACACTCCCTAGGAAGAAGGTAATGCCACTGTGGCGACCATACTCCTGGGAGCGCCACAGATGCCACCCATGGGGCCCGATCCAGTAGTGGAGAGACCACGTCGCAGTGGGGTACCGGTCCCCTAGTCCAGTCAGACTCAGCTGGCAAGCCGGAGGCAGAGGCACCTCTAGGTGTTTCGGCACAAGCCACAGTTATCTTTGCCAGAAAGGCAGCCATAGAGGAGCAAGGGAACACAGAGAAAATGTTACCCGACAAGGTCCGCGGCTGCTGGCCTGGGACACTGACTGTGAGGTGTTGTGCAGGAGATGCGAGAAATCAACACAGTAAGACGGCCAGGAAAAGCACATACTGAAGGGAGTCCTGGGAAGGTGTATCCTGATCTACCTGGGAGTTTGCTGGACCCCTTACCTGAAGGACACGGCACCAAGCGGGGGTCTGTGCTGCAGCCAGAACTGTGAGTAAAGCTTTGGAACTGCACCCAGCTGTGTCCTCTAATTATTCCTGCATCACCTACCGAACTCTGCTACATCTATCATCACTGAACACCTACTCAGCCTTGTTACATCCCTTACCAAGTACTACATCTCTTCTATTACAATTGCCCTGGGACAAAGCTCTGCCTGTGTAGAGCAATACCAACTCTGCTGCATCACCATCAGTCCCAGAAGATCTGCTCTGCAGCGCTGGTCATGTCTGACCAGAAACTACAGGTGGCATCATGAACACTTCATTACAAACTTTATAAACTTTATGTCATGGGGAGGAGCTGCTGTTCTTCCATGCCCTGGCACCACACAAATATAAGATAATGTCCTGTCTGTCGTGTGGTTTGTGTATATTGCATAACACTCATGTGTTGGGTTGGAGATTGCTCTAGTCCTGCGATCCCAGACCCAGATCCCACCACAAATTCAATGACAGACTCTGATTCTTTTTTCAAAACTCAATTTACTTAACATCAGATGATTAATTGCATATACAGCACAGTATGTGTCCATTTGTTCACCCTGAGCTCTCCCTTCACTTTCTGGCATCACTGGCCCCGGAGACGTTCTTTGCTCCCCTGTAGCTCCCATGCTTTCAGGCCCACTCTTCTTACATGGTTTCCCCACTGGCTTTCCCTTATGGAAGGTGAAAAAGGCATCCACTTTCCTGCCTGATTTGGACCGTAGGCCCCAGTTATCTTTGGAAGACCCCACTGAAGTTAATAGCAACCGCCTCCATGCTGCATCCTTTGGAGTCCTGTACTCTTCAGTGCTATCCAGCCCTTTGGCTTAATCTGCTTCCCTTCTCATCTCACTATCTCTCCAACTAATTAAATACCAAGAAGTGTCCTATTCTCTTTACTGCTCCTACCGTTCCCAACTGGGAAACTTCCTACACTGGGGTTGTTCTCTTCAATGCTTAACCCTTAGCTACTTCTAAACTGATCATACCTAACCTCCTGTACTACAGTGCCTGCCACTGTATTAAGCCAATGATATCCTAATCTATGAACCCTATACTTATTTCCTAATTCCTTACCCTAACACCTTTCCCTAATCTTATCACAATATAATTATCACATTATTATAAACAAGGTACACATAAGCAACATTTACATTAACTGTGAACACGTTGTCATTAGGGCAGAGTCGCATGACCGCTCCTGTCACACCCTGACACGCTGACACACTTCACAATTTAAATGTCTCCTGTTTTACATCTCTGCTCTCAGGGGACGTCTCCTCCAGTGATTACAGCTGGTATATAGGAGACATTGTGCAGGTGACACCTCTATAGTCTGTGGCCATCAGTCCAGGGAGATAGCGATGGGTTTACAGGGAGTTGTGCTGGGTGTAATTCTTCTTCTCTTCCATGGTGAGAGGTCCATGAGATGATGGACAGGACAGCAGTAGAGAACAGCACAATGAGGCGACATTACCACTAACACTTATGTTTTCTTCATCATTCCTTAGACTCCTGTGCACAGATTATTCTGACCCAATCTCCAGATCTCATCACTGTGTCCCCGGGAGACACAGTCACCATCTCATGTAAGGCCAGTAGTACTGTATATAGCTCCTTACACTGGTACCAACATAAACCAGGCCAAGGTCCAAGACTTCTCATCCAGTTTACAAGCAGCCGAGAAACTGGAGTCCCAGACCGGTTCACTGGATCTGGATATGGAACTGATTTCACTCTTACAATCAGAGGAGCAACAGAGGACGATGCAGCAGATTATTACTGTCAGCAGAATAATGGCTTCCCTCTCACACAGTGATGCAGAGCCGTACAAAAACCTCCATCCTCATTTCCTCCATAGAAGAAGTGAAACATGATATAGATATAAATATAACACTGCAGGTGATGATCACACAAAATTTCCTGTTATGATGTCTGATCACTCCCATCATGATTTTCTGCCCCTGGCTGATACCAGACCATAGCTGACACTGGATATAATACCGATATAATATGAAATGTCCCATTAACCCTTTGTGAAGAATATAGACTGTGATGGTATCAGTATAATATGATTTCTACAGGAGAAGCAGCTTGTACTGTATTACAGATTTCACCACAAACGTTCTTAGCTTGTTTAGTAACACAGGGCCACCATCAGGGCAGGATCATGGGACAGATGGGGCAGTACCATGTGTCATGGGGAATAATGGAGACAAATGAGGCAGGATGGAGACACATGGTGCAGGATCATGGTGAATGATGGAGACAGATGATACAGGATCATGGGGCAGGATGGAGATAGATGGTGCAGGATCATGGGGCAGGATGGAGACACATGGTGCAGGATCATGAGGCAGGATGGATACAATGGAGACAGATGGTGCAGGATCATGGAACAGATGGGACAGGATCATTGGACAGATGGGCCAGTACCATGGGACAGATGGGGAATAATGGAGACAGATGAAGCAGGATGGAGACAGATGGGGCTGGATGGAGACTAATGGGCCAGGATGGGGATATCAAATAAGGCAGGATGGGGCAGCACATGGGGGGAGAACAGATACTCATGAGGGCAGGATGAGAGAACATATGGCTGGAGCCAGGACTGAGACACAAGGGGGCCAGGATGGTGGATATTATTATGTATGTATGTGATCTGGTGATGGGAACTGTTAATGTGTGATTTGTGTGGATGTGGTGTAGAAGTGGAGTTTTTCCAAGAGGGGGCAGTCGTACTGTGGAAAGTTTGAGGTGTGGAGGCGCGGGGCTCTAGTGGAGCCTGGACAGAGTCTCAAGTGGGCCCTGAAAATTTTGCCAGCATGTGGCCCAGAAATTCCTAGTGGCAGCATTGTCTGGATGTAAATGTTTATTGTTGATACTGACTACATCTCATCAGTACTGTGGCTCCTATGTGGTCCACAGTCCAATAATGACTGATTACAACAACTCCCAGCATCTCTTTGCCATTGTTAAGCACGTACTGGAGGTTGTAGGTTCATGAGATACAAATGTATATTGGCCTGACTTAGGCCGGTTTCACATTAGCGCATTTTCAGCGCGCGCACGGCCGGGGGTAGCTCCGCCCCCGATCCGGCTCTCTGCCCGGCGTGCCCGCCCCTTGCTTGTAGCGCCGCCTACTAGCGGACAGCGGCGCCTGCGATCGGCGCACCCTATCTTTAGCATAGGGTGCGCAGATCGTGCGCAGGCCGTGCGCTAGTTGCGCTTTGACCTGTGCTGCGCACTTTTGACGGTGCGCCGTGCGCGCCAAAATCCGAAAAGTTTGATTTTGGCGCGCACGGCGCACCGTCAAAAGTGCGCAGCACAGGTCAAAGCGCAACTAGCGCACGGCCTGCGCACGATCTGCGCACCCTATGCTAAAGATAGGGTGCGCCGATTGCAGGCGCCGCTGTCCGCTAGTAGGCGGCGCTACAAGCAAGGGGCGGGCACGCCGGGCAGAGAGCCGGCTCGGGGGCGGAGCTACCCCCGGCCGTGCGCGCGCTGAAAAAGCGCTAATGTGAAACCGGCCTTAGAAGGATTCAGCTCGTCAGTTATTATTACAAGATGTCATAGACCTAATGAAAAAGGAAGAATAAACGGGGTAGAACAGCAAAATAAGCAATTGTAAGTACACAAGTGCTATATAATATGACTGTAATATATGGAGAAAATAAATATTTTGATGGGAGGAGAAAGAGGAGGAGAGCTTCATTAAAAACAATCATACATATCAGTATCCCTTTATCGGTTTTGCTTCCACTAGGGCATCTGCTAAATGATGGACACATTCATTGAAATGAAACGGTCCTACTCCCTCTGGAGCCTCACTCCTAAAGTACATCACTTTTTTTTTACTTTTGCTGGTATTTTTTTTTTTATGAAAAAGGGGGGTTCTTTATGGATCCCTATACCATAGTCTCTGATCCATTTCTTTACTTGTGTGCTGAGGGTTCATCGGGGTGGGGGGCGCCATCAGCTCTATCTGCCTAGGGCACCAAAATACCTTGTCCCAATCCTGCACAGAAGTGTGTAATTAATTGTACAAAAAGGGGCACAAAGTTCATATAAACCATAAACATCTGCACCAACAGCAATGAATCAGTGAAACGGAGGCCGTGTAATATTTGTCCTCATCCACAAATGTGATAAAAAAAGATGACCCCACTATAAAGCCCTAATTTCTGTGGCAACGCACAGCATGGCGGGTGTTTAATTATTTACACAATCATCTTCATGCAACTTTTCCAGGGAGGAGATCAAAGGCAATGCACATCACATAAAGTACAACACAAAATGGCAAAAACAAGGGGAAAAAAAGGGAAAAAGTATTTATATTGTGTAAAAGTGGGAAAAACATAAAGAATCAATGTAAATCTGATATTGGAATAATAATAATGAACCAAAGAAGAAAGAAATCAGGCCTTTTACACCTCACAGTGAGCATCTTAACCTCAGTATAATAGTGTGTGGAGGCCATGGGTAGTGGAGGCTTCCTGACAGTCTATCACATGATGGTGATGGTGCGGGAGTCAGGAGACATAGATGTCTGTCGAGTGACCGTCCAGCCATTGGTCGTCTCATGGGTTTGTGTCTTCAGAGTTCTCATTTATTTCTTTACAACATCTTTTTGAGCCTCCCTGGTATCTACAAACGTATTGGGATTTTCCATTTGTAGTAAGTGAGAACTACACTTTAGCTGCACATTTACCATTACAGATTGGTATACTGTATACAGTGATTATAGCGACAAAATGTAATTCTATAGGTGTTATTTTTTTGGAGAATGTCAGAAAAAAAATCTTACTATGTTGGCACCTCGCCCCCTCACACATTGTAAAGATAGAGTAAAACTGCTCTGACCTCTGATGGAGGAAATGTGGGTAACAGTCGCCTGTATCCACATGTGATGGATCCGTCCATGGACTATGCGCACGGGATGATGTGTACAATGCGATCTCTAGATTCACCAGCAGAGAATTCTCGCTGACCCCAGTCTTGCTCTACGCCGTCTAACCAAAGACAATATCTCACCCTACTCTAAAATGGGAAAAAGCCTCATTATTTTGTCAACTCGTCTACACATTGCCATATCTCCACTCAGCCTAAACCTTGTGCCTGTATCCAGGTGTTATCCACCCGTCTCTTCATCAGTTATTCAGATGCCATAACTGGGCTGCAAGTGTCATGCTCCTTCGACAGCGTTTTATGTATGTCTGTATTGAGCCAGTACTCACACCAAGAGCTTTTTCAGACAGGGTCAAATTGTCTGCAGAGACATGCATGAAGAGTCCAGCAGAGGACTATTCTCAGGCTGAATTCTTGTACTTTTTTGCACTTTGCACAACATATACAGCAGGTGAAAAGATGATTCTTAGCCAGAGATCAACACAGAGTAACATGAGGCAATGGAGACTTGAGAAATCTGAACAAGAAAAAGAGGGAAGGGCTGAAATTAGAGCTGGATTACTGGGAGACAGACAGGACAAACTTCAAAAGGCAAACCTGTCTGCATAGTAGAATAAAAGAAATAATCATAATACAGATACAGCATACAGTGGGTACGGAAAGTATTCAGACCCCTTAAAATTTTTCACTCTTTTTTCAATTCAGCCATTTTGTTAATTAAAAGAAGTCATAATTTTCTCATTAATGTACACTCTGCATCCCATCTATACTGAAAAAAACAGAAATGTAGAATTTTTTGCAAATTTATTAAAAAAAAAACCTGAAATATCACATGGTTATAAGTATTCAGATCCTTTGCTCAGACACTCATATTTAAGTCACACACTGTCCATTTCCTTGTGATCCTCCTTGAGATGGTTCTACTCCTTCATTAGAGTCCAGCTGTGTTTAACTAAACTTATAGGACTTTATTTGTAAAGGCACACACCTGTCTATATAAGACCTCACAGCTCACAGTGCATGTCAAACCAAATGAGAATCATGAGGTCAAAAGAACTGGCCAAGGAGCAGTGGCCTCCATAATCCTTAAATAGAACTTTGGGACCACCAGAAGTCTACCTAGACCTGGCTATCCAGCCAATCTGAGCAATCATGGGAGAAGAGCCTTAGTTAGAGATATAAAGAAGAACCCCAAGATCACTGTGGCAGAGCTCCACAGATGCAGTCAGGAGATGAGAGAAAGTTTCACAAAGTCAACTACCACTGCAGCCCTCCACCAGTCGGGCCTTTATGGCAGAGTGGCCCGACGGAAGCCTCTCCTCAGTGTCAGACATATGAAAGCCCGCATAGAGTTTGCTAAAAACACATGAAGGACTCCCAGACTATGAGAAATAAGATTCTCTGGTCTGATGAGATGAAGATAGAACTTTTTGGTGATAATTCTAAGTGGTGTGTGTGGAGAAAACAAGGCACTGCTCATCACCTTTCCAATACAATCCCAACAGAGAAACATGGTGGTGGCAGCATCATGCTGTGGGGGTGTTTTTCAGCTGCAGGGACAGAACGACTGGTTTCAATTGAAGGAAACATGAATGTGGCCAAATACAGAGAAATCCTGGATGAAAACCTTTTCCAGAGTGCTCTGGACCTCTGACTTGTCTGAAGGTTCACCTTTCAACAAGACAATGACCCTAAGCACACAGCTAAAATAGCAAAGGAGTCACTTCAGAACAACTCTGTGACCATTCTTCACTGGCCCAGCCAGAGCCCTGACCTGAACCCAATTTAGCATCTCTGGAGAGAGCTGAAAACGGCTGTCCACCAACATTCACCATCCAACCTGACAGAACAGGAGAGGATCTGCAGGGAAGAATGTCAGAGGATACCCAAATCCAGGAGTGAAAAACTTGATACATCATTCCCAAGAAGACTCGTGGCTGTACTAGCTCAAAAGGCTGCGTCTACTCAATACTGAGCAAAGGGTCTGAATACTTATGACAATGTGATATTTCAGTTTTTCTTTTTAACAAATTTGCAAAAATTTCTACATTTCTGTTTTTTTTTTTTCAGTCAAGTTGGGGTGCAGAGTGTACATTAATGAGAAAAAAATGAACTTTTTTTAATTTACCAAAAGGCTGCAATTAAACAAAGAATGAAAAATTTGAAGGGGTCTGAATACTTTCCACACCCACTGTAATTCCCAAGTAATGGAACATGACACAGGCCAAATGATCATGTTAGTACAATAATTATATCAATGATAGATTTACATCTACAGAATGTATAATTGCACTGTATGCAAAATTTGAAAAGTAGCAAAAATACACCATGTGAATTGTACTATCACCATCATTGTCTCTATTCTCACACCACAATACATACAATTTGCGTCCAATTCACCATTGTGTAGCCGATCCATTTTTTTTTCATCTATTTTTTAAAAGTCAAAATAAGAAGTGGCTTTATTTTATTGTCTGTATTGAAAGACTTAACAAACATAACCTTAAATACATTATTAGTTCTAAATATGTTTTTGAAAACAATCAGGACATCACTGATGGTCAATGATCTCAGGATAATGATCGGGGATTAGATCTCTTCTGTAGAGGATCCCTGACTGCAGTAAGATCCAGATCACTGATCGCTGACACACGGCACAATTTACATGTCTCCTGCTTTGCATCTCTGCTCTCAGGGGACGTCTCCTCCCGTGATTACAGCTGGTATATAGGAGACATTGTGCAGGTGACATCTCTATAGCCTGCGGCCATCAGTCCAGGGAGATGACGATGGGTTTACAGGGAGTTGTGCTGGGTGTAATTCTTCTTCTCATCCATGGTGAGAGGTCCATGAGATGATGGACAGGACAGCAGTAGAGAATAGCACAATGAGACGACATTAACACTAACACTTATATTTTCTTTATCATTCCTTAGACTCCTGTGCACAGATTCTACTGACCCAATCTCCAGATCTCATCACTGTGTCCCCGGGAGAAACAGTCACCATCTCATGTAAAGCCAGCAGTGATGTATATGGCAGCAACTTACACTGGTACAAACAGAAACCAGGACAACGTCCAGCACTTCTTTTATATAAAGCATCAAAATTTTATTTTGGATCCAGATCATCTATTCGTTATATAGTCACAATCAGTGGAGTGACAGAGGACGATGCAGCAGATTATTACTGCCAGCAGAATTATAGTCGTCCTTACACACAGTGATACAGAGCCGTACAAAAAACTCAGTCCTCATATCCTCCATAGAAGAAGCAGTGAGACATGATATAGATATAAATATAACACTGCAGGTGATGATCACACAGAATTTCCTGTTATGATGTCTGATCGCTCCCATCATGTTTTACTGCTGGTATCAAATAATCGTTGACAATCTCTTATGTTTCCTCTCTTTTCTCTCTTCATCACCTGGTAGGCAGGCCCTTTCCTTCCATCTCACCTTCTTTGGCTGGCACCTTCCATAGAAGGTTGTCTTCTCCCTACAGGACACTCCCATCTTGAGGTAGAACCCGCTAAGGGTGACACAATTCTTTGTACCCTTTTGTGTCCTCTTTGCTGGAGTGGGTGTGTGCTCTTGTAACCTAGGCAAAACACATCTGTAGACTGCTTGGTGCCGCTATATTGTGCAGGCCAAGACTAGATGTTAAAGAACAAATTGAGGGAGACCAAAGTCCAACATTAAAACTTGTTTTTACTGGATACAAACTTGATAAGAACTATGTACGTCACATAGTAGACACCTTTTCCTTTATTGAAAATAATAAATAATAATAAAAAATAATAATTGACCAATTAAATTATACAATTATTTATTTATAAATGCCGTAACAATAAAAAAACCAGAATTGCTGTTATTCGATCATCACATCTCTCAAAGAAAATGCAGTTAAAAGTGATCAAAACCTTCCAATTACCACTGATTAATATCAAAAATAATGAGAGCTGCCTGCAACAAAGAAGCTCCCAACCGCTCAGTCAACTGAAAAATGACAAAGTTACAGGTGTCAGAAAATGGCGACACAAGCAAAAAATACTGAACACCGTATTTTTTGGTCTATAAGACACACCGGACCATAAGATGCCCTCCAAATTTTGGGGAGGACAAAAAAAAAAAGTTCTTACAAGATAGAGATCCTCCTTATAGTCCAAATTTCAGGCATCTTGTCTGGGGAGTGGCGGCTGCGGTTGCCTTGGAGCGGCATCACATGAAGCATGGTCCCTAACTCATGGAGCCGGCTGCTGCAGAAGTGAGACAATGCTGTAGGCTCTGGTTGGGAGAAGTGGGTGATCCAGCGATGCTGCTGGCCCTGGTCAGCGGTGAGGCAGAGGGAGCCATGGGCTTCATGGAAATGGCCACCGGAGGTGGCGCTTGCGCAGATTGAGATCTCGGCCGATCTGAGTTCCCAGTCTGTGCAAACTCCACCTCAAGTGGCCCACGGCTTTGGGATAATTGCCACCGGAAAAGCAATGGACTCCACTCTGACTCACCACTTACATCCGACCTTGAGCATTCGAATGGTCTGCCTCACCGCCGATACTGGGCCCGCGCTATCGCACCCGTTCTGCCGCCGCTGGCTTCCTGAAGAAATGACCTGGTCCATTTCACCACCACCACAAACCCCCCAGTAATCTATATTCGGGCTATAAGATGCACGCCCAAAAAAGTGTGTCATATACTCCGAAAAATCTAATATATTGTCTTACAAGTTTCACACTTTTTTTTCATCAATAAGATAATAGTGAAGAAATAATCAGGCAAGTTCGTTATCACCAAATTCGTACTGACCCGGAGAATCTTCCTGCCAGGTCCTTTTACCATGAAATGAACCACATAAAAACAAAAAATTATGACAAAACGGATTTTCGCTTTTTTGTTGTGTTGCAATTTCACAACACTTGGAAATATTTTTATCTTTTCCAGGACATTGTATGGTAAAATGAATGGTGTCACTCAAATCAACAACATGTTACAGAAACACAAGCCTTAACATGTCTATGAGGAAAGATAAATCCAAGCATTATGGTTCTAGAAAGAAGCGGAGGGAAAACAAAAATGCAAAAGTGAAAATTGGCCGCGGTGGGAAGGGATTAAGTGCAAAACTAAATCATCATCGGGGATGAAAAGCTTCATAGATTCTAATCCTGGATGTAGAAATTATACAGAGAAAGTGGAGATGGAGGCAAAGGACATTAGATTAATAATGATCTAATGTCAGTGAATTTTTATGGCATTTTCAGGTTCTGACAAATTTAAACAATTTTTGATACAAATTCACATTAAATAAAGCAAGAAAGTGCAATAGTCTTTACATAGAAAAAGTCTGAAGTCGCTGTTGGTCAGTGTTGGTGCTCCTTCTTGTCACAAGTGACTTTATTGAGATTTTTAGTTAATCAAATTTTCAGAAAAAAGTCCCTGAACCTGATGAAGCTGAATGTAAAAACACCCAATCGTCTCTATTCTCTAATTCTTGGACAATGCAAATGTCTTAAAATGCCCCAGATCTACGAGCGACTGACACATCTGTTGTTTTTTAGTATCGTCCAGTCTACATTTACTGTAAATCTGGGTACATTCTTCAGAGCTTTGTGTAGTTCGGCACCTTTTTGGCAAACTGCGCCCATTTTCTATGAGGCCAAACCCCTTTTCAGAAATGGTCTAAAAGCATAATAAATATGGCGCAAGTCATCAATTGATTTTAGTGCATTTTCCACAATAAATTTGCCGGAGACTATTTTCAAATTATTGTATAGAAGGCCGGGAAGTTCAAAGGTTTTCAACACATTTTTCACAAACATTTTTGCTGTCTTTTCCTTTTATTGTGGTCCTGGAACACATTTTAAAGATCTATTTTTGTTTTTCTCAAGTTCTCGGGAGAAGTCTGAGAAAATGAGAAAAAAAATATGAGAAATAAATGCCATAACCAGAGCAAACTGCGCATTGATGCTTATTTCCATCAAAGGAGAAGCCAAAGATCAGACATCAGTGACCGGAGAACGGGCAAATTTCACTCGAAACTTTAAAGACATGTTGGCCTTAAAAAGTTGTCAAAGCCAATGAAGTCGCCATGAAGAATACAGCAGCGTTGTGTGTGTATCCGGAATAAGGTCACATTCACAGTCTCCGGATTATGTGTCAGGATTTGTAAAAAGAAGAGGAAACGATCCCGGAAAGCTTTGCGCCTCTTCTGTGCTTTGGACCCAGTCCTGGCTTTGGCTACAAATACTGAGCACAATTGTGCCGTGTGATAGAGACATTAAGGAGGATTCATGTATGAGAATTCCCCCCGGCCATCACTGATTGCCATCACAAAGGGTTTCATCACTCATTTACTGTAAATGTCATACTTCACGATTACTTTTCATAAATCTGCACTTTCGGTAAATCTGATCTTCCTTTGGCATTATACATGGAGCTGGTGCTGATCCAACACCGAGCAAAACACACAGATCAGGAAACTTCTACACTTACAATTTTTCCTATTAAGTGACCTGGATTATTTCCTATAATATCTACACAGTAGAATGTAATGTCATCCTCTTTAAAAATTTGCCACTTAACAGCCCATGAAAGCAGCAGATGAGGTA
This sequence comes from Dendrobates tinctorius, assembly GCF_039654945.1. NCBI lineage: Eukaryota > Metazoa > Chordata > Amphibia > Anura > Dendrobatidae > Dendrobates > Dendrobates tinctorius. The sequence goes on along the minus strand of NW_027361763.1, from coordinate 1,882,223 downwards.
ATCTCGTATAATCCGGTGATTTGCCTGTTTCCTGTGACATAATCTCAGACGATTTCCCTGTAGATTTCTTGTGATATAAATAAGACATGAGACCAATGATCTGTGTCTGTGAGCGTCCAGAACAATGACGATGGTTTCCCTGAGATCTCTGCTCTGTGTGCTGTACCTGTACATACAAGGTAATGTCCGGTGAGGGTTATACTATGTGGGATAGATGAGAGTGTACAGGACATGGCTGTATACATGTAGTAAGAGGAGAAGGAACACACGTCATTATATCAATGATTGTCACCATTATCTCTTCTCTTCTGCTCCCAGTTTCCTGTGGAGAGATTGTGATGACTCAGACTCCGGATTATCTGTCGGTGTCACCGGGAGACACAGTCACCGTCTCATGTAAATCCAGTCAAAGTCTCTACAATAGCAGAAACTCCAAAGACTATTTACACTGGTACCAACAGAAATCCGGGCAGCCTCCAAAACTTCTCATCTATTTGGCAAACACAAGACAATCTGGAATCCCAGACAGATTCACTGGATCTGGATCTGGAACTGATCTCACTCTTACAATCCGAGGAGCGACAGAGGACGATGCAGCAGATTATTACTGTATGCAGAGTCAGAGCTCTCCATACACACAGTGATACAGAGCCGTACAAAAACCTCCTCCTCATCCCCCATGGTGTCGCTGTATTACAATGTTGTGTAGATGAAGGTGCAGAGAATTAGCAGAGCACTCAGTGATGATTTCTGTCTTCTCTTCTTCCTCTGGGAATAGATTCTTTCTGAACAGATCATTGTATAAACCAGTCAGGTATAAACCAGCGCTGACATAATGATTACAGACTATAGGAACATCTGCACCGGAGGAGAAACTCTGAATGTGGCCGGACAGCGGAGCGAACTGAGGAATAAACACGTTATCCCACCACACACATGCACATTAGATGTAGCTGAGCGCGCATGTGCTCTGTATAGGGGGAGGAGGTTAAGCTGGTGTCTGACATCTTTGGGGCAGTTTATATTCCTTAACAATTAATAGATTGAACACGTTGAATTCACCATGTCCGTTCTTGTATTCACCAAATTCTGTATGTCGTCAGGAGGAGTCAGGACGAGGGCCGGTCATGGCCTGGATGGTGCCCTGTACAGAACTGACCTTTCATGCTCCCACCTAATTTAATGAATTAGGAGTCTCTTACAAGTGCCGAGCTCCTCCGTCAGAAATGTTACTCCAATATATTTCTGGTGATATTGACTTGACAAAAGTTGCATAAATTTTGATAAATTAGATGGGCCGGCTTAGTCACATCCCATCTCTCCCCAACATTTTCTAAATTCTTGTGTGACCTACAAGTTGAGTAAAAAATTCTGACAATTTAAGAAAAATATTTAGAATTGACTCTCAAATCTAAATATTTTCTATCTACTAGCTAATACGGTACAAAGATGTAGACCTTTCCTGACATTTTAAGGTGTTTTGTGGCAGAAAACTGGAGAAAATACCTTCATGAATTGGGGACATTGTTTTTTCATCCTGACATGAAATGACCCCCCACAAGTACTGTGCTATAAACTGCCTGGAATATGTGGAGTGGAATCTGTACCTCAAATCCACATCAAATCCACCACAAATGTACTCATCCTTAAAGGAGTATTCCCCATGCCATATCCACACAGCGCAAAGACAATGTATTTTGGTGCCCAAGGCAGATTATGTAAATTGAGCCCCGTCCCACCTTGAGTCAATTTAAAACTATCTTCAGGGTATGTTCAGACATTGCTATTTTTCTGCTTTTTTTCTTGAACTAATAATGCAGTGTGTTGGCAGCACAGCAGAAACACTGTACATAATGCGGGATTTTGGTGATTCTTGTCATATGGTTTCAGAAGCACCACTCCAGCGGGTTTTTCTTTCAGCGCTGGAGTGGTGCAGCTAATCTGAGGTCCCTGACCTAGAATTCTCCTTACTCGCTGCTGTCTTCACCTTCTATCACCAGAATGAGGCTCTTATAGACTTATAATGAGTCATGACTTCCGGCTCACCCAGCAAACACTGGAGCGAACCGGCAGTTCACAAACTGCTGGAGACCAATCGGAGCGACACTGAGAATAGATGAAGATGACGGCTGATCAGTACAAGACAAAGGATGAGGAAATCAGATTAGTGGCACCATTCCAGTGGTAAAGTAAGAATCCCTCTGGAGTGGTGCTTTACTCATGGATGGCACTTGGATTACACTCTTGTGCCTTCCGTGTGCTACCAGTGATTCTCATGGACTCAAAGACCTGTACGGGTAACTTTAATCTGTGACTCGGTTCAAAGACACCTTGATTCTTTGTGGACCAATCTTCTACAAAACACAGTAATGGAAGCTGCGCCATAGTCTATAACAAGTACATGCTGTATCTGTGGACAGGACATGTACATGACACGGACGTTTGAATGAGTCCCAAAGCTGCGTTCATCTTTTATGTCATTTTTTTAAACCCTTGAAGACCGAGACACTTTGTAGGGTATTGACAGGCCTCATTTTTAAAATCTGTCAACTGTAATTTTATGAGGTAATAAGTAATAACCCTAAAACACTTCAATAAATCCCATTGATTCCGATGTAGTTTTTCACTACATATTGTACTTCAAGAATATAAACACATGGGCCATGCACACAGTGAACAAGTCTGTAGGACAGTGTTCACACCACCAAAAGACTGAAACACAGAAAAACAGTATAACAAACGTATAAAAATACTCTGCTGTAAAAAAGTAACAGTAAACAGCAAGTGCTAGTAAAAAGATGATAGCAAAACAGGGTATTTGTTTGCTATGTTTTTTGCAAAAAATGTATGCTAAGCCGCTCTACCAAACGTCAAGGTATACCCATATCAAAGCAGTCCCTAACCGATGTATTTAAAAACCTGACCATTTGTATAGTACCTATATGAGCAGGATTCAGAAAGGTAATGTCCGATGTGGACACGCTGTGGAAGAAGGCTTATATGTGCATGGCCCATTGAATATAAACACATGGACCATGCACACAGTGAACGAGTCTGTAGCACAGTGTTCACACCACCAAAAGACTGAAACACAGAGAAATACAGTAAAACGTGAAAAAATACTGTGGTGTAAAAAAGTAACAGTAAACAGCAAGTGCTAGTAAAAAGATGATAGCAAAACAGGGCATTTGGTTGATACATTTTTTGCAAAAAATGTATACTAAGCCGCTCTACCAAACGTCAAGGTATACCCATATCAGATAAGTTTTTCTGTGCTTCATATTGAACTCTAAGGTAGATGTAAAATTTCTTCGATACGACTTGTGAAAAAACAGTAAATTTGGCAAAAATGTTGAAAATTTCACAATTTTTAAAGTTTTAATTTTTTTGCCATTAAATCACAGAGATATGTCACACTAAATAGTTAATAATTAACATTTTTCACATGTCTACTTTACAGCAGCACAATTTTTGAAACATAATTTTTCATTGTTAGGAAATTATAAGTGTTAAAAGCGATTTTCTAATTTTTCCAACAAAATTTACAAAAACTTCACATTTGAAGTGACTTTGACTTTATATGACAGAAAGCATCAAAAAGCGACAGCATTCTAAAAACTGCACCCCTCAAAGTGCTAATAACCACATTCAAAAAGTTCATTTACCCTTCATGTGCTTCCCAGGAACCAAAGCAATCTGGAAGGAAAAAATAAATGTTTAACTTTTTGCCACAAAAATTTTACTGAAGACCCATTTTTTATTTAACAAAGGCATCAGTTGTAGAGATGAGCGACTTTTTTCGGGTCGAGTCGGGTTTCATAAAACCTGACTTTCTAAAAAGTCGGGTCGAACGAAATTGGCCGACTTTAGGGAAAAGTCGGGGTCCGACTGAAACACGAAACCCAATGCAAGTCAATGGGGAAGCAAAGTCGGCAGGGAGTGGAGGACAGTAAACACACCTACAGTGCCCATTTCAATGCCAACGAAATCAATTATTACTTAAGCTTGGCAAACTTAATTTACTTTATAATAATAGTCTACGCATTAAAAACTGGGGGTTATTTGGCTAAAGTTGTGGGGGGGGTAGGGCTGGCGCCAAGTTTTCGTGTGCCCTGGGCCAAAGAGTGTCAGTGCGCCCTTTTAACACATACCACAACTCATGATGCTCCGATACGGCACAGAAATATAGGTATAGTACAATGAAAAATACTTCACTGCTTACATGACATGACTGATATCTATTTTAAATTCTACAATAGCTCAAAAAACGGACAGTATATTACACCATACAGTATTATGGCCACCACCTAGTGCGCCATACAGAATAATGAGCCCCATATATTTCTCCATACAGAATAATTGGTCCCATATAATGTTCCATACAGTATATGATGAGCTCCATATAATGCTACAGAATATGTTGGTCCCCATGGATGATGCTCCACTGTCTTATGGGCCCAAATAATGCTCCATAAGGTCCATATATAATGGGCCCCATTTCTAATGCCCGAGTGTATAATGGGCCCCATAAATGCTGCTCCAGTGTCTGATGTCCCCCATTTGGAATGCTCCAGTATATGATGGGCCAAATGGATGATGCTCCAGTGTATGATGGGCCCCATATATCATTTTCCAGTGTATATTGCTCCCCAAAAAATGCTCCCAACATTTTAAAAAATTAAATACCTCTCCTCGCTGGGCACTGCTCTACTCTGGACTCCTCAGCATTGCCATTTTAAAGTTCTCGGCACTTGTACTCTTTCGGTAGAGTGCATACAGACGTGATGTCATCACGCTCTGTAACCTGAATGTCACTGTCAGGAAAGGCAGAAGACGTCACGGCGGTGGAGCAGGGAGAGGTAAGCATTGCAAGTGCTATGGCCCTGAGCAAGCATGGGGGGCCCACTTGTGGGCGACGGCACTGGCACAGGGCCCCTCATAGTACGGCGGTTTGTCTGATGGCGAGTGGGCCATCCCACCGGCAGAGACACTTTTGTGTACTATAAGGGGCCCTGTGCCACTGCGTCACCCATGAGTAGGACCCCCCCACCTGCTCAGGGAACCGGCACTTTCATCTGCACCTTCCTCTGTGTCACCGTGTAAGGTGGTATAGTATGTGGGAAGGGGCACCTGAGTTTCATCAGTGTCACATTCTGGCTCTATAGAGTGCAAGAGGAATGTAGTGCTGTGGGTTAATGTACCAGCAGAATCATCTAGCAGTGGCTGTGCATCAGTGCACTCCATCTCTGATTCATCTTGAACTGGGGAATTCAGAATTTCACTTGATAACACAGGCATGGCCTGTGAATAGAGCTCCATGGAGTAATCTGAAGTGTGGGCTGCCGCATCCTTCATTTTTAGTGGGGGTGAAGGAGACAAGGAGAGGGGTGGTTCCTGACCAGAAGCCTGCACTGACGACTCTGTGCTTGCAGTTTTTGTAACTTCAGAAGAGGAGGCAAAAGAGCTGGAGGCTGTTTCAGCAATGTAAGACAAAACCTGTTCCTGATGCTCCGGCTTTAAAAGCGGTTTACCTCTTCCCAGAAAAGGGAACCTTAATGGCCTTCTTGTGCCAGATGATGATGCAGGCTCAACACTTCCTGCCTTAGCTGCTATTGTGCTTTTGCCAGAGCCAGCCAATGCACCACCACCACCATCAGTATCCTGTGTCCCCCCACCCATGTCCGCGACCTCTTCCACCAGACTTCCTCATGTTTGGGAAAATGTACCAAAAAATACCAGCAGAGAAATGGTACTGTATGAGGAGCGTACAGCTGTGTAAGGTGTATGTAAAAAGTGAAATCTCCGTATATATTTTGTGAGTCACAGACGCTCACCCAGCATGTATTTGACCGTAATCCAACAAGCAAATATACGGTACTATATCAGAAGTGTACAGCTGTATACGTTGTTGGTGAAAATGTCAATCTCTGTATGTCTTTACGCAGTGTCACACACACACGCTGACTCTGTGTAGATGTGCACCGACCGTAATAAGAACACCAGATATCCGATACTGTTTGAGAATGGGACAGCAGTCAATACGGTGTATGGAGAAATGGAAAGGTCAATATATGTATTTATGGAGTGTCACACACACACGCTGACTCTGTGGAGATGTGACCGTAATAAAAACACCAGATATCCGATACTGTTTGAGAATCGGACACCTCTATGCGGTGTATGTATGGAAAAATGTTAATCTCCGTGTATTTTTTTACGGAGTCACACACATATAGCATGTATTTGTCCATGATACCAGCCGGTACAAGGTAGTGTGTGAGGAGCGTACACCTCTAGACGGTGTGTGAAAAATTTTACGCTCACTATCTAATGTGCAGAAAAAAAGGAATAAAAGGATTTTGCTTTTAAAAAAAGCAAAGAAAACAAAAAGCAAAAAACACAAATATCCTGAACTAAAAGTAAAAAATATACTGCAAATAATGCATAAAGGTGATAATAATAATAAGGGTATTTAGTAAACATAATTTTGATCAAAATAATGTACAAGCCATCCCGCCACGTCACGGCAACCCTTGTGGGACAGTCCCTACTCTAGTATTTAAAACCATCCAGCCATCCAGTCTGGCCTAAGCTGTTACAAGTGGTTCAGCCGCTCGACCCTTATTCACATTCACGCCACTTGGCAAGTGATAAGGTTTTAAATACTAGAGTAGGGACTGTCCCACAAGGGTTGCCGTGACGTGGCGGGATGGCTTGTACATTATTTTGATCAAAATTATGTTTACTAAATACCCTTATTATTATTATTATTACCTTTATGCATTATTTGCAGTATATTTTTTACTTTTAGTTCAGGATATTTGTGTTTTTTGCTTTTTGTTTTCTCTGGTTAATGGTCATGTGTTAATATGCACTTACATTGTGCATACACATTAACTTACTTTTCTCAGTTCAGATTTGTTTTTTATTTTTTTTTTTATTTTTTAAAAAAAAGCAGTCTGCACAGCAGTGTGAAAACAGCAATGCAGCTATCAGGGAGCCTTATAAGGCAGCCTAACAACCAACAGAGCTGCTGCACAAAAAAGTGTGAAAAAATGAACGATTGGTAATTGTGCAGAGAAAAAGAAAAAAAATATTTTTGCTTTTAAAAAAGCACTCTGCACAAGCAGTGTGCAAACAGCAATGCAGCTATCAGGGAGCCTTATAAGGCAGCCTAATAACCAACAGAGCTGCTGCACCCAAATATATCCTCCCCTGTCACTGCACACTATACAGTTGTGTTTTGCAGTGACATTCGCTATCAGCACAAGCAATTTTTTATACTTTTTCCCTGCCTAAACATTCTCCCTATTGAGAACGATCAGCAGCAACCTCTCCGTATGCTAAGATCGGCTGAAGTAAGATGGTGGTCGGCGGTCACGGCCTTTTATAGGCACTGTGACACCACACAAAGCCAGCCAATCACTTGCATGCCCTTCTCTAACATGGTGGGGGACGCTGCTGACGTAATCGCGTTGCCCACAGTGTGCGTCCTTCATGATTGGCTGAGAATAGGCACTGGAAGGATTGTGGGAAACGCAACTTTGGTGCTCAAGTCGGCGACCTCATGGCCGACCTCACGCTATGGTCGGGTTTTGATCGGCGAAACCCGACTTTAGCAAAAGTTGGGGGATTCTGAATTTGGCCAACCCGTTTCGCTCAACTCTTATCAGTAGAAATTGGACACCAATATTTATTCTTCAATTTTTCCTGAGTACGGCAATATCCCATATGTGGATGAAAACGACTGTTTGGGCGCATGGCAGGGCTCGAAAAGGAAAGAGCACAGTTTGAATTTTTGAGCACAAAATTGGCAGGAATCGAGAGTGGACATCATGTAGTGTTTGTAGGGCCCCTGAGGTGCCTAAACAATGGAAACCCCCCCACAATTGACCCCATTTTGGAAACTACTGTAGACCCCTCAAGGAACTTATCTAGATGTGTAGAGAGCACCTTGAACCCCCATGTGTGGGGGAAAACTACTTTTGAGGCACAGAGCAAAGCTCAGAAGGAAAAATTGGAGATTACATTTTTCTGGAATGGTTTGAAGGTGCCTTGTCACATTAGCAGAACTCCATAGTGCAGACTTTACTGTTATGGATTGCAGGTGCAATGACCCACTGGGAGAGCCCCTGAGGTGCCAGAACAGCAGAATCCCCCATATGTGACTCCATTTTACAAGCAAGACCTCTCAATGAATTCATCTAGGGGTGTAGTGATCATATTGACACCACTGGCGAGTGACAGAATTTTATACCATTGGGCAGTGAAGAAAAAAGAATTGGATTTTTACCATAAAAATGTAATTTTAGCCCCAGATTTTATATTTTCAGAAGAGGAAATGGGTAAAAACAACAACAAAATTTGTCCTACAATTTTCAGCGATACCATTTTTATTTAGACTTGTCTTTTTGATTGAGTTTTATTCCACTTTTTTCCAGAGGTATGATGATAAAGCATAGTGTGCTACTTTTTTTTTTACAGTGTTTACAGAAGGGGATAACTAGTGAAACACTTTTATAGACTGGGTTGTTCCGAACGCAGCAATATCAAATAGATGTACCTTTTTTGCTAATTTAAATTTTTTTTTACATAAAAGTTTGTGTTTACTAGTGTAATATGTTATTATTATTGTTATTATTTTTTAATATTTTTTAAAACTTTTTTAACTTTTTTACTTAGATCCTATATGGGACTTTCACTTTTTTTTTACTTTGAAGTGATTGCAGTATAATTGCAGTGCATTATAGCCATACTGAAAGCTTCTGACACCAAGCTCTGAGCATGGACTTAGAAGCTTTCCGTAGCTTGGTGACAACCCTGGGTCATGCCTGCCTCTTGAATGTTGCGATCACGCTCAATCGAAGCATTTAGGGGGTTAACAGCCACAGGCAGCACTGACTTCTCTCCTAGCTGTTAGAGCAGAAGCTTCGGCCTCTGGCAGCACTGAACTGCTGCACTGATCGGGCCTAAGGTGCTGATATATCAGCATCTCCTGTGTGATCATGCTGTGATTGGTCAATCACATTGACTGACCGATCACAGCGATCTGGGTGCTGGGACTGATGGTATGGGTCCCTGCACCTGTTCCCGTGCCGCTCAACTGTCTGTGACAGCGCTCAGAGCTGAACTGTCACTATGTGTGTACACGCTGTTAGGTTTGCCTGGCTGGTCATCAAAAATAACCCTAAGTCACTTTTTTTAGTTATTTATTTATAGCACAATTGAAGGGTCAATTGATGCCACTTTTTCTGGTGTCTGCCCCTAATTTGAGCTGTTATGGCAGCTTTTGGCCCACCTGAATGTGTTGTCTATGCTTTTGGTTTTGCCGTCCATTGAATTCCATGAGGTTCAAATATGTTGTCAAACTGTTCGTCAAATATGTTCGGTGAACATCGTGATGATCGCCGTTCCGAACAGAACTTTGAAAGGTTCATCCATCTCTAGTACAGACCACACACATCCGGTGATGGAGAAACACAACTCCTGCTGGTCTTATCCATTATTGTGCACATCTAATAAAAGCTTCAAATTGTTACCAGGATTCATTTCATGGAGGAATCTGTACAGAAGGAAGAAGAAAGAAGAAGGGGAATACCTTACATTCCTGCCCTTTGTTTTATATATTTATATATATATATATATATATATATAAATCAAGAAAAAAAGGCAGCACTACCAAAATAATATAGTAGGTGCAAAACCTATTCAGCAGTGTCCAAACAGCCAAATTAACAAAAGGAAAAAAAATAGGCAGCACTCCAAATTAAATGTGAAAACAGTGGATACTTTTCTGATCCTCAGATGGCAACGTTTCAACGGTGACTCGTCTTTGTCAAGCTTGACAAAGACGGGTCACCGTTGAAACGTTGCCATCTGAGGATTTTTCTGCCTACTTTTTTTCCTTTTTTTTTTAATATATATATATATATATATATATAACATACAGTATATTGTGTTTGTTCCAACATTTACAGGTTGTAATTTTGTGTGTTAAAATGTTCTATAATTTTCCTTTATATTTTCTGTATCCAATTCTCCCGGTTATCAAGATCTCTGCTTGCTGTTGTAAGAGGGGGTCAGGACAGCCCCGGGGCTCTGGTGTCCTGACCTCCTCCCACAGGAAAAACCATCAGCTTCTACCAGCGTACCTGTTCGGGGTGCTGGTCCACGGTCAGGGATTCCACTGCGGTGCGACCCAGCTCCTGCACTCTTGGCTCCAGTGTTCAGGATTGAAATATCGGACACAGATACCAGTTCTGATGCCAAATCAACGATTTCACTTTCTTCTTCAATGGTGCCAGACACAGAGGCGTATCTAGGCTTTCTGGCACCCGGGGCAAGAATTCGGTTTGGCGCCCCCCCCCCAAGTACATATGCGACTTGCACAGTTTGTCACGTACCCACGAGCTGCTCTCCCTAATGCTCTCAATGTTCAGTAAAAAACTGAAAGCAGGAAGAGAAGCTCGTTGTCACAAGACCATAACTATGAAAATCGCATATGAGTGAAGTGTCCATGTGATGAATACTCGAACCTGCTGAGCTGAATCCTGACATTGCAGCTTCTGAATTCTCACAATGAATCAACTGCACACATTTAGGATTCTCCCTTGCCGATGTACAGTCATGTCAGCACAAGTATGTGATTTATATACTTCTGGCCACATTCCGACTAGACGTGCCCGGCCTCGCTCCGTTCACTTTCATTGAGTGAGGCTATACACGTCTAGTCAGCATGTGACCGTATGTATGTAAATTACCGGCACGAGAGAATCCTGACAGCATTCAGTGAGCACTGTGAGAATTCCGAAGTCTGCAGTCACATAGAATGACTGCAGACTCCGTACAAACCTGGACAACCCCTTTAATGTTCCTAACAAATAAAAACATGAGAATTAGTCAGTATCACAAATAACATTTACATCCAGGTACCTTATAGATGACGTCGTCTCTGGAGTCGTTCTCCTTTCCTTCTTCTTGTCCAGACCCCATGATGAGTTTTCTCATCCACAGCCATCTCTGCAGACTTCCATCTTCTCCGGTCTTCTGCAGCAAATCCCCACACGATGCCCTTAAAGATAGAAGTGTCATTATAATGCTCCCAAATAAAAATATCTGCAATATACTGTGGCCTCACACTATTCCCCTCCCTCCTCATACTGTCTCCTCTCACATCCCTCTGTTCACCATACTGTCTCCTCATATATTTACCCCTTCACTCTCTATACTGTCTGCTCACACATATCCCTTACTCCCCATACTGTGTCCACATGACATACATTCACCCATTCGCACCCCTTACTGTCTGCACCCATCCCCCATACTGTTTCCTCGTACATACTCTTCATTTTGTGTCCTAAAATCTCCCCACACACATTAAATACCATCCCCACTCCAAATCCCCCCATCCCCAATCCCCCACACACATTAAGTACCCCCCATCCCACTCAATAACCCCTCGTCCCTACCCCCAAATCCCCCCACACTTTATGTACCCCCACTCCAAATCCTCCCACACATTATGTACCCCCACTCCAAATCCCCCCATCCCCAATCCCCCACACACATTAAGTACCCCCATCCCCACTCAATAACCCCTCGTCCCTACTCCCAAATCCCCACACACATTATGTACCCCCACTCCAAATCTCCCCATACATTATGTACCCCCCCACTCCAAATCCCCCCACACACTAACCCCCATACACACTCATTAACCCCCATCCCCACTCATTAACCCCCATTTCCACTCATTAACCCCCATCTCCACTCATTAACCCCCACACTCATTAACCCCCATCTCCACTCATTAACCCCCATGCCCACATTAATCCCATCTCCACATTAATCCCATCCCCACAATAATCCCATCTCCACACATTAACCCCCCACTCATTAACCCCCATCCCCACTCATTAACCCCCATCTCCACTCATTAACCCCATCCCCACATTAATCACATCTCCACTCATTAACCCCCACACATTAACCCCCATCTCCACACATTAACCCCCATCTCCACTCATTAACCCCCATCCCCACATTAATCCCATCTCCACTCATTAACCCCCACACATTAACCCCCATCTCTACTCATTAACCCCCCACTCATTAACTCCCATCCCCACATTAACCCCCACACATTAACCCCCCCATCTCCCATCTTCGGTGGTTCTTCAGCTCCACAGTGGAGCACACTTACCACCAGCGTTCGCTCTGGGCACCAGGAGTGAAGTCAGCAGCGTGATCACATGACCTGATCACGCTGCTGACGAATTGTACTGGCGTCTGTATAGACGCCAGTACAATTGCTGCCTGGGAGTCGGCGCGGCCTCCTTCTCTGCGTCGGCTGTCAGCTTGACAGCTGACACAGAGAACCGCCGACTCCCAGGACTGGTAGCGGCAGAACGCAGCCGCCAGGGGAGAGACACTGCCGACCGCTGCATTAGGCGGCCGGGCGGCCCGACTGCGCCCCCCAGCTGCCTGCGCCCAGGGCAACTGCCCTGGCTGCCCCCCCTGGATACGCCACATCCATTACATTACAGTCCACACAGCATTCCTCCTGCACTTTCCCTTGCTTACTTTCTGCATCCTCATGTACTTTCCGGGGTAGTAGCGGCCTTGGCGGTACCGCAGCTTCACTACTGTAGGACCTCAAGATATAGGGGATCCCGCTCATCCGCTTTGCCTCAGACTTACAGGCTTCAGCCCTATTTAAGATCTGCCACATGGTGAATACTCTGCGCCCTGCATGACACAAGGTTCTTTACATAGCAAATGCCTATAACTCACAGGCTGCACTTACTTCTCATAACAATTTTACCATCTATTTTTTTGTAAAAATCTCATTAACTGAGAAACAAAAAAATAATTTTGAAGTGACACAAAAACAAATTCATAAAATAATGAGTTTATTTATTATTCTGTTAAAACAACTTTTTACTAAAAGATTTTTTGCAGGAAAAGGTACTGAAAAATAGAAGTTTTCTAGGAGTTCTCTAATGACAATTTAAATCACAATAATTCAGTTTGATATACATTTATATTGCAGAGTGGCTAGTGGAAAACCTCAGAGTGCAAATGTGCTATAATAATCATTCATCTCAAAAAGACAAAAAGGTGCATAGTGCTATATTATATGTCTCATATGAGAAATTTCTATATAGCAACACTTTGTTATTCAGCCACAAGATGAGAATATTACTACACAAATAAACTCAAGTATCAAAAAAAGTAAAAAAAATCTACTAGCAATCAACTCAGCAAATAAATTCAAGTATCACAAAAAGGTAAAAAATCTACTATCAAGGCAACTCAGCAAAAGGCATTTTTACATCCCATATTATATATGTGTCTCAAAAATGTACATTTACATTGCAAAGTGGCCGGTTGAAAATCTCAAAGTGTAATGAGCTATAATCATGCATCTCAAAAATTGACAAATAAAGTGCTTAGTGCTATGTTTTATTTCTCATAATATGAGAGAGAAATTCCTATATATCTAGTGCTTAGTGCTATGTTATATGTCTCATAGAGAAATTCCTGCATATCAACACTTTGCTAATCGGCCACAAGATAGCAATATTGTTCCACCAATAAATTCAAATATCAATCACAAATTATGTACAATTATTTTGAGGGACCATAATGTGTCATATAAACACTTTTACCTTTGCGTCTAGGTGAAAAAATGAGGTGCCGCTGTCAGGAGACTTACTATATCCTTGCCCCAACGGGCGTTTCACCCAGCTTCTTTCGCCCCCAGAAGAAGCTGGGCAAAACGCGCGTCAGGGCAAGGAAGTAGTCACACGCCCCCGGAAGAAGCTAGGGTACTAAAAAATGTTGACCACGTGTGTAAGTAAATCTGGAAAGATTTGAATCTAAAAATTAAGCAGATTCAATGTGCAGCAAAGTTATTCTCTGTGAATGTAATATTTATTATCTTCTTTGGTCTCTTCTGACCTCAGAGCATAATGAACGTAACACAAAAAAAACCTAACACCGTTTTTTTTTTGCCGTATTTCACTGATGATATCAATAGAGATAGGCAAATATATTCAAGTGTAAATGAATTCTACAAAAAAGGATTCTGGAGAATACAGATTTGTTTGTAACTTGCTCTGGTGAACTTAGCAAATTGATGGGCAACACACCACAGTTTTCACTAATTATAATGGCCTGGCAAAATGTAAAAATAAATCTAACACTCACCTTTCATTTTCACCTTTGCTGGTTGACTAATGCCCGCTACCCACTATCCAGTCCTCTGTGCCTCTTTTCTCCACCGCAGTATGCAGCATCTCTGGCCTCTTAACAGAAGGCAGGAACCTCCGATCAAGACTATAAGGATAGATGTAATTTTACAGCCGCTGAGACTTCACCACTGGTAACACCATTCAGCAGTGCCAGGAGAAGAAGGTGGCACACCCTGTGTTTATCATATGGGAGATTCTGTATGGTAGATCCTCAGGGAACTTCTCTAGGCGCTATATCTGACATAGTCATAATTGAGCCGCTGAGTATAATTGTTACCGCTCCTTGTGGCCATGGTAGATCCTGTCCATCCTCCAGAACTCTGTCAGCTGTAGTTGTCATAGAGCCGCTAAGTATGAATGTCACCATTCCTGACACCATTCAGTGGTTCCAGGAGAAGCAGGTGGTGTTCCCAGTCTTTAGCAGATGTGAGTTTCTGGAGTATTTTTTTTTGAGAAACAGGAAGAGGAAGGAGCTTGGCTGTTGGAACAAAAGGACTTGTGTGGTTCCAAATTTTCAACCAGAGTCCTTGAAGATTATGTAAGGCTTGTTTGGCTTTTCAGTCTTTAGCAGCAGTTGAGCAGCAGCTGAGTTCAGTTTTTCAACTCGTGGACATGGTGACAGAAGGGCAAAGGCTTAACCCTGATCCTAACCCCTGTTATCAGAGATAATGCTTCTAGGTTGTCAGCTGTAGCATGTGTAGAACAGCATGGTCGCTGGAGCCTGTTTTCAGATAGTGAGTTTCATTGGTGGAATCAGCCATGTGGACTCGTACTATATATAGGCAAGTACATAATCTAAGGCAAAAGAAACTCAATATACACCTATATGGTAACCTAAAGGTAGCATGGACAACTGACAGGGTATGACTCGCATAGGGGTAAGTATGTAAGGATTAGGCCAGGATCACACACAGCGAGATATGGCCGAGTCTCGCAGGTTAAAACCAAGCTCTGGCACCGGCACTCCGGAGCAGAGCGTGCAGCTCCATGTATTGCTGTGCGGCTGCACGCTCCGCTCCTGAGTGCCAGCGCCAGAACTTGGTTTTAAGCTGCGAGACTCTGCCGTATCTCGCTGTGTGTGATCCCGGCCATAGTGCACAATAACCCACCACAATGTTGCTATGGTCTGGGGAATGTACTGATAAAGTGCAAGTGTCATGGAGATTATGGGTTTAGAGCATCTCCATTCCTTTACAGCCCAGTTAGCCAAGTGAATAGATCTTCAGACCTTTAATCTTAGACTACAGAAAATACATCCTATTAAGATGAGCCACCTTTACCTCATAAATTTGGTTATTGTACTTTCCTGTAGTTTTTAAAACCTTATATTATTCCAGCTCACTTTTTGTAGTCATTTCTCACAGTGCGAGCTTTGTGTGCTGTGAGGACTCTCTAGAGTCAGTGTTGGGAATGTCGTTCACGTGTAGACCACTGGTGGTCTCTCCCAGAATACAGCGGACTGAGGACAAAGAACACAACCAGGCAGTTTGTTAAGGAACTAGTTTTTACTAACAAAGAAAACTGTGTTACCCCAGATATAGCAAGAAAGAAACACAGTTGACTATCACACACACACCTGGACCATATCAGCTAGGACCCCTGTGCTGCACAACCGATAGGCCCAGTATGTTATATCAGGTACACTATAATTTGCCTGACCTGTGGTTCTGCCTAATGCAGTAACCGGGAGTTACCCAGAACAAGGGTGTAATTAGATGAGTGCAAGAGGAGGCCCCTGCAGCGGTGCAGCGCAGAGATTCACAAACTTAACAATTCCCTAAAACTCCAAATCTGTTATCCTGTCTGTACTCAAGCTCACCCACTGAGGGGCGTATCTAGGTAAGGTTCACACAGCGCTCTTAGCAAACAATGTCTCTATCTGTGAACTTAGGTTTGGGGCCAAACTCTCTCTAAAGTCTGAGTGCACGCTCCCACCGGGATCCCTGGCGTAGGGCCAGAGCTCAGGACTTACAGGCTGTTAACTGAACACAGAAGTGGCTGTCTAATCATTTGAACGGCCGTTTAGCTGGGAGACTATGGAGTAGTTGCTGGGCTTTTCACCTGGAGTGCAGTTTTCACCTCACAGGCTAGCAGAAGGTCATTCACGTCACAGCAGATGCTTTGGGTGGAATCTAACTCTGCATCAAACCGTAGTCATCACCCCAACGTGATTCTACTTCTCTGACAGGAATCATAGGGACAGTTGCACCTTTCCTCAGTTATCTGGCCAGCTCCTAGCACACTGCACACACCTGTTCTTTTTAACTCTTCTGTGCTCCTGACCAGGGCCGCCATCAGGTCATTAATGCCCTTACTGCTGTATGGGGCTCGGTGAGCAGCAGTACGTAGAGGGGCCCGCAGGCCCGGGGACCCACTAATGTGCTACTGTTCACTGCCATTTTATTTGTGTCTTCCTGTCAGGTGATGGCGCATACGCGATGACGTCATTGCGTACGCGCCATTCGACATGTACAGGACGCTGGAGGCAGAGCCGTGCTGCTCATGAGCGATTGTGGAAATAGTATACAAAATGTTTTTGTTTTCTGTACAAAATGAATTAAATGGGTGGAGGAGGAATTGCACATAATGACATGGGGAAGGAGTAAAGGGGACTGCACATGATGATGTGGTGAGGGGGTTAAAGGAGGACTGCACATGATTGGGAAGGAGTAAGGGGGACTGCACATGATGATGTGGGGAGGGGCATTAAAAGGAGCTGCACATGATGACATGGGGTAAAGGGGACTGCACATGATAACATGGAGTAAAGCGGACTGCACATGATGAAGTGGGGGGTTAAAGGGGACTGCACATGAAGCGGGGGGTAAAGGGACTGCACATGATGGAGTGTGGGGGTAGGGGGACTGCAAATGATGAAGAGGGGGGTAAGGTGGACTGAAAATGATGAAGTGGGGTGAAGGGGAATGCATATGAAATAGTGGGGGAAGAGGACTGCACATGAAGTGGGGGGAAGGGGACTGCACACAATGAAGTGAAGTGGGGGGAGGGGATGGGAGACTGCAAATGATGAATTGAGAGTAAGGGACGGTGGACAGCAATTGAACTGAAGGTGGGGGTGGGGAGAGCAAATGAAGTTCTGGAGAGAGAGCAAATAATAAATTTTGTGGGTGGGGGAGTAAATGATATATTGAATGAGAGAGTAGAGCTGTTTATAATGAATGGAGAATGGGAGAGAGAAGACATGACAATGAATTGGGGCAGAAGGGGCATGTAAATATAATAAGTCGGGGAAGTGGGAGGTACATAGTGGGGGTCATTGAGTATGCAGTGACTGATAATGAAATGGGGAAAGAGTACAGGTGCTAATTAACTTATATATTAGGTGGGGAAAGTGGCTATGTATAGCTAGAAGGGGCTCAGTGGCAGATTATAATTTATATTTGGAAAGGTGGGTTGCATAATAACCAATTATGTATTAATGGTGGGTGCATATCTGTATTCAGATGTGTAGTGTAGAAGAAAGGGGAAAAGTGGGGAATGTGCTCTGGATGCCGTGCTCTAGGTAACTATGTGTTATTTTATGCAGAGACGAGTCCTGGCTGAAAAAGTTATGGCGGTCTGCGCTGCATGAAAAAGAAAAGATGAAGGGCTTCAGCTAGAGACGTCACTGGTGAGTCAGTGTGTTACCTGTACACTGGCGCTATATTCTGTAAAGAGCTCCTATGTATAATGTCACCAGTGATCACTATATTACTTGTACACTGACACTATATACAGAGCTCCTGTGTATAATGTCACTGGTGATCCCTGTATTACCTGTACACTGACAGTAAATACAGAGCTTCTGTGTATAATGTAGATTAGTATTGTGTGTTTTTTTTATTAATGATCAGTATTGTAGTATTCAGTCACTATGTGGTGGCAATATGTGGTCTGGTCATGATGTCACGGTATTTGTCCCTTGAATGTTGTATTAATGGTCATTTAAAAAAAATGTATGTGACTCATTCCCTTAAAGAAAAATACTTAAAAATATATTTATACTTAAAGGGAATCTGTCACAGGAAGTTGGAGGCCTATGTAAATGGCCTGTGTCCGGTCCGATGGGCGGTGTTTCTTCTTCTTTCTCCACCCCATCCGTGGCCTCCATCTGTGATCTTTTCCGGTATTAGAGAAGTTCAACTCCATAGTTTGCACGTGCACAAAGCAATCTAGCGTCGCACACACCCAGTAAGCTTTGCCCAACTGTGGGCAAAGCCAAAAATCATTACTGCGCATGCGCCAGTGCACCATGTCCCGGAACACAGCGAAATACTTCCTGGACCTAATGACTGCAGACTTGTTGTTTTAGACGGGGCAACCCCTTTAAGTCTTCCAGGGACATCCTGGAAGTTTTACATGACAAGATTACTGACTTGGAATGTTGTATAAATGATTTCTCTATATATGTATTTGTTAGTTATGCATATAATAACATATGTATTACACATATTTATCACGTGTCCCAAATGTATTTAGTTATTTGTTATTCTCCTTGGGCAGCCCAATTTTCTTTCTCTGGCCACTTTTTAACAGTTTTTGTTTCTTACCATTGATGCCTCCTGTGTTTGTCGTGACTTTAAAGGGAACCAAACCGTGGGCAGCAATTATCAGCCACCGGCTATAATCACCAACATCTATGTTTGTCTCCAAAATAATGCAGTGATTCATAGAAAAACATGCTATTACTGTAGTAGCCGGCAGGTACCGAGCTGCCCACGGGTGACTAGTCAGACAGGTGGGTCCTCAGCGGCTTCTCCCCACACGCTGACAGTGACTGGGTAGCCTCTGCTTGTGTTCATGTAAAGGTAAAGGCTAGCCAATCACTGTCAATGGGTGGGGAGAAGCCACCGGGGACCCGCCTGTGGGACTAGTCAGTAGCGTGGCAAATAAAAGCATGTTTTTCTCTGAAATGCTGCAGCAACTAGAGACAAACATACATTCCTGGGATAATACAGCCAGCGGCTGATACATGTGGCCCACGGTTTGGTCAGATGACAGGTTCTCTTTAACCCCTTAAAGACCACCGATACGCCTTTTAACAGTGGCAGTTAAGGGTACTTATTTCTCAGCACCGCTGTTTAATGGCACTGAGAAATAAGTGTATAGCGCCCCCAGAGTCAGAAATTCTCTGGGGTCTCAGCTACCGGCTACCGGGGGAATAACGGCGACCGCAAAAAAAAGTCTGATTTCCCATTTAATTAAGACTTGGGTTTCCCCATTCCTCCCCCCAGGTACCTCCATTGTACCTGTACCCTCCTGTATCCTCCAGTGAAGTCCCCCAGGCCTGTGGCACCTTCTTCCAGGAAGAAAATGGCCGAGATATGCCGGCCGGCACTCTGCAACCATAAGAAATTTTTCCTATTGGTAAATTTTGATCACTGTGATAGACTCTATCACAGTGATCAAAATAAAAAAATAGTAAATCAAACCCCCCTTTATCATCCCCTTAGTTAGGTAAAAATAATATAACAAAAAAATGTATTTATTTCCTTTAAGGTTTGAGTTGGGGCTAGAGCTAGGGTTAGGATTGGTCTAGGGTTAGGGTTGTGGTTAAGGTTATGGTTAGGGATGAGATTATGGATAGGGGTGTGTTGGGGTAAGGTTTGACTTAGAATTGGAGAGTTCCACTGTTTAAGTACGTTAGAGGGTCTCCAAAAGTGACATGGCGCACCCATTGATTTCAGCAAATTTTGTGTTCAAACAATCAAACGGTGCTCCCTCCCTTCTGAGCCCTGCCATGCACCCAAACAGTGGCTTTTCCCCACATATGGGGTATTGACATACTCAGGAGAAATTGCACAACAAAATTTGTGGTCCATTTTCTCCTGATACCCTTGAGAAAATAAAAAATTGGTTCCAAAGTAAAATTCTTTGTGAAAAAAGTAAAATGTTCATTTTTTTCTTGCCACATTGCTTTAGTTCTCGTGAAGCACCTGAAGGGTTAATAAACTTCTTGAATGTGGTTTTGCACACCTTGAGGGGTGAAGTTTTCAGAATGGTGTAACTTTGGGGTATTTTCTGTTATATTGACCCCCACAAACTCACTTCAAATGTGAGGTGGTCCTTAAATAAATGATTTTCTAAATTTTGTTGGAAAAATGAGAAATCACTGGTCAACTTTTAACCTTTATAAAGTTCTAACAGAAAAAATCATGTTTCCAAAATTGTGATGATGTAAAGATGACATGTGGGAAATGATATTTATTAGCTATTTTGTGTGACACCACTCTCTGATTTAAGGGTACAAAAATTAAGTTTGAAAATTGCAAAATTTTCAAAATTATTGTCAAATTTCCATTTTTTCATAAATAAACGCAAGTCATATCGAATAAATTTTACCACTAACATGAAGTAGTAATGCACGAGCAAGCATGGAGTCCTGCTCCCCGGAAACCCCTCGCTTTACAGATTTTGCTTGAAAAAGGCATATTTATGCCGCAATGCTGCGGAAGTATATCTTTATCCACCAGAGTCCCTTTATGTATTTTTGTTTTTTTGCCTCTAACTTTCTTATGAATAATACATTTACTGTCTGAGTACAGAAGTTTTCTGCTTTTTTTTATACTTTTTTCTTCAAAGCACCAACAACATTTTCAGTGATCAGCCCTTAACCTCTTATATGAAGTACTATATGTCACGAAAAAAAATTCTCCGAATCAGTGGGATCCGTTGAAGCGTCCAGAGCTATAACTTCATAAAGTGACAGTGGTCAGAGTTGTAAAAGTTGACTTGGTCATTAAAGGATTAAAACTGATTAATAAGTTCTAATTACCCCAAAATAGTGCAATTAAAAAACACAGCATTTCCCAGAGAAGTGAAGCCCCTCATACAGTTACATCACAGGAGAAAATTTAAATTTCTGACTTGTAAGGAAAACATTTACGATGTTGCAGGTTATGACTCCCCCACAATACCGCGACACTGATGGCTGCGGACTGCTAGTAGTCGTTATATAGAAAATCCTGTAAATAGTGACTGATAATCCCTCCGTTATCATTCTAGGAATATATTTTAAGTTTTCTTTAAATAAAAGCAAAAATATAACTTACGAAAAAGGCTAAAATGGAGAAAAAATTTCTGTAATGTTTATATGCAAAGCGAAGAATAATGATAATAACCTGAGACCACAATGTACAAGAAATGAGTCTTTACACATAATACAAGTGACATTAATTCTCCTCTAGGAGGAGACGCCGCCGAGCTCCGGTCTCTATTACACACCAGTAACCGTCACATTATAACCACAGAATTTACATGTCCCCAGTATTTCCATACACAGTCTCTGGGGTCTCCTGTGTCCCCCGTCACTCTCTATATAGATCTCACTGTACAGCTTGTCTCATCTTATAGTTTCTCTCTCCAGACACATCAGGATGGTTTCTCGCAGTTATCTGCTGGCTGTGATCTTCATCTCTATTCAGGGTGAGAGATTCGGATCCTTCCATGATTGTGTGTAGAGAAATCTCTACAGTGGATCCCTCATCAGATCAGGATTTCTAGGAAGATCCTGACATTTATCAGTAATGAATCTGTCTCTTCTAATCCTCAGGATCCTGTGGAGAGATTGTGATGACCCAGACTCCAGATTATGTCTCTGTGTCCCCCGGAGATACAGTCACCATCTCATGTACGGCCAGTGCTGGTATATACAACTATTAAGCCTGGTACCAACAGAAATCAGGAGAACGACCAAAGCTTCTTATTTATGCTGCAACCACCCGATATACAGGAGTCCCAGACCGGTTCTCTGGATCTGGATCTGGAACTGCTTTCACTCTTACAGTCCGAGGAGCCACAGAGGACGATGCAGCAGATTATTACTGTCAGCAGTATGATGAGTTTCCTCTCACACAGTGATACAGAGCCGTACAAAAACCTCCTCCTCATCCCCCATGATGTCGCTGTATTACAATGTTGTGTAGAGGAAGGGGCAGAGAATTAGCAGAGCGCTCAGTGATGATTTCTGTCTTCTCTTCTTCCTCTGGGAATAGATTCTTTCTGTACAGATCATTGTATAAACCAGTCCGGTATAAACCAGCGCTGACATAATGATTACAGACTATAGGAACATCTGCACCGGAGGAGAAACTCTGAATGTGGCCGGACAGCGGAGTGAGCTGATGAGAAACAGCTTCTCCTACTTTTCGCTCAGTGATTTTATGATATAAAAGTAATAATCACAAATCAGAATCTCTACATTTGCTGTTGCTGTAATCGCGCTGATCCACAGAATGAAGATGACGCTTTATTGTGCAGCATGTGAACAGCGTCCAACTGCAAACATCAGGAAACATGAGAATTGTTCCTGTTTTTACTGAACTTCCTATCCTAAATATATAACAGAGCAATATAAGGAGAGAACGATGAGACGTCTGTAACTGGGATTAATACTCGTTATATGGGGACTGAGAATGTGAGAACGTGCGGCGTCTCCATAGACGGATGAGTGAGATGTAAGTGATGGAGGAATCCCCCAATCATCACATGAAGGGGGAACCCATCACCTCCTGGGCGTGTGAGTGATGGGCAGAGAGAGCTGGGGGGATTCCATACATATGTGACCCCACTATTGTAGGTTATGGGAGACCCATAATGGCCAGGTCACACAGCCGTATAGGGAGCCTGTCAGCAGGTTGGTACATATGTAGATAGTGGTACGGCAGTAGAGGAGCCTAACCCCCAATAATGATATCTTTTTTTAGAGATCCATTGTGCCAGTCATGGGAAATCAACTTCTAGAATATTTTTTGTAGTTTTTAACCCCTTTCTGACATCAGACGTACTATACCGTCCATGGGACCCGGGCCCCTATGCCCATGGACGGGATAGTACGTCTACCGTGATCAGCGGCGCCCACGTGGTGAGCGCCGCTAATCGTGGCCGGGTGTCAGCTAATTATCATAGCTGACACCCGGCACAATGTGTCAGGGGCGGTCACGGACCGCCCCCGACATGTTAACCCCTTGCACACAGTGATCAAACATGATCGCGGTGTACCGGGGGTTAAAGGGAAGCATCGGCAGGGAGGGGGCTCCCTCCGTGCTTCCCTGAGCCCCCCACGGCAGCGCAATGTGCAGCGCTGCTGCGGGGGTCTCTTTCCCTACAGGCCCCCGAATCCAAGATGGCGACGGGGGCCTTCAGGGGCCTGTAGGGAGCTGACTTCCTCACTGCCTGCAAAGCGCAGGCAAGGAGGAAACCTGCACACTGCCTGTGACAGATCGCTGATCTGTCACAGTGACCTGTGATGTGACAGATCAGCAATCTGTCACAGGACAGTGATGTCCCACCTGGGACTATGTAATAAAGTAAAAAAAAAAAAAAAGTGTTAAAATAATTTTTAAAAAATCGCCAAATAAATTAGAAAAAAAAAAAATATCCCCCAATAAATTCATATTTTGGAAATAAAAAAAACAATAAAAGTACACATATTAGGTATCGCCGTGTCCGTTACGACCTGCCCTATAAAACTGTCCCATTAGTTAACCCCTTTAGTGAACCCCTTAAAAAATAAAAATAAAAAACAAAGCAAAAAATAATGATTTATTATTAGAGTTGAGCGAAACGGGTCGAAAAATTTCAAAAGTCGCCGACTTTTGGCAAAGTCGGGTTTCATGAAACGAAACCCGACCCTAGGATGAGGTCGGCCACGAGGTCGGCGACTTACGCGCCAAAGTCGCGTTTCAAAAGTTTGTTTTGCGCTCTTTTTCAGCCAATCAGGATCCACGGACACTGTGGGCAACGTGATGACATAGGCAGGGGTCACCACCATCTTTCAGAAGGGCATGCAAGTGATTGGCTTGCTTTGGTGGGCGTCACAGGGGGTATAAAAGGGCGTGCACGCCGACCGCCATCTTACTTCTGCCGATCTCAGTATAGGGAGAGGTTGCTGCTGATTCTGTAGGGAGAGCCTTAGGCAGGGAAGAAGACAAAAAAACTGCTTCTGCTGCTAGCGATTTGGCCTGCACAACACACCAGTCACTGTGTGTGAAGTGCAAGGGGAGGCTATATAGTGGTGTATCAGTGGTGTTGGTTGTTGGGCTGCCTTCTAAGGCTTCCTGACATTCCTGCATTGCTGTTTACCCACTGCTCCGCAAACTGCTTTTTTAAAAGCAATCCCAATTTTTTTTTTTTGTCCTGCTGAGAAGAAAAAAAAACTGCTTCTGCTGCTAGCGATTTGGCCTGTACAACACACCAGTCACTGTGTGTGCAGTGCAAGGGGAGGCTATATAGTGGTGTATCAGTGGTGTTGGTTGATGGGCTGCCTTCTAAGGCTTCCTGACATTCCTGCATTGCTGTTTACCCACTGCTCCGCAAACTGCTTTTTTAAAAGCAATCCCAATTTTTTTTTTTGTCCTGCTGAGAAGAAAAAAAAACTGCTTCTGCTGCTAGCGATTTGGCCTGCACAACACACCAGTCACTGTGTGTGAAGTGCAAGGGGAGGCTATATAGAGGTGTATCAGTGGTGTTGGTTGTTGGGCTGCCTTCTAAGGCTTCCTGACATTCCTGCATTGCTGTTTACCCACTGCTCCGCAAACTGCTTTTTTAAAAGCAATCCCAATTTTTTTTTTTTGTCCTGCTGAGAAGAAAAAAAAACTGCTTCTGCTGCTAGCGATTTGGCCTGTACAACACACCAGTCACTGTGTGTGCAGTGCAAGGGGAGGCTATATAGTGGTGTATCAGTGGTGTTGGTTGATGGGCTGCCTTCTAAGGCTTCCTGACATTCCTGCATTGCTGTTTACCCACTGCTCCGCAAACTGCTTTTTTAAAAGCAATCCCAATTTTTTTTTTTGTCCTGCTGAGAAGAAAAAAAAACTGCTTCTGCTGCTAGCGATTTGGCCTGTACAACACACCAGTCACTGTGTGTGCAGTGCAAGGGGAGGCTATATAGTGGTGTATCAGTGGTGTTGGTTGTTGGGCTGCCTTCTAAGGCTTCCTGACATTCCTGCATTGCTGTTTGCCCACTGCTCCGCAAACTGCTTTTTTAAAAGCAATCCCAATTTTTTTTTTTGGCCTGCTGAGAAGAAAAAAAAATTGCTTCTGCTGCTAGCGATTTGGCCTGTACAACACACCAGTCACTGTGTGTGCAGTGCAAGGGGAGGCTATATAGTAGTGTATCAGTGGTGTTGGTTATTGGGCTGCCTGACATTCCTGCCTGTCAGCAGGTTGGTACATATGTAGATAGTGGTACAGCAGGAGAGGAGTCTAACCCCCAATAATGATATCTTTTTTTAGAGATCCATTGTGCCAGTCATGGGAAATCAACTTCTAGAATATTTTTTGCAGTTTTTAATGCAGCCAAAATATTAGACGTTTCGGCCTTAAACGGCCTTCATCAGTAGCTACTGCAAGTAAAAGGATGATCACGTCCAGAGTGATGATTTGACGTAAATGCTTGGTCATTTTAAATGGAAGTAGCTGTGCATGTGGCGCTGGGCATGGAGCATATATTGCACTTATACCTATGTGGGTAGGGGTGCCAGCGTGCAGTCATCAGTGACGCGGTGTCCACTAGGTGACCTACTTGTGCACCTTCTGAAGTAATGCATACGGTGTTTTTCCTCTAGTCATGGGAATTCAAGCATGGAAGCAATATGCAAATCAGGGAGGAAGTTAATTGGGGCGTGGAAAAAGAATTCTGAGTGCAGTAACACGCCCCCAATGCTCTTCCCCCCTGATTTGCATATGGCCTCTGCACTAGATCTCTCCTGACTGGCACATCGGATCTCTGCATAAAAGTTTCATTGTTATTGGGGTAAGAGAGCCTGTAGAGCCGCACCACTACGTCCATATGTAAAATGTGCTGACAGATTCCTTTATAGAATAAAATTCTTGGACTTATGTGCGCTGCTAGACAGAATATCAAATCCAGGTTACGTAGATAGATTAACCTTTTATTTCCCAACGCGTTTCGAAGTCCATAACACTTCTTCCTCAGGGGATGACATATATGAGTAGATAGAGCTGTCGCTAGTTTTATACATCCACAGTTTGAAAATTGGCGCCAATGGTAACATGTGATACAGCGCAAAAGTCAAAGTTCAAACAGATCAAATATCGTGAGAATATCATAATGATTTATCTTTAGTTGATAAAATCAATTGTTCCTTTATTTATTTCACAGAAAAAGATATTAAAAAGCAGAAAAAAGGAAAAAATGGTAAAAATATGAAAAGCGAACTCACGCCGCAGAAAAAGCAAGGAGAAGGAGCCACAGTCCAACGCCCATACCGTCACACCAGACAAGAAGATGTCTTGGAGGAGGAAAGGAAAAAAAGGGGGATTGAAGATATGTATATAAAACATGAATAAAATACAAATGGCAAATATATTTATAAAATACTTATAAAATTCTTTGTAAATAAATGAATTAATCTTTTTATAAGAAATGTATGTGTCTGTCAATTCATTTATTTCCTCAGACATCGGAAATAACAAATAGCGCTTGGTGAAGGAACAGGACCCACAGAGAACTGATTCAGCATTCACATGAGAGACCAAGATCGCTTCCCGCATTCAGCAGGAAAAGAAGAAAAAAAGAAATGGAGCAATTGATATTCTCAACCCCAATGTTGACACTTTTAAGAAGGATTTGACAACAATGAAGACTGATCACACATCTTGACAAATACACACAATGAAATCAATACACAACATTTTGTTAATAAAAATGTAAAAAGAAAGTACATTATGTATAATAAAAATGTCGCACCTGAAAAATTACAGTAAGGCCGGGGTCACACTAGCGATTAAAACAGACGAATGCAATGCGATAAAAAATCGCATTGCATTCATCCCAATGTTATTCTATGGGGCTGCTTACATCATGTGATTTTTTATCGCATCCGATCCTCTGACCGCAGCATGCTGCGATTGTCACCAATTTTCGGATCGGATTCGACAATGCAAGTCTATGGGGGCGAGAAAAAATCGCATGGAAAACGCACCACACGTGTGACTTGCGATTAAATCGCAAGACTTCTCCTGGACAACAGGAAAGAACAGGAGGCATGGCCAGGAAGCTTGGGTATGCAAATTTCTCTTGCAGCATAAAAAAAACCAGGAAGAACGCCTCCACGGAGTCCACCATCATGTCCACGCCAGTGAATGTGGAAATGCTGATAGTTCTGGTCCAGGAGAGGCCAGAACTATGGGACCAGAGAGATCCCCACTATGCTGACCGCAGACGTAGGGAGGCAGCGTGGACAAGAATCTGTGGCCAGATGTTTCCTGGATGTGCGGCAAGACCACGTGTGGAGCAGGACCAAATTAGTAAGTGAAAAAATGTGTACCCATAATCAAATCCCCAAATCTAATCTGCTCAATGTAAGGCCCAATAAGTGTCGTCATGGCTCAGATATCAGTAATTAATTACTTCGCCTTTTTTTTCCCCCATATTAACAACATCTACATTCCAACTCCCTGACTGGTGGCACCATGAAGATTTTGTTGTTACAAAATTTGAATTATTTAGATAATTGTTCTGCCTCCAAATGCAGCAATCTTGTTTTTTTTTGGGCCCGTATCTTAGCCACTATATAACTAGTGTTTTAGTAATAAAAACCTCATAAATGTTCGCATTATTACACAAGGATTATTTAAATTTTGGTAGCAATTATGTTGTTTCAAAGGTCCTTTGTAGTAGGCCTCAACCTTTTTTTTTTTTTGGTATTGGTGTGGACTCATCAGGAAGATAAATCATATCATTTGTAAAATGTGTGCCTAAGCATAGATTAACCCTTGATACCATAGCCAAATGTGTGTTGAAACAAAATCCTGTGTTTTTGTTCACATTGTAGTGACTGATGTGACAAGGCGTTGGCGCAGCTGCAGGGACACATATAGGAGGGAGAGACAGCTGAGGTCCCGTAATGGAGCGGCCGGAACCACCAAGAGGAAATACCTCTATTACGACCACCTACATTTCCTGGCTCCTGTGATGGAGCTAAGACCGTAAGTACATGGTTTAATGTAGTACTTTGTATATTCTGTATGCACAATTTACTTGATGTTATTTTTCCCATTGTAGCACCGAGTCAAACCTCACAGAGAGGGAGATGGGTTCCGACTCTGAGGTGATGAATGATCCTGAGTCGGATGTTGCTGCAGGCTCCGGCCCATCTGCAGGACTACCGAGAGCAACACCACCACCAGAAGCAGTTTGCCAGCCATCACAGCCTGGTGACCGGGGCAACAATAGCAGCCCCACCATGCCACTGGAGACCTCGCCACAGCCTTCTGCCCTACCCTGACGAGGCAGGCGCAGGAGAGAAGGAGCAGCTTTGGGAACAAGGATGCAGGTTGGCCGAGGGGTATTGGACTACTTGTCGACAGCTGCTCATGATGATGGAGAGGAGGCTTATGGGCGCTGTCTGGCACAGTATTTGAGGGCAATTCCCCGTGGGTACAGGCTGCTTACGAGAGAGGCTCTCCAAATTGTTTTGGATGCCAGCACACAACCCAATAATCCCCGCAGTGTCTTTCAGTTTCTTGAAAGGTGGCAGCTGTCAGATGAGAATCAGATTGATAGGCTGGTTGGACTTGATGTGACAAGTCAACCACCCTTGGAACCTGCTCCTCCTCCTCCACGGGTCCCAACACCTCCGCCTCAGCCTGCACACATCCCGAATGTGGCTCCACAGGTCCAATATATGGGCCAGGGCGCACATGCCCAATATGGCCACTTTAACTTACCCAATGTTGGTGGTTGGCCACAACATGGATACGTTAGACATGGACATATTGGGGGATATGGGCAATTTGGGCAGCCCTACCAGGACTACCCACAACAATATGCCAATTACCCCTACCAAAACCAACAAATTGATCCTGGTAGGATGCAACAGATGCCACAGCCAGCTGCCAGTGCACAGGGGGACAGAGATGTGGGCCAGCAACCAAGGCCAAATGTACAAATAGGCCCCCACCTTCACCACCCCCAACCTACCATCACTTGTAGGTTTTCCTTTTTACCTTGTTGATAGTTTTTGTGTATTCTACATCATGTTTTATTTTTTGCTTGTAATGTTTAATACTAATGTGCTGATAACATTAGGCCATAGGCCAGTACTATGGTTATTTGGTACGGCAATAAGCCAAAAAAACCAAGTAATAAACTTGTTAACATTCACTATGTGTGTCTGTTCATGCACGTACATGTTTGGTAATGTGTTAGATAGATATAGTAACAAGTACTGGTTAAAAAATTTACACAAAAAGGTGAAGCAAACAATCTTTATAAGAACACAACACTACCAAACCACTACATAGATAAGGCATCATCTTGCCATGGAGTTGCACCCTGAGGTGTTAGGAAATAATTTGTTAACACATCACGTACTTTGAGTCCGGAAATTGGACGACGGGGTGGGTA
This sequence comes from Dendrobates tinctorius, assembly GCF_039654945.1. Taxonomy (NCBI): domain Eukaryota; kingdom Metazoa; phylum Chordata; class Amphibia; order Anura; family Dendrobatidae; genus Dendrobates; species Dendrobates tinctorius. The sequence goes on along the minus strand of NW_027361763.1, from coordinate 1,852,595 downwards.
GGCCTAGACACATTAGCAGAGTCCACTTCAGCATCATCATATGAGGGGCAGTCATGTATTCTTGTGAAGTTATGTAGGACAACACAGGCTTTAATAACTTCATTGACATTAGCTTCACTCAACTGAATTGCGGACTGTAGGACCCTCCATTTGGCCGTAAGAATGCCAAAGGCACACTCCACCAGTCGCCGAGCACGTGATAGGCGATAGTTAAATATTCTACGCCGGTGGTCAAGGGTTCGTCGTGGATATGGCCTCATGACATGTCTGCTCAATGGGAAAGCCTCATCTGCTACAATAACATAAGGCACGGGTTCCAGATTTGAGTTGGGAAGCTGACGTGGTGTTGGTAGGTCAAGCTCATTATTACGCAGCCGCCGACCCATAATGGAGGAATTGAAGACTCTGGAGTCTCCAGTTCTTCCATTGGCCCCAATATCTACAATTATAAACCTGTAGTGAGTGTCAACCAAAGTCAACAATACCACAGAAAAATATTGTTTATAATTATAGAATTGGGACCCTGAGTTCAGCGTCTTACGCAAACGGATGTGCTTCCCATCTAGGGCTCCAATACATTGTGGAAACTGGCACGTGTCCTCAAATCCACGGGAGATACACAACCAGTCAGGCATTTTGGGCTCCGGCATTACCACATGATGGAGTCTGGTCCAGATTTCGGAGCATGTAGACCATACAATGCCAGAGATTGTGGATTTCCCAATTAAAAATTCTAAATGCAGACCAGCATATGAGAGGCCAGTTGAAAGGAACCTAAAAAAAAGGACAAAAAACAACATTGAGTACACAGCCCAACAAACAACAGATACAGTTTATAAAACATTTAAAGTTGAGGAAGTCTATAGTAGGCATGATGAACATTACATTACATGCCATGGCTTGGTTCCGTAAGCCACAAGCATAAAATTTGTTTTGTTAAATGTTTTCAACATCATTTAAGATTACAGGGCAATACAAAATAAGAATCAAGGTGTGTTACATAAATATGCAGCTTCACACATCATCAACATATTGGTTTGAGACATACCGTAAGGTGAGGAGTAGACGCTCCTCTGCAGAAATAGCTTTGCGCATCCTCGTGTTCTGAAACGTGATCCCAGGGCGCACAATCTCCAGCAAAATATCAAAGGTAGCAAGGCTCATCTGACAATATTGATAGAACTTCTCCGGATGACTACGCAGAGATGTATAGAGACGGTGGAAATGGCCTTTAGATATCCTTCGGAGCAAAAGGGGATGGACCCACATTCGCCTACGCCTCCTCGGATCCACAATCACAGGGTATTGCTCACCAAAACGTCGGGATAAAACCCAATAGAAAAGAACACGCTCAGTGGTGTTAAAAGTCAGCCTGTCTGTCATGTTTAGCACAAAGCAGAGCTAACCAAATTCAAGCAGTGACTGTATGTCAAAGGTAGCAGCCTCACACCTGTTGGAGAGGCCATAAATATAGGGCAGGAAGATTTTTTCAATGGGTTTCAGGCCTCAAAACCGTTATTTGTCAATTTTGGTATGATCAGATAAAAAAAATCGGCAGACGGATGTGAAACGGATCCTTACATGCGATTAAAATCGCATCAATGTAGAAAAATCGCATCAAAAACGGATCACTGGTTAAGATACCTTTGTGTGATTTCGTACCGTTAAAATGGGACCGATTTTTTAATGGTTGTGTGTGACTCCAGCCTAAAAGTAAAAATATGATAAAAAAAAACTTTTAAAGCACAATATTGGAGTATGTTAAAACAAAATTGATGTAAACGAAAAATATTGATTTAATTGCGTTTTAAAGAAAAACTTCCGAGATTTCGTTTATTCCATTCGGTTTGAGGGTATTTAGTCTATATATCCAGAAAATCTCTTTTCTGTTCAATTGAACGCTGTTTAACCCCTTAACGACCAAGCCATTTTGTAGGTTAAAGACCAGGCCTTAATTTTGAAATCGGACCACTGTCACTTTATGTGGTTATAACTCTGGAACGCTTCAACGTATCCTGATGATTCTGAGAATGTTTTTTCGTGACATATTGCACTTCATGTTAGTGGTAAAATTTCTTCGCTATGACTTGCGTTTATTTATGAAAAAAATGGAAATATGGCGAAAATTTTTTAAATTTTGCAATTTTCAAACTTTTAATTTTTATGCCCTTAAATCAGAGTCATATGTCACAAAAAATAGTTAATAAATAACATTTCCCTCATGTCTACTTTACATCAGCACAAATTTGGAACCAAAATTTTTTTTTCTTAGGAAGTTATAAGGGTTAGAAGTTGACCAGCGATTTCTCATTTTTCCAACAAAATTTACAAACCCATTTTTTTTAGGGACCACCTCACATTTGAAGTGAGTTTGGGGGGTCAATATAACAGAAAATACCCAAAAGTGACACCATTCTAAAAACTGCACCCCTCAAGGTGTTCAAAACCACATTCAAGAAGTTTATTAACCGTTTAGGTACTTCAAAAGAATTGAAGCAATGTGGAAGGAAAAAAGGAACATTTAACTTTTTTCCCAAAATTTTTTATTTTGTCAAGGGTATCAGGAGAAAATGATCCACAATATTTGTTGTGCAATTTCTCCTGAGTACACCGATACCCCATGTGTGGAGGAAGAGCACTCTTTAGGCGCACGGCAGTGCTCAGAAGGGAAGGAGCATCATTTGAGATTTTGAATGTCAAATTGGCTGGAATCGAGAGCGGACGCCATGTCGCGTTTGGAGAGCCCCTGATGTGCCTAAACAGTGGAAACCCCTCATAAGTGACCCCATTTTGGAAACTAGACCCCCCAAGGAACTTATCTAAATGTGTGTTGAGCACTTTGAACCCCCAAGGGCTACACAGAAGGTTATAACGTAGAGCCGTAAAATTAAAAAATCATATTTTTTCCACATGATCTTCAATGAGCTATAATATTTCCATATTTCGGCCAACAGGGTCACGTGCGGGCTTGATGTTTGCGGGAAGAGCTGACATTTTTATTGGTACCATTTTCGGGCACATAACGTTTTTTGATCGCTTTCTATTCTGATTTTTCTGTTCATTTTTTGAATGAACAAAAACCAGCAATTTAGGAAGGCTCCCCCCCCCTCCTTTCTGCATGTGGTAAAATTAGTATGGCAGCTTTATTCTTTGGGTCACTACGATTACAGCGATACCACATTTATATCTTTTTTTATGTTTTGGTGTTTTTTACACGATAAAAACTTTTATAGAAAAAATATTTTTGCATCGCTTTATTCTGCGAGCTATAACTTTTTTATTTTATTGCTGATGATGCTGTATTGTGGCTTGTTTTTTGCGGGACAAGATGACGTTTTCAGCGGTACCATGTTTATTTATATGCGTCTTTTTGATCGCGTGTTATTGCACTTTTTCCAAGCGGTATGATGATACTGCTTGGAAAAAGTATAATTTGCTCCTTTTTTGTGTTTTTTTTTTAACGGCGTTCACTGAACGGGTTAACTAGGGTGATACTTTTATACATGGGATTTTTACGGACGTGGTGATACCAAACGTGTATTTTTTTTGTTGGTTTTATTTTTTTACATAAAAATGTGTAATTTTTAGGGGATTTTTTAGGGAATTTTTTATATTATTTTTTAATAATTTTTTTACATATTTTTTTAAAAAATGTTTGTTTTTTTACCTTGTCCCTTTATGGGACTTTCACTTTCGGTATAATACATTACAATGCTCCAGCATTGTAATGCATTATACCAATGCTGAGAGCTGCTGACACCATGCTGTGAGCATGATCTCACCAGCTCTCTGTAGGTAAATGACCCTGAGGTTGTCATGACACCTCCGGGTCATCATGGCACAGGTCAGGCCCCGCGATTACATCGCAGGGACGCCGACCTGAGGCAGAGGGAGCCCCTTACCCTCTGCCTCCTCCTCTGAACACTGCGATCATGCTCGATCGCAGCAGTGAGGGGGTTAACAGCCAGGGGCAGTGGGGGCCCCCCGCTCATAGCTGTCAATGCAGGACGCTCAGCCACTGCAGTGCTGGGCTCCTACACTGATCAGACAAGGAGAAGCTCAAATTTCAGCTTCTCTTGCTGATCACTGCTGTGTTTGGTCTGACAGATTGACCAACCAATCACAGCGCTGTGGGTGCAGGGACGGAGTGCAAGGATCCCTGCCCCCCTTCCTGTGCTTCTCAGCTGTCATAGACAGCTATCGGCACTGAACTGAAACTCCGTGTTTACACGCAGCAACAGTTCAAAGGCAGAACGTGCAGAGTCCGTCATGGTGCTGAAGGTTTCCTCCTGCCATGACGGATTGTGCACGTCCATAGACATTAAGGGGTTAATGGCACTGAGAAATAAGTGTATAGTGCCCCCAGAGTCGGAAATTCTCCGGGGTCTCAGCTACTGGCTACTGGGGGAATAACGGCGACCTTAAAAAAAGTCTGATTTCCCATTTAATTAAGACTTGGGGTTCCCCATTCCTCCCCCCAGGTACCTCCTTTGTCCCTGTACCCTCCTGTACCCTCCTGTACCCTCCTGTATCCTCCAGTGAAGTCCCCCAGGCTTGTGGCATCTTCTTCCAGAAAGAAAATGGCGGGCGCATTAACAGTGCGCCCGCCAAGATCTGCCGGCCGGCACTCTGCAACCATAGGAAATTTTTCCTATTGGTAAATTTTGATCACTGTGATAGACTCTATCACAGTGATCAAAATAAAAAAATAGTAAATCAATCCCCCCTTTATCATCCGCTTAGTTAGGTAAAAATAATACAGTATAACAAAAATAAATGTATTTATTTCCTTTAAGGTTTGGGTTGGGGCTAGAGCAAGGGTTAGGATTGGGCTAGGGTTAGGGTTGCGGTTAAGGTTATGGTTAGGGATGGGATTATGGATAGGGGTGTGTTGGGGTTAAGGTTGGACTTAGAATTGGGAAGTTCCACTGTTTAAGTACGTTAGAGGGTCTCCAAAAGCGACATGGCACACCCATTGATTTCAGCAAATTTTGTGGTCAAACAATCAAACGGTGCTCCCTCCCTTCTGAGCCCTGCCATGCACCCAAACAGTGGCTTTTCCCCACATATGGGGTATTGACATACTCAGGAGAAATTGCACAACAAACTTTGTGGTCCATTTTCTCCTGATACCCTTGAGAAAATAAAAAATTTGGTTCCAAATTAAATTTTTTTGTGAAAAAAGTAAAATGTTCATTTTTTTCTTGCCACATTGCTTTAGTTTTCGTGAAGCACCTGAAGGGTTAATAAACTTCTTGAATGTGGTTTTGCGCACCTTGAGGGGTGAAGTTTTCAGAATGGTGTAACTTTGGGGTATTTTCTGTTATATTGACTCCCCCAAACTCACTTCAAATGTGAGGTGGTCCTTAAAGAAATGGTTTTGTGAATTTTGTTGGAAAAATGAGAAATCGCTGGTCAACTTTTAACCCTTATAACGTTCTAACAAAAAAAAATCATGTTTCCAAAATTGTGCTGATGTAAAGAAGACGTGTGAGAAATGTTATTTATTAGCTATTTTGTGTGACACCACTCTCTGATTTAAGGATACAAAAATTAAAAGTTTGAAAATTGCAAAATTTTCAAAATTATTGTCAAATTTCCATTTTTTTTCATAAATAAACGCAAGTCATATCAAAGAAATTTTACCACGAACATGAAGTTGTAAGTCACGAGCAAACAAGGTGTCCTGCTCCCCAGAAACCCCTCGCTTTACAGATTTTGCTTGAAAAAGGCATATTTATGCCGCAATGTTGTGGAAGTATATCTGTATCCACAAGGTCCCTTTAGGTATTTTTGTTTTTTTGCCTCTAACTTTCTTATGAATAATACATTTTCTGTCTGAGTACAGAAGTTTTCTGCTTTTTTTTATACTTTTTTCTTCAAAGCACCAAGATTTCCCGTGAGCAGCCCTTAACCTCTTATATGAAGTACTATACGTCACGAAAAATAATTCTGAGAATCAGTGGGATCCGTTGAAGCGTCCAGAGCTATAACTTCATAAAAAGACAGTGGTCAGAATTGTAAAAGTTGACTTGGTCATTAAGGGATTAAAACTGATTAATAAGTTATAATTACCCCAAAATAATGCGATTAAAAAACACAGCATTTCCCAGAGAAGTGAAGCCCCTCATACAGTTACATCACAGGAGAAAATTTAAATTTCTGACTTGTAAGGAAAACATTTACGAGGTTGCAGGTTATGACGCCCCCACAATACCGCGACCCTGATGGCTGCGGAGTGCTAGTAGTCGTTATATAGAAAATCCTGTAAACAGTGACTGATAATCCCTCCGTTATCATTCTAGGAATATATTTTAAGTTTTCTTTAAATAGAAGCAAAAATATAACTTACGATAAAGGCTAAAATGGAGAAAAAATTTCTGTAATGTTTATATGCAAAGCGAAGAATAATGATAATAACCTGAGACCACAATGTACAAGAAATGAGTCTTTACACATAATACAAGTGACATTAATTCTCCTCTAAGAGGAGACGCCGCCGAGCTCCGGTCTCTATTACACACCGGTAACCGTCACATTATAACCACAGAATTTACATGTCCCCAGTATTTCCATACACAGTCTCTGGGGTCTCCTGTGTCCCCCGTCACTCTCTATATAGATCTCATTGTACAGATTGTCTCATCTTATAGTTTCTCTCTCCAGACACATCAGGATGGTTTCTCGCAGTTATCTGCTGGCTGTGATCTTCATCTCTATTCAGGGTGAGAGATTCGGATCCTTCCATGATTGTGTGTAGAGAAATCTCTACAGTGGATCCATCATCAGATCAGGATTTCTAGGAAGATCCCGACATTTATCAGTAATGAATCTGTCTCTTCTAATCCTCAGGATCCTGTGGAGAGATTGTGATGACCCAGACTCCAGATTATATCTCTGTGTCCCCCGGAGATACAGTCACCATCTCATGTACGGCCAGTGCTGGTATAAGCAACTATTTAAACTGGTACCAACAGAAATCAGGAGAACAACCAAAGCTTCTTATCTATGGAGCAACCACCCGATATACAGGAGTCCCAGACCGGTTCTCTGGATCTGGATCTGGAACTGCTTTCACTCTTACAATCCGAGGAGCGACAGAGGACGATGCAGCAGATTATTACTGTCAGCAGGGTTATAACACTCCTCTCACACAGTGATACAGAGCCGCACAAAAACCTCCTCCTCATCCCCCATGATGTCGCTGTATTACAATGTTGTGTAGAGGAAGGGGCAGAGAATTAGCAGAGCGCTCAGTGATGATTTCTGTCTTCTCTTCTTCCTCTGGGAATAGATTCTTTCTGTACAGATCATTGTATAAACCAGTCCGGTATAAACCAGCGCTGACATAATGATTACAGACTATAGGAACATCTGCACCGGAGGAAAAACTCTGAATGTGGCCGGACAGCGGAGCGAGCTGATGAGAAACAGCTTCTCCTACTTTTCGCTCAGTGATTTTATCATATAAAAGTAATAATCACAAATCAGAATCTCTACATTTGCTGTTGCTGTAATCGCGCTGATCCACAGAATGAATATGACGCTTTATTGTGCAGCATGTGAACAGCGTCCAACTACAAACATCAGGAAACATGAGAATTGTTCCTGTTTTTACTGAACTTTCTATCCTAAATATATAACAGAGCAATATATGGAGAGAACGATGAGACGTCTGTAACTGGGATTTATACTCGTTATATGGGGACTGAGAATGTGAGAACGTGCGGCGTCTCCATAGACGGATGAGTGAGATGTAAGTGATGGAGGAATCCCCCAATCATCACATGAAGGGGGAACCCATCACCTCCTGGGCGTGTGAGTGATGGGCAGAGAGAGCTGGGGGGATTCCATACATATGTGACCCCACTATTGTAGGTTATGGGAGACCCATAATGGCCAGGTCACACAGCTGTATAGGGAGCCTGTCAGCAGGTTGGTACATATGTAGATAGTGGTACGGCAGTAGAGGAGTCTAACCCCCAATAATGATATCTTTTTTTAGAGATCCATTGTGCCAGTCATGGGAAATCAACTTCTAGAATATTTTTTGTAGTTTTTAATGCAGCCAAAATATTAGACGTTTCGGCCTTAAACGGCCTTCATCAGTAGCTACTGCAAGTAAAAGGATGATCACGTCCAGAGTGATGATTTGACGTAAAAGCTTGGTGATTTTAAATGGAAGTAGCTGTGCATGTGGCGCTGGGCATGGAGCATATATTATTGCACTTATACCTATGTGGGTAGGGGTGCCAGCGTGCAGTCATCAGTGACGCGGTGTCCACTAGGTGACCTACTTGTGCACCTTCTGAAGTAATGCATACGGTGTTTTTCCTCTAGTCATGGGAATTCAAGCATGGAAGCAATATGCAAATCAGGGAGGATGTTAATTGGGGCGTGGAAAAAGAATTCCGAGTACAGTAACACGCCCCCAATGCTCTTCCCTCCTGATTTGCATATGGCCTCTGCACTAGATCTCTCCTGACTGGCACATCGGATCTCTGTATAAAAGTTTCATTGCTATTGGGGTAAGAGAGCCTGTAGAGCCGCACCACTACGTCCATATATGAAATGTGCTGACAGATTCCTTTATAGAATAAAATTCTTGGACTTATGTGCGCTGCTAGAGAGAATATCAAATCCAGGTTACGTAGATAGATTAACCTTTTATTTCCCAACGCGTTTCAAAGTCCATAACACTTCTTCCTCAGGGGATGACATATATGAGTAGATAGAGCTGTCGCTAGTTTTATACATCCACAGTTTGAAAATTGGCGCCAATGGTAACATGTGATACAGCGCAAAAGTCAAAGTTCAAACAGATCAAATATCGTGAGAATATCATAATGATTTATCTTTAGTTGCTAAAATCAATTGTTCCTTTATTTATTTCACAGAAAAAGATATTAAAAAGCAGAAAAAAGGAAAAAAATGGTAAAAGTATAAAAAGCGAACTTACGCCGCAGAAAAAGCAAGGAGAAGGAGCCACAGTCCAACGCCCATACCATCACACCAGACAAGAAGATGTCTTGGAGGAGGAAAGGAAAAAAGGGGGATTGAAGATATGTATATAAAACATGAATAAAATACAAATGGCAAATATATTTATAAAATACTTATAAAATTCTTTGTAAATAAATGAATTAATCTTTTTATAAGAAATGTATGTGTCTGTCAATTCATTTATTTCCTCAGACATCGGAAATAACAAATAGCGCTTGGTGAAGGAACAGGACCCACAGAGAACTGATTCAGCATTCACATGAGAGACCAAGATCACTTCCCGCATTCAGCAGGAAAAGAAGAAATAAAGAAATGGAGCAATTGATATTCTCAACCGCAATGTTGACACTTTTAAGAAAGATTTGACAACAATGAAGACTGATCACACAACTTGACAAATACACACAATGAAATCAATACACAACATTTTGTTAATAAAAATTTAAAAAGAAAGTACATTATGTATAATAAAAAAGTCGCACCTGAAAAATTACAGTAAAAGTAAAAATATGATAAAAAAATCTTTTAAAACACAAAATTGGAATATGTTAAAAAAAAATTGTTGTAAACGAAAAATATTGATTTAATTGCGTTTTAAAGAAAAACTTCCGAGATTTCGTTTAATCCATTCGGTTTGAGGGTATTTAGTCTATATATCCAGAAAATCTATTTTCTGTTCAATTGAACGCTGTTTAATGGCACTGAGAAATAAGTGTATAGCGCCCCCAGAGTCGGAAATTCTCCGGGGTCTCAGCTACTGGCTACTGGGGGAATAACAGCGACTGCAAAAAAAGTCTGATTTCCCATTTAATTAAGACTTGGGGTTCCCCATTCCTCCCCCCAGGTAGCTCCATTGTCCCTGTACCCTCCTGTATCCTCCTGTATCCTGCAGTGAAGTCCCCCAGGCCTGTGGCATCTTCTTCCAGGAAGAAAATGGCGGGCGCATTAACAGTGCGCCCGCCAAGATCTGCCGGCCGGCACTCTGCAACCATAGGAAATTTTTCCTATTGGTAAATTTTGATCACTGTGATAGACTCTATCACAGTGATCAAAATAAAAAAATAGTAATCAAACCCCCTTTATCATCCGCTTAGTTAGGTAAAAATAATACAGTATAACAAAAAAAAAAATATTTATTTCCTTTAAGGTTTGGGTTGGGGCTAGAGCTAGGGTTAGGATTGGGCTAGGGTTAGGGTTGTGGTTAAGGTTATGGTTAGGGATGGGATTATGGATAGGGGTGTGTTGCGGTTAAGGTTGGACTTAGAATTGGGAAGTTCCACTGTTTAAGTACATTAGAGGGTCTCCAAAAGCGACATGGCGCACCGATTGATTTCAGCAAATTTTCTGCTCAAACAATCAAACGGTGCTCCCTCCCTTCTGAGCCCTGCCATGCACCCAAACAGTGGCTTTTTCCCACATATGGGGTATTGACATACTCAGGAGAAATTGCACAATAAACATTGTGTTCCTTTTCTCCTGATACCCTTGAGAAAATAAAAAATTTGGTTCCAAATTAAATTTTTTTGTGAAAAAAGTAAAATGTTCATTTTTTTCTTGCCACATTGCTTTAGTTCTCGTGAAGCACCTGAAGGGTTAATAAACTTCTTGAATGTGGTTTTGCGCACCTTGAGGGGTGAAGTTTTCAGAATGGTATCACTTTGGGGTATTTTCTGTTATATTGACTCCCCCCAAACTCACTTCAAATGTGAGGTGGTCCTTAAAGAAATGGTTTTGTAAATTTTGTTGGAAAAATGAGAAATCGCTGGTCAACTTTTAACCCTTATAACGTTCTAACAAAAAAAAATCATGTTTCCAAAATTGTGCTGATGTAGAGATGACATGTGGGAAATGTTATTTATTAGCTATTTTGTGTGACACCACTCTCTGATTTAAGGGTACAAAAGATCAAAGTTGGAAAATTGCAAAATTTTCAAAATTATTGTCAAATTTCCATTTTTTTTTCATAAATAAACGCAAATCAAATCAAAGAAATTTTACCACTAACATGAAGTAGTAAGTCTCGAGCAAACATGGTGTTCTGCTCCCTGGAAACCCCTCGCTTTACAGATTTTGCTTGAAAAAGGCATATTTATGCCGCATGTTGCGGAAGTATATCTGTATCCACAAGGTCCCTTTATGTATTTTGGATTTTTGCCTCTAACTTTCTTATGAATAATACATTTACTGTCTGAGTACAGAAGTTTTCTGCTTTTTTTTTATTCTTTTTTCTTCAAAGCACCAACAACATTTCCAGTGATCAGCCCTTAACCCCTTATATTCAAACAGAGGCTGGACAGACATCTGACTGGAATGATTTAGCGAATCCTGCTTTGAGCAGGGGGTTGGACCAGATGGCCCAGGAGGTCCCTTCCAACTCTACAATTCTATGATTCTATATGAAGTGCTATACGTCACGAAAAATAATTCTCAGAATCAGTGGGATCCGTTGAAGCGTTCCAGAGTTATAACTTCATAAAGTGACAGTGGTCAGAGTTGCAAAAGTTGACTTGGTCATTAAGGGATTAAAACTGATTAATAAGTTCTAATTACCCCAAAATAGTGCGATTAAAAAACACAGCATTTCCCAGAGAAGTGAAGCCCCTCATACAGTTACATCACAGGAGAAAATTTAAATTTCTGACTTGTAAGGAAATCCATTACGAGGTTGCAGGTTATGACGCCCCCACAATACCGCGACCCTGATGGCTGCGGACTGCTAGTAGTCGTTTTATAGAAAATCCTGTAAATAGTGACTGATAATCCCTCCGTTATCGTTCTAGGAATATATTTTAAGTTTTCTTTAAATAGAAGCAAAAATATAACTTATGAAAAAGGCGAAAAAATGTCTGTAATGTTTATATGCAAAGCGAAGACTAATGATAATAACCTGAGACCGCAATGTACAAGAAATGAGTCTTTACACATAATACAAGCGACATTAATTCTCCTCTAGGAGGAGACGCCGCCGAGCTCCGGTCTCTATTACACACCAGTAACCGTCACATTATAACCACAGAATTTACATGTCCCCAGTATTTCCATACACAGTCTCTGGGGGTCTCCTGTGTCCCCGTCACTCTCTATATAGATCTCATTGTACAGATTGTCTCATCTTATAGTTTCTCTCTGACGCTCCAGACACATCAGGATGGTTTCTCGCAGTTATCTGCTGGCTGTGATCTTCATCTCTATTCAGGGTGAGAGATTCGGATCCTTCCAGGATTGTGTGTAGAGAAATCTCTACAGTGGATCCCTCATCAGATCAGGATTTCTAGGAAGATCCTGACATTTATCAGTAATGAATCTGTCTCTTCTAATCCTCAGGATCCTGTGGAGAGATTGTGATGACCCAGACTCCAGATTATGTCTCTGTGTCCTCCGGAGATACAGTCACCATCTCATGTACGGCCAGTTCTGGAATAAGCAACTATTTAGCCTGGTACCAACAGAAATCAGGAGAACGACCAAAGCTTCTTATCTATGATGCAACCACCCGATATACAGGAGTCCCAGACCGGTTCTCTGGATCTGGATCTGGAACTGCTTTCACTCTTACAGTCCGAGGAGCAACAGAGGACGATGCAGCAGATTATTACTGTCAGCAGCGTCAGAGCTATCCTCTCACACAGTGATACAGAGCCGTACAAAAACCTCCTCCTCATCCCCCATGATGTCGCTGTATTACAATGTTGTGTAGAGGAAGGTGCAGAGAATTAGCAGAGCGCTCAGTGATGATCTCTGTCTTCTCTTCTTCCTCTGGGAATAGATTCTTTCTGTACAGATCATTGTATAAACCAGTCAGGTATAAACCAGCGCTGACATAATGATTACAGACTATAGGAACATCTGCACCGGAGGAGAAACTCTGAATGTGGCCGGACAGCGGAGCGAGCTGATGAGAAACAGCTTCTCCTACTTTACACTCAGTGAATTTATTGTATAAAAGTAATAATTACAAATCAGAATCTCTACATTTGCTGTTGCTGTAATCGCGCTGATCCACAGAATGAAGATGACGCTTTATTGTGCAGCATGTGAACAGCGTCCAACTACAAACATCAGGAAACATGAGAATTGTTCCTGTTTTTACTGAACTTTCTATCCTAAATATATAACAGAGCAATATAAGGAGAGAACGATGAGACGTCTGTAACTGGGATTAATACTCGTTATATGGGGACTGAGAATGTGAGAACGTGCGGCGTCTCCATAGACGGATGAGTGAGATGTAAGTGATGGAGGAATCCCCCAATCATCACATGAAGGAGAACCCATCACCTCCTGGGCGTGTGAGTGATGGGCAGAGAGAGCTGGGGGGATTCCATACATTTGTGACCCCACTATTGTAGGTTATGGGAGGCTCATAATGGCCAGGTCACACGGCCGTATAGGGAGCCTGTCAGCAGGTTGGTGCATATACATATACATCTACAGATAGTAGTACGGCAGGAGAGGAGCCTAACCCCCAATAATGATATCTTTTTTTAGAAACGGCCTTCATCAGTGGCTACTGCAAGTATAAGGATGATCACATCCAGAGTGATGATTTGACATAAAATCTTGGTCATTTTAAATGGAAGTAGCTGTGCATGTGGCGCTGGGCATGGAGCATATATTGCACTTATAGAGTTGTGGCCAAAAGTATTGACACCTCTGCAATTCTGTCAGATAATACTCAGTTTCTTCCTGAAAATTATTGCAAGCACAAATTCTTTGGTATTATTATATTCATTTAATTTGTCTTAATTGAAAAAACTCAAAAAGAATTGTCCTAAAGCCAAATTGGATATAATTCCACACCAAACATAAAAAAGAGGGTGGACAAAAGTATTGGCACTGTTCGAAAAATCATGTGATGCTTCTCTAATTTGTGTAATTAACAGCACCTGTAACTTACTTGTGGCACCTAACAGATGTTGGCAATAACTAAATCACACTTGTGACATGGATTAAAGTTGACTCAACCTCTGTCCTGTGTCCTTGTGTGTACCACATTGAGCATGGAGAAAAGAAAGAAGACCAAAGAACTGTCTGAGGACTTGAGAAACCAAATTGTGAGGAAGCATGAGCAATCTCAAGGCTACAAATCCATCTCCAAAGACCTGAATGTTCCTGTGTCTACCGTGCACAGTGTCATCAAGAAGTTTAAAGCCCATGGCACTGTGGCTAACCTCCCTATATGTGGACGGAAAAGAAAAATTGACAAGAGATTTCAACGCAAGATTGTGCGGATGTTGGATAAAGAACTTGGACTAACATCCAAACAAGTTCAAGCTGCCCTGCAGTCCGAGGGTATAACAGTGTCAACCCATACTATCCATCGGCGTCAGAATGAAAAGGGACTGTATGGTAGGAGACCCAGGAAGACCCCACTTCTTACCCCGAGACATAAAAAAGCCTGGTTGGAGTTTGCCAAAACTTACCTGAAAAAGTCTAAAACATTTTGGAAGAATGTTCTATGGTCAGATGAGACAAAAGTAGAGCTTTTTGGGCAATGGCATCAACATAGAGTTTACAGGAGAAAAAAAGAGGCATTCAAAGAAAAAAACACGGTCCCTACAGTCAAACATGGCGGAGGTTCCCTGATGTTTTGGGGCTGCTTTGCTGCCTCTGGCACTGGACTGCTTGACCGTGTGCATGGTATTATGAAGTCTGAAGACTACCAACAAATTTTGCAACATAATGTAGGGCCCAGTGTGAGAAAGCTGGGTCTCCCTCAGAGGTCATGGGTTTTCCAGCAGGACAATGACCCAAAACACACTTCAAAAAGCACTAGAAAATGGTTTGAGAGAAATCACTGGAGACTTCTAAGGTGGCCAGCAATGAGTCCAGACCTGAATCCCATAGAACACCTGTGGAGAAATCTGAAAATGGCAGTTTGGAGAAGGCACCCTTCAAATATCAGGGACCTGGAGCAGTTTGCCAAAGAAGAATGGTCTAAAATTCCAGCAGAGCATTGAAAGAAACTCATTGATGTAACAGTATAGAAGGTTACGAATAACATAATATTATAGGTAGATGGTTGACCCAGCTTAGGGGAAGGAATTTTTTTCCCTATGGAGAAAATTGGCTTCTACTCTGTGGGTTTTTTGCCTTCCCCGGGATCAACAATGCAGAACAGCTGCACTAAAAATAGGCTGAACTAGATGGACATAAGGTCTTCCTTCAGCCTTCAAATCTACAGTCATGGCCAAAAGTATTGACACCCCTGCAATTCTGTCAGATAATACTCAGTTTCTTCCTGAAAATGATTGCAAACACAAATTCTTTGGTATTATTATCTTCATTTAATTTGTCTTAAATGAAAAAACACAAAAAGAATTGTCGTAAAGCCAAATTGGATATAATTCCACACCAAACTTAAAAAAGAGGGTGGACAAAAGTATTGGCACTGTTCGAAAAATCATGTGATGCTTCTCTAATTTGTGTAATTAACAGCACCTGTAACTTACCTGTGGCACCTAACAGGTGTTGGCAATAACTAAATCACACTTGCAGCCAGTTAACATGGATTAAAGTTGACTCAACCTCTGTCCTGTGTCCTTGTGTGTACCACATTGAGCATGGAGAAAAGAAAGAAGACCAAAGAACTGTCTGAGGACTTGAGAATCCAAATTGTGAGGAAGCATGAGCAATCTCAAGGCTACAAGTCCATCTCCAAAGACCTGAATGTTCCTGTGTCTACCGTGCGCAGTGTCATCAAGAAGTTTAAAGCCCATGGCACTGTGGCTAACCTCCCTAGATTTGGCCGGAAAAGAAAAATTGACAAGAGATTTCAACGCAAGATTGTGCGGATGTTGGATAAAGAACCTCCACTAACATCCAAACAAGTTCAAGCTGCCCTGCAGTCCGAGGGTACAACGGTGTCAACCCGTACTATCCGTCGGCATCTGAATGAAAAGGGACTGTATGGTAGGAGACCCAGGAAGACTCCACTTCTTACCCCGAGACATAAAAAAGCCAGGCTGGAGTTTGCCAAAACTTACCTGAAAAAGCCTAAAACATTTTGGAAGAATGTTCTCTGGTCAGATGAGACAAAAGTAGAGCTTTTAGGGCAAAAGCATCAACATATAGTTTACAGGAGAAAAAAGAGGCATTCAAAGAAAAGTACACGGTCCCTACAGTCAAACATGGCGGAGGTTCCCTGATGTTTTGGGGTTGCTTTGCTGCCTCTGGCACTGGACTGCTTGACCGTGTGCATGGCATTATGAAGTCAGAAGACTACCAACAAATTTTGCAGCATAATTTAGAGCCCAGTGTGAGAAAGCTGGGTCTACCTCAGAGGTGATGGGTCTTCCAGCAGGACAATAACCCAAAACACACTTCAAAAAGCACTAGAAAATGGTTTGAGAGGAAGCACTGGAGACTTCTAAGGTGGCCAGCAATGAGTCCAGACCTGAATCCCATAGAACACCTGGGGAGAGATCTAAAAATGGCAGTTTGGAGAAGGCACCCTTCAAATATCAGGGA
The DNA here is from genome assembly GCF_039654945.1 of Dendrobates tinctorius. Taxonomy (NCBI): domain Eukaryota; kingdom Metazoa; phylum Chordata; class Amphibia; order Anura; family Dendrobatidae; genus Dendrobates; species Dendrobates tinctorius. The sequence continues at coordinate 1,836,122 of NW_027361763.1, read as the reverse complement.
CCTGGAGTAGTTTGCCAAAGAAGAATGGTCTAAAATTCCAGCAGAGCATTGTAAGAAACTCATTGATGGTTACCGGAAGCGGTTGGTCGCAGTTATTTTGGCTAAAGGTTGTGCAATCAAGTATTAGGCTGAGGGTGCCAATACTTTTGTCCGGCCCATTTTTGGAGTTTTGTGTGAAATGATCAATGTTTTGCTTTTTGCTTCAATCTATTTTCTGTTTTTTCATTTAAGACAAATTAAATGAAGATAATAATACCAAAGAATTTGTGTTTGCAATCATTTTCAGGAAAAAACTGAATATTATCTGACAGAATTGCAGGGGTGTCAATACTTTTGGCCATGACTGTATGTTACTATGATGGTTACCGGAAGCAGTTGGTCGCAGTTATTTTGGGTAAAGGTTGTGCAACCAAGTATTAGGCTGAGGGTGCCAATACTTTTGTCTGGCCCATTTTTGGAGCTTTGTGTGAAATGATCAATGTTTTGCTTTTTGCTGCATTCTCTTTTGTGTTTTTTCATTTCTCGGGGTAAGAAGTGGGGTCTTCCTGGGTCTCCTACCATACAGTCCCTTTTCATTCTGACGCCGATGGATAGTACGGGTTGACACTGTTGTACCCTCAGACTGCGGGCAGCTAGAACTTGTTTGGATGTTAGTCCAAGTTCTTTATCCAACATCCGCACAATCTTGCGTTGAAATCTCTTGTCAATTTTTCTTTTCCGTCCACATCTAGGGAGGTTAGCCACAGTGCCATGGGCTTTAAACTTCTTGATGACACTGTGCACGGTAGACACAGGAACATTCAGGTCTTTGGAGATGGACTTATAGCCTTGAGATTGCTCATGCTTCCTCACAATTTGGTTTCTCAAGTCCTCAGACAGTTCTTTGGTCTTCTTTCTTTTCTCCATGCTCAATGTGGTACACACAAGGGCACAGGACAGAGGTTGAGTCAACTTTAATCCATGTCACAAGTGTGATTTAGTTATTGCCAACACCTGTTAGGTGCCACAGGTAAGTTACAGGTGCTGTTAATTACACAAATTAGAGAAGCATCACATGATTTTTCGAACAGTGCCAATACTTTTGTCCACCCTCTTTTTTATGTTTGGTGTGGAATTATATCCAATTTGGCTTTAGGACAATTCTTTTTTCATTTAAGACAAATTAAATGAAGATAATAATACCAAGGAATTTGTGTTTGCAATCATTTTCAGGAAGAAACTGAGTATTATCTGACAAAATTGCAGGGGTGGCAATATTTTTGGCCACAACTGTACCTATGTGGGTAGGGGTGCCAGTGTGCAGTCATCAGTGACGCGGTGTCCACTAGGTGACCTACTTGTGCACCTTCTGAAGTAATGCATACGGTGTTTTTCCTCTAGTCATGGGAATTCAAGCATGGAAGCAATATTCAAATCAGGGAAGAAGTTCATTGGGGCGTGGAAAAAGAATTCTGAGTGCAGTAACACGCCCCCAATGCTCTTCCCCCCTGATTTGCATATGGCCTCCGCACTACATCTCTCCTGACTGGCACATCAGATCTCTGCATAAAAGTATCATTGTTATGGGGGTAAGAGAGCCTGTAGAGCCGCACCACTATGTCCATATGTGAAATGTGCTGACAGATTCCTGTTACACAGAGAATTAAATCTATAAATGATTTCCTGTCTGTATAATATCTAGATATTTCCTGCAGATTGATGATCGCCTCACTTGTAAACAGATCGCTGTTTATCCCTGAATAACTCGTATCAGGATCAGGCATTATTCAGATTTTACCCATCTCTAGCGCCCCCTTCTGGTGTTTCCTGATATCTATAATATTTAGAATTAATATGTGGAACATTTCAGTAAATCACCAAATACATAAATCAGGAAGAACTAAACCAGGAGTTACCTGATTAATTTCAGTATTGGGTGGAGTGACTTTACACTGCAGCCAGTGGCGTAGCAACTGTTTGTGGCGCCCGGGGCGGTCGAAAAATTTGCCGCCCCTTTGGTCGTTGATAATCCGGAAGCATCCGAAGAGCCCACACTACACTCAGAGATCTAATTTTTAGTCTGCTACTAACTCTGCTGTTATTATTTCTAAATTTCAAGACTTTCATCTTCTTGCAGTTCTCTCTCTCTCTCTCTCTCTCTCTCTCTCTATATATATATATATATATATATATATATGTATTAGCTTGATGATGCTGGATGAAGACCTAGTGGCTTTTTTAATAATAATTTTTAATAATGTGACAGAAAAAAAACAGAAAGTACAAATTATTTTCGAAACTTGGGTAAAGTTGTTTTATTATCTTAGCTCAACCCAGGTCGATTACTGGTGTCCGCCAGAGCGGTGCTGCGCACACTTGCACGCTATATCTGTAGTGCATCTACTGCTGGCCTTGCAGTTGAGGCGCCGCTCGCTTTGCAGGTCTAGAGGGACTCTAAGCCCATGTCCTTGGGGCTGAGTTCTGTGACCATTTGCAGAGCGCTCCTCATTGCCGAGCTCTGTGAGCTTGAACAGGCTTCAGCATTTATGTTTACCGGTAGTGTGGCTCTGTGAGGTAACAGAGCCCGCTTTTGTACACACCGGGTCAGCGGTTAACCCGCCGGTGTCTAGTTAGTACAACACCATATAGTTTCCACCATTACTGAGCAGCATTACTCTGCACGGTGGAACCCGGGCTGCGAACGCACCTTATACCATCTTTATTATTTGGTGTGTTCCGCCAGCCCCTAACACCATCAGCTGCTACCTGATCTCACTGTTATTAGCGGTAGATGTAGACTTATGGGAGGAGTAGTCCCGTCAGTCACACCTGCTCTCGCTATTATCAGTTCAAAGCAACTATCAGCATTCTCCCTTGCTAGTGCTGATCGGCAGCAGAGCAGGGGAGACTGATGAGAGCTGTCGTCAGCACCTGGCACCAGGGAACAGCGAAAACAGTACTGCTGCTTCCCAGGCACTGGTACGTGTAACACTGATGTAGCACACGGGTGGTGCATGTATTACACACACACACGTACACTGATATCTCTGGTACTGTTATTTCTGGTACCTGAACTGTGAGGATGTGTGGAAGATCCCTTAGACTGGTTCTGCAGCATTTCGATAAAGACTTGAGAGAATCAGAGTATCAAACGTCCTTTTGTTGTCACCAGAAGCACTGAAATATTCTGTCTTATCCATGTGATGTACTTGTTGTACTTAAAAATATTCTTCATGACTGAATGAATTCAGAAATTTATAGTGAAGTTTGAACCATCACAAGTCAACAATGACACCTTATTTGCCTCAATATGCGGACACTAGCAGGTGCATGAAGGAAACACATTTTTCCCTAAAGCGTTTTCCAATACACATTTATGACCTTCCTACAGGATAAATTATAATATGATTGCAGGGGGGGGGGTCTAACTTTAAGGATCCCCACTAATCTCAAGAATAAGAGTCCCAAAATCACCAGTGTGAATGTCAGGGCAGCTGAGACATAGATTTCTCTGATAATGATGCTGCAGTTAACCTTGAAGTGAAGAAAAAAAAATATTTCGGCATCGATTGACGACTGCCAGTGGATGTGAGATGTTCAGAGAAAGGATTAAAAGTTTTATTGAAGCAATGCCTTTTGGAGCTGATCCAACTCCTTCATCATGTACATTTAAACAGGATGACACCTCTGCCCTTTATCAATACATGTTATATAAATACTTATTTCTAAATCAGAGCTGACATTCTGTTTAATGTAACCTGATAAAGGAGTTAGATCAACTCCAAAACGTGTCGTTTCAATAAAATTAATTTTTTAACCAGTCTCTGGACACATTACACCCACTGACAGTGCAAGTCTATGCAGCAAGGCTGTCTTCTTCACTTAGCAGTATACCTTCAGCTCCAACACTTACGAGCCTTGGAACTAGTGGTCGTAGTGGTTGGAGCTGCATTGTGGATCCAGTGTTGTGCCTGTACCACACAGACAAATTAGGTTAGCGGTGCACAATGATTCACCCCACGTGCACATTCATGGGCAACGCCGAGCCACGCACGGGGCACTTACCATTTACTTTCATTAGATGACGCTGCAGTGGCACAAGCGGGAAAATGTACATTTGCAGAATGATGGAATCACACAACATGAATATATACAGGGAATGGTGTGAACATCATATCTACTAAGGTCCAAAGGAAAAGGCAGAGTAAGCCCCACTGGGTGAAACCCTTACATTATGCCACTCGCCCCCAGACTGAAGACCACTCAGCCAGCACACCAGCCCCCCTAATACCACACACACTGCTGCCCAGAATGCACATCTGCCAGTGCAATGTAAGTACATGGCAAAACTGCTAGCAAGACAGGGCACAAGCCTGGGGCATACGGGCACCCTGACTCTAAGTACCGGGCACAGGCCCAGCTACTACAACAAGAGCCCAAACTGCATCTTCAGCTTCCCACTGACGGCTGCAAACCTCCCTAATACATCACTTGCTGGGAATATACCCCAAACCAGGGAGCCCCGGACCCACTTACCGGAAAAAGCAGCTATCGGTGCTCTTGTTATTCCCTGTCCCACGCTGTACACAGATCCAGACGTGAGCAATTGAGCTGAATCAAGCAGGCACGTGTAAACGAAGGCAGAGCAATCGATAAAGCAGCTCTCGCATCGTGATGAAGAGACAGGACGCTTAGTAGATCACAGCAGCTCTGTGCTGGAGCAACGTTACCGGCTGCTGGGGGTCAGTGCTATACATATTTACACATGTGCTCCTGCCGCGCCGCCCCCACACACGTGCCGCCTGGGGCGGACCGCCCCCCCGCCCCCCCCACGCTACGCCACTGACTGCAGCGCTGCTCCAGCAAATCCAGATTCTTATACAGATTTAGGCAAGTTTATCGAAACACATAACGAACCATCTTGATAACTTGTCACAGAAGTATATCTTATGTAATATGGTAAGATAATGTAACATTGCACAAGCCATCGCCCAATGTCAGGTTTGGGTATCAGCTGTGGTATCTGCGTTAGGGTAACCCTGGCTGTATCAGGATAAGGGACTTGTACACATTTCTGTAATATCTCCTAGTATCTCAGCTACAGCATTTACAACAGGAAGATTCTGATAATAGAGTGAAACATAGGCAGAAATATAGACCTCCCACCACTGAGCTGTGACTATGTAGGGTCCTAGCAGGTTCGCAGGATGCAGTGATGAGACACAAGACTGAGCGTGGTTTGTGGAATAAACTTTTATAAAACTGCAGCCGCGGGACTATATTGAGCTAACAACAAATGTAAACAACAATCAGTCCACGCAGGGACTCAACAACCCTAACAACACTTTTCTTATAGTGCATGTGACTAACCCAGTTTGCCCGGTTGCTATAGGCCACATATGACCAAACTGGGGGGTCAGTATCTCATATAGTACACTTATCTTTCCAGGGGTCTGTCCGGATCACAGGCGTGGCCACGTAGAGATCGCTGATGCGGCTGCCTTGACACCTCGATATTCTGGGGTGAAACTGGGCTCAACAGACCTTTGAAAAAGTGATGCCGGTGGGGCGCAACAGGCCCTGAAGAAAACGATGATGGTGGGGCGCAACGGGCCCTGAAGAAAACAATGACAGTGGGGCGCAGCAGGCCCTGAAGAAAACAATGACGGTGGGGCCAGGCCCTGAAGAAATGATGCCGGTGGGGCGCAACAGGCCCTGAAGAAAACGATGACATTGGGGTGCAGCAGACCCTGAAGAAAACGATGACGGTGGGGCCAGGCCCTGAAGAAACGATGATGGTGGGGCGCAACAGGCCCTGAAGAAAACAATGATGGTGGGGCGCAGCAGACCCTGAAGAAAACGATGACGGTGGGGCACAAGAGGCCCTGAAGAAAACGATGATGGTGGGGCGCAACAGGCCCTGAAGAAACGATGACGGTGGGGCGCAACAGGCCCTGAAGAAACGATGACAGTGGGGCACAACAGGCCCTGAAAAAAACGATGATGGTGGGGTGCAGCAGGCCCTGAAGAAAACGATGACGGTGGGGTGCAACAGACCCTGAAGAAATGATGATGGTGGGGAGCAACAGGCCCTGAAGAAACTGTGCCGATGGGCACAACAGGCGTCCCCTTGCGACTCTCGTCTCACAGCAGAGTCATGACACAGTCTCTAAATATAACCGTTCACCAACCTCTGCTCAGGTTCCCTTAGCAAACCGGACGGGGCCCCTACTGCCACCTGTAGTGAGATGGCGCCCCCTAGGGCCGGTGATGACAGGGCCGCAGCTGTGGGAGAAGGCAGGGGGGCAGTGTCCTGACCGCTGTAAAGGAATGGTCTCTAGTCGTAGCGGTCAGTGGAGGTCGTGGACTTGTCACAGCAGGGAGGGAAAAAGCGGGGGCGGCTGTATGCGGGGAGCGGCTGCCGGTGCAAGGCTCTCACGTGTCACTAGTCAGTAAGTCCACAGCTTTCCTTTCACAGGGCCCTGTCGGTCTCTCCACAACACACCGTTCGCTCCCTCAGTCCTCTCTGTCTCACCCGACTACTTGTCTGTTGTCTGGCTCTCAACTGCCACTTCAGCGCTCCCCCTGCTGCTGTTAAGCTTGCCCCGCCCCGTTTCCCTGACAACTTCAGTCAAGTCTTTTCTTTTACTGTCCTCCCAGCATCGTTCCCTCAGGAACCCTGATGGCGGTCCCCTGGGCACTTGCCCCTTCACTGTCTGGGAGTCCTCCTCCCCACAACTACATCAGCTGAATACAGACCTCCCAACACTGAGGTGTGACTACATCAGAAGAAAACAGACTGTCATCACACACGATGGAGCAGAAGATACAGATGGCCATATTATGTCTGGTTCCTGGCAGGGACTGACAGTGAGGTCTGTAAGATCTAAAACCAGATCTTCTGATGTCTGAGTGGTAATCTGGAGAAAACAAGGACATGTGATACCAGGTGTCGAATGAGCGGCCGGATGTTCCAGTACACGCAGGACTTTTTGGAACAGTTCTTTAATTAAAGCCAAATCTCCATATTAAGATCTTTTTTCAGCCTAAAGATGAAAATAAGCAGAAATGAAAATCCTGAAATGAGAATGGTCACAATGGAGGCAGCCATTGTATGTGACATCTGCTCCTCTCTCTGCAGATGTGATGACAGCGTGACCTAATACCAAGAAGGTCATCTCACGTCAGAGTATCTGACGGATTTACCTCAGAGCATCAAGACATTACTACAGCAGGTAAATGGTAGACACTCCACATAAAACATCTTATAGTAATGGAGGATAATGATGAAGAGAAGCTTCTTCTTTCCTCCAACATAAAACACGGCAAGTTCCCAGATACAGTGGGGCAAAAAAGTATTTAGTCAGTCAGCAATAGTGCAAGTTCCACCACTTAAAAAGATGAGAGGCGTCTGTAATTTACATCATAGGTAGACCTCAACTATGGGAGACAAACTGAGAAAAAAAAATACGGAAAATCACATTGTCTGTTTTTGTTTCATTTTATTTGCATATTATGGTGGAAAATAAGTATTTGGTCAGAAACAAGCAATCAAGATTTCTGGCTCTCACAGACCTGTAACTTCTTCTTTAAGAGTCTCCTCTTTCCTCCACTCATTACCTGTAGTAATGGCACCTATTTAAACTTGTTATCAGTATAAAAAGACACCTGTGCACACCCTCAAACAGTCTGACTCCAAACTCCACTATGGTGAAGACCAAAGAGCTGTCAAAGGACACCAGAAACAAAATTGTAGCCCTGCACCAGGCTGGGAAGACTGAATCTGCAATAGCCAACCAGCTTGGAGTGAAGAAATCAACTGTGGGAGCAATAATTAGAAAATGGAAGACATACAAGACCACTGATAATCTCCCTCGATCTGGTGCTCCACGCAAAATCCCACCCCGTGGGGTCAGAATGATCACAAGAACGGTGAGCAAAAATCCCAGAACCACGCGGGGGGACCTAGTGAATGAACTGCAGAGAGCTGGGACCAATGTAACAAGGCCTACCATAAGTAACACACTACGCCACCATGGACTCAGATCCTGCAGTGCCAGACGTGTCCCACTGCTTAAGCCTGTACATGTCCGGGCCCGTCTGAAGTTTGCTAGAGAGCATTTGGATGATCCAGAGGAGTTTTGGGAGAATGTCCTATGGTCTGATGAAACCAAACTGGAACTGTTTGGTAGAAACACAACTTGTCGTGTTTGGAGGAAAAAGAATACTGAGTTGCATCCATCAAACACCATACCTACTGTAAAGTATGGTGGTGGAAACATCATGCTTTGGGGCTGTTTCTCTGCAAAGGGGCCAGGACGACTGATCCGGGTACATGAAAGAATGAATGGGGCCATGTATCAAGAGATTTTGAGTGCAAACCTCCTTCCATCAGCAAGGGCATTGAAGATGAAACGTGGCTGGGTCTTTCAACATGACAATGATCCAAAGCACACCGCCAGGGCAACGAAGGAGTGGCTTCGTAAGAAGCATTTCAAGGTCCTGGAGTGGCCTAGCCAGTCTCCAGATCTCAACCCTATAGAAAACCTTTGGAGGGAGTTGAAAGTCCGTGTTGCCAAGCGAAAAGCCAAAAACATCACTGATCTAGAGGAGATCTGCATGGAGGAATGGGCCAACATACCAACAACAGTGTGTGGCAACCTTGTGAAGACTTAAGGCCCCGTCTCACTAAGCGATCTCGGTAGCGAGATCGCTGCTGAGTCACAACTTTTGTGACGTAACAGCGATCTCACCAGCGAGATCGCTGTGTGTGACAGCGATCAGCGAGTGGCCCCCCTGCCGGTATCGCTGATCGCTGCAAGTAACCTCTGGACATTTCTTTGGTCGCTGGTCTCCCGCTGACCAGCTCGCATCGCTGTGTGTGACAGCGGGAGACCAGCGATCAGGTGTAAAAAATAATAAAAAAAAATTAAAAATATAGTTATTCTCACCTTCCGATGTGGGCGCTCGGCATCGCTGTGCTGATCGCTGGTGAAGCTGTCTGTGTGACAGCTCACCAGCGATCACATAGCGACTTACTAGCGATCCTGACACATTCATATCGGTGTCGGGATCGCTGGTAAGTCGCTTAGTGTGACGGGGCCTTTACAGAAAACGTTTGACCTCTGTCATTGCCAACAAAGGATATATCACAAAGTATTGAGATGAAATTTTGTTTCTGACCAAATACTTATTTTCCACCATAATATGCAAATAAAATGAAACAAAAACAGACAATGTGATTTTCTGGATTTTTTTTTCTCTAGTTTGTCTCCCATAGTTGAGGTCTACCTATGATGTAAATTACAGACGCCTCTCATCTTTTTAAGTGGTGGAACTTGCACTATTGCTGACTGACTAAATACTTTTTTGCCCCACTGTATCTGGGAACTTGCCGTGTTTTATGTTGGAGGAAAGAAGAAGCTTCTCTTCATCATTATCCTCCATTACTATAAGATGTTTTATGTGGAGTGTCTACCATTTACCTGCTGTAGTAATGTCTTGATGCTCTGAGGTAAATCCGTCAGATACTCTGACGTGAGATGACCTTCTTGGTATTAGGTCACGCTGTCCTGTACTAGCTCCAGCACCAGCCGGGAGTGACGAAGAGGACGCCTTCGGGTGGTAGAAACAAAATGTCAGGGCGATGGTGGTAAGAATCCCCCATAGTGCTTCTACTCAAAGATTGTCCAGAAGAGAACTAGGCATATTAAAGGGGATGTCCTGTCCAAATCAATAAGTCTGCGGTCACCCTGATCCCTATGGTAATAGTAGGGTATTGAAGATAATGCACAGTATAGTTCTGGCATAAAAAATATACCAAGGCCAACAAAATGTCAGTATCAGAAATAAAGTCACAATGTGTAAGATAGAAAAATGACTGTGTGCCGAAAGAAACAACAGAATCGTTTTGGTACTCAGATAACCTCTGGCAATGACCAAGCGCTAAATCACTAATGGACAGCGTAGCCCTCACACCTGACTGTCTTGCGGAGGTTGGCACCCTATTTGATGATGACGGGGCACTCCCGCTGCTCAATGACGCTCCCTTATTATCCCTGACTACAACCTAAGACCAGTCATGGTAACCTAGCTAATGGAGGGAGAGCCGCCAAGGTGCAGGGGCGCCAGTCTTGTTTATAATGGGTACAGAAAGTATTCAGACCCCTTTAAATTTTTCACTCTTTGTTTCATTGCAGCCATTTGGTAAATTCAAAAAAGTTCATTTTTCTCTCATTAATGTTCACTCTACCCCATTTTGACTGAAAAAAAAACAGAAACGTAGAATTTTTTGCAAATTTATTAAAAAAGAAAAACTGAAATATCACATGGTCATAAGTGTTCAGACCCTTTGCTCAGACACTCATATTTAAGTCACATGCTGTCCATTTCCTTGTGATCCTCCTTGAGATGGTTCTGCTCCTTCATTGGAGTCCAGCTGTGTTTAATTAAACTGATAGGACTTGATCTGTAAAGGCGCACACCTGTCTATATAAGACCTCACAGCTCACAGTGCATCTCAGACCAAAGTACAATCATGAGGTCAAAGGAACTGGCCAAGGAGCTCAAAGACAGAATTGTGGCAAGGCACAGATCTGGCCAAGGTTACAAAAGAATGTCTGCAGTACTCAAGGTTCCTAAGAGCACAGTGGCCTCCATAATCCTTAAATGAAAGAAGTTTGGGACCACCAGAAGTCTTCCTAGACCTGACCGTCAAGCCAAACTGAGCAATCGTGGGAGATGAGCCCTGGTGAGAGATGTAAAGAATAACCCCAAGATCACTGTGGCTGAGCTCCACAGATGCAGTAGGGAGATGGGAGAAAGTTCCACAAAATCAACTGTCACTATAGCCCTCCACCAGTCGGGCCTTTATGTCAGAGTGGCCCAATGGAAGCCTCTCCTCAGTGCCAGACATATGAAAGCCTGCATAGAGTTTGTTAAAAAACACATGAAGGACCCCTAGACTATGAGAAATAGGATTCTCTGGTCTGATGAGATGAAGATAGAACTTTTTGGTGATAATTCTAAGTGGTATGCGTGGAGAAAACTAGTCACTGCTCATCACCTGCCCAATACAATCACAACAGTGAAGCATGGTGGAGGCAGCATCATGCTATGGGGTGTTTTTCAGCTCCAGGGACAGAACGACTGGTTGCAATTGAAGGAAACATGAATGCGGCCAAGTACAGAGATATCTTGGATGAAAACCTCTTCCAGAGTGCTCTAGACCTTAGACATGGCCGAAGGTTCAACTTTCAACAAGACAAAGACCCTATGCACACAGCTATAATTACAAAGGAGTGGCTTCAGAACAACTCTGTGAGCATTCTTGACTGGCCCAGAGAGAGCCATGACCTAAACCCAATTGAGCATCTCTGGAGAGACCTGAAAATGGCTGTCTGCCAACGTTCACCATCCAGCCTGACGGAGCTGGAGAGGATCTGCAAGGAGGAATGGCAGAGAATCCCCAAATCCAGATGTGAAAAACTTGTTACATCATACCCAAGAAGACTCATGGCTGTACCAGCTCAAATGGGTGCTGCTACTCAATACTGAGCATAGGGTCTGAATATTTATGACCATGTGATTTTTCAGTTTTTCTTTTTTAATACATTTGCAAAAATGTTTACATTTCTGTTTTTTTTCGGTCAAGTTGGGGTGCAGAGTGTACATTAATGAGAAAAAAATGAACTTTTTTAATTTACCAAATGGCTACAATAATATAAAGAATGAAAAATTTAAAGAGGTCTGAATACTTTCCGTACCCACTGATTTACTGCATTTTTTTATGCCAAAACCATATGAAGTAGAATCAGATTTTTTTTGTTTGTAAACTTTATCAGCGTGCACAAGAGACAACTGTACCTGACAAAAAAACTGACTACATCCATTCTAGTCTATAGGACAGGGATCTCAGGGGTTACATTTCTCATTATTGGAGAGTGACAAGCCAAGCCTGGCATATCAGAGTGAGGAGACTTATAAGCCATGCATGCTCCTCTGAGAAATTAAATATGCAAATTGTCTTTTCGAAGATGACTAGAACTCTAGCACCACTTACTGGAAGCAACGATCATATATCATAGGCTTATTAGTCTATATTGACTTTTAGAATCTCTGCCTCCAGTTGGTGGCGCCAGAGGTCTAGTCCTTTTCCTCTCTGAAGAGACAATTTGCATAAGTGCTGGCCATGGGGAAAAATAAATGGGACAACACTTGGATGTGAATGTGGCCTAAGGCTAAGTTCCTGCAATGAGTATTTGGTGCAGATAACCTACAGCAGTGTTCCCCAACTCCAGTCCTCAAGAGCCACCAAAAGGTCATGCTTTCAGAATTTTATTAGTATTATCCAGGTGATGGAATTATTGCCTGTGTAGGTACTGCAATTATCACCTGGGCCATACTAAGGAAATCCTGAAAACATGACCTGTTGGTGGCTCTTGAGAACTAGAGTTGGGGAACACTGATCTACAGCATCAAAAACTCACCAAGAAGCTTAGTTGGATAATGTATATGGATCACCACCAGGGCAAGTGTGGGGATTTCACTCGGTACCAGGCCGGTGTCTTAAAGGGGAAGTGTTGCGGTGGCAGTGACCCGGTCCGTGGCCCTGGGAATCCATGTAAAATAAGTGGAATTGAATAAAGTTTATGAGTAGGTAGTTCGTGACGTCACCTGTGGCATCTGGTCAGAAGGGGGACCAGCGCTGCAGTGCAGATCATCTGGGACAGATGGTGTGGTGCAGCAAAGATGTAGTAGGTTTCCACAGGCAGAGCTGTAGTCCCAGGGCAGCGGTAGTGGATGTTGAGGTAGATGGCATAGTGTTGGGCACACAGATGTAGCAGTGCTAAGTAAGTTGGTGCAGGAAGAAGGCAAAGACACAGCTGAATGCAGTTCCAATACTTTACTCACATTTCTGACACAGACAGGTGCCCGCGTCAGTGCCATGTCCTCCAGGTCAGGGGCTCAGCTAACTCCCAGGCAGATGGAGTACACCCTTCCAGCACTCCTTTCCAAATGTGCCTTTTCTGAACGTCTCCTTTCTAGCGATAATCTGAAGTACTTGTAGTTATGAATTACACTCAAGTTACTCTTTCTTGCTGTTACTTATAACTCCACTCATATGACGGGCAGCTGTAGCCTGCTTCGGGGACTCCATACCATCATGTCCCGGCTAACACATGTTGCTGCTGTGTCTTCGAGTCTTAGGTGGGAATAGAGTGGTCATAACTTCTATTCCTCTGGTTTCTGCTGTAGGATCATTAGTATCACACACAGCCTCAGATACCAGCGCCTGGCCTTGGCGCATTAAACTTAGAGAAGGGCTGTGCTCTAGCTCTAGTCCCCAGTCTCTCTCCTCCTCACGTTCTGTTCTTATCTATCTTCCTTCTGAACAACTGACCTTTGTTTCTTCCTCTTTCCTTGCCAGCAGCTCCAGCTCACAGGAGGCTGCTGCATCTACGACCTTTCCCTCCTTCCCCCAGTGGGGGAACTGTCTTTCTCCCCTTCTATGGGGATTCTGGCTGCAGAGAGGTCCTCTCTCTGCTTCCCCCTGTGGGGAACTGACTTAACTTCCAGTCAGCTTTCCCTTCTAGTGTAATCTAAGCTCCGCCCACCTCCCAGCACCCTTCATGAACCAAAGCAGTTGCCATAAAGGGTGCTCTGCTTTTCTAAGGTGTCTGTGCTGTATGTAGGTGCTGGAGTCTGGTCAGGTGTTACCACCTTACCTGGGGGGTGACATACTACACCTCAGGAGGAGGTGCAGTAACTCTGTGGCGACTGAACCCTCAAGTGCACCACATATAGGTAGATTGATCAATAATACTGTAGATAGATAGATAAAAATATGTGAATGACATAATCAGTGCTTTGTTTGTGTAGCTTACTGTAGATGTATTTTAGTAATGAATAAATTAATGTCTTAAAAATTTGTGTGATCTAAATAAATTTTAGTAATCAGCTGAGGGAACGTGGACAGCTGGAGGAAGAGGTTTACAGCCAAGGAAGGGGATAATACCCATGGAGCTTCCCAGGCTATTAATATGAGCTCACAGCTGTATACTTAGCCTTTGCTGGTCATTAAAACGGGGGATCCCACAAAATAATGATGTAAGGCACCCATAAATTAATAGCCAGAAAAGGTTGGGCAGACAGGTACCAGTTGATATTAATTGCCTAGGAAGGGGCCATGGATATTGCCCCCCCTCCTAAAAGAAAAATATCTGCTTCCAGCCACCACAAAAAAAGGTGCATCCATAAGATCCGCCAAATCTAATACTTAACCTCACTTAGAACCTTATAAGGTTCAGTTAGAATCGATGAACTTCCAGATGTTTGCTGAATGCTTTGCCGAACAGTTCAATGGGAGGAAAAACCAACCGTATAGACAAAACCTTCAGGGTGGGCCAAAAGCTACCAAAGAAGCTTAAATTAGCGGCGGACACCAGGAAAAGTGGCATCAATTGACCTAGAGTACAAATAGTATAACTGTGCAGCATGGATGGATGGGACAGGACCTGGCCCAGTATTTCTAGCTTAAACATTAATCAGTAACAGGCCCCTTCCACTACAGGCAACCCGCCAGATGGAGACCCAACTTGGAGTCTTCACATTTTAAAAAATTATAGTCACGCACCACTAAAGTGGCATCAATTTCCCCGGTGTGTTTCCATGGTTACAGCTCCTCTGCAGATCTATATGTTTCCCTGGTTACAGTCCATTATTACACCCTAAGTGTATGTTCTGGCTGTCCTGAGTTCTTCCCTCTCCCACCATTTAATATCTGTAGGATAATAACAGAGTAATACCTGATCACAGGATTAAATTGTACAGGATGATTTGTGTTCTGATAATATGGAGCCACATTATTCTGCACAGGAGCTGCATACACAAACTTATGGTGATGATTCAGCACTTTTGCTTCCTTTGTTAATAAACAGTATCATAATGAAACAGAATAGAGAAAATTAAAATAAATTTATAAGAAGTGGACAAATCCTAATATTGTATAAGATTTCTGCTTCCATAGAGGAAACATTTACCGCGCGAGGAGTTTAGTGACCACCAGGAGGCGCTCCAGGATGGCGAGAATCCGATTCCCCCTCCTTTATCTCGGTCTTTGCAGCATTACTGGATATTAATCACTGATTTCCTACAACTGACATTCGATTTACAGAATAAAACTGCAGAGAATGAGAAATATCTGACGACCAGACAGGATGAGCCCTGAAAATGGGATTTATAGAGAAGTGACACAGCGCTGAGCTCCACATAAACCCTGTGTATAGGACGACACATAGAGGAGGAATAAAGGAGACGATGGTGAGCTCCATAGAGGACGGGGACTATCTCTGTACCGCGCTGCGGTATATGTCAGCACTATATAAGATGTAACACTCCAATACAGAAATACGTTCAAGTCCTTACAAGGATAGAATTTAAAAACAAAATCTAAATATTTTCTTTAGAAATATATTTAGCAAAGCGTAAAAAAACCAAAATAAAGAATCATACAGAAGACATTATTTATCACACAAAATGAAGAATGTAGAAAACTCTCTAATAACAATGTTAGAATTAATGTTTTATTTATTCGCCCTGGAAAAATCAAAATCAAAAAGCGATTGGAACATTGCATGTATCCCGACATTACCAAACAGGACAATGTTCTTACTTGATAAAGATGCCAGCGCGACATTGAAATGCGTAGTGGACAATAAAGAACCATTTAATGAATATCGCAATAGGAGACTTCTTTCCAACAGCGCAGACAATTTTTAAACATGTTTTTATATTGTTTTGCTAGTTTTCCCTCTGGACACAGGAGCCGGCTATCTGAGCCTTTAGTGGTCGCGTCTTCACAGAACCTCCCAAGGTGAGCTAACCTATTGTGTCTACTGTCTCCTATATTAGGGTTCTGCCCTATTGTGCGCTTCTCCCTTCACAGTCACTGCTTATTCATGTCTCCCAACATAGCGCTAATAAAACTGCAAGTCTTCCCAACAGCGAGGAGCATACAGCTCCGGGGTCTGAGGGAGAAAAATGTTCCGGGTGATTGAAAGCAGCGACACAAAAACACATTTTATAAAAATGGAAAATTTAGTATTGTCATAATCATAACGACCACAGAGAAAAGTGATCACATCATTTATAACTGTTAGGGACGGTCATTAAAGGGAAGCCCAAAAGGAAGGAGGACAAATAAAGAAGACAAGAAAGGAGAAAAAGAAAGGAGGACAAATAAGAAAGACTAATAAGGGGGACAAATAAGAAGACTAATAAGGGGGACAAATGAGAAAGACTAATAAGGGGGACAAATGAAGAGGACTCATATTTTCTCCTCCCCTCATAAAGAATATCACATAGAAATAAATCATCCCTATGTCCCAATACCCGGTCATGTTACTAATGTTTGGAAGGATGCCGCAGTCCTCAGTGATATAAGATGGAGGCAGCATAGGAGCACAACATACTAATGAACGACCTCTCACACACCGACCGTCCAAGGGGAGATGGCTCATTAGTAATAGGGATCATTCAGACATCAGTAATGTTTCTCATATACAAAGAACGTACCGATTGTCATCAGTTTTTCTTGGAAGAAGAAAAGATGGAAGTCTCATGAGCTTCTCCTATCAAACTGTCAATGAAAAATAGACAATACATGGATGGCATCCGAGTGCTGCCTGATTTTATCAAGGACCCTATAGACTTGCATTGGTGAGTTTGATCCATGGCTAAATGAGAAAACAAGGAGAAAACGCGTGTGTGAGAAGCTGACGTCTGAACGATCCCCTAAGCTACATCCAAACGTCCATCTGAGGGAGAAACGGCCGATGTTTCCTCAGGTGTTATCTCGTTACTTTCAATATTTTCTCATTGGAGAAATGTGCGTATTCACAAGCCTATAACAAGTCCCCAGGAGGTCACATGTTCACATCAATCTCTAGGAACAGATCTGTGAGACGCGGAAATAAAAGTAAAGCCTCCGATTTGTATCCGCATCTCACAGATCCCCACTGACTTCTATGACCGACTCTAAGATCAGGACCAGATCTGAGGCTCATGGACATCACAGATGTGTGAACAGATCCATTAGTCTCTCTGTGTCCTTGTGTCATCAGGGGAAACAATCAGATGTCACTCGGACATTTCACAAGGCTGTGTGTTCTGTCTTCCTCCATGTATGATGCTGTGTGGATTCTAGCATACAGCTTAACCTTTCATCCACTCCCAGAAACAAGACTGCATGGGTGCTTAAGTCTATTATTTATTAGGATGATATGGACAACGATGGGAGATGATAACAGATGGTATAGTAGAACACAATTATGAATGATTCAGTAGATTGTTGTACAAAATGTGGACGATTCAGGCAAAAACTACAAGAGACAGATAATACAGCATGCCAGTACTGAAAGACAGTATACAATATATGAATACTGGCAGGTAATAGCAATGCAACGTATTATCACAACAGTAGCAATGATACAGGATGCTGTTATCATGCATTACATAAGAGCTGAGCAATATAACATACACAGCAGCAGGAGAAAAATAACTAACATACAAATGGCTGTCAGCTTTACACTCACTGAAGGGAGGATGCATAATTAGAGAATGCTTATAACAAACATGCAGTGAAATAACATCACAGGAGCTGAGCATGCAATGCAAACATCATGGGGGGCTGCATTATGGCTGCTAACAGAGATGCATAACTAATAATTGCATTATCCTTACCGACATCCGCTTGTAATAAGCAATGCCTTGCAAAGAGCTGAGCTGAGCAGGTGTGAGCTACTCAGGAGACCTGGAGAATAGTTACATGTTGTTGACCAGGGTAGAAAGAAGGGGCGGTTCAGAACAATTAACCATTTGGGGAACAGAAAATTCCAAACACATGAATAAAAGAGAAGGGCAACTTATGACACCTAATGGCATAGCTGTAACAGCACTAAAAATATCTAGCTGCCCAGAATGGGCAGAACACTGTGACTGCAGCCTTAATGTTATAGGTGACACCACAATTACTCAATGGTATCAGTAGGGATGGACTGATACTTTGCATCCAAAAGCCAAAGGCCGGAAATCCTATTTTTACCAAACAACTATAAAAATTGTTGTTTAGTTGTTACTGGTGGATTCACGTGTTAGGTGCAGATTACAATTACCCTCTGCTTCTTATTGGTCCTATCACTGTATAATGTCCCCCGCGGTGAGATTGCTGCTCTGGTTGTGTCATACAAGTGTAATCTACATGTGGATAGATCTCCATATCAGTAACCACATAGCTGACGGCCGTCCATTATCTGCCATCAGGGATTGCATCCTATTATGTACCGTCTAATGACCAAAGAACAAGCAGCTATTAAAATAGAGAAAGAGTCTCTTCACCATGTTTCACCCTCACAGGCTTCATCAGGAGATCAAAGCAAATGCAAAACAAAATGGCCAAACAAGCTATTTCTAACCTTCCCATCTGACATCAGGCCGACATCATCATTGGAGCGTCTATAATGCTGAGCCAATGTGCATTTATCAGTGCAGGGTCAGAGGTCCACATCCATGTCATATGTATGTTTACTAACCTATCAGCATGGTCTATTGTATGCAGCCAATACAGCGCACGTCGCCATTTGATCACATCATCAGTATATGGGAAAGATAAAGTCATAATGGTCTCCAAGAAAAAGGTGTTCTCTCCATACTATGGGCATTAAAAAGACAACAGCGACGCTCACACAGTAAATGTCATTCAAACAAAATCTTTAAGAAAATGGTGCTGGTCTTATACTTTGGACTACTTCAAAATGACCACGACTCCTATGCAATGTGGAAAGATGGTAAAAATCTTCAAAAAGATGGTGCTGGTCTTATACTTTGAGCTTTTTCAAAATGGCCACAGCATCTGTACAATGGAGTTTAATGTACTGGAATAGTTCAGTGTAGGATAACGGCCCACATAGTGTAACCATCATTTAAAGTTACAGCGCCCAGACATATATTGTGTTGGTATATGCAACAGTTGTGGACTACTTCTTCGTTTGTGTAAAGGAGGACTTTATGCTGATCTGACAATAGATGGCAATGTTGTGTAAAGTTTCCTTGCTTAATGAATTGAAAGAGAAAAGGTCTCTTTTGTTGGTTTCAGTTTTGTTTTCCTACTTCTTCCTGATGATGCAGCATTGTAAGACTGTGCATTTTTCCTTTACCTCATGCTCTGAAAAGTAAAAGCTTGTTATCCTATGTAATCTTCTCTGTGAAGTTATCTACTGCAACTGTGAGTATTCAAGGAGCTATACAACAAGCTGTGCAACAGGTTAGGTGCCCAGGCACAGAGAATCCCAGACACAGAGTATCTCAGTGACTTACCAAGGACCTCAGACACCCAGGACACCAGAACTCTCAGCAAAGACCCTGGTGAATGCAGAAGAATTCCTCAGTACAATTCTCTACAAACAAGTAAGACAAATTAAACATAATGAGTAGCACAGAGCTAAAACTCATAGTAGCTAAGCTGAATAATGAGAACTATCAGTTATGGAAGATCAAAGTAGAGATGTTATTGTCTAAGGGTATGGGCACACATTGCGGATTCTGCTGCAGATCCGCAGCGGATTTGGCCCTGCGGATCCGCATCAGAAAGTACAGTACCATTTAAGTCAATGTAAAATGAAAAACACAGTGCCCACGGTGCGGAATTCTCCCCGCGAATTTGCTGCAGTTTTAAATCCGCAGCATGTCACTTCTTTGTGCAGATTCCCCAGCGGTTTGGCACCTGCTCCATGACAGGTGTCAAACCGCAGGGAAAAGCCACTGGCTAATCCACAGATAAACCACAGGTCTTTTAACATGCAGATTTACCTGCGAATTTAGATAAATCTGCACGGAAAAATCCACAGCAGAATCCACAACGTGTGCACACACCTTAAAGATGGTTTATGGGAAGTAATTGCTATAGATATAGACCTGATGAAAATAATCCGACATGGGATAGAAAGAATAGGCAAGCAAGAGCTGCTATCAGCCTATTAGTGGATGATGCTTAATTAATCCACATAAGGAATGAGGATACAACAAAGGGAGTGTAGGAGGCACTGAAAAAGCTACATGAAAGGCCCAGCTTAAATCACAAGTTATTTCTGTTAAGAAAACTTTATAGTATGAGACTAAGTGCAGACAATGACATGCAAAAGCACATATTCTCTATTATGGAAGTGATATCACAGCTGAGATCAATTGGAGAAGATATTAAGGAAAGCCACGTTGCAGCAATATTATTGTGTAGTTTACCGGATTCATATACTGCTTTAATAAATACACTAGAGACAAGACCTGAAACAGATATAATATTAGAATTTGTGAAGACCAGACTCATAGATGAATATCAAAGAAGGAAAAAACAAACACATGATTCTTCAACTGAAAAAGATAATGTAAATGCTCTTAAAGCTGTAGAATCAAAAAGACCCTATAATAAAGAGACAAGAGAATGTTTCAGAT
Organism: Dendrobates tinctorius; assembly: GCF_039654945.1. Lineage (NCBI taxonomy): Eukaryota > Metazoa > Chordata > Amphibia > Anura > Dendrobatidae > Dendrobates > Dendrobates tinctorius. The sequence goes on along the minus strand of NW_027361763.1, from coordinate 1,815,638 downwards.
GTAAGAAAAAAGGACATTTAAGAAAGACTGTACTATATGGAATGCATCCGTCAAAGTTTGATCAATTAAATTATACAATTGTTTATTTATAGAAAAGCAAAAATTGCTGTTATTCGATCATCACATCTCTCTAAGAAAATGCAGTAAAAAGTGATCAAAACCTTCCAATTACCACTGAATATCAAAAATAATGAGAGCTGCCCCACAACAAAGAAGCTCCCAATGCCTCAATCAACAGAAAAATGACAAAGTTACAGGTGTCAGAAAATGGTGACACAAGCAAAAAATACAGAACACCGTATTTTTTGGTATATAAGACCCACCGGACCATAAGACGTACTCCAAATTTTGGGGACGATAAAAAAATTTTTCATACAAGATAGAGATCCATCTTATAGTTCTTATTCCAGGCATCTTGCCTGGGGGGCTGATGGCAGTTGCCTTGGAGGGGGGTCACAGGAAGCATGGTTCCTAACTCAGGGAGATGACTGCTGCAGAAGTGAGACAATGCTGTAGGCTCTGGGTGGGAGAAGTGGGTGATCCAGCGATGCTGCTGGCCCTGGTCAGCGGTGAGGCAGAGGGAGCCATGGGCTTCATGGAAATGGCCACCGGAGGTGGCGCTTGCACAGATTGAGATTTCGGCCGGTCTGAGTTCCCAGTCTGTGCAGACTCGAATCCGGTGGCCCACGGCGTTAGGATAATTGCCACCGGAAAAGAAAATGGACTCTACTCTGACTCACCACTTACACCCAGCCTTGTGCATTCGGTTTGCCTGACCGCCGACACTGGGCCCACACAATCGCACTTCTTCTGCCGCCGCTGGCTTCCTGAAGAAATGACCTGGCCCGTTTTACCACCACCACAAACCACCCAGTAATATACATTCAGTCCTTTTACAACACAATGAACCACATAAAAACAAAAAATTATGACACAATGGCTTTTAGCTTTTTTGTTTTGTTGCAATTTCACAACACTTGGAAATATTTTTATATTTTCCAGGACATTGTATGGTAAAATGAATGGTGTCACTCAAATCAACAACATGTTACAGAAACACAAGCCTTAACATGTTTATGAGGAAAGAAAATCCAAGCATTATGGTTCTAGAAAGAAGCGGAGGGAAAACAAAAATGCAAAAGTGAAAATTGGCCGCGGTGGGAAGGGTTAAGTGCAAAACTAAATCATCATCGGGGATAAAAAGCTTCATAGATTCTAATCCTGGATGTAGAAGTTATACAGAGAAAGTGGAGATAGAGGCAAAGGACATGAGATTAATAATGATCTAATGTCAGTGATTTTTTATGACATTTTCAGGTTCTGACAAATTTAAACAATTTTTTATACAAATTCACATCAAGATAAAGCAAGAAAGCGCAATAGTCTTTACAGAGAATAAGTCTGAATTCGCTGTTGGTCAGTGTTGGTGCGCCTTCTTGTCACAAGTGACTTTATTGAGGCTTTTAGTTAATCAGAAAAAAAGTCCCTGAACCTGACGAAGCTGAAAGTAAAAACACCCAATCGTCTCTATTCTGTAATTCTTGGACAATGCAAATGTCTTAAAATGCCCCAGATCTACGTTTGACACATCTGTTGTTTTTTAGGACCGTCCAGTCTACATTTACTGTAAATCTGGGTACATTCTTCAGAGCTTTGTGTAGCTCGGCACCTTTTTGGCAAACTGCGCCCATTTTCTATGAGGCCAAACCCCTTTTCAGAAATGGTCTAAAAACATAATAAATGTGGCGCAAGTCATCAATTGATTTTAGTGCATTTTCCTCAATAAATTTGCCGGAGACTATATTTAAATTACTGTATAGAAGGCCGGGAAGTTCAAAGGTTTTCAACACATTTTTCACAAACATTTTTGCTGTCTTTTCCTTTTATTGTGGTCCTGGAACATTTTAAAGATCTATTTTTGTTTTTCTCAAGTTCTTGGGAGAAGTTTGAGAAAATGAGAAAAAAATATGAGAAATAAATGCCATAACCAGAGCAAACTGCGCATTGATGATTATTTCCATCAAAGGAGAAGCCAAAGATCAGACATCAGTGACCGGAGAACGGGCAAATTTCACTCGAAACTTTAAAGACATGATGGCCTTAAAAAGTTGTCAAAGCCAATGAAGTCGCCATGAAGAATACTGCAGCGTTGTGTGTGTGTATCCGGAATAAGGTCACATTCACAGTCTCCGGATTATGTGTCAGGATTTGTAAAAAGAAAAGGAAATGATCCCAAAAAGATCTGCGCCTCTTCTGTGGTTTGGGCTCAGTTCTGGTTTTGGCTACAAATACTGAGCACAATTGTGCCGTGTGATAGAGACATTAAGGAGGATTCATGTATGAGAATTCCCCCCGGACATCGCTGATTGTCATCACAAAGGGTTTCATCACTCTTTCACTGTAAATGTCATAATTCACGATTACTTTTAATAAATCTGCACTTTCGGTAATTCTGATCTTCCTTTAGCATTATCCATGGAGCTGGTGCTGATCCAACACCGAGCAAAACACACAGATCAGGAAACTTCTACACTTACAATTTTTCCTATTAAGTGACCTGGATTATTTCCTATAAAATCTACACAGAAGAATGTAATGTCATACTCTTTTAAAATTTGCCACTTAGCCCATGAAAGCAGCAGATGAGGTAATCTCGTGTAATACGGTGATTTGCCTGTTTCCTGTGACATAATCTCAGACGATTTCCCTGTAGATTTCTTGTGATATAAATAAGACATGAGACCAATGATCTGTGTCTGTGAGCGTCCAGAACAATGACGATGGTTTCCCTGAGATCTCTGCTCTGTGTGCTGTACCTGTACATACAAGGTAACGTCCGGTGAGGGTTATACTATGTGGGATAGATGAGAGTATACAGGACATGGCTGTATACATGTAGTAAGAGGAGAAGGAGCACAGTCATTATATCAATGATTGTCACCATTATCTCTTCTCTTCTGCTCCCAGTTTCCTGTGGAGATTGTGATGACTCAGACTCCGGATTATCTGTCGGTGTCACCGGGAGACACAGTCACCGTCTCATGTAAATCCAGTCAAAGTCTCTACTATAGCGGCAACTCCAAAGACTATTTACACTGGTACCAACAGAAATCCGGGCAGCCTCCAAAACTTCTCATCTATTTGGCAAATACAAGACAATCTGGAATCCCAGACAGATTCACTGGATCTGGAACTGGAACTGATCTCACTCTTACAATCCGAGGAGCGACAGAGGACGATGCAGCAGATTATTCCTGTCAGCAGGGTTATAGCGCTCCTCTCACACAGTGATACAGAGCCGTACAAAAACCTCCTCCTCATCCCCCATGATGTCGCTGTATTACAATGTTGTGTAGATGAAGGTGCAGAGAATTAGCAGAGCACTCAGTGATGATCTCTGTCTTCTCTTCTTCCTCTGGGAATAGATTCTTTCTGTACAGATCATTGTATAAACCAGTCAGGTATAAACCAGCGCTGACATAATGATTACAGACTATAGGAACATCTGCACCGGAGGAGAAACTCTGAATGTAGCCGGACAGCAGAGCGAGCTGAGGAATAAACACGTTATCCCACCACACACATGCACATTAGATGTAGCTGAGCGTGCATGTGCTCTGTATAGGGGGAGGAGGTTAAGCTGGTGTCTGACATCTTTGGGGCAGTTTAAATTCCTTAACAATTAATAGATTGAACACGTTGAGTTCACCATGTCTGTTCTTGTATTCACCAAATTCTGTATGTCATCAGGAGGAGTCAGGACGAGGGCCGGTCGTTGCCTGGATGGTGCCCTGTACAGAACTGACCTTTCATGCTCCCACCTAATTTAGTGATTTAGGAGTCTCTTACAAGTGCCGAGCTCCTCCGTCAGAAATGTTACTCCAATTATGGGCTGGAATATATTTCTGGTGATATTTACTTTACAAAAGTGACATAAATTTTGATAAATTAGATGGGCCGGCTTAGTCACATCCCATCTCGCCCCAACTTAAAAATGCCAACATTTTCACAATTCTTGTGTGACCTACAAGTTGAGTAAAAAATTCTGACATTTTAAGAAAAATATTTAGAATTGACTCTCAAATCTAAATATTTTCTATCTACTGGCTAATACGGTACAAAGATATAGACCTTTCCTGACATTTTAAGGTGCTTTGTGGCAGAAAACTGGAGAAAATACCTTCATGAATTGGGGTCATTGTCTTTTCATCCTGACATGAAATGACCCCCCCCACAAGTACTGTGCTATAAACTGCTGGGAATATGTGGAGTGGAATCTGCACCTCAAATCCACATCAAATCCACCACAAATGTACTCACCCTTAAAGGAGTATTCCCCATGCCATATCCACACAGCGCAAAGACAATGTATTTTGGTGCCCAAGGCAGATTATGTAAATTGAGCCCCGTCCCACCTTGAGTCAATTTAAAAGTATGTTAAGGGTATGTTCAGACATTGCTATTTTTCTGCTTTTTTTCTTGAACTAATAATGCTGTGTGTTGGTAGCAGAAACACTGTTCATTATGCAGGTTTTTGGTGATTCTTGTCATATGGTTTCAGAAGCACCACTCCAGCGGGTTTTTCTTTCAGCGCTGGAGTGGTGCAGCTAATCTGAGGTCCCTGACCTAGAATTCTCCTTACTCGCTGCCGCCTTCACCTATCACCAGAATGAGGCTCTTATAGACTTATAATGAGTCGTGACTTCCGGCTCACACAGCAAACACTGGAGCGAACCGGCAGTTCACAAACTGCTGGAGACAAATCGGAGCGACACTGAGAATAGATGAAGATGACGGCTGATCAGTACAAGACAAAGGATGAGGAAATCAGATTAGTGGCACCACTCCACTGGTAAAGTAAGAATCCCTCTGGAGTGGTGCTTTACTCATGGATGACACATGGATTACACTCTTGTGCCTTCCGTGTGCTACCAGTGATTCTCATGGACCTATAGACCTGTACGGGTAACTTTAATCTATGACTCGGTTCAAAGACGCCTTGATTCTTTGTGGACCAATCTTCTACAAAACACAGTAATGGAAGCTGCGCCATAGTCTATAACAAGTACATGCTGTATCTGTGGACAGGACATGTACATGACACGGACGTTTGAATGAGGCCCAAAGCTGCGTTCATCTTTTATGTCATTTTTTTAAACCCTTGAAGACCGAGACACTTTGTAGGGTATTGACAGGCCTCATTTTTAAAATCTGTCCACTGTCATTTTATGAGGTAATAAGTAATAACCCTAAATCACTTCAATAAATCCCATTGATTCCGATGTAGTTTTTCACTACATATTGTACTTCAAGAATATATACACATGGGCCATGCACACAGTGAACAAGTCTGTAGGACAGTGTTCACACCACCAAAAGACTGAAACACAGAAAAACAGTATAACAAACGTATAAAAATACTCTGCTGTAAAAAAAAGTAACAGTAAACAGCAAGTGCTAGTAAAAAGATGATAGCAAAACAGGGTATTTGTTTGCTACGTTTTTTGCAAAAAATGTATGCTAAGCCGCTCTACCAAACGTCAAGGTATACCCATATCAAAGCAGTCCTTAACCGATGTATTTAAAAACCTGACCATTTGTATAGTACCTATATGAGCAGGATTCAGAAAGGTAATGTCCGATGTGGACACGCTGTGGAAGAAGGCTTATATGTGCATGGCCCACAAGGGAGGGGTGGAGACCTCCCAAATCTTGCAAAAGCAAGAAACCAAATGAATATAAACACATGGACCATGCACACAGTGAACGAGTCTGTAGGACAGTGTTCACACCACCAAAAGACTGAAACACAGAGAAACACAGTAAAACGTGAAAAAATACTGTGGTGTAAAAAGTAACAGTAAACAGCAAGTGCTAGCAAAAAGATGATAGCAAAACAGGGTATTTGGTTGATACATTTTTTGCAAAAACATCAAGGTATACCCATATCAGATAAGTTTTTCTGTGCTTCATATTGAACTATAAGGTAGATGTAAAATTTCTTTGATATGACTTGTGAAAAAACAGTAAATTTGGCAAAAATATTGAAAATTTCACAATTTTTAAACTTAATTTTTTTGCCATTAAATCATAGAGATATGTCGCCCTAAATAGTTAATAATTAACATTTTTCACATGTCTACTTTACAGCAGCACAAATTTTGAAACATATTTTTTCTTTGTTAGGAAATTATAAGTGTTAAAAGCGATTTTCTAATTTTTCCAACAAAATTTACAAAAACTTCACATTTGAAGTGACTTTGACTTTATATGACAGAAAGCATCAAAAAGCGACAGCATTCTAAAAACTGCACCCCTCAAAGTGCTAATAACCACATTCAAAAAGTTCATTTACCCTTCATGTGCTTCCCAGGAACCAAAGCAATCTGGAAGGAAAAAATAAATGTTTAACTTTTTGCCACAAAAATTTTACTGAAGACCCATTTTTTATTTAACAAAGGCATCAGTAGTAGAGATGAGCGACTTTTTTCGGGTCGAGTCGGGTTTCATAAAACCTGACTTTCTAAAAAGTCGGGTCGAACGAAATTGGCCGACTTTAGGGAAAAGTCGGGGTCCGACTGAAACATGAAACCCAATGCAAGTCAATGGGGAAGCAAAGTCGTCAGGGAGTGGAGGACAGTAAACACACCTACAGTGCCCATTTCAATGCCAACGAAATCAATTCTTATTACTTAAGCTTGGCAAACTTAATTTACTTTATAATAATAGTCTACGCATTGAAAACTGGGGGGTTATTTGGCTAAAGTTGTGGGGGGGGGGGGTAGGGCTGGTGCCAAGTTTTCGTGTGCCCTGGGCCAAAGAGTGTCAGTGCGCCCTTTTAACACATACCACAACTGATGATGCTCCGATACGGCACAGAAATATAGGTATAGTACAATGAAAAATACTTCACTGCTTACATGACATGACTGATATCTATTTTAAACTCTACAATAGCTCAAAAAACGGACAGTATATTACTCCATACAGTATTATGGCCACCACCTAGTGCACCATACAGAATAATGAGCCCCATATATTTCTCCATACAGAATAATTGGTCCCATATAATGTTCCATACAGTATATGATGAGCTCCATATAATGCTACTGAATATGTTGGTCCCCATGGATGATGCTCCACTGTCTTATGGGCCCAAATAATGCTCCATAAGGTCCATATATAATGTGCCCCATTTCTAATGCCCGAGTGTATAATGGGCCCCATAAATGCTGCTCCAGTGTCTGATGTCCCCCATTTGGAATGCTCCAGTATATGATGGGCCAAATGGATGATGCTCCAGTGTATGATGGGCCCCATATATCATTCTCCAGTGTATATTGCTCCCCAAAAAATGCTCCCAACATTTTAAAAAATGAAATACCTCTCCTCGCTGGGCACTGCTCTACTCTGGACTCCTCAGCATTGCCATTTTAAAGTTCTCTGCACTTGTACTGTTTCGGTAGAGTGCATACAGACGTGATGTCATCACGCTCTGTAACCTGAATGTCACTGTCAGGAAAGGCAGAAGACGTCACGGCGGTGGAGCAGGGAGAGGTAAGCATTGCAAGTGCTATGGCCCTGAGCAAGCATGGGGGGCCCACTCGTGGGCGACGGCACTGGCGCAGGGCCCCTCATAGTACGGCGGTTTGTCTGATGGCGAGTGGGCCATCCCACCGGCAGAGACACTTTTGTGTACTATGAGGGGCCCTGTGCCACTGCGTCACCCATGAGTAGGACCCCCCCACCTGCTCAGGGAACCGGCACTTTCATCTGCACCTTCCTCTGTGTCACCGTGTAAGGTGGTATAGTATGTGGGAAGGGGCACCTGAATTTCATCAGTGTCACATTCTGGCTCTATAGAGTGCGAGAGGAATGTAGTGCTGTGGGTGAATGTACCAGCAGAATCATCTAGCAGTGGCTGTGCATCAGTGCACTCCATCTCTGATTCATCTTGAACTGGGGAATTCAGAATTTCACTTGATAACACAGGCATGGCCTGTGAATAGAGCTCCATGGAGTAATCTGAAGTGTGGGCTGCCGCATCCTTCATTTTTAGTGGGGGTGAAGGAGACAAGGAGAGGGGTGGTTCCTGACCAGAAGCCTGCACTGACGACTCTGTGCTTGCAGTTTTTGTAACTTCAGAAGAGGAGGCAAAAGAGCTGGAGGCTGTTTCAGCAATGTAAGACAAAACCTGTTCCTGATGCTCCGGCTTTAAAAGTGGTTTACCTCTTCCCAGAAAAGGGAACCTTAATGGCCTTCGTGTGCCAGATGATGATGCAGGCTCATCACTTCCTGCCTTAGCTGCTATTGTGCTTTTGCCAGAACCAGCCAATGCACCACCACCACCATCAGTATCCTGTGTCCCCCCACCCACGTCCGCGACCTCTTCCACCAGACTTCCTCATGTTTGGGAAAATGTACCAAAAAATACCAGCAGAGAAATGGTACTGTATGAGGAGCGTACAGCTGTGTAAGGTGTATGTAAAAAGTGAAATCTCCGTATATATTTTGGGAGTCACAGACGCTCACCCAGCATGTATTTGACCGTAATCCAACAAGCAGATATACGGTACTGTATCAGAAGTGTATAGCTGTATACGTTGTTGGTGAAAATGTCAATCTCTGTATGTCTTTACGCAGTGTCACACACACACGCTGACTCTGTGTAGATGTGCACCGACCGTAATAAGAACACCAGATATCCGATACTGTTTGAGAATCGGACAGCAGTCAATACGGTGTATGGAGAAATGGAAAGGTCAATATATGTATTTATGGAGTGTCACACACACACGTTGACTCTGTGGAGATGTGACCGTAATAAAAACACCAGATATCCGATACTGTTTGAGAATCGGACACCTCTATGCGGTGTATGTATATAAAAATGCATTGCCATTTTAAAGTTCTCTGCACTTGTACTGTTTCGGTAGAGTGCATACAGACGTGATGTCATCACGCTCTGTAACCTGAATGTCACTGTCAGGAAAGGCAGAAGACGTCACGGCGGTGGAGCAGGGAGAGGTAAGCATTGCAAGTGCTATGGCCCTGAGCAAGCATGGGGGGCCCACTCGTGGGCGACGGCACTGGCACAGGGCCCCTCATAGTACGGCGGTTTGTCTGATGGCGAGTGGGCCATCCCACCGGCAGAGACACTTTTGTGTACTATGAGGGGCCCTGTGCCACTGCGTCACCCATGAGTAGGACCCCCCCACCTGCTCAGGGAACCGGCACTTTCATCTGCACCTTCCTCTGTGTCACCGTGTAAGGTGGTATAGTATGTGGGAAGGGGCACCTGAGTTTCATCAGTGTCGCATTCTGGCTCTATAGAGTGCGAGAGGAATGTAGTGCTGTGGGTGAATGTACCAGCAGAATCATCTAGCAGTGGCTGTGCATCAGTGCACTCCATCTCTGATTCATCTTGAACTGGGGAATTCAGAATTTCACTTGATAACACAGGCATGGCCTGTGAATAGAGCTCCATGGAGTAATCTGAAGTGTGGGCTGCCGCATCCTTCATTTTTAGTGGGGGTGAAGGAGACAAGGAGAGGGGTGGTTCCTGACCAGAAGCCTGCACTGACGACTCTGTGCTTGCAGTTTTTGTAACTTCAGAAGAGGAGGCAAAAGAGCTGGAGGCTGTTTCAGCAATGTAAGACAAAACCTGTTCCTGATGCTCCGGCTTTAAAAGTGGTTTACCTCTTCCCAGAAAAGGGAACCTTAATGGCCTTCGTGTGCCAGATGATGATGCAGGCTCATCACTTCCTGCCTTAGCTGCTATTGTGCTTTTGCCAGAACCAGCCAATGCACCACCACCACCATCAGTATCCTGTGTCCCCCCACCCACGTCCGCGACCTCTTCCACCAGACTTCCTCATGTTTGGGAAAATGTACCAAAAAATACCAGCAGAGAAATGGTACTGTATGAGGAGCGTACAGCTGTGTAAGGTGTATGTAAAAAGTGAAATCTCCGTATATATTTTGGGAGTCACAGACGCTCACCCAGCATGTATTTGACCGTAATCCAACAAGCAGATATACGGTACTGTATCAGAAGTGTATAGCTGTATACGTTGTTGGTGAAAATGTCAATCTCTGTATGTCTTTACGCAGTGTCACACACACACGCTGACTCTGTGTAGATGTGCACCGACCGTAATAAGAACACCAGATATCCGATACTGTTTGAGAATCGGACAGCAGTCAATACGGTGTATGGAGAAATGGAAAGGTCAATATATGTATTTATGGAGTGTCACACACACACGTTGACTCTGTGGAGATGTGACCGTAATAAAAACACCAGATATCCGATACTGTTTGAGAATCGGACACCTCTATGCGGTGTATGTATGGAAAAATGTTAATCTCCGTGTATTTTTTTACGGAGTCACACACATATAGCATGTATTTGTCCATGATACCAGCCGGTACAAGGTAGTGTGTGAGGATCGTACACCTCTAGACGGTGTGTGAAAAATTTTACGCTCACTATCTACTGTGCAGAAAAAAAGGAATAAAAGGATTTTGCTTTTATAAAAAGCAAAGAAAACAAAAAGCAAAAAACACAAATCTCCTGAACTAAAAGTAAAAAATATACTGCAAATAATGCATAAAGGTGATAATAATAATAAGGGTATTTAATAAACATAATTTTGATCAAAATAATGTACAAGCCATCCCGCCACGTCACGGCAACCCTTGTGGGACAGTCCCTACTCTAGTATTTAAAACCATCCAGCCATCCAGTCTGGCCTAAGCTGTTACAAGTGGTTCAGCCGCTCGACCCTTATTCACATTCACGCCACTTGGCAAGTGATGAGGTTTTAAATACTAGAGTAGGGACTGTCCCACAAGGGTTGCCGTGACGTGGCGGGATGGCTTGTACATTATTTTGATCAAAATTATGTTTACTAAATACCCTTATTATTATTACCTTTATGCATTATTTGCAGTATATTTTTTACTTTTAGTTCAGGATATTTGTGTTTTTTGCTTTTTGTTTTCTCTGGTTAATGGTCATGTGTTAATATGCACTTACATTGTGCATACACATTAACTTACTTTTCTCAGTTCAGATTTGTTTTTTGTTTTTTGTTTTTTTTTTTAAAAAAAGCAGTCTGCACAGCAGTGTGAAAACAGCAATGCAGCTATCAGGGAGCCTTATAAGGCAGCCTAATAACCAACAGAGCTGCTGCACCCAAATATATCCTCTCCTCTCACTGCACACTATACAGTTGTGTTTTGCAGTGACATTCGCTATCAGCACAAGCAATTTTTTATACTTTTTCCCTGCCTAAACATTCTCCCTATTGAGAACGATCAGCAGCAACCTCTCCGTATGCTAAGATCGGCTGAAGTAAGATGGTGGTCGGCGGTCACGGCCTTTTATAGGCACTGTGACACCACACAAAGCCAGCCAATCACTTGCATGCCCTTCTCTAACATGGTGGGGGACGCTGCTGACATAATCGCGTTGCCCACAGTGTGCGTCCTTTATGATTGGCTGAGAATAGGCACTGGAAGGATTGTGGGAAACGCGACTTTGGTGCTCAAGTCGGCGACCCCATGGCCGACCTCACGCTATGGTCGGGTTTTGATCGGCGAAACCCGACTTTAGCAAAAGTTGGGGGATTCTGAATTTGGCCAACCCGTTTCGCTCAACTCTTATCAGTAGAAATTGGACACCAATATTTATTCTTCAATTTTTCCTGAGTACGGCAATATCCAATATGTGGATGAAAACGACTGTTTGGGCGCATGGCAGGGCTCGAAAAGGAAAGAGCACAGTTTGAATTTTTGAGCACAAAATTGGCAGGAATCGAGAGTGGACATCATGTAGTGTTTGTAGGGCCCCTGAGGTGCCTAAACAATGGAAACCCCCCCACAATTGACCCCATTTTGGAAACTACTGTAGACCCCTCAAGGAACTTATCTAGATGTGTAGAGAGCACCTTGAACCCCCATGTGTGGGGGAAAACTACTTTTGAGGCACAGAGCAAAGCTCAGAAGGAAAAATTGGAGATTACATTTTTCTGGAATGGTTTGAAGGTGTCATGTCACATTAGCAGAGCTCCATAGTGCAGACTTTACTGTTATGGATTGCAGGTGCAATGACCCACTGGGAGAGCCCCTGAGGTGCCAGAACAGCAGAATCCCCCATATGTGACTCCATTTTACAAGCAAGACCTCTCAATGAATTCATCTAGGGGTGTAGTGATCATATTGACACCACTGGCGAGTGACAGAATTTTATACCATTGGGCAGTGAAGAAAAAAGAATTGGATTTTTACCATAAAAATGTAATTTTAGCCCCAGATTTTATATTTTCAGAAGAGGAAATGGGTAAAAACAACAACAAAATTTGTCCTACAATTTTCAGCGATACCATTTTTATTTAGACTTGTCTTTTTGATTGAGTTTTATTCCACTTTTTTCCAGAGGTATGATGATAAAGCATAGTGTGCTACTTTTTTTTTTACAGTGTTTACAGAAGGGGGTAACTAGTGAAACACTTTTATAGACTGGGTTGTTCCGAACGCAGCAATATCAAATAGATGTACCTTTTTTGCTAATTTAAATTTTTTTTTACATAAAAGTTTGTGTTTACTAGTGTAATATGTTATTATTATTGTTATTATTTTTTAATATTTTTTAAAACTTTTTTAACTTTTTTACTTAGATCCTATATTGGACTTTCACTTTTTTTACTTTGCAGTGATTGCAGTATAATTGCAGTGCATTATAGCCATACTGAAAGCTTCTGACACCAAGCTCTGAGCATGGACTTAGAAGCTTTCCGTAGCTTGGTGACAACCCTGGGTCATGCCTGCCTCTTGAATGTTGCGATCACGCTCAATCAAAGCATTTAGGGGGTTAACAGCCACAGGCAGCACTGACTTCTCTCCTAGCAGTTAGAGCAGAAGCTTCGGCCTCTGGCAGCGCTGAACTGCTGCACTGATCGGGCCTAAGGTGCTGATATATCAGCATCTCCTGTGTGATCATGCTGTGATTGGTCAATCACATTGACTGACCGATCACAGCGATCTGGGTGCTGGGACTGATGGTATGGGTCCCTGCACCTGTTCCCGTGCCGCTCAACTGTCTGTGACAGCGCTCAGAGCTGAACTGTCACTATGTGTGTACACGCTGTTAGGTTTGCCTGGCTGGTCATCAAAAATAACCACAAGTCACTTTTTTTAGTTATTTATTTATAGCACAATTGATGGGTCAATTGATGCCACTTTTCCTGGCCTCTGCCCCTAATTTGAGCTGTTATGGCAGCTTTTGGCCCACCTGAATGTGTTGTCTATGCTTTTGGTTTTGCCGTCCATTGAATTCCATGAGGTTCAAATATGTTGTCAAACTGTTCGTCAAATATGTTCGGTGAACATCGTGATGATCGCCGATCCGAACAGAACTTTGAAAGGTTCATCCATCTCTAGTACAGACCACACACACCCGGTAATGGAGAAACACAACTCCTGCTGGTCTTATCCATTATTGTGCACATCTAATAAAAGCTTCAAATTGTTACCAGGATTCATTTCATGGAGGAATCTGTACAGAAGGAAGAAGAAAGAAGAAGGGGAATACCTTACATTCCTGCCCTTTGTTTTATATATTTATATATATATATATATATATATATATATAAATCAAGAAAAAAAGGCAGCACTACCAAAATAATATAGTAGGTGCAAAACCTATTCAGCAGTGTCCAAACAGCCAAATTAACAAAAGGAAAAAAAATAGGCAGCACTCCAAATTAAATGTGAAAACAGTGGATACTTTTCTGATCCTCAGATGGCAACGTTTCAACGGTGACTCGTCTTTGTCAAGCTTGACAAAGACGGGTCACCGTTGAAACGTTGCCATCTGAGGATTTTTCTGCCTACTTTTTTTCCTTTTTTTTTTAATATATATATATATATATATAACATACAGTATATTGTGTTTGTTCCAACATTTACAGGTTGTAATTTTGTGTGTTAAAATGTTCTATAATTTTCCTTTATATTTTCTGTATCCAATTCTCCCGGTTATCAAGATCTCTGCTTGCTGTTGTAAGAGGGGGTCAGGACAGCCCCGGGGCACTGGTGTCCTGACCTCCTCCCACAGGAAAAACCATCAGCTTCTACCAGCGTACCTGTTCGGGGTGCTGGTCCACGGTCAGGGATTCCACTGCGGTGCGACCCAGCTCCTGCACTCTTGGCTCCAGTGTTCAGGATTGAAATATCGGACACAGATACCAGTTCTGATGCCAAATCAACGATTTCACTTTCTTCTTCAATGGTCCCGGACACAGAGGCGTATCTAGGCTTTCTGGCACCCGGGGCAAGAATTCGGTTTGGCGCCCCCCCCCCCCCCAAGTACATATGCGACTTGCACAGTTTGTCACGTACCAACGAGCTGCTCTCCCTAATGCTCTCAATGTTCAGTAAAAAACTGAAAGCAGGAAGAGAAGCTCGTTGTCACAAGACCATAACTATGAAAATCGCATATGAGTGAAGTGTCCATGTGATGAGTACTGGAACCTGCTGAGCTGAATCCTGACATTGCATCTTCTGAATTCTCACAATGAATGCACTGCACACATTTAGGATTCTCCCTTGCCGATGTACAGTCATGTCAGCACAAGTATGTGATTTATATACTTCTGGCCACATTCCGACTAGACGTGCCCGGCCTCGCTCCGTTCACTTTCATTGAGTGAGGCTATACACGTCTAGTCAGCATGTGACCGTATGTATGTAAATTACCGGCACGAGAGAATCCTGACAGCGTTCAGTGAGCACTGTGAGAATTCCGAAGTCTGCAGTCACATAGAATGACTGCAGACTCCGTACAAACCTGGACAACCCCTTTAATGTTCCTAACAAATAAAAACATGAGAATTAGTCAGTATCACAAATAACATTTACATCCAGGTACCTTATAGATGACGTCGTCTCTGGAGTCGTTCTCCTTTCCTTCTTCTTGTCCAGACCCCATGATGAGTTTTCTCATCCACAGCCGTCTCTGCAGACTTCCATCTTCTCCGGTCTTCTGCAGCAAATCCCCACACGAAGTGTCATTATAATGCTCCCAAATAAAAATATCTGCAATATACTGTGGCCTCACACTATTCCCCTCCCTCCTCATACTGTCTCCTCTCACATCCCTCTGTTCACCATACTGTCTCCTCATATATTTACCCCTTCACTCTCTATACTGTCTGCTCACACATATCCCTGACTCCCCATACTGTGTCCACATGACATACATTCACCCATTCGCACCCCTTACTGTCTGCACCCATCCCCCATACTGTTTCCTCATACATACTCTTCATTTTGTGTCCTCAAATCTCCCCACACACATTAAATACCATCCCCACTCCAAATCCCCCCATCCCCAATCCCCCACACACATTAAGTACCCCCCATCCCACTCAATAACCCCTCGTCCCTACTCCCAAATCCCCCCACACTTTATGTACCCCCACTCCAAATCCTCCCACACATTATGTACCCCCACTCCAAATCCCCCCATCCCCAATCCCCCACACACATTAAGTACCCCCATCCCCACTCAATAACCCCTCGTCCCTACTCCCAAATCCCCCCACACATTATGTACCCCCACTCCAAATCTCCCCACACATTATGTACCCCCCCACTCCAAATCCCCCCACACACTAACCCCCATCCACACTCATTAACCCCCATCCCCACTCATTAACCCCCATTTCCACTCATTAACCCCCATCTCCACTCATTAACCCCCACACTCATTAACCCCCATCTCCACTCATTAACCCCCATGCCCACATTAATCCCATCTCCACATTAATCCCATCCCCACAATAATCCCATCTCCACACATTAACCCCCCACTCATTAACCCCCATCCCCACTCATTAACCCCCATCTCCACTCATTAACCCCCATCCCCACATTAATCCCATCTCCACTCATTAACCCCCACACATTAACCCCCATCTCCACACATTAACCACCATCTCCACTCATTAACCCCCATCCCCACATTAATCCCATCTCCACTCATTAACCCCCACACATTAACCCCCATCTCTACTCATTAACCCCCCACTCATTAACTCCCATCCCCACATTAACCCCCACTCATTAAACCCCCCATCTCCCATCTTCGGTGGTTCTTCAGCTCCACAGTGGAGCACACTTACCACCAGCGTTCGCTCTGGGCACCAGGAGTGAAGTCAGCAGCGTGATCACATGACCTGATCACGCTGCTGACGAATTGTACTGGCGTCTGTATAGACGCCAGTACAATTGCTGCCTGGGAGTCGGCGCGGCCTCCTTCTCTGCGTCGGCTGTCAGCTTGACAGCTGACACAGAGAACCGCCGACTCCCAGGACTGGTAGCGGCAGAACGCAGCCGCCAGGGGAGAGACACTGCCGACCGCTGCATTAGGCGGCCGGGCGGCCCGACTGCGCCCCCCTGCTGCCTGCGCCCGGGGCAACTGCCCTGGCTGCCCCCCCTGGATACGCCACATCCGTTACATTACAGTCCACACAGCATTCCTCCTGCACTTTCCCTTGCTTACTTTCTGCATCCTCATGTACTTTCCGGGGTAGTAGCGCCCTTGGCGGTACCGCAGCTTCACTACTGTAGGACCTCAAGATATAGGGGATCCCGCTCATCCGCTTTGCCTCAGACTTACAGGCTTCAGCCCTATTTAAGATCTGCCACATGGTGAATACTCTGCGCCCTGCATGACACAAGGTTCTTTACATAGCAAATGCCTATAACTCACAGGCTGCACTTACTACTCATAACAATTTTACCACCTATTTTTTTGTAAAAATCTCATTAACTGAGAAACAAAAAAATAATTTTGAAGTGACACAAAAACAAATTCATAAAATAATGAGTTTATTTATTATTCTGTTAAAACAACTTTTTACTAAAAGATTTTTTGCAGGAAAAGGTACTGAAAAATAGAAGTTTTCTAGGAGTTCTCTAATGACAATTTAAATCACAATAATTCAGTTTGATATACATTTATATTGCAAAGTGGCTAGTGGAAAACCTCAGATTGCAAATGTGCTATAATAATCATTCATCTCAAAAAGACAAAAAGGTGCATAGTGCTATATTATATGTCTCATATGAGAGAGAAATTTCTATATATCAACACTTTGTTATTCAGCCACAAGATGGGAATATTACTACACAAATAAACTCAAGTATCAAAAAAAGTAAAAAAAATCTACCAGCAATCAACTCAGCAAATAAATTCAAGTATCACAAAAAGGTAAAAAATCTACTATCAAGGCAACTCAGCAAAAGGCATTTTTACATCCCATATTATATATGTGTCTCAAAAATGTACATTTACATTGCAAAGTGGCCGGTTGAAAATCTCAAAGTGTAATGAGCTATAATCATGCATCTCAAAAATTGACAAATAAAGTGCTTAGTGCTATGTTATATTTCTCATAATATGAGAGAGAAATTCCTATATATCTAGTGCTTAGTGCTATGTTATATGTCTCATAGAGAAATTCCTACATATCAACACTTTGCTAATCGGCCACAAGATAGCAATATTGTTCCACCAATAAATTCAAATATCAATCACAAATTATGTACAATTATTTTGAGGGACCATAATGTGTCATATAGACACTTTTACCTTTGCGTCTAGGTGAAAAAATGAGGTGCCGCTGTCAGGAGACTTACTATATCCTTGCCCCAACGGGCGTTTCACCCAGCTTCTTTCGCCCCGAGAAGAAGCTGGGCAAAACGCGCGTCAGGGCAAGGAAGTAGTCACACGCCCCCGGAAGAATCTGGGGTACTAAAAAATGTTGACCACGTGTGTAAGTAAATCTGGAAAGATTTGAATCTAAAAATTAAGCAGATTCAATGTGCAGCAAAGTTATTCTCTGTGAATGTAATATTTCTTATCTTCTTTGGTCTCTTCTGACCTCAGAGCATAATGAACGTAACACAAAAAAAACCTAACACCGTTTTTTTTTTGCCGTATTTCACTGATGATATCAATAGAGATAGGCGAGTATATTCAAGTGTAAATGAATTTTACAAAAAAGGATTCTGGAGAATACAGATTTGTTTGTAACTTGCTCTGGGTGAACTTAGCAAATTGATGGGCAACACACCACAGTTTTCACTAATTATAATGGCCTGGCAAAATGTAAAAATAAATCTAACACTCACCTTTCATTTTCACCTTTGCTGGTTGACTAATGCCCGCTACCCACCATCCAGTCCTCTGTGCCTCTTTTCTCCACCGCAGTATGCAGCATCTCTGGCCTCTTAACAGAAGGCAGGAACCTCCGATCAAGACTATAAGGATAGATGTAATTTTACAGCCGCTGAGACTTCACCACTGGTAACACCATTCAGCAGTGCCAGGAGAAGCAGGTGGCACACCCTGTGTTTATCATATGGGAGATTCTGTATGGTAGATCCTCAGGGAACTTCTCTAGGCGCTATATCTGACATAGTCATAATAGAGCCGCTGAGTATAATTGTTACCGCTCCTTGTGGCCATGGTAGATCCTGTCCATCCTCCAGAACTCTGTCAGCTGTAGTTGTCATAGAGCCGCTAAGTATGAATGTCACCAGTCCTGACACCATTCAGTGGTTCCAGGAGAAGCAGGTGGTGTTCCCAGTCTTTAGCAGATGTGAGTTTCTGGAATATTTTTTTTGAGAAACAGGAAGAGGAAGGAGCTTGGCTGTTGGAATAAAAGGACTTGTGTGGTTCCAAATTTTCAACCAGAGTCCTTGAAGATTATGTAAGGCTTGTTTGGTTTTTCAGTCTTTAGCAGCAGTTGAGCAGTAGCTGAGTTCAGTTTTTCAACTCGTGGAAATGGTGACAGAAGGGCAAAGGCTTAACCCTGATCCTAACCCCTGTTATCAGAGATAATGCTTCTAGGTTGTCAGCTGTAGCATGTGTAGAACAGCATGGTCGCTGGAGCCTGTTTTCAGATAGTGAGTTTCGTTGGTGGAATCAGCCATGTGGACTCGTACTATATATAGACAAGTACATAGTTAAAGACAAAAGAAACTCAATGTACACCTAGATGGTAACCTAAAGGTAGCATGGACAACTGACAGGGTATGACTCGCGTAGGGGTAAGTATGTAAGGATTAGGCCAGGATCACACAAAGTGAGATATGGCCGAGTCTCGCAGGTTAAAACCAAGCTCTGGCACCGGCACTCCGGAGCAGAGCGTGCAGCTCCATGTATTGCTGTGCGGCTGCACGCTCCGCTCCAGAGTGTCGGCGCCAGAACTTGGTTTTAACCTGCGAGACTCGGCCATATCTCGCTGTGTGTGATCCCGGCCATAGTGCACAATAACCCACCACAATGTTGATATGGTCTGGGGAATGTACTGATAAAGTGCAAGTTTCACGGAGGTTATGGGTTTAGAGCATCTTCATTCCTTTACAGCCCAGTTAGCCAAGTGAATAGATCTTCAGACCTTTAATCTTAGACTACAAAAAATTCATCCTATTAAGATGAGCCACCTTTACCTCATAAATTTGGTTATTGTACTTTCCTGTAGTTTTTAAAACCTTATATTATTCCAGCGCACTTTTTGTAGTCATTTCTCACAGTGCGAGCTTTGTGTGCTGTGAGGACTCTCTAGAGTCAGTGTTGGGAATATCGTTCACGTGTAGACTGCTGGTGGTCTCTCCCAGAATACAGCGGACTGAGGACAAAGAACACAACCAGGCAGTTTGTTAAGGAACTAGTTTTTACTAACAAAAAAAACTTTGTTACCCCAGATATAGCAAGAAAGAAACACAGTTGACTATCACACACACACCTGGACCATATCAGCTAGGACCCCTGTGCTGCACAACCGATAGGCCCAGTATGTTATATCGGGTACACTATAATTTGCCTGACCTGTGGTTCTGCCTAATGCAGTAACCGGGAGTTACCCAGAACAAGGGTGTAATTAGATGAGTGCAAGAGGAGGCCCCTGCAGCGGTGCAGCGCAGAGATTCACAAACTTAACAATTCCCTAAAACTCCAAATCTGTTATCCTGTCTATACTCAAGCTCACCCACTGAGGGGCGTATCTAGGTAAGGTTCACACAGCCCTCTTAGCAAACAATGTCTCTATTTGTGAACTTAGGTTTGGGGCCAAACTCTCTAAAGTCTGAGTGCACGCTCCCACCGGGATCCCTGGCGTAGGGCCAGAGCTCAGGACTTACAGGCTGTTAACTGAACACAGAAGTGGCTGTCTAATCATTTGAACGGCCGTTTAGCTGGGAGACTATGGAGTAGTTGCTGGGCTTTTCACCAGGAGTGCAGTTTTCACCTCACAGGCTAGCAGAAGGTCATTCACGTCACAGCAGATGCTTTGGGTGGAATCTAACTCTGCATCAAACCGTAGTCATCACCCCAACGTGATTCTACTTCTCTGACAGGAATACTTGGTGAATGTTTTTCCCAGCAATATGCGCTCCTGAAGGATGATGATGGAACTTGATATTTAGATTGAAAGATGATTTTTATTTTTAATTCAAAATAGAATACAACCGGTTTCGACTGCTAAGAGTCTTCCTCAGGTATAATGTCAAGAACATGTCTTGACATTATACCTGAGGAAGACTCTTAGCAGTCGAAACCGGTTGTATTCTATTTTAAATTAAAAATAAAAATCATCTTTGAATCTAAATATCAAGTTCCATCATCATCCTTCAGGAGCGCATATTGCTGGGAAAAACATTCACCAAGTGTTACTACCTATGAAAGCGCTGTCCAGTGCTCTCACTAGTTCCCAGATCTTTGCAGCAAACTGAATGGAAAGAGGAATGGAGTGATCCAGGGATTGGATCTACATGCAATATCTCAAGACACCAAATAGGTGAGTGTATTCACACTTAGTATATACCTTGGATAATTAACTACTACACTTAGAAGCTTGCGCTTCCCATTTTTCTCCCTATAATCCCCTCTTGTTTCTCTGACAGGAATCACAGGGACAGTTGCACCTTTCCTCAGTTATCTGGCCAGCTCCTAGCACACGGCACACACCTGTTCCTTTTAACTCTTCTGTGCTCCTGACCAGGGCCGCCATCAGGTCATTAATGCCCTTACTGCTGTATGGGGCTCGGTGAGCAGCAGTACATAGAGGGGCCCGCAGGCCCGGGGACCCACTAATGTGCTACTGTTCACTGCCATTTTATTTGTGTCTTCCTGTCAGGTGATGGCGCATACGCGATGACGTCATTGCGTACGCGCCATTCGACATGTACAGGACGCTGGAGGCAGAGCTGTGCTGCTCGTGAGCGACTGTGGGATTAGTATACAAAATGTTTTTGTTTTCTGTACAAAATGAATTAAATGGGTGGAGGAGGAATTGCACATAATGACATGGGGAAGGAGTAAAGGGGACTGCACATGATGATGTGGTGAGGGGGTTAAAGGAGGACTGCCCATGATGATTGGGAAGGAGTAAGGGGGACTGCACATGATGATGTGGGGAGGGGCATTAAAAGGAGCTGCACATGATGACATAAGGTAAAGGGGACTGCACATGATAACATGGAGTAAAGCGGACTGCACATGATGAAGTGGGGGGTTAAAGGGGACTGCACATGAAGCAGGGGGTAAAGGGACTGCACATGATGGAGTGTGGGGGTAGGGGGACTGCAAATGATGAAGAGGGGGGGTAAGGTGGACTGCAAATGATGAAGTGGGGTGAAGGGGAATGCATATGAAATAGTGGGGGAAGAGGACTGCACATGAAGTGGGGGGAAGGGGACTGCACACAATGAAGTGAAGTCGGGGGAGGGGATGGGAGACTGCAAATGATGAATTGAGAGTAAGGGACGGTGGACAGCAATTGAACTGAAGGTGGGGGTGGGGAGAGCAAATGAAGTTCTGGAGAGAGAGCAAATAATAAATGTTGTGGGTGGGGGAGTAAATGATATATTGAATGAGGGGGTAGAGCTGTTTATAATGAATGGAGAATGGGAGAGAGAAGACATGACAATGAATTGGGGCGGAAGGGGCATGTAAATATAATAAGTCGGGGAAGCGGGAGGTACATAGTGGGGGTCATTGAGTATGCAGTGACTGATAATGAAATGGGGAAAGAGTACAGGTGCTAATTAACTTATATATTAGGTGGGGAAAGTGGCTATGTATAGCTAGAAGGGGCTCAGTGGCAGATTATAATTTATATTTGGAAAGGTGGGTTGCATAATAACCAATTATGTATTAATGGTGGGTGCATATCTGTATTCAGATGTGTAGTGTAGAAGAAAGGGGAAAAGTGGGGAATGTGCTCTGGATGCCGTGCTCTAGGTAACTATGTGTTATTTTATGCAGAGACGAGTCCTGGCTGAAAAAGTTATGGCAGTCTGCGCTGCATGAAAAAGAAAAGATGAAGGGCTTCAGCTAGAGACGTCACTGGTGAGTCAGTGTGTTACCTGTACACTGACGCTATATTCTGTAAAGAGCTCCTATGTATAATGTCACCAGTGATCACTATATTACCTGTACACTGACACTATATACAGAGCTCCTGTGTATAATGTCACTGGTGATCCCTGTATTACCTGTACACTGACAGTAAATACAGAGCTTCTGTGTATAATGTAGCTTAGTATTGTGTGTTTTTTTTATTAATGATCAGTATTGTAGTATTCAGTCACTATGTGGTGGCAATATGTGGTCTGGTCATGATGTCACGTATTTGTCCCTTGTATGTTGTATTAATGGTCATTTAAAAAAAATGTATGTGACTCATTCCCTTAAAGAAAAATATTTAAAAATATATTTATATTTAAAGGGAATCTGTCACAGGAAGTTGGAGGCCTATGTAAATGGCCTGTGTCCGGTCCGATGGGCGGTGTTTCTTCTTCTTTCTCCACCCCATCCGTGGCCTCCATCTGTGATCTTTTCCGGTATTAGAGAAGTTCAACTCCATAGTTTGCACGTGCACAAAGCAATCTAGCGTCGCACACACCCAGTAAGCTTTGCCCAACTGTGGGCAAAGCCAAAAATCATTACTGTGCATGCGCCAGTACACTATGTCCCGGAACACAGCAAAATACTTCCGGGACCTAATGACTGCAGACTTGTTGTTTTAGACGGGGCAACCCCTTTAAGTCTTCCAGGGACATCCTGGAAGTTTTACTTGACAAGATTACTGACTTGGAATGTTGTATAAATGATTTCTCTATATATGTATTTGTTAGTTATGCATATAATAACATATGTATTACACATATTTATCACGTGTCCCAAATGTATTTAGTTATTTGTTATTCTCCTTGGGCAGCCCAATTTTCTTTCTCTGGCCACTTTTTAACAGTTTTTGTTTCTTACCATTGATGCTTCCTGTGTTTGTCGTGACTTTAAAGGGAACCAAACCGTGGGCAGCAATTATCAGCCACCGGCTATAATCACAAACATCTATGTTTGTCTCCAAAATAATGCAGTGATTCATAGAAAAACATGCTATTACTGTAGTAGCTGGCAGGTACCGAGCTGCCCACGGGTGACTAGTCAGACAGGCGGGTCCTCAGCGGCTTCTCCCCACACGCTGACAGTGACTGGGTAGCCTCTGCTTGTGTTCGTGTAAAGGTAAAGGCTAGCCAATCACTGTCAATGGGCGGGGAGAAGCCACCGGGGACCCGCCTGTGGGACTAGTCAGTAGCGTGGCAAATAAAAGCATGTTTTTCTCTGAAATGCTGCAGCAATTAGAGACAAACATACATTCCTGGGATAATACAGCCAGCGGCTGATACATGTGGCCCAAGGTTTGGTCAGATGACAGGTTCTCTTTAACCCCTTAAAGACCACGGATACGCCTTTTAACAGTGGCAGTTAAGGGTACTTATTTCTCAGCACCGCTGTTTAATGGCACTGAGAAATAAGTGTATAGCGCCCCCAGAGTCAGAAATTCTCTGGGGTCTCAGCTACCGGCTACCGGGGGAATAACGGCGACCGCAAAAAAAAGTCTGATTTCCCATTTAATTAAGACTTGGGTTTCCCCATTCCTCCCCCCAGGTACCTCCATTGTACCTGTACCCTCCTGTATCCTCCAGTGAAGTCCCCCAGGCCTGTGGCACCTTCTTCCAGGAAGAAAGTGGCCGAGATCTGCCGGCCGGCACTCTGCAACCATAAGAAATTTTTCCTATTGGTAAATTTTGATCACTGTGATAGACTCTATCACAGTGATCAAAATAAAAAAATAGTAAATCAAACCCCCCTTTATCATCCCCTTAGTTAGGTAAAAATAATATAACAAAAAAATGTATTTATTTCCTTTAAGGTTTGAGTTGGGGCTAGAGCTAGGGTTAGGATTGGTCTAGGGTTAGGGTTGTGGTTAAGGTTATGGTTAGGGATGAGATTATGGATAGGGGTGTGTTGGGGTTAAGGTTTGACTTAGAATTGGGGAGTTCCACTGTTTAAGTACGTTAGAGGGTCTCCAAAAGCGACATGGCGCACCCATTGATTTCAGCAAATTTTGTGTTCAAACAATCAAACGGTGCTCCCTCCCTTCTGAGCCCTGCCATGCACCCAAACAGTGGCTTTTCCCCACATATGGGGTATTGACATACTCAGGAGAAATTGCACAACAAACTTTGTGGTCCATTTTCTCCTGATACCCTTGAGAAAATAAAAAATTGGTTCCAAAGTAAATTTCTTTGTGAAAAAAGTAAAATGTTCATTTTTTTCTTGCCACATTGCTTTAGTTCTCGTGAAGCACCTGAAGGGTTAATAAACTTCTTGAATGTGGTTTTGCGCACCTTGAGGGGTGAAGTTTTCAGAATGGTGTAACTTTGGGGTATTTTCTGTTATATTGACCCCCACAAACTCACTTCAAATGTGAGGTGGTCCTTAAAGAAATGATTTTGTAAATTTTGTTGGAAAAATGAGAAATCGCTGGTCAAATTTAACATTTATAACGTTCTAACAAAAAAAAAATCATGTTTAAAAAATTGTGCTGATGTAAAGATGACATGTGGGAAATTTATTTATTAATTATTTTGTGTGACACCACTCTCTGATTTGAGGGTACAAAAATTAAGTTTGAAAATTGCAAAATTTTCAAAATTATTGTCAAATTTCCATTTTTTCATAAATAAACGCAAGTCATATCGAATAAATTTTACCACTAACATGAAGTAATAAGGCACAAGCAAACACGGTGTCCTGCTCCCTGGAGACCCCTTGCTTTACAGATTTTGCTTGAAAAAGGCATATTTATGCCGAAATGTTGCGGAAGTATATCTGTATCCACAAGGTCCCTTTATGTATTTTGGATTTTTGCCTCTAACTTTCTTATGAATAATACATTTTCTGTCTGAGTACAGAAGTTTTCTGCTATTTTTTTATACTTTTTTCTTCAAACACCAACAAAATTTCCAGTGAGCAGCACTTAACCTCTTATATGAAGTACTATATGTCACAAAAAAAATTCTGAGAATCAGTGGGATCCGTTGAAGCCTTCCAGAGTTATAACTTCATAAAGTGACAGTGATCAGAATTGTAAAAGTTGACTTGGTCATTAAGTGGTTAAAACTGATTAATAAGATATAATTACCCCAAAATAGTGCGATTAAAAAACACAGCATTTCCCAGAGAAGTGAAGCCCCTCATACAGTTACATCACAGGAGAAAATTTAAATTTCTGACTTGTAAGGAAAACATTTACGAGGTTGCAGGTCATGACGCCCCACAATACCGCGACCCTGATGGCTGCGGAGTGCTAGTAGTCGTTATATAGAAAATCCTGTAAACAGCGACTGATAATCCCTCCGTTATCATTCTAGGAATATATTTTAAGTTTTCTTTAAATGCAAGCAAAAATATAACTTACAAAAAAGGCTAAAATGGAGGAAAAATTTCTGTAATGTTTATATGCAAAGTGAAGAATAACGATAATAACCTGAGACCGCAATGTACAAGAAATGAGTCTTTACACATAATACAAGTGACATTAATTCTCCTCTAGGAGGAGACGCCGCCGAGCTCCGGTCTCTATTACACACCGGTAACCGTCACATTATAACCACAGAATTTACATGTCCCCAGTATTTCCATACACAGTCTCTGGGGTCTCCTGTGTCCCCCGTCACTCTCTATATAGATCTCATTGTACAGATTGTCTCATCTTATAGTTTCTCTCTGACGCTCCAGACACATCAGGATGGTGTCTCGCAGTTATCTGCTGGCTGTGATCTTCATCTCTATTCAGGGTGAGAGATTCGGATCCTTCCATGATTGTGTGTAGAGAAATCTCTACAGTGGATCCATCATCAGATCAGGATTTCTAGGAAGATCCTGACATTTATCAGTAATGAATCTGTCTCTTCTAATCCTCAGGATCCTGTGGAGAGATTGTGATGACCCAGACTCCAGATTATGTCTCTGTGTCCCCCGGAGATACAGTCACCATCTCATGTACGGCCAGTGCTGGTATAAGCAACTATTTAAACTGGTACCAACAGAAATCAGGAGAACGACCAAAGCTTCTTATCTATAGAGCAACCACCCGATATACAGGAGTCCCAGACCGGTTCTCTGGATCTGGATCTGGAACTGCTTTCACTCTTACAATCCGAGGAGCCACAGAGGACGATGCAGCAGATTATTACTGTCAGCAGCGTTATAGCTTCCCTCTCACACAGTGATACAGAGCCGTACAAAAACCTCCTCCTCATCCCCCATGATGTCGCTGTATTACAATGTTGTGTAGAGGAAGGTGCAGAGAATTAGCAGAGCGCTCAGTGATGATCTCTTTCTTCTCTTCCTCCTCTGGGAATAGATTCTTTCTGTACAGATCATTGTATAAACCAGTCAGGTATAAACCAGCGCTGACATAATGATTACAGACTATAGGAACATCTGCACCGGAGGAGAAACTCTGAATGTGGCCGGACAGCGGAGCGAGCTGATGAGAAACAGCTTCTCCTACTTTACGCTCAGTGAATTTATGGTATAAAAGTAATAATCACAAATCAGAATCTCTACATTTGCTGTTGCTGTAATCGCGCTGATCCACAGAATGAAGATGACGCTTTATTGTGCAGCATGTGAACAGCGTCCAACTACAAACATCAGGAAACATGAGAATTGTTCCTGTTTTTACTGAACTTTCTATCCTAAATATATAACTGAGCAATATAAGGAGAGAACGATGAGACGTCTGTAACTGGGATTAATACTCTCTATATGGGGACTGAGAATGTGAGAACGTGCGGCGTCTCCATAGACGGATGAGTGTGATGTAAGTGATGGAGGAATCCCCCAATCATCACATGAAGGGGAACCCATCACCTCCTGGGCGTGTGAGTGATGGGCAGAGAGAGCTGGGGGGATTCCATACATATGTGACCCCACTATTGTAGGTTATGGGAGGCTCATAATGGCCAGGCCACACGGCCGTGTAGGGAGCCTGTCAGCAGGTTGGTACATATGTAGATAGTGGTACAGCAGGAGAG
The DNA here is from genome assembly GCF_039654945.1 of Dendrobates tinctorius. Classification (NCBI taxonomy): domain Eukaryota; kingdom Metazoa; phylum Chordata; class Amphibia; order Anura; family Dendrobatidae; genus Dendrobates; species Dendrobates tinctorius. Next base: position 1,788,170 of record NW_027361763.1, on the reverse strand, counting down.
GAGTCTAACCCCCAATAATGATATCTTTTTTTAGAGATCCATTGTGCCAGTCATGGAAAATCAACTTCTAGAATATTTTTTGTAGTTTTTAATGCAGCCAAAATATTAGACATTTCAGCCTTAAACGGCCTTCATCAGTAGCTACTGCAAGTAAAATGATGATCACGTCCAGAGTGATGATTTGACGTAAAAGCTTGGTGATTTTAAATGGAAGTAGCTGTGCATGTGGCACTGGGCATGGATCATATATTATTGCACTTATACCAATGTGGGTAGGGGTGTCAGCGTGCAGTCATCAGTGACGCGGTGTCCACTAGGTGACCTACTTGTGCACCTTCTGAAGTAATGCATACGGTGTTTTTCCTCTAGTCATGGGAATTCAAGCATGGAAGCAATATGCAAATCAGGGAGGAAGTTAATTGGGGCGTGGAAAAAGAATTCTGAGTGCATTAACGCTCCCAATGCTCTTCCCCCCTGATTTGCATATGGCCTCTGCACTAGATCTCTCCTGACTGGCACATCGGATCTCTGCATAAAAGTTTCATTGTTATTGGGGTAAGAGAGCCTGTAGAGCCGCACCACTACGTCCATATGTAAAATGTGCTGACAGATTCCTTTATAGAATAAAATTCTTGGACTTATGTGCGCTGCTAGACAGAATATCAAATCCAGGTTACGTAGATAGATTAACCTTTTATTTCCCAACGCGTTTCGAAGTCCATAACACTTCTTCCTCAGGGGATGACATATATGAGTAGATAGAGCTGTCGCTAGTTTTATACATCCACAGTTTGAAAATTGGCGCCAATGGTAACATGTGATACAGCGCAAAAGTCAAAGTTCAAACAGATCAAATATCGTGAGAATATCATAATGATTTATCTTTAGTTGATAAAATCAATTGTTCCTTTATTTATTTCACAGAAAAAGATATTAAAAAGCAGAAAAAAGGAAAAAAATGGTAAAAATATGAAAAGCGAACTCACGCCGCAGAAAAAGCAAGGAGAAGGAGCCACAGTCCAACGCCCATACCATCACACCAGACAAGAAGATGTCTTGGAGGAGGAAAGGAAAAAAAGGGGGATTGAAGATATGTATATAAAACATGAATAAAATACAAATGGTAAATATATTTATAAAATTCTTTGTAAATAAATGAATTAATCTTTTTATAAGAAATGTATGTGTCTGTCAATTCATTTATTTCCTCGGACATCGGAAATAACAAATAGCGCTTGGTGAAGGAACAGGACCCGCAGAGAACTGATTCAGCATTCACATGAGAGACCAAGATCGCTTCCCGCATTCAGCAGGAAAAAAAGAAATGGAGCAATTGATATTCTCAACCGCAATGTTGACACTTTTAAGAAGGATTTGACAACAATGAAGACTGATCACACATCTTGACAAATACACACAATGAAATCAATACACAACATTTTGTTAATAAAAATGTAAAAAGAAAGTACATTATGTAAAATAAAAATGTCGCACCTGAAAAATTACAGTAAAAGTAAAAATATGATAAAAAAAACTTTTAAAACACAATATTGGAGTATGTTAAAAAAAAATTGTTGTAAACGAAAAATATTGATTTAATTGCGTTTTAAAGAAAAACTTCAGAGATTTCGTTTAATCCATTCGGTTTGAGGGTATTTAGTCTATATATCCAGAAAATCTATTTTCTGTTCAATTGAACGCTGTTTAATGGCACTGAGAAATAAGTGTATAGCGCCCCCAGAGTCGGAAATTCTCCGGGGTCTCAGCTACTGGCTACTGGGGGAATAACAGCGACCGCAAAAAAAGTCTGATTTCCAATTTAATTAAGACTTGGGGTTCCCCATTCCTCCTCCCAGGTACCTCCTTTGTCCCTGTACCCTCCTGTACCCTCCTGTATCCTCCAGTGAAGTCCCCCAGGCTTGTGGCATCTTCTTCCAGGAAGAAAATGGCGGGCGCATTAACAGTGTGCCCGCCAAGATCTGCCGGCCGGCACTCTGCAACCATAGGAAATTTTTCCTATTGGTAAATTTTGATCACTGTGATAGACTCTATCGCAGTGATCAAAATAAAAAAATAGTAAATCAAACCCCCCTTTATCATTCGCTTAGTTAGGTAAAAATAATACAGTATAACAAAAAAAAAAATATTTATTTCCTTTAAGGTTTGGGTTGGGGCTAGAGCTAGGGTTAGGATTGGTCTAGGGTTAGGGTTGTGGTTAAGGTTATGGTTAGGGATGGGATTATGGATAGGGGTGTGTTGGGGTTAAGGTTGGACTTAGAATTGGGAAGTTCCACTGTTTAAGTACGTTAGAGGGTCTCCAAAAGCGACACGGCGCACCCATTGATTTAAGCAAATTTTGTGCTCAAACAATCAAACGGTGCTCCCTCCCTTCTGAGCCCTTCCATGCACCCAAACAGTGGCTTTTCCCCACATATGGAGTATTGACATACTCAGGAGAAATTGCACAATAAACTTTGTGGTCCATTTTCTTCCGATACTCTTGAGAAAATAAAAAATTTGGTTCCAAATTAAATTTTTTTGTGAAAAAAGTAAAATGTTCATTTTTTTCTTGCCACATTGCTTTAGTTCTCGTGAAGCACCTGAAGGGTTAATAAACTTCTTGAATGTGGTTTTGCGCACCTTGAGGGGTGAAGTTTTCAGAATGGTGTAACTTTGGGGTATTTTCTGTTATATTGACTCCCCCAAACTCACTTCAAATGTGAGGTGGTCTTTAAAGAAATGGTTTTGTAAATTTTGTTGGGAAAATGAGAAATCACTGGTCAACTTTTAACCCTTATAACGTTCTAACAAAAAAAAATCATGTTTCCAAAATTGTGCTGATGTAAAGATGACATGTGGGAAATGTTATTTATTAGCTATTTTGTGTGACACCACTCTCTGATTTAAGGGTACAAAAATTCAAATTTGGAAAATTGCAAAATTTTCAAAATTATTGTCAAATTTCCATTTTTTTTTCATAAATAAACGCAAGTCATATCAAAGAAATTTTACCACTAACATGAAGTAGTAATGCACGAGCAAACATGGTGTCCTGCTCCCCGGAGACCCCTCGCTTTACAGATTTTGCTTGAAAAAGGCATATTTATGCCGAAATGTTGCGGAAGTATATGTTTATCCACCAGAGTCCCTTTATGTATTTTGTTTTTTTGCCTCTAACTTTCTTATGAATAATACATTTTCTGTCTGAGTACAGAAGTTTTCTGCTTTTTTTTATACTTTTTTCTTCAAAGCACCAACAACATTTCCAGTGATCAGCCCTTAACCCCTTATATGAAGTACTATACGTCACAAAAATAATTCTCAGAATCAGTGGGATCCGTTGAAGCGTTCCAGAGCTATAACTTCATAAAGTGACAGTGGTCAGAATTGTAAAAGTTGACTTGGTCATTAAGGGATTAAAACTGATTAATAAGTTATAATTACCCCAAAATAGTGCGATTAAAAAACACAGCATTTCCCAGAGAAGTGAAGCCCCTCATACAGTTACATCACAGGAGACAATTTAAATTTCTGACTTGTAAAGAAATCCATTACGAGGTTGCAGGTTATGACTCCCCACAATACCGCGACCCTGATGGCTGCGGAGTGCTAGTAGTCGTTATATAGAAAATCCTATAAATAGCGACTGATAATCCCTCCGTTATCACTCTAGGAATATATTTTAAGTTTTCTTTAAATAGAAGCAAAAATATAACTTACGAAAAAGGCTAAAATGGAGAAAAAATTTCTGTAATGTTTATATGCAAAGCGAAGAATAACGATAATAACCTGAGACCACAATGTACAAGAAATGAGTCTTTACACATAATACAAGTGACATTAATTCTCCTCTAGGAGGAGACGCCGCCGAGCTCCGGTCTCTATTACACACCAGTAACCGTCACATTATAACCACAGAATTTACATGTCCCCAGTATTTCCATACACAGTCTCTGGGGTCTCCTGTGTCCCCCGTCACTCTCTATAAAGATCTCATTGTACAGATTGTCTCATCTTATAGTTTCTCTCTGACGCTCCAGACACATCAGGATGGTGTCTCGCAGTTATCTGCTGGCTGTGATCTTCATCTCTATTCAGGGTGAGAGATTCGGATCCTTCCATGATTGTGTGTAGAGAAATCTCTACAGTGGATCCCTCATCAGATCAGGATTCCTAGGAAGATCCCGACATTTATCAGTAATGAATCTGTCTCTTCTAATCCTCAGGATCCTGTGGAGAGATTGTGATGACCCAGACTCCAGATTATGTCTCTGTGTCCCCCGGAGATACAGTCACCATCTCATGTACGGCCAGTGCTGGTATAAGTAGCTGGTTAGCCTGGTACCAACAGAAGTCAGGAGAACGACCAAAGCTTCTTATCTATGATGCAACCACCCGATATACAGGAGTCCCAGACCGGTTCACTGGATCTGGATCTGGAACTGCTTTCACTCTTACAATCCGAGGAGCCACAGAGGACGATGCAGCAGATTATTACTGTCAGCAGTATCAGAGCTTCCCTCTCACACAGTGATACAGAGCCGTACAAAAACCTCCTCCTCATCCCCCATGATGTCGCTGTATTACAATGTTGTGTAGAGGAAGGTGCAGAGAATTAGCAGAGCGCTCAGTGATGATTTCTGTCTTCTCTTCTTCCTCTGGGAATAGATTCTTTCTGTACAGATCATTGTATAAACCAGTCAGGTATAAACCAGCGCTGACATAATGATTACAGACTATAGGAACATCTGCACCGGAGGAGAAACTCTGAATGTGGCCGGACAGCGGAGCGAGCTGATGAGAAACAGCTTCTCCTACGTTACGCTCATTGAATTTATGGTATAAAAGTAATAATCACAATTCAGAATCTCTACATTTGCTGTTGCTGTAATCGCGCTGATCCACAGAATGAAGATGACGCTTTATTGTGCAGCATGTGAACAGCGTCCAACTACAAACATCAGGAAACATGAGAATTGTTCCTGTTTTTACTGAACTTTCTATCCTAAATATATAACAGAGCAATATAAGGAGAGAACGATGAGACGTCTGTAACTGGGATTAATACTCGTTATATGGGGACTGAGAATGTGAGAACGTGCGGCGTCTCCATAGACGGATGAGTGTGATGTAAGTGATGGAGGAATCCCCCAATCATCACATGAAGGGGGAACCCATCACCTCCTGGGCGTGTGAGTGATGGGCAGAGAGAGCTGGGGGGATTCCATACATATCTGACCCCACTATTGTAGGTTGTGGGAGACCCATAATGGCCAGGTCACACAGCCGTATAGGGAGCCTGTCAGCAGGTTGGTACATATGTAGATAGTGGTACGGCAGGAGAGGAGCCTAACCCCCAATAATGATATCTTTTTTTAGAGATCCATTGTGCCAGTCATGGGAAATCAACTTCTAGAATATTTTTTGTAGTTTTTAACCCCTTTCTGACATGAGACGTACTATACCGTCCATGGGACCCGGGCCCCTATGCCCATGGACGGGATAGTACGTCTACCGCGATCAGCGGCGCCCACATGGTGAGCGCCGCTAATCATGGCCGGGTGTCAGCTAATTATCATAGCTGACACCCGGCACAATGTGTCAGGGGTGGTCACGGACCGCCCCCGACACGTTAACCCCTTGCACACAGTGATCAAACATGATCGCGGTGTACCGGGGGTTAAAGGGAAGCATCGGCAGGGAGGGGGCTCCCTCCGTGCTTCCCTGAGCCCCCCACGGCAGCGCAATGTGCAGCACTGCTGCGGGAGTCTCTTTCCCTACAGGCCCCCGAATCCAAGATGGTGACGGGGGCCTTGGGGGCCTGTAGGGAGCTGACTTCCTCACTGCCTGCAAAGCGCAGGCAAGGAGGAAACCTGCACACTGCCTGTGACAGATTGCTGATCTGTCACAGTGATCTGTGATGTGACAGATCAGCGATCTGTCACACGACAGTGATGTCCCACCTGGGACTATGTAATAAAGTAAAAGAAAAAAAAAGTGTTAAAATAATTTTTAAAAAATCGCCAAATAAATTAGAAAAAAAAAAAATATTCCCCAATAAATTCATTTTTTGGAAATAAAAAAAACAATAAAAGTACACATATTAGGTATCGCCGTGTCCGTTACGACCTGCCCTATAAAACTGTCCCATTAGTTAACCCCTTTAGTGAACCCCTTAAAAAATAAAAATAAAAAATGAAGCAAAAAATAATGATTTATTATTAGAGTAGAGCGAAACGGGTCGAAAAATTTCAAAAGTTGCCGACTTTTGGTAAAGTCGGGTTTCATGAAACAAAACCCAAAACTAGGATGAGGTCGACCACGAGGTCGGCGACTTACGCGCCAAAGTCACGTTTCAAAAGTTTGTTTTGCGCTCTTTTTCAGCCAATCAGGATCCATGGACACTGTGGGCAACGTGATGACATAGGCAGGGGTCACCACCATCTTTCAGAAGGGCATGCAAGTGATTGGCTTGCTTTGGTGGGCGTCACAGGGGGTATAAAAGGGCGTGCACACCGACCGCCATCTTACTTCTGCCGATCTCAGTATAGGGAGAGGTTGCTGCTGATTCTGTAGGGAGAGCGTTAGGCAGGGAAGAAGAAAAAAAAACTGCTTCTGCTGCTAGCGATTTGGCCTGCACAACACACCAGTCACTGTGTGTGCAGTGCAAGGGGAGGCTATATAGTGGTGTATCAGTGGTGTTGGTTGTTGGGCTGCCTTCTAAGGCTTCCTGACATTCCTGCATTGCTGTTTACCCACTGCTCTGCAAACTGCTTTTTTAAAAGCAATCCCAATTTTTTTTCTTGTCCTGCTGAGAAGAAAAAAAAACTGCTTCTGCTGCTAGCGATTTGGCCTGTACAACACACCAATCACTGTGTGTGCAGTGCAAGGGGAGGCTATATAGTGGTGTATCAGTGGTGTTGGTTGTTGGGCTGCCTTCTAAGGCTTCCTGAGATTCCTGCATTGCTGTTTACCCACTGCTCCGCAAACTGCTTTTTTAAAAGCAATCCCAATTTTTTTTTTTTGTCCTGCTGAGAAGAAAAAAAAACTGCTTCTGCTGCTAGCGATTTGGCCTGTACAACACACCAGTCACTGTGTGTGCAGTGCAAGGGGAGGCTATATAGTGGTGTATCAGTGGTGTTGGTTGTTGGGCTGCCTTCTAAGGCTTCCTGACATTCCTGCATTGCTGTTTACCCACTGCTCCGCAAACTGCTTTTTTAAAAGCAATCCCAATTTTTTTTTTTGTCCTGCTGAGAAGGAAAAAAAAACTGCTTCTGCTGCTAGCGATTTGGCCTGTACAACTAACAAGTCACTGTGTGTGCAGTGCAAGGGGAGGCTATATTGTGGTGTATCAGTGGTGTTGGTTGTTGGGCTGCCTTTTAAGGCTTCCTGACAGGCTGGCATTGCTGTTTACCCACTGCGCTGCAAACTGCTTTTTTAAAAGCAATCCAATCTCCCTTATCCTCTAGTCACTTTTGTCACAGCTGTGCCATCAAACCTGTGACATAGCGCTCAGATATCAGTGGGCCTCACACAATCCAAAAGTGTCTAGTGTCCACAAGTGTGTGCAGAAATTCAAAATCTCCTTTATCCTCTAGTCACTTTGGTCACAGCTGTGCCATCGAGCCTGTCACATAGCGCTCAGATATTCATTGGGCCTCACACAATCCAAAAGTGTCCAGTGTCCACAAGTGTGTGCAGAAATTCAAAATCTCCCTTATCCTCTCGTCACTTTTGTCACAGCTGTGCCATCGAGCCTGTGACATAGCGCTCAGATATCAGTGGGCCTCACACAATCCAAAAGTGTCCAGTGTCCACAAGTGTGTGCAGAAATTCAAAATCTCCCTTATCCTCTAGTCACTTTTGTCACAGCTGTGCCATCAAGCCAGTCACATAGCGCTCAGATATTCATTGGGCCTCACACAATCCAAAAGTGTCCAGTGTCCACAAGTGTGTGCAGAAATTCAAAATCTCCCTTATCCTCTCGTCACTTTTGTCACAGCTGTGCCATCGAGCCTGTCACATAGCGCTCAGATATCAGTGGGCCTCACACAATCCAAAAGTGTCCAGTGTCCACAAGTGTGTGCAGAAATTCAAAATCTCCCTTATCCTCTCGTCACTTTTGTCACAGCTGTGCCATCGAGCCTGTGACATAGCGCTCAGATATCAGTGGGCCTCACACAATCCAAAAGTGTCCAGTGTCCACAAGTGTGTGCAGAAATTCAAAATCTCCCTTATCCTCTAGTCACTTTGGTCACAGCTGTGCCATCGAGCCTGTCACATAGCGCTCAGATATTCATTGGGCCTCACACAATCCAGAAGTGTCCAGTGTCCACAAGTTTGTGCAGAAATTCAAAATCTCCCTTATCCTCTCGTCACTTTTGTCACAGCTGTGCCATCGAGCCTGTGACATAGCGCTCAGATATCAGTGGGCCTCACACAATCCAAAAGTGTCCAGTGTCCACAAGTGTGTGCAGAAATTCAAAATCTCCTTTATCCTCTAGTCACTTTGGTCACAGCTGTGCCATCGAGCCTGTCACATAGCGCTCAGATATTCATTGGGCCTCACACAATCCAAAAGTGTCCAGTGTCCACAAGTGTGTGCAGAAATTCAAAATCTCCCTTATCCTCTAGTCACTTTGGTCACAGCTGTGCCATCGAGCCTGTCACATAGTGCTCAGATATTCATTGGGCCTCACACAATCCAAAAGTGTCCAGTTTCCACAAGTGTGTGCAGAAATTCAAAATCTCCCTTATCCTCTCGTCACTTTTGTCACAGCTGTGCCATCGAGCCTGTCACATAGCGCTCAGATATCAGTGGGCCTCACACAATCCAAAAGTGTCCAGTGTCCACAAGTGTGTGCAGAAATTCAAAATCTCCCTTATCCTCTCGTCACTTTTGTCACAGCTGTGCCATCGAGCCTGTGACACAGCGCTCAGATATCAGTGGGCCTCACACAATCCAAAAGTGTCCAGTGTCCACAAGTGTGTGCAGAAATTCAAAATCTCCTTTATCCTCTAGTCACTTTGGTCACAGCTGTGCCATCGAGCCTGTCACATAGCGCTCAGATATTCATTGGGCCTCACACAATCCAAAAGTGTCCAGTGTCCACAAGTGTGTGCAGAAATTCAAAATCTCCCTTATCCTCTAGTCACTTTGGTCACAGCTGTGCCATTGAGCCTGTCACATAGCGCTCAGATATTCATTGGGCCTCACACAATCCAAAAGTGTCCAGTGTCCACAAGTGTGTGCAGAAATTCAAAATCTCCCTTATCCTCTAGTCACTTTGGTCACAGCTGTGCCATTGAGCCTGTCACATAGCGCTCAGATATTCATTGGGCCTCACACAATCCAAAAGTGTCCAGTGTCCACAAGTGTGTGCAGAAATTCAAAATCTCCCTTATCCTCTAGTCACTTTGGTCACAGCTGTGCCATTGAGCCTGTCACATAGCGCTCAGATATTCATTGGGCCTCACACAATCCAAAAGTGTCCAGTGTCCACAAGTGTGTGCAGAAATTCAAAATCTCCCTTATCCTCTAGTCACTTTGGTCACAGCTGTGCCATCGAGCCTGTGACATAGCGCTCAGATATCTGTGGGCCTCACACAATCCAAAAGTGTCCAGTGTCCACAAGTGTGTGCAGAAATTCAAAATCTCCCTTATCCTCTAGTCACTTTGGTCACAGCTGTGCCATCGAGCCTGTCACATAGCGCTCAGATATCAGTGGGCCTCACACAATCCAAAAGTGTCCAGTGACCACAAGTGTCTGCAGAAATTCAAAATCTCCCTTATCCTCTAGTCACTTTGGTCACAGCTGTGCCATCGAGCCTGTCACATAGCGCTCAGATATTCATTGGGCCTCACACAATCCAAAAGTGTCCAGTGTCCACAAGTGTGTGCAGAAATTCAAAATCTCCCTTATCCTCTCGTCACTTTTGTCACAGCTGTGCCATCGAGCCTGTGACATAGCTCTCAGATATCAGTTGGCCTCACACAATCCAAAAGTGTCCAATGTCCACAAGTGTGTGCAGAAATTCAAAATCTCCCTTATCCTCTAGTCACTTAGGTCACAGCTGTGCCATCGAGCCTGTCACATAGCGCTCAGATATCAGTGGGCCTCACACAATCCAAAAGTGTCCAGTGTCCACAAGTGTGTGCAGAAATTCAAAATCTCCCTTATCCTCTAGTCACTTTTGTCACAGCTGTGCCATCGAGCCTGTCACATAGCGCTCAGATATCAGTGGGCCTCACACAATCCAAAAGTGTCCAGTGTCCACAAGTGTCTGCAGAAATTCAAAATCTCCCTTATCCTCTCGTCACTTTTGTCACAGCTGTGCCATCGAGCCTGTCACATAGCGCTCAGATATCAGTGGGCCTCACACAATCCAAAAGTGTCCAGTGTCCACAAGTGTCTGCAGAAGTTCAAAATCTCCCCTGTCCTATAGACACCTTGTACCTTGTTTTACATTACTATATAGTTTGTTGGATTTTGTCTACATTTCTACCAAAAATGAGGAAGGCTGGTGGAAGAGGCCGTGGAATTGGGCGGGGTTTGGCAGCTGGTAATGATGGTGTTGGTGGTGGATCTGATGGTAGTGGCAAGAGCAAAATAGGACCGAATGCAGGAGGTGTTGAGCCTGCGTCATCATCTGGCTACATAAGGCCTCGAACGCTTAGTTTTCTAGGAGTTGGCAAACCGCTTTTAAAGCCAGAGCATCAGGAAAAAGTTTTATCTTACATTGCTGACTCAGCCTCCAGCTCTATCACCTCCTCTTCTTAAGTTGTAAAAAGTAAAAGCACTGAGTCGTCATTGGAGGCTCATGTTCATGAACCACACCTTTCCTTGTGTCCTTCACCCCAACCAAGATTGAAGGATGATGCAGGCCATACTACTGATTACTCCATGGAGCTGTTTTCACATACCATGCCTGGATTATCAAATCAAATGGTGAATTACCCAGGCCAAGATGAATCTGACATGGAGTGCACTGATGCACAGCCGCTGATGGATGATTCTGCTGGTACATTCACTCAGAGCACTACATTGTCCTCGCAGTGTACAGAGCCAGATTCTGACCCTGATGAGACTCAGGTGCCTCTTCCCGCACACTATACCACCATACACGGTGACACAGAGGAAGGTGCACATGACATAGAAGAGGAGGTGATGGATGACCCAGTTGTTGACCCAGATTGGCATCCATTGGGGGAAGAGGGTGCTGCTTCCAATAGCTCAGATGAGGAGCATCCACAGCAGACATCGACATCGCAACAGCTGTTATCTGGCAGGCCCGGAGAACTCCAAAGACAGGTTCCAAACATCAAAAGAGTTGCTGGACAGCTTGTCCAGAGGGTCAAAAGATCACAGCGTGCTAGACCGCAAAATGTCTGCCAAAGTAGGAAGAGTGCAGTGTGGCACTTTTTTGACCAAAATCCTCATGATCAGGCCAAGGTTATCTGTAAGAAGTGCGCAAAGACCTTTAGCCGAGGGAAAAATCTGAAAAATTTGAATACCAGTTGCATGCTTAGACATTTAACCAGCATGCACTTGCAAGCGTGGACACAACACCAAACCTCAAGTGCCACATGTGCAACTGATCACAACAAAGGTAGTCAGCAACGCTACATTGTTTCCCCCACTGTAAGCCCACCGGTTAGCACAGCAGCAAATGTTGAGGTGTCGTTGCAAGGCCACAGCAGTCAGGGAATCCCACTGTTATATCAACGAAAGACTGATTCTAGGCCATCAGAAAGAACACCAACTCCATCACCATCATCAACCCTCTCTCAGTCCGCCCTGTCCACCGCTACTTCCACCGTATGCAGCTCTCAAGTCCAGCTCACCCTCTCAGACACTATAAGTAGGTCAAGAAAGTACTCAGTCTCTCATCCGCGTACACTGGGTTTGAACGCCCACATTGCCAAACTAATCTCGTTTGAGATGATGCCCTTTCGGTTGGTGGAAAGCACAGCTTTCCGCGAACTCATGGCCTATGCAGTACCACGCTATGACCTACCCAGTCACCACTTCTTCTTTCGCAAAGCCATCCCAGCCCTCCACCATCATGTGAAAGACCGCATTGTCCATGCACTCAAGCAGTCAGTGAGCGGAAAGGTGCACCTCACAACTAATGCATGGTCCAGTCGGCATGGCCAGGGCCGTTACGTGTCCATCACTGCGCACTGGGTTAATGTGGTGGATGCAGGGTCCACAGGGGACAGCGGTGGTGGGACAGTGCTGCCTAGCCCACGGTATAGGAAACAGTTGGCTGTAGGCGTTCGACCCTCCTCCTCCTCCTCCTCCAGAAGCGAAAGCTCGTCCACAGAGCGCAGTCGTACGAGCACTCCATCTGCAGCTGCCACTGTTGCACACGATGTGTCCCCCTATCGAGCAGCTAGTGGAAAGCGTCAGCAGGCTGTGTTGCAGATGATGTGTTTGGGCAACAGACACACCGCCGAGGTGCTGGCCGAGTACTTGAAGCGACAAACTGAGTCATGGCTGGGCAGTGTACATCTTGAGGCAGGCAAGGTAGTTAGTGATAACGGCCGTAATTTTGTGGCAGCCATATCCCTTTCAAAACTCAGCCATATACCTTGCTTGGCTCACACCTTGAACCTGGTGGTGCAGTGCTTCCTCAAAAATTATCCGGAGTTAACAGCCCTGCTCCAGAAGGTGCGAAGACTGTGCGCGCACATCCGCCGGTCGCCTGTACACTCCGTTCGTATGCAGAAGCTGCAGCGATTGCTCCACCTTTCCCAACCACCGCCTCATTATCGACATTGCAACAAGGTGGAACTCCACCCTGCACATGGTGGAGCGGCTGTGCGAGCAGAGGCAGGCCATAATGCATTTGTGGGAGGATACACGGCCAGGCACTTTGAGAGCAGACATGGAGTTGACAGGTGTGCAGTGGTCGAAGCTGAAAGACCTCTGTAAAGTCCTTCAGTGTTTTGAGGAATGCACACGGCTGGTAAGCGCAGTCGACGCCATCCTAAGCATGAGCATCCCACTTATGCGTCTGCTCATGCAAACTTTGACGCACCTTAAGGAGCAGGCGTCTGCAGCCAATGTTGATGAGGAGGAAGAGGAGGAGGGAATCCTTGATGACATTCAGCCATTGTCTGCTCAGGGACCTCTCCTGGACGAGGTGGAGGAAGAAGAGGAGGAGAAGGAGGATGATGGGGATGATTACTTAGGGGAGGAGGATGCATCTCGTGGGGCAAGTGAAAATGTTGGCGTGGCAAGGTCTGGTACAGGGTTTGTGCGTGACTGGAGGGATGTGGATTTGCCAGAAAGTGCTCCTCCACCCAGCACTCGCAGTGCATCAGTGACACAGGTAACATTGGCCCACATGTCAGATTATGCCTTGCAGATCCTAAAAAGGGACCCACGCATTGCCAAAATGATGAACGATGACGACTACTGGTTGGCCAGCATCCTGGATCCACGTTATAAAGGCAAATTACAAAACATCATGCCACAGGAGAACCTTGACCTAATATTGGCTATTAAACAAGCAACTCTGGTAAATCGGTTGCTTGAGGCATTCCCAGCACACAGCAGCGGTGATGGTTCTCACACGAGCCGTACGGGCCGGGGGCAGCTTGGCAGAGGTGTTCGTGGTGCTCACAGCAGAAGTGGCGTTGGAGACAGGGGTTTCATGACAATGTTGTGGACTGATTTTTCAAATACCGCTCACACAACTGGTAATACTGCATCGATGGAAAGTGACAGGAGACAGCAGTTGTCAACTATGGTTACAAACTACTTTTCCTCCCATATCGATGTTCTCCCACACAGGTCATTCCCCTTTGACTATTGGGCCGCTAAACTGGACACCTAGCCTGAATTGGCCCAATATGCCTTACAGGAGCTCGCTTGCCCAGCTGCAAGTGTGCTATCGGAAAGAGTCTTCAGTGCAGCTGGATCAATCCTGACAGAAAAAAGGACCCGTCTGTCAACCCAAAATGTGGATGATCTAACCTTCATTAAAATGAACCATGCATGGGTTTCCAAGGATTTTGTCCCACCTTCCCCTGATGACACATAGGGTGACAGAAAAATGGCTTGCTTTGGTCCACCTCTTCCTGGGACTTCACCTATTTCGCCTTTTGCATCAGCTGAATGTCCAACATCAACATATGCCACTTTCTAAAACTCCCTAACTGTGCTGCCTCCCCCCCCATGGCCGGGGTCACCACCTAGTGCACGACACTGTGCGAGTGCTGTTGCCCTGGACAGGTGGGTAGGCTGACTCTTGGGTGCGGGCACTGGCACAGGGTCCCTCATAGTGCAATCAAGTGTCTCTGACGGTGGTGGTGCACACCCGCCGTCAGACACACCGCCGTACTATGAGGGGCCCAGTGCCAGTACCGACGCCCACGAGTGGGCCCCCCTTGCTTGGGCAGGGCCCCAGCATTTGCAATCTTTACCTCTCCCTGCTCCTCCGCTGTGTAATCTGGGCCGTCAAATCCATACTGTGCCTGACACCGTCTGAGCCTGCCTCCTGATGTACAGACATATATTTTGAATGTGTACGCTATCCATACATGTTATCCGGGGATACGGTACCCTTTCTAACCTTTTTGCAATCACGTGCAATCCATACTGGGCCTAACACCGTCTGAGCCTGCCTCCTGATGTACAGACATATATTTTGAATGTGTATGCTATCCATACATGTTATCCAGGGATACGGTACCCTTTCTAACCTTTGTGCAATCACGTGCAATCCATACTGGGCCTAACACCGTCTGAGCCTGCCTCCTGATGTACAGACATATATTTTGAATGTGTACGCTATCCATACATGTTATCCAGGGATACGGTACCCTTTCTAACCTTTGTGCAATCACGTGCAATCCATACTGGGCCTAACACCGTCTGAGCCTGCCTCCTGATGTATAGACATATATTTTGAATGTGTACGCTATCCATACATGTTATCCAGGGATACGGTACCCTTTCTAACCTTTGTGCAATCACGTGCAATCCATACTGGGCCTAACACCGTCTGAGCCTTCCTCCTGATGTACAGACATATATTTTGAATGTGTACGCTATCCATACATGTTATCCGGGGATATGGTACCCTTTCTAACCTTTGTGCAATCACGTGCAATCCATACTGGGCCTAACACCGTTTGAGCCTGCCTCCTGATGTATAGACATATATTTTGAATGTGTATGCTATCCATACATGTTATCCAGGGATACGGTACCCTTTCTAACCTTTGTGCAATCACGTGCAATCCATACTGGGCGTGAGAACGGCTGCCTTCATGAACGCTGTTTGGAGGGTCATGACTCGTGGGAATAACGCCGCCCAATCAGTTAACCTGCTAGAGAGATCCTTCGTTGCTCCCAAGCATGACATCACACTCCCTAGGAGGAAGGTAATGCCACTGTGGCGACCGTTGTCCTGGGGGCGACACAAGTGCACTGATGCCAAGCCACTCCTCGATGAATCTGCTGGTACATTGACCCAGACCACTACATTCCCCTCGCACGCTACTCGGCCTGAATCTGACCCTGATGAAACTCAGGTTACCCTTCCCATATACAGTTCCATCTTACACGGTGACAAAGAGGAAGCTGCAGATGAAAGTGCAGGTTCGGCCCACCCGCCATCAGACACACCACCGTACTATCAGGGGCCCTGTGCCAGTGCCGTCGCCAACGAGTGGGCCCCCCCCTGCTTGCTCAGGATCACAGCACTTGCAAAGTTGAAATACTGTGCAGTGAGATGGAAGATGGGGACGACGAGGAGTCCAGACTAGTACAGGGATTCCCTAGCGAGGAGACTTATTTGATTGTTTTCAATGTTGGGACAGCAATTTTTGGGGAGCACTATACTCTGGAGAATGATAGATGGGGCCCACCATACACTGGAACATTCCAAAGGTGGACATCAGACACTGGAGCAGCATTTACAGGGCCCATTATACACTAGAGCATTAGAAATGGGGCCCATTATGTTTGGAGCATTATTTGGGCCCATAAGACAGTGGAGCTTCATCCATGGGGACCAACATATACTGTAGCATTATGTGGAGCTCATCATATACTGTTTCAATCATTATATGGGACCAATGATTCTGTCTGGAGAAATAGATGGGCCTCGTCATGAGATGTAAAAAGTGAAGTATTTTTCATTGTACTATACCGCTATTTCTCTGCCGTATCGGAGCATGATGAGTTGTGGTATGTGCTAAAGGGGCGCTCTTTCACCCAGGGCACATGAAAACCTGGAGCCAGCCCTACCCCCCCACAACTTTAGCCAAATAACCCCCATTTTTCAGTGCGTAACTTGTATTATGAAGTTAATTAAGGTTGACAAGCTTAAGTAAGAAGAATTGATGCTTTTGGCATTCAAATGGGCACTGTAGGTGTGTTTCCTGTCCTCCTCTCACTGCCGACTTTTATTCCCCATTGACTTACATTGGGTTTCGTGTTTCGGGACGACCCCGACTTTTCCCTATAATCGGACGATCTTGCTCGACCCGACTTTTGGAAAAGTCGGGTTTCACGAAACGAAACGCGACCCTAAAAAAACAAAAGTCGCTCAACTCTATTTATTATCATACCGCCGAACAAAAAGTGCAATAACGCGCGATCAAAAAGGCACATATAAATATCCATGGTACCGCTGAAAACGTCATCTTGTCCCGCAACAAAAGAGCTTCCATACAGCATCATCAGCAAAAAAATAAAAAAGTTATAGCTTGCAGAATAAAACGATACAAAAATAATAATTTTTTATATAAAATAGTTTTCATTGCATAAAACCGACAAAACATAAAAAAAGACATCAATGAGGTATCGCTGTAACCGTACTGACCCGAAGAATAAAAGCACTTTATCAATTTTACCGCACGCGGAACGGTGTAAACGCACCCCCCCAAAAGAAATTCATGAAACGCTGGTTTTTGTTCATTCAGCGTCCCAAAAATCGGATTAAAAAGCGATCAAAAAATGTCACGTGCCCGATAATGGTAGCAATAAAAATGTCAACTCGTCCCACAAAAAATAAGACCTCACATGACTCGGTGGGTCAAAATACGGAAAAATTATAGCTCTCAATATGTGGTGATGCAAAAACTATTTTTACAATAAAAAGCGTCTTTTAGCGTGTGACAGCTGCCAAACATAAAAACCCGCCATAAATAGTAAATCAAACCCCCCGTTATCACCCCCTTAGTTAGGGAAAAATAATAAAATTGAAAGAAAATGTATTTATTTCCATTTTCCCATTAGGGCTAGGGTTAGGGCCAGGGCTAGGGTTAGGGCTAGGGTTAGGGTTAGGGCTAGGGTTAGGGCTAGGGTTAATGCTGAGATTAGGGTTAGGGGTGTGTTGGGGTTAGGGTTGGAGTTAGAATTGGGGGGTCTCCACTGTTTGGGCACATCAGGTGCTCTCCAAATGCAACATGGCGTCTGATCTCAATTCAGCCAATTCTGAGTTGAAAAGTCAAATGGTGCTCCTTCCCCTCCAAGCTCTGCCATGCGCCCAAGCAGTGTTGTACCCCCACATGTAGGGTATCAGTCTACTCAGGACAAATTGCAAAACAACTTTTGGGGTCCAATTTCTCCTGTTACCCTTAGGAAAATAAAAAATTTTGGGCAAAAATATCATTTCTGTGGAAAAAAATTATTTTTTTATTTTCACGCCCGGGTGTTATAAAATTCTGTGAAGCCCTTGGGGGTTCAAAGTGCTCACCACACATCTAGATAAGTTCCGTGGGGGGTCTAATGTCCAAAGTGGGGACACTTGTGGGGAGTTTCAATAGTTTATGTACATCAGGGCTCTCCAAACGCACATGACACCCGCAGACCATTCATTCAAAATCTGCATTCCAAAACGTCACTACTTCCCTCCTGAGCCCCGACATGTGCCCATACAATAGTTTTCTCCCACATATGAGGTATCAGCATACTCTGGACAAATTGGACAACAACATTTGGGGTTCAATTTCTCCTGTTACCCTTGGGAAAATAAAAAAATTGGGGACTAATTGATCATGTTTGTGGAAACAATACGATTTTTTTATTTTCATGCCCGGGCATTATAAACTTCTGTGAAGCCCTTGGGGGTTCAAAGTGCTCACCACACATCTAGGTAAGTTCCTTAGGGGGTTTAGTTTCAAAAATGGGGTCATTTGTGGGGGGTTTCCACTGTTTAGGTACATTAGGGGCTCTCCAAAGGCAACATGACACCCGCAGACCATTCCATCAAAGTCTGCATTCCAAAACGTCTCTACTTCCCTTCCGAGCCCCGACATGTGCCCATACAGTAGTTTTCTCCCACATATTGGGTATCAGCGTACTCAGGACAAATTGGACAACAACTTTTGGGGTCCAATTTCTCCGGTTACCCTTGGGAAAATAAAAAAAATTGGTGACTAATAGATCATGATTGTGAAAAAAATACGAATTTTTTATTTTCATGCCCGGGCGTTATAAACTTCTGTGAAGCACTGGGGGGTTCAAAGTGCTCACCACACATCTAGATAAGTTCCTTAGGGGGTCTAGTTTCCAAAATGGTGTCATTTGTGGGGGGTTTCTACTGTTTTGGTACATCAGGGGCTTTCCAAACGCGACGTGGTGTCCGATCTCAATTTCAGCCAAAAATGTCAAATGGCGCTGCTTCCCTTTCGAGCTCTGCCATGCGTCCAAATAGTGGTTTACCCCCACATGTGGGGTATCAGCATACTAAGGACAAATTGCACAATAACTTTTAGGGTCCTGTTACCCTTGGGAAAATAAAAATTGGGGGTGAAAAGATCATTTTTTTGGAAAAAATATGATTTTTTAATTGTACCGCTGTACGTTATAAACTTCTGTGAAGCCCTTGTGGGTTCAAAGTTCTCACCACATATCTAGATAAGTTACTTGGGGGTCTAGTTTCCAAAATGGGGTCACTTGTGGGGAGTTTCCACTGTTTAGGTACATCAGTGGCTCTCCAAACGTGACATGGCATCCGATCTGAATTCCAGCCAATTTTGCATTGAAAAAGTCAAACGGCGCTCCTTCCCTTCTGAGCTCTGCCATGCGCCAAAACAGTGGTTCTCCCCCACATATCAGGTATCAGCGTACTCAGGACAAATTGCACAATAACTTTTGCAGTCCAATTTCTCCTGTTACCCTTGGTAAAATAAAAAAAATTGAACCTGAAGTTTTTTTTTGTGAAAAAAAGATAGATGTTCAGTTTTTTTAAATATTCAAAAAATTCCTTTGACGCACCTAAAGGGTTAATAAACTTCTTGAATGTGGTTTTGAGCACCTTAAGGGTGCAGTTTTTAGAATGGTGTCACTTTTGGGTATTTTCTATCATATAGACCCCTCAAAGTGGCTTCAAATGTGATGTGGTCCGTAAAAATAAAATGGTGTTGCAAAAATGAGAAATCGCTGGTCAATTTTTAACCCTTATAACTTCCTAACAAAAAAAAATTTGGTTCCAAAATTGTGCTGATGTAAAGTAAACATGTGGGAAATGTTACTTATCAAGTTTTTTGTGTGCCATATCTCTGTGATTTAAGGGCATAAAAATTCAAAGTTGGAAATTTGCGAAATTTTCAAAATTTTCGCCAAATTTCCGTTTTTGTCCACAAATAAACGCAAGTTATATGAATGAAATTTTACCACTATCATGAAGTACAATATGTCATGAGAAAACAGTGTCAGAATCACCGGGATCCATAGAAGCGTTCCAGAGTTATGACCTCATAAATGGACAGTGGTCAGAATTGTAAAAATTGGCCCAGTCATTAACGTGCAAACCACCCTTGGGGGTGAAGGGGTTAATGCAGCCAAAGTATTAGACGTTTCGGCCTCAAACAGCCTTCATCAGTAGCTACCGCAAGTAAAAGGATGATCACGTCCAGAGTGATGATTTGACGTAAAACCTTGGTCATTTTAAATGCAAGTAGCTGTGTATGTGGCGCTGGGCATGGAGCAAATATTGCACTTATACCTATGTGGGTAGGGGCGCCAGCGTGCAGTCATCAGTGACGCGATGTCCACTAGGTGACCTACTTGTGCACCTTTTGAAGTAATGCATACGGTGTTTTTCCTCTAGTCATGGGAATTCAAGCATGGAAGCAATATGTATATCATGGAGGAAGTTAATTGGGGCGTGGAAAAAGAATTCTGAGTGCAGTAACACGCCCCCAATGCTCTTCCCCCCTGATTTGCATATGGTCTCTGCACTAGATCTCTCCTGACTGTAACATCAGATCTCTGCATAAAAGTATCATTGTAATTGGGGTAAGAGAGCCTGTAGAGCCGCACCACTACACCCATATATGAAATGTGCTGACAGATTCCTGTTACACAGAGAAGTAAATCTATAAATGATTTCCTGTTTGTATAATATCTAGATATTTCCTGCAGATTGATGATCGCCTCACTTGTAATCAGATCACTGTTTATCCCTGAATGACTCATATCAGGATCACGGATTATTCAGATTTTACCCATCTCTAGCGCCCCCTTCTGGTGTTTCCTGATAGCTGTAATATTTAGAATTAATATGTGGAACATTTCAGTAAATCTCCAAATACATTGGAGGGCACTGTACTGCATAAGGAAAGTGCCCCTGACTGGGGTGCCTTTCCTCCCCTACCCTTAGGGTTAATTGAGCTGGCCCACTCATGTTGCTTTGGGGCAGGTATTTAGTATTGTAGGGCCAATGGGGATCAGGAAGGGGTTAGTACAGCCCCTTCCTGTAGTTATATAGCATCAGTCACCAGGCCGCCCTCCCTCTTTCTCATGGCAGCTAATCCTGGAAGTGCTTGTCGAGCACTGTCTGGCGGTATTATGGCAGACCCTCTAATGGAGGCCCTGCGATTGCGCGTGCTGCAAGAGGGAGAGTCCTGGCTGCATAGTTTCCTGGCGGGGATTGACACTCACCTAGCATCCCCACGGGCTGCGGCTTCTCTGGGGGCACCTGGTCCTGGCGCGGCTTCACCGCGGTCGGGTCCGGCCGCCGCCGCGGTGGTACAGGAGGATCAGCCAGCGGCGGTGGGGGTGAGTGGAGGCAGGCGGTCCGAGCGTCGATCCCGCCCTCCTTTAAGGCTGCGTGATGCCTCGCCGGCGCTGGCTGGGGTTTCCCGGCGGCGCGCGGCTAGGCGGAAGTCGCCGCCCCCAGACTTCCGGTCCAGGGACACAGATCGTGCAGCGGCACCTGCACGTGGGAAAAAGAGGCGCGGGTCCAGGGTTAGGGAGGCGGAGGGTCCCGGGCAAGCGAGCGGCATATCGGCGGTGGTTGGGAGGGATCAGGGCCAGTCGGCACGGGGGAGTAATTTGGTTGGGGACGTGGGAACAATAATGGGAGGGAGGCACAGTGCGTCCTCCTCAGGGTCAACCGAGGACCAGGTCATTGAGCAGCCCATTGCGCCCAGGGTGGAGGAACGGGGGGGCAGTGTGTCCCAGATTACTTTGGCGGGGGTTCAGGCATCCTCTCCTCTCGTAGGGTTGTGTGTGCCGAGCACTACAGTGCTTGCTCCTGCGCCGCAGGGTGGTGGCGTTCAAGGGGATGTCGGTTTGGGCCAGGCTTCGGCTACTGCCGTAGCCGGTGATAGCAGGGAGACTTCCGTGGCTGCTCCAGTGGCTGATTACCCCCCGAAAGGGAGGCGAGGCAGGAGTAGACGCCGGGGATCCTCCTCCTCTTCCACTTACTCATCATCCCCGCAGACGCGTCGGCACGGGCACCACGCATCGCAGCGTCGCCATAAGAAATCAAGGCACTCTGGCCGCAGAGCGTCCTCTCGTGGTCGTCACCGTCCCCGGTCCTCGAGACGTGGCTCTCCATCTTCAATGTCAGAGGTGTCCAGCGCGTCTGTGAGTCCCGAGCTGATCCGTGGTCCTCCTCCCGAGCGTCGGGAGTCGAGGGCTCGATCAAGGACTTTCAGCCTAGTCGAGACGGGCGCGACTCCCGAGGTTCCAAGTCACGGCATCAACGTTCTGGCGGGTCATCCGGGAGCCGGAGTTCCTCCATCTATGGGAGTCCCTCCTCCAACGGTGAATCCGGGTGAGTGTTCCCTGTTGGGATCTTCAAGTGTGGATAACGCAGCTATGATATCGGTTTTGCGAGCGTTGATAGGGCAATTGCCCCCTACGGCTGGCACAGCAACGGAGTGTCAAAAGGTGGATTCCCCGTTAGCAGGGGTGTATAAGGATACCATGTTTTGTGGGGTTAGTGCGCTAGGGTCACACATTGATGATGATACCAAAAAGAAGATTTGGAGTAATGATTATATAGATATTTGGTCGCTGGTCTCGGTGGACCAGCACACCGTGGATAAAGAAAGGAGGTCGGTTGAGAGGTTTTCAGAGAGAGTTCGTCCCAAGGTGGCTAAGACTATGAATAATTGGTTGCAAGCTTTCGCTGTACTGGGTTGCATCATGGGGCTGAAGCATCCAAGCCGCTGCTCCGAGCTGTTTATTTACCAGGATATGATTTACAATTCATATAAGGCTCATGGGGGATCGGCTTGGTGGAAGTACGATGAGGAATTCAGGAGGCGTTTACCCCTTCACCCAGAAATTGGCTGGGGGGTGAAGGCGACTGAGGTGTGGCTGCGCCTTATGATGACTCAGAAGCTGTATCCCTTTCCGTCAGCGGCTGCTGGACAAGGATCAACAGGTTCCGGTTCAGTGGTCGTGCGGAGACCGGGTACCTGTTGGTTGTTCAATGAGGGACATTGTCGTTTTTATGGCCTCTGCAAATTCCGACATGAATGTTCGGCATGTGGAGGACCCCACCCGGCTTCCAGGTGTTCCCGCCCTGCGGGAAAGCTGCCAGTCAAGCCGCAGCAACCTGAGAGGAAAGACGCCGGTGAACGTGGTCGCGATGGAGCCATGGTTGGACCGTTATCATAATAAGGAGGCTGCAGGTATGCTGCGTTTTGGTTTTTCAGAAGGTTTTTTCATCCCTTTTAAATTGCATAGGTCCCTCGGTTTTGCGTCAAATTTGAAGTCTGCTCGGGAACACCCGGAGGTCCTGGTGGCGAAAGTGCAGAAGGAGGTAGCGTTGGGTAGAATGGCTGGTCCATTTGTATCCCCGCCTTTTCAGGATTTTTAGAGTATCACCGTTGGGAGTGGTGCCGTAGAAAGACCCGGGTTCCTTTCGTTTGATTCACCATTTGTCTCACCCGAAGGGGTCTTCAGTGAATGATGGTATTTCCCCTGAGGATGCGTCAGTATCGTATGCATCTTTTGACAGGGCTGTGGCTTTGGTCAGGGACGCGGGTAATGGAGCCTGGTTGGCGAAGTCTGATATTAATTCGGCGTTTCGTTTGCTTCCGGTGCACCCGGACTGTTTTCATTTGTTGGGTTGTCAAGTAGAAGGAGAGTTTTATTTTGACATGTGTCTTCCCATGGGATGTTCTATTCCGTGTTATTATTTTGAACTTTTTAGTTCATTTTGGAGTGGGTGGTGAGATGGGAGTCTGGAATGAGGTCTGTCACTCATTACTTGGATGATTTCCTTTTTGTCGGCCCCAAGGACTCAGAGGTGTGCAGCACTTTGCTTTCAACATTCCCGTCTATTGCGCGGACCTTTGGTGTACCTTTGTCACCAGAGAAGACCATCGGTCCGGTTCAAACCTTGTTGTTTTTAGGCATTGAAATTGATACGGTGGCAATGGTGTATCGATTGCTAGGCGACAAGATTCAGAAGTTGGTCTCGTTGATTGAGGGTTTCATGTCTGTTCGGAAGGTTACACTGTTGCAGATGCAATCACTGTTGGGATAGTTGTTTTTTGCAAGCAGAGTCATGCCGGTAGGTAGGGCATTTTCACGTCGGCTGTCGTTGGCTACGAACGGGGCCTCCAGCCCGCAGGGTGCGGGTGACGAGGGCCATGAAGGCGGATTTGGAGGTGTGGCTCTCTTTTTTGCAAACATTCAACGGGCATACTTGCTTTATGTTACCGTACCGGACGGCACAGGATTTGCTTTTGTTTACATCAGTGGATGGTGTCGTTGGTTTCACGGCAGGTTTTGGGAACCGTCTGTGTCGGGAGACTTGGCCGGAGTTTTGGACCAGGTTGGGTTTTGATCGTGACAGGACCCTGTACGAGATTTTTCAATTGTTGTATTGATTGAGTTATGGGGCAATTTGCTGTGCAATCAGGAGATTCATTGGAAGACAATTACTCCAGGGGTGTCTCGCTGTCTCAATCATATGTCGTCTAGGTCTCCGCCGGTCTTGGGCCTTCTTCGTAGATTGGCTTTGCTCTGTTTGAAATTCAACATTTGGCTTCAGGGCGCAGTTGGTACAAGGCCCTGATGTTTTGTTGCTTAACTTTTCTGATTTTTCTGACCTCCTTGGTCAGCTCATAGGTATAGCAGGTAAAGTTTGCAGTTCTGCGTTTGAAGCGGCTCTTGTGTCCGCTGCTTTTGGACTGGCATTTTTCGGAGCCTTACGGGTAGGGGAGTTGGTTCCACGTTCAAAGCTTGATTTGTGGTGTGGTTTGCGGTTTGAGGACGTGGTTTTCTTGGAAGAGTCCGTGCGCGTGAGAATACGTAAATCGAAGACTGATCCTTTGGGTAGGGGTTCCTGGGTTCTGCTGCGTGCTGCTAGATTCCCGTTGTGCCTGGTTGCTTTACTTCGGTCGTATGTAGCTGTTAGGACCGGAGGTAGTTTTTTCTTTTCGCATGCAGATGGTTTACCTTTAACTAGGTATCAATTTCAGGCTGTGTTTAATAGATGCTTGAAGGGGTTAGGAGATCCAGCTGGTGAGTATGGCACTCATTCTTTTTGCATTGGGGCAGCTACGGAGGCGGCAAATGAGGGTCTTCCTGATGCCGAAGTTCAAAGGATAGGGAGGTGGAAGTCGGCATGCTTTGCTCGTTACATTCGTCCGGATTTGTTATATTAACAATTTCTTTTTCCGCAGATTCCGTCAGACCGACTGTATGGTTTCTGGGACATTCCTACATCTTCTGGGCGGCGCAACGAGCCGAGGGTCGCCCAGGTGGATGGCACCTTGGATTTTGGGACGTAGCGTTTATGTGGAGAGGCATTAGGGGCCTGCAGTGGCCGCAAGTTTTACCTGAGGTGGTTTCGATTGCAAGGGGAGCTCGGGGGCCGAGCATTCTGGTGCTACATGCGGGGGGTAACGATCTTTGCTCGTACAAGGTGGCGGAGCTTTTGACTATGATGCGGGCTGATATGGAACGCTTTCATAGTTTTTTCCAGGAATTGGTGCTGGTTTGGTGAGAGATTGTCCCGAGGGCGGTGTGGCAAGGGGCTCGAGATGGTATGGCAGTTGAGCGCACGAGGAGGTCTATCAATGCCCGTATCTCTACGTTTGTGCGTGAGAAATTCGGTGTGGTTGTTCGTCACAGACAACTGGAAGGAAATAACAGTGCCCTGCTAAGGCCTGACGGGGTGCAATTGGGCAACATCGGGCTCGATATCTTCTTATCCGGTTTGCAGGATGGGGTAGAGCAAGCTTTGTTATTGATGGGTGGGGGTCGGAGTCCTGTTTAGAAAACAGGATCCTCCGTGGCGGTGTAAGAAGGAATGGCACAAAGCTACGGCTCGCTGGCTGACTTGCCTGCGATTACAGAGCAGGACATTTGCGGCGAGTGTGTGTTTAGAGAAGCTAAGTGCCTCTAAAATGGTTGTTTGAGATACATTCAATAAAGCTGTGACCGACCTTCACCCATCATTTGGTTTCCGTGTTTGATTTATTAATGGTTAAGTGGGGTAGAGGAAATGCTATTGGGGTTCTAGCCCTGAGTCACAACAGTCTGGAGGGCACTGTACTGCATAAGGAAAGTGCCCCTGACTGGGGTGCCTTTCCTCCCCTACCCTTAGGGTTAATTGAGCTGGCCCACCCATGTTGCTTTGGGGCAGGTATTTAGTATTGTAGGGCCAATGGGGATCAGGAAGGGGTTAGTACAGCCCCTTCCTGTAGTTATATAGCATCAGTCACCAGGCCGCCCTCCCTCTTTCTCATGGCAGCTAATCCTGGAAGTGCTTGTCCCACCCTCCCTCCCTTTTGTATGATTGTTTACTAATGTTTATTCTATTCTGTTTTGTAGTTTCAAGTCACAGCGGTGTAAGAAGGAATGGCACAAAGCTACGGCTCGCTGGCTGACTTGCCTGCGATTACAGAGCAGGGCATTTGCGGCGAGTGTGTGTTTAGAGAAGCTAAGTGTCTCTAAAATGGTTGTTTGAGATACATTCAATAAAGCTGTGACCGACCTTCACCCATCATTTGGTTTCCGTGTTTGATTTATTAATGGTTAAGTGGGGTAGAGGAAATGCTATTGGGGTTCTAGCCCTGAGTCACAACAGTCAAATCAGGAAGGACTAAACCAGGAGGTACTTGATTAATTTCAGTATTGGGTGGAGTGACTTTACACTGCAGCGCTGCTCCAGCAAATCCAGATTCTTATACAGATTTAGGCAAGTTTATCGAAACACATAACGCACCATCTTGATAACTTGTCACTGAAGTAAATCTTATGTAATATGGGTAAGATAATGTAACATTGCACAAGCCATCGCCCAATGTCAGGTTTGGGTATCAGCTGTGGTATCTGTGTTAGGGTAAGGCCTGTTTCACACTTCAGTTTTTTGCCATCAGTCAAGATCCGCCGTTTTTCTAAAAAAACGGATCCGCCATTTTGTTTGGTGGATCCGTTTTTTTTTTCCCATTGACTTTCATTACTGGCGGATCTTGACTTATGGCCATCCGTCGTATCCGTTTTTTTGCGGATCCGCCATTTTTTTTCGTCCGTCAACATGCCTGTACGGAGCATGTAATGTTTTTTTGCCTTAAGGATCCGCATTTTTGTACTGCGCATGCCCGGAGGAATGATCTCAGGTAGAAATTTAACCCTGAAATCATTTCTGGCAGACGGTAAAAATTCTCTCTCTCTCTCTCTTGTCCCCGGACTGCGGTTCCTTGAAATTTCTTCAGCCAACGGATCCGTCAAAAAAACGGTCCGCTGGCATCCATTTGCATCAGTTAGGAACGGATCCGCTTTCCACCATTTTGGCGGATTTTAACTGACAAGAAAAAACTGAAGTTTGAAACAGGCCTAACCCTGGCTGTATCCGGATAAGGGACCTGTACAAAACATTTCTGCATTTCTGTCATATCTCCTATCATCTCAGCTACAGCATTTACAACAAGAACACTCTGATAATAGAGTGAAACATATGCAGAAATATAGACCTCACACCACTGAGCTGTGACTATATCAGCAGAAATATAGACCTCACACCACTGAGCTGTGACTATATCAGCAGAATACAAACCTCCTAACACTGAGCTGTGACTACATCAGCAGAATACAGACCTCCCAACACTGAGCTGTGACTACATCAGCAGAATACAGACCTCCCAACACTGAGCTGTGACTACATAAGCAGAATACAGACCTCCCAACACTGAGGTGTGACTACATCAGCAGAATACAGACCTCCCAACACTGAGTTGTGACTACATCAGCAGAATACAGACCTCCCAACACTGAGCTGTGACTACATCAGCAGAATACAGACCTCCCAACACTGAGCTGTGACTACATCAGCAGAATACAGACCTCCCAACACTGAGCTTTGACTACATCAGAAGAAAACAGACCTCCCAACACTGAGGTGTGACTACATCAG
Source organism: Dendrobates tinctorius (assembly GCF_039654945.1). Classification (NCBI taxonomy): domain Eukaryota; kingdom Metazoa; phylum Chordata; class Amphibia; order Anura; family Dendrobatidae; genus Dendrobates; species Dendrobates tinctorius. The sequence goes on along the minus strand of NW_027361763.1, from coordinate 1,760,537 downwards.
CAGAATACAGACCTCCCAACACTGAGCTGTGACTACATCAGCAGAATACAGACCTCCCAACACTGAGGTGTGACTACATCAGCAGAATACAGACGTACCAACACTGAGGTGTGACTACAGCAGAATATAGACCTCCCAACAATGAGGTGTGACTACATCAGCAGAATACAGACCTCCCAACACTAAGCTGTGACTACATCAACAGAATACAGACCTCCCAACACTGAGCTGTGACTACATCAGCAGAATACAGACCTCCCAACACTGAGCTGTAACTACATCAGCAGAATACAGACCTCCCAACACTGAGCTGTGACTACATCAGCAGAATACAGACCTCCCAACACTGAGCTGTGACTACATCAGCAGAATACAGACCTCCCAACACTGAGCTGTGCCTACATCAGAAGAAAACAGACCTCCCAACACTGAGCTGTGACTACATCAGCAGAATACAGACCTCCCAACACTGAGCTGTGACTACATCAGCAGAATACAGACCTCCCAACATTGAGCTGTGACTACATCAGCAGAATACAGACCTCCCAACACTGAGCTGTGACTACATCAGCAGAATACAGACCTCCCAACACTGAGCTGTGACTACATCAGCAGAATACAGACCTCCCAACACTGAGCTGTGACTACATCAGCAGAATACAGACCTCCCAACACTGAGCTGTGACTACATCAGCAGAATACAGACCTCCCAACACTGAGCTGTGACTACATCAGAAGAAAACAGACCTCCCAACACTGAGCTGTGACTACATCAGCAGAATACAGACCTCCCAACACTGAGCTGTGACTACATCAGCAGAATACAGACTGTCATCACACACAATGGAGCAGCAGATTCATGTGGCCATATTATGTCTTGTTCCTGCCAGGAGCTGACAGTGAGGTCTGTAAGATCTAACGCCAGATCTTCTGATGTCTGAGTGGTAATCTGGAGAAAACAAGGACATGTGATACCGGGTGTCGGATGAGTGGCCGGATGTTCCAGTACACTCAGGACTTTTTGGAACAGTTCTTTAATTAAAGTCAAATCTCCATATTAAGATCTTTTTTCAGCCTAAAGATGAAAATAAGCAGAAAGAAAAATCCTGAAATGAGAATGGTCACAATGGAGGCGGCCATTGTGTGTGACATCTGCTCCTCTCTCTTCAGCTACGATGGCTACATATCTGGAAACTCGTCGTGTTTTATGTTGGAGGAAAGAAGAAGCTTCTCTTCATTATTATCGTCCATTACTATAAGACGTTTTATGCGGAGTGTCAACCATTTACCTGCTCTAGTAATGTCCTGATGCTCTCAGGTAAATCCGTCAGATACTCTGGTGTTAGGTCACACTGTCCTGTACTAGCTCCAGCACCAGCCGGGAGTGACTCTGAGGATGCCTCGGGTGGTAGAAACAAAATATCAGGGCAACTGGTGGTAAGAATCCCCCATAGTCCTTCTACTCAAAGATTGTCCAGAAGAGAACTAGTCATATTAAAGGGGATGTCCTGTCCAAATCGATAAGTCTGCGGTCACCCTGATCCCTATGGTAATAGAAGGGTATTGAAGATAATGCACAGTATCGTTCTGGCATAAAATATACCAAGGCCAACAAAATGCCAGTATCAGAAATAAAGTCACAATGTGTAAGATAGAAAAGTGACTGTGTGCCGAAAGAAATAACGGAATCATTTTGGTACTCAGATAACCTCTGGCAATGACCAAGCGCTAAATCACTAATGGACAGCGTAGCCCTCACACTTGACTGTCTTGCAGAGGTTGGCACCCTATTTGATGATGACAGTGGCGCTCCCGCTCCTCAATGACGCTCCCTTATTATTCCTGACTACAACCTAAGACCAGTCATGGTCATGGTAACCTAGCTAATGGAGAGAGAGCCGCCGAGGTGCAGGGGCACCATTCTTGTTTATAGTGGGTATGGAAAGTATTCAGACCCCTTTAAATTTTTCACTCTTTGTTTCATTGCAGCCATTTGGTAAAATTCAAAAAAGTTCATTTTTTTCTCATTAATGTTCACTCTGTACCCCATCTAGACTGAAAAAAACAGAAACGTAGAATTTTTTGCAAATTTATTAAAAAAGAAAAACTGAAATATCACATGGTCATAAGTATTCAGACCCTTTGCTCAGACACTCATATTTAAGTCACATGCTGTCCATTTCCTTCTGATCCTCCTTGAGATGGTTCTACTCTTTCATTGGAGTCCAGCTGTGTTTAATTAAACTGATAGGACTTGATTTGTAAAGGCACACACATGTGTATATAAGACCTCACAGTGCATGTCAGACCAAATGAGAATCATGAGGTCAAAGGAACTGGCCAAGGAGCTCAGAGAAAGAATTGTGGCAAGGCACAGATCTGGCCAAGGTTACAAAAGAATGTTTGCAGTACTCAAGGTTCCTAAGAGCACAGTGGCCTCCATAATCCTTAAATGAAAGAAGTTTGGGACCACCAAAAATCTTCCTAGACCTGACCGTCCAGCCAAACTGAACAATCGCGGGAGATGAGCCTTGGTGAGAGATGTAAAGAATTACCCCAAGATCACTGTGGCTGAGCTCCACAGATGCAGTAGGGAGATGGAAGAAAGTTCCACAAAATCAACTATCACTGGAGCCCTCCACCAGTCGGGCCTTTATGTTAGAGTGGCCTGATGGAAGCCTCTCCTCAGTGCCAGACATATGAAAGCCGGCAAAGAGTTTGTTAAAAAACACATGAAGGACCCCTAGACCATGAGAAATATAATTCTCTGGTCTGATGAGATGAAGATAGAACTTTTTGGTGATAATTCTAAGTGGTATGTGTGGAGAAAACCAGGCACTGCCCATCACCTGCCCAATACAATCACAACAGTGAAACATGGTGGAGGCAGCATCATGCTATGAGGGTGATTTTCAGCTCCAGGGACAGAACGACTGGTTGCAATTGAATGAAACATGAATGCGGCCAAGTACAGAGATATCTTGGATGAAAACCTCTTCCAGAGTCCTCTAGACTAGAGTTGAGCAAAACGAGTCGGTCAATTTCAAAAGTCGCCGGCTTTCGCAAAAGTCGGGTTTCATGAAACGAAACCCGACCATAGCGTGAGGTCGGTCAAGAGGTCGGCGACAATGGCGCCAAAGTCGCGTTTGAAATGATGCTTCAGTGCCCTTTTTCAGCCAATGATGGAGGACGCACACTGTGGGCAACGCGATGACATAGGCAGCGGTCACCACCATCTTTGAGAAGGGCATGCAAGTGATTGGCTTGCTTTGTGTGGCGTCACAGGGGCTATAAAAGGGCGTGCACGCCAACCGCCATCTTACTTCTGCTGATCTCAGAATAGGGAGAGCTGCTGCTGCTGCTGATTCTGTAGGGAGAGCGTTAGGCAGTGAAGAAGATACAAAAAACTGCTTCTGCTGCTAGCGATTTTGCCTGTACAACACACCAGTTAGTGTGCAGTGCAAGGGGAGGCTATATTTTGGTGCATCACCTCTGTTGGCTATTAGGCTGCCTTATAAGGCTCCCTGATAGCTGCATTGCTGTTTTCACACTACTGTGCAAACTGCTTTTTTAAAAGCAAAAATACTTTTCATCCTCTTTTTTGCCCAGTTACCAAGCGTTCATTTTTCCACACTTTTGTGTGCAGCAGTCCTGCATATTAGGCTGCCTGCTGCCATACTTGGGACTGAGAGCATCATTGTCAGCTTGCTAAAATCTCTAGGGAGATTCAAATTCTCCCCAGTCCTATATAGACATTTTATGCACCATCCAATTTCAGCCTGTTATATTGAGGTGTAATCTACACTGGGCCTGAGATAATAGTTCAGTGTCCTAAAGTCTGTATTGAGATTCAAATTCTCCCCAGTCCTATATAGACATTTTATACACCACCCAATTTCAGCCTGTTATATTGAGGTGTAATCTACACTGGGCCTGAGATAATAGTTCAGTGTCCTCAAGTCAGTAGGGAGATTCAAATTCTCCCCAGTTCTATATAGACATTTTATACACCATCCAATTTCAGCCTGTTATATTGAGGTGTAATCTACTCTGGGCCTGAGATATTAGTTCAGTGTCCTCAAGTCTGTAGGAAGATTCAAATTCTCCCCAGTCCTATATAGACATTTTATACACCATCCAATTTCAGCCTGTAATATTGAGGTGTAATCTACACTGGGCCTGAGATAATAGTTCAGTGTCCTCAAGTCTGTAGGGAGATTCAAATTCTCCCTAGTCCTATATAGACATTTTATACACCATCCAAATTCAGCCTGTTATATTGAGGTGTAATCTACACTGGGCCTGAGATAATAGTTCAGTGTCCTCAAGTCTGTAGGGAGATTCAAATTCTCCCCAGTCCTATATAGACATTTTATACACCATCCAATTGCAGCCTGTTATATTGAGGTGTAATCTACACTGGGCCTGAGATAATAGTTCAGTGTCCTCAAGTCTCTAGGGAGATTCAAATTCTCCCCAATACTATATACACTTTGTATCTTGTTTTACAGTACCATATTGCTGGTGGTATTTTGGGTACATTTTCCCAAAAATGAGGACGTGTGTTGGAAGAGGCCATGGAAGTGGGCGGGAGTTGCCAGCTGGTAATGATGGTGTTGGTGGTGGTGGATCTGCTGGTAGTTGCAAAAGCACAATAGCACCTAATGTAGGAGGTGTTGAGCCTGCGTCATCGTCTGGCTCCACAAGGTCTTGAAGGCTCCCTTTTCTGGGAGTAGGTAAACCGCTTTTAAAGCCGGAGCTTCAGGAACAAGTTTTGGCTTTCATTGCTGACAAAGCCTCCAGCTCTATCGCCTCCTCTTCTGAACTTTCAAAAAATAAAAGCACTGATTCGTCATTGGAGGCTCATGGTCAGGAACCACACCTTTCCTTGTGTCCTTCACCCCTACCAAAAGTAAAGGATGCGGCAGGCCACACTACAGATTACTCCATGGCGCTCTTTTCACATACCATGCCTGGGTTATCAAGTCAAATCGTGAATTACCCAGTCCAAGAAGAATCTGACATGGAGTGCACTGATGCACAGCCACTGCTAGATTTATCTGCTGGTACACTCACTCAGAGCACTACATTGTCCTCGCAGTATACTGAGCCAGAATCTGACCCTGATGAAACTCAGGTGCCCCTTCCCGCATACTATACCACCTTACATGGTGACACATAGCACATGACATTGAAGAGGAGGTGATGGATGACCAGTTGTTGACCCAGATTGGCATCCATTGGGGGAAGAGTGTGCCACTGCCAATAGCAAAGAAGAGGAGGAGGAGCATCCGCAGCAGGCATCGACATCGCAACAGCTGTTATCTGGCAGGCCCGGAGCAGTCCAAAAACGGGTTACAAAAATCAAAAGAGTTGCAGGACAGCTAGGCCAGATGGTCAAATTAGCACAGCGTGCAAGGCCTCAAAATGTCTTCCATAGTAGGGCAAACCTTTGCCATGATCAGGCAAAGGTTATCTGTAAGAAGTGCGCAAAGACCTTTAGCCGAAGGAAAAATCTGAGAAATTTGAATACCAGTTGCATGCTTAGACATTTAACCACCATGCACTTGCAAGCGTGGACGGACTACCAAACCTCACGTACCACATGTGCAACTGCTCCCAATGAAGGTAGTCAGCAACGCTACATCGTTTGCCCCACTGTAAACCCACCGGTTAGCACACCACCACCAGCAAATTTTGAGGTGTCGTCGCAAGGCCAAAGCAGTCAGGGAATCACAATGTTATTGCTGCGAAAGACTGAATCTAGGCCATCAGAAAGAATACCAACTCCATCACCATCATCAACCCTCTCTCATTCCGCCATGTCCACCGCTAGTTCCACCATATGCAGCTCTCAAGTCCAGCTCACCCTACCAGAGACTATGAGTAGGACAAGAAAGTACTCATCCTCCCATCCGCGTACACTGGGTTTGAAAGCCCACATTGCCAAACTAATCTTGTTAGAGATGATGCCCTACCGGTTGGTTGAAAGCGAAGTTTTCCGCGAACTCATGGCCTACGCAGTACCACGCTATGACCTACCCAGTTGGCACTTCTTTTCTCACAAAGCCATCCCAGCCCTCCACCTTCATGTGAAAGACCACATTGTCCATGCACTCAAGCAATCAGTGAGTGGAAAGGTGCACCTCACAATAGATGCATGGTCCAGTAGGCATGGCCAGGGCTGTTACGTGCCCATCACTGTGCACTGGGTTAATGTGGTGGATGCAGGGTCCACAGGGGACAGCGGCAGTGGGACAGTGCTGCCTAGCCCACGGTATAGGAAACAGTTGGGTGTAGGCGTTTGACCCTCCTCCTCCTCCTCCAGAAGTGAAAGCTCATCCACAGAGCGCAGTCGCACGAGCACTCCATCCGCAGCTGACAGTGGTGCACACTTGGTGTCCCACTATCGAACAGCTAGTGGTAAGCGTCAGCAGGCTGTGTTGAAGATGACGTGTTTGGGCGACAGACACATCGCGGAGGTACTGGCCGACTACTTGCAGCGACAAACTGAGTCATGGCTGGGCAGTCTACATCTTGAGGCAGGCAAGGTAGTTAGTGATAACGGCCGGAATTTGGTGGCAGCCATAGCCCTTTCAATACTCAGACACATACCTTGCCTGGCTTACACCTTGAACCTGGTGGTGCAGTGCTTCCTCAATAATTATCCGGAGTTAACAGGCCTGCTCCAGAAGGTCCGAAGACTGTGCTTGTACATCCACCGGTCGTCCTTAAACTCCATTCACATGCAGAAGCTGCAGCGATTGCTCCAACTTCCCAAGCACCGACTAATTATCGACGTTGCAACAAGGTGGAACTCCACCCTGCACATGGTTGAGAGGCTGTGCGAACAGAGGCAGGCTGTAATGCATTTGTGGGAGGATACACGGCCAGGCACTTTGAGGGCAGACATGGAGTTGTCGGGTGTGCAGTGGTCGAAGCTGAAAGACCTCTGTAAAGTCCTTCAGTGTTTTGAGGAATGCACACGACTGGTAAGCGCAGATGACACCATTAAAAGCATGAGCATCCCACTTATGCGTCTGCTCATGCAATCTTTGACGCACATTAAGGAGCAGGCGTCTGCAGCCGAGGAGGATGAGGAAGAGGAAGAGGGAAGCCTTGATGACAGTCAGCCATTGTCTGCTCCGGGACCTCTCCTGGACGAGGTGGAGGAAGAAGAGGAGGAGGAGGATGATGGGGATGATTATTTAGGGGAGGAGGATGCTTCTCGTGAGGCAAGAGAAAATGTTGGCGTGGCAAGGTCTGGTACAGGGTTTGTGCGTGACTGGAGGGATGTGGATTTGCCAGAAAGTGCTCCTCCACCCAGCACTCGCAGTGCATCATTGACACCTGGAACATTGGCCCACATGTCAGATTATGCCTTGCAGATCCTAAAAAGGGACCCTCGCATTGCCAAAATGATGAGCGATGACTACTGGTTGGCCAGCATCATGGATCCACGCTATAAAGGCAAATTCCAAAACATCATGCCACAAGAGAACCTTGACCTAATATTGGCTAAAAACAAGCACCTCTGGTAAACCGTTTGTTTGAGGCATTCCCAGCACACAGCAGCGGTGATGGTTCTCCAAAGAGCCGTAGGGGGCAACATGGAAGAGGTGTTCATGGTGCACACATCAGAAGTGGCGTTGGAGACAAGGGTTTCATGAACATGTTGTGGACTGATTTTTAAGTCCCACTCACACGACTGGTAATACTGCATCGATTGAAAGTGACAGGAGACAGCACTTGTCAACTATGGTTACAAACTACCTCTCGTCCCATATCGATGTTCTCCCTCACAGGTCATTCCCCTTTGACTATTGAGCCTCTAAACTGGACGCCTGGCCTGAATTGCCACAATATGCCTTACAGGAGCTCCCTTGCCCTGCTGCTAGTGTGCTATCAGAAAGAGTCTTCAGTGCTGCTGGCACAATCCTGACAGAAAAAAGGACCCGTCTGTCGACCCAAAATGTTGATGATCTAACCTTCATTAAAATGAACCATGCATGGGTTTCAATGGATTTTGTCCAACCATCCCCTGATGACACATAGGTTGCCAGAAAAATGGCTCGCTTTTATCCTACTCTTCCTCGGACTTCTCCAATTCCTCAATTTGCAGCTGCTGAATGTCCAACATCAACATATGCCATTTTTTAAACCTCCCTAACTGGGCTGCCTCCCCCCCATGGCCGTGGTCACCACCTAGTGCACATAACCGTGCGAGTGCCATTGCCCTGAACAGGTGGGTGGGCCGACTCTTGGGCGCCGGCACTGGCACAGAGTCCGTCATAGTGCAATCAAGTGTCTCTGACGGTGGGGGTGCACACCCGCCGTCAGACACACCGGCCTACTATGATGGGCCCAGTACCAGTACTGACGCCCACGAGTGGGCCCCCCTTGCTTGGGCAGGGCCCCAGCATTTGCATTATTTACCTCTCCCTGCTCCTCCGCTGTGTAGTATGGGCTGTCAAATCCTTACCTGGGACTGCCACTACAAATTTGGTGAAGTGATAGATGATGGTTAAGACGTAGCTATGCCCTGTCCTGCTGGCCGGGCTCTAGCTTCAGATGATCAATGGCTTCCATTTTCAATGGACGTCGACTCACAATGAGATGCAGTTGTGGTTTATCATCAGCTTTCACAGTTTTCCTACTCACAGACATGTGACATTCCTGCCCACATTTTTAAATGTGCCCTCTCATGCCAATCCAATAGAATCGCCTACAGCCTGTGGCTTCTGTCTTTTGCACTCCAAAGTTACCTGACAGATCATGATAGGCAGTGAGGAGCATGTCTACATCTCTCCCTGTGATCAAAATTTGATGGAGATGAGTAACGGTGATGGGATCAACGGTACTGCGATACAGCAACACTTTCTTCACAAAGAACTGTTTTCGCTGTCTCCACACACAAAGTAATTGAAGGTCAGCATCGCCTCTGAGAATTCTCCCGGGAGTTTTTCCCCTGATTAGTAATTCCTAAATTTCTGCAATCGTTCGACTTTATGTCTGTACTTTTATCCATCTCGTTTCCTCTTGCGGAGAGTCTGGACTGTCTTACTGAGACAGAAATATATATGAAGATTTAAAAATACCCCAACAGTGTATACTGGTGTACGCTTCAAAAACATTTCCTTTTTTCTACTTTTTAGATTGTTGTCTAATCCATACTGAGGCTGTGAGTGTCTTTGTCGGACTCCGGAAATAAACACGGAGATTTTAAATGTTTAAACTATGCTATATATACCTGTTATCCGGTGATACTGTACCCTTTCTCAACTTTCTACAATCTTGTCGAATCCATACTGTGCCTGAGACTGTCTGAGTCTGCCTCCTGATTACAGATGAGTGGTGTTTGAGTTGAACTGTTGGCCAAGTTCAAATTCTAGCTGTTTTGGGCGGTGTTAGATCCGTTCGTCGAACTACAACACTTTGATTAAAATTGGCTGTTCTAGTGTCCGTTCGAGAACGTTTCGTTAAACAAAAGCATATCTTTTTTTCACTTTAATAATGGTTTTCAATGATAATAGACAGTTTTAGGGCATAGTAGCGGTGTCTGGTAGCCAGCGGTGTAGTACACCTGTGAAGGAGCTACACCGTGTGTGTTTCTAATAATTTTTTACCACATATTGTCCTGAAAATCCTTTTGGGCCTAGAAACTGTGTCTGCTACTCAGAAGATGAGCCCACCCGTGAACCGAGCTATGCCGCCTGTTTATGAAAGAACCAGTTTTTGACTGCATTTACACCACTTAATACTTTGGGCCTAGTAACTGTGTATGCTACTCAGCAGAGGAGCCCACCCGTGAACCGAGCTATGCCACCTGTTTATGAAAGAACCAGTTTTTTACTGCATTTACACCACTTAATACTTTGGGCCTAGTAACTGTGTATGCTACTCAGCAGAGTTGGCCACCCGTGAACCAAGCTATGCCACCTGTTTATGTAAGAACTGTGTGCTACTCAGCAGAGGAGCCCAACTGTTAAGCAAGCTACAGAACCTGTGGTTTGGACACTTAAATTTTCACATTCTTTCTGGAATGCCGTTTAGGCCTAATTCCGGAATTACAGTTGACCTGCAATTACTGGAAAATGCTTGTTTGCGGGGAAGAATTGTAATCCCAGATCCCCATCACTAACGGGGTTCAGCGTGTTACCTGCACCTGTAAGCGATACACGCTGGTCCTTTCATTGTAGCCATAGCCTCGCGTGTCCCTCTAGTAAGCTGGACGCGGACCGCGGGGGCATGCCTGAGTCTCGTTCATTAACAGAATTAAGCTTGCAATCTGTGAAGCTTTTTTGTGGATGGCATGGTTGAGGTTGCCCGTGTTGAGTCCAATTAAGCCGCAAGCTTCAATCCTGGTGGTGCCCTTCTGGACATTCCTTTAAGGTTCAGCTTTGCAACCATCCTGGAAACCAAACACTTTTCCTGACAGTGACGTTCTGGTCAAAGAGCGTGATGACATCACGTCTGTGCGCCCTCTGACTAAAACAGTCCAAGTGCAGAGAGATGGAAGATGGGGACGACAAGGAGTCCAGAGTACAGGGATTTCCTAGCGAGGAGACTTAGTTAATTGTTTTAAAGGATGGGAGCAATTTTTGGGGAGCACGATACTCTGGAGAATGATATCTGGGGACCACCATACACTGGAGCATTCCAAAGGTAAACATCAGTCACTGGAGCAGCATTTACAGGGCCCATTATACACTGGAGCATTAGAAATGGGGCCTATTATATATGGAGCATTATTTGGGCTCATAAGACACTGGAGCTTCATCCATGGTGAACAACATATACTGTAGCATTATGTGGAGCTCATCATATACTGTATCGAACATTATATGGGACCAATGATTCTGTATGGAGGAATATATGGGAATCATTACTCTGTATGGCGCTCTATGCGGTGGCCATAATACTGTATGGAGGAATATACTGTCTGTTTTTGGAGCTACTGGAGAATTTAAAATGGATATCAGTCATGAGATGTAAGAAGTGAAGTATTTTTCATTGTACTGTACCGCTATTTCTCTGCCGTATCAAAGGATCATGAATTGTGTCATGTGTTAAAGGAGCCCAGTGACACTCTTTGGCCCTGGGCCCACGAAAATCTGGAGTCAGCACTACCCCCCCACAACTTTAGCCAAATAACCCCCAGTTTTCAATGCCTAACTATTATTATAAAGTAAATTAAGGTTGACAAGCTTAAGGAATAAGAATTGATGTTTTTGGCATTAAAATGGGCACTCTAGGTGTGTTTCCTGTCCTCCACTCACTGCCGACTTTTCTTCCCCATTGACTTACATTGGGTTTCGTGTTTCAGTCAGCCTTCGACTTTTCACGATAATCGGCCGATTTCGTTCGACCCGACTTTTGCGAAAGTCGGGTTTCGTGAAACCCGACTCGGCCCGAAAAAAGGCAAAGTCGCTCATCTCTACTCTAGACCTCAGACATGGCGGAAGCTTCAACTTTCAACTAGTCAAAGACCTAAACCACACAGCTAAAATTACAAAGGAGTGGCTTCAAAACAACTCTGTGACCATTCTTGACTTGCCCAGAGAGAGCCCTGACCTAAACCCAATTGAGCATCTCTGGAGAGACCTGAAAATGGCTGTCCGCCAACGTTCACCATCCAACCTGACAGAGCTGGAGATGATCTGCAAGGAAGAATGGCAGAGGATCCCAAATCCAGATGTGAAAAACTTGTTACATCATACCCAAGAAGACTCATGGCTGTACCAGCTCAAAAGGGTTCTTCAACTCAATACTGAGCAAAGGGTTTGAATACTTATGACCATGTGATATTTCAGTTTTTCTTTTTTAATAAATTTGCAAAAATGTCTACATTTCTGCTTTTTTTCAGTCAAGTTGGGGTGCAGAGTGTACACTAATGAGAAAAAAATGAACTTTTTTAATTTACCAAATGGCTGCAATTATATAAAGAATGAAAAATTTAAAGAGGTCTGAATCCTTTCCGTACCCACTGTTTTACTGTATTTTTTATGCCAAAACCGTATGAGTTAGAATCTGTTTTTTTTTTTTCGTTTGTATACTTTATCAGCATGCACAAGAGACAACTGTACCTGACAAAAAAACTGTGTGAATAAATCCATTCTAGTATATGGGACAGGGATCTCAGGGGTAACATTTCTCCTTATTGAAGAGTGACAAGCCAAGACTGGCATATCAGAGTGAGGAGACTTATAAGCCATGCATACTCCTCTGAGAAATTAAATATACAAATTGTCTTTTTGAAGAGGACTAGAACTCTAGCACCATTTACTGGAAGCAACGATCATATGTCATAGTCTTATTATTCTATATTGACTTTTAGGATCTCTGCCTCCATTAGGTGGCACTACAGGTCTAGTCCTTTTCCTCTCTGAAGAGACAATTTGCATAAGTGCTGGCCATGGGGAAAAATAAATGGGACAACACTTGGATGTGAATGTGGCCTAAGGCTAAGTTCCTGCAATGAGTATTTGGTGCAGATAATCTACAGCAGTGTTCCCCAACTTCAGTCCTCAAGAGCCACCAAAAGGTCATGTTTTCAGAATTTCTTTAGTATTGCCTAGGTGATGGAATTATTGCCTGTGTAGATACTGCAATTAGTGGCTCTTGAGAACTGGAGTTGGGGAACACTGATCTACCACATCAAAAACTCACCAAGAAGCTTCATTTGATAATGTATATGGATCACCCCCAGGGCAAGTGTGGGAATTTCACTCGGTACCAGGCTGGTGTCTTAAAGGGGAAGTGTCGCGGTGGCAGTGACCCGGTCCGTGGCCCTGGGCGTCCATGCAAAATAGGTGGAATTGAATAAAGCTTATGAGCAGGTAGTTTGTGATGCCACCTGTGGTATCTGGTCAGAAGGGGGACCAGCGCTGCAGTGCAGATCCTCTGGGACAGATGGTGTGGTGCAGCAAAGATGTAGTAGCTCTCCACAGGCAGAGCTTTAGTCCCAGGGCAGCGGTAGTGGATGTTGAGGTAGATGGCGTAGTGTTGGGCACACAGATGTAGCAGTGCTAAGTAAGTTGGCGCAGGAAGAAGGCAAAGACACAGCTGAATGCAGTTCTGATACTTTACTCATGTTTCTGGCACAGACAGGTGCCCGCTTCAGTACTGTGTCCTCCAGGTCAGGGGCTCTGCCAACTCCCAGGCAGATGGAATACACCCTTCCAGCACTCCTTTCCAAATGAGCCTTTTCTGAATGTCTCCTTTCTAGCGGTAATCTGAAGTACTTGTGTTTATGAATTACACTCAAGTTCCTCTTTCTTGTTGTTACTTATAACTCCACTCGTATGACGGGCAGCTGTAGCCTGCTTCGGGGACTCCATACCATCATGTCCCGGCTCACACATGTTGCTGCTGTGTCTTCGAGTCTTAGGTGGGAATAGAGTGGTCACAACTTCTATTCCTCCGGTTTCTGCTGTAGGATCTTTAGTATCACACACAGACTCAGATACCGGCGCCCAGCCTTGGCGCATTAAACTTAGAGAAGGACTGTGCTCTAGCTCTAGTCTCCCCTTCTATGGGGATTCTGGCTGCAGAGAGGTCCTCTCTCTGCTTCCCCCTGTGGGGAACTGACTTAACTTCCTGTCAGCTTTCCCCTCTAGTGTAATCTCAACTCCACCCACCACCTAGCACCCTTCACGAACCAAAGCAGCTGTCATAAAGGGTGCTCTGCTGTTCTAAGGTGTCTGTGCTGGATGTACAGTAGGTGCTGGAGTCTGGTGAAGTGTTACCATCTTACTGGGGAGTGGGATACTACACCTCAGGAGGAGGTGCAGTACCTCTGTGGTGACTGAACCCTCAGGGGCACCACATATAGGTAGATTGATCAATAATACTGTAGATAGATAGATAGATAGATAGATAGATAGATAAAAATATGTGAGTGACATAATCAGTGCTTTCTGTGTGTAGCTTACTGTAGATGTATTTTAGCAATGAATAAATTAATGTCTTAAAAATTTGTGTGATCTAAATAAATTTTAGTAATCAGCAGAGGGAAAGTGGACAGCTGGAGGAAGAGGTTTACAGCCAAAGAAGGGGAAAATACCCATGGAGCTTCCCAGGCTATTAATATAAGCTCACAGCTGTATACTTAGCCTTTGCTGGTCATTAAAATGGGGGAGCCCACAAAATAATGATGTAAGGCACCCATAAATTAATAACCAGAAAAGGTTGGGCAGACAGCTGCCAGTTGATATTAATTGCCTGGGAAGGGGCCATGGATATTGCCCCCCTCCCAAAATAAAACACCTAGACAACACCTTCAGGGTGGGCCAAAAGCTGCCAAAGAAGCTTAAATTAGGGACGGACACCAGGAAAAGTGGCATCAGTTGACCTACAGTACAAATAGTATAATTGTGCAGCATGGATGGATGGGACAGGACCTGGCCCAGTATTTCTAGCTTAAACATTAATCAGTAACAGGCCCCTTCCACTACAGGCAACCCGCCAGATGGAGACCCAACTTGGAGTCTTCACATTTTAAAAAATTATTGTCACACACCACTAAAGTGGCATCAATTTCCCCGGTGTGTTTCCATGGTTACAGATCCTCTGCAGATCTATATGTTTCCCTGGTTACAGTCCATTATTACACCCTATGTGCATGTTCTGACTGTCCTGTGTTCTTCCCTCTCCCACCATTTATTATCTGTAGGATAATAACAGAGTAATACCTGATCACAGGATTAAATTGTACAGGATGATTTGTGTTCTGTAAACATAGAGCCACATTATTCTGCATAGCAATAATAATAATAATCTTTATATAGCGCCAACATATTCCGCAGCGCTTTACAGTTTAACAGTTTCAAAACACAGGTCATAAGTAACACCATTAACAATACAATCATTAAAGCAAAATAAGACGAAATAAGATGACCCTGCTCGTGAGAACTTACAATCTACAATGCATGGGCGCTGCATGCACAAACTTATGGTGATGATTCAGCACTTTTGCTTCCTTTGTTAACAAACAGTATCATAATAAAACAGAATAGAGAAAAATAAAATAAATTTATAAGAAGTGCAAAAATCCTAATATTGTATAAGATTGCTGCTTCCATAGAGGAAACATTTACCGCGCGAGGAGTTTAGTGACCACCAGGAGGCGCTCCAGGATGGCGAGAATCCGATTCCCCCTCCTTTATCTCAGTCTTTGCAGCATTACTGTATATTAATCACTGATTTCCAACAACTGACATTCGATTTACAGAATAAAACTGCAGAGAATGAGAAATATCTGACGACCAGACAGGATGAGCCCTGAAAATGGGATTTATAGAGAAGTGACACAGCGCTGAGCTCCACATAAACCCTGTGTATAGACGACACATAGAGAAGGAATAATGAGAAGATTGTGAGCCCCATAGAGGACGGGGACTGGGGAATATCCCTGTACCGCGCTGCGGTATATGTCAGCACTATATAAGATGTAACACTCCAATACAGAAATACGTTCAAGTCCTTACAAGGATAGAAATTAAAAACAAAATCTAAATATTTTCCTTAGAAATATATTTAGCAAAGCGTAAAAAAACCAAAATAAAGAATCATACAGAAGACAACATTATTTATCACACAAAATGAAGAATGTAGAAAACTCTCTAATAACAATGTTAGAATTAATGTTTTATTTATTCGCCCTGGAAAAATCAAAATCAAAAAGCGATTGGAACATTGCATGTATCCCGACATTACCAAACAGGACAATGTTCTTACTTGATAAAGATGCCAGCGCGACATTGAAATGCGTAGTGGACAATAAAGAACCATTTAATGAATATCGCAATAGGAGACTTCTTTCCAACAGCGCAGACAATTTTTAAACATGTTTTTATCTTGTTTTGCTAGTTTTCCCTCTGGACACAGGAGCCGGCTATCTGAGCCTTTAGTGGTCGCGTCTTCACAGAACCTCCCAAGGTGAGCTAACCTATTGTGTCTACTGTCTCCTATATTAGGGTTCTGCCCTATTGTGCGCTTCTCCCTTCACAGTCACTGCTTATTCATGTCTCCCAACATAGCGCTAATAAAACTGCAAGTCTTCCCAACAGCGAGGAGCATACAGCTCCGGGGTCTGAGGGAGAAAAATGTTCCGGGTGATTGAAAGCAGCGACACAAAAACACATTTTATAAAAATGGAAAATTTAGTATTGTCATAATCATAACGACCACAGAGAAAAGTGATCACACCATTTATAACTGTTAGGGACGGTCATTAAAGGGAAGCCCAAAAGGAAGGAGGACAAATAAAGCAGACAAGAAAGGAGAAAAAGAAAGGAGGACAAATAAGAAAGACTAATAAGGGGGACAAATAAGAAAGACTAATAAGGGGGACAAATGAAGAGGACTCATATTTTCTCCTCCCCTCATAAAGAATATCACATAGAAATAAATCATCCCTATGTCCCAATACCCGGTGATGTTACTAATGTTTGGAAGGATGCCGCAGTCCTCAGTGATATAAGATGAAGGCAGCATAGGAGCACAATATAC
Organism: Dendrobates tinctorius; assembly: GCF_039654945.1. NCBI lineage: Eukaryota > Metazoa > Chordata > Amphibia > Anura > Dendrobatidae > Dendrobates > Dendrobates tinctorius. The sequence continues at coordinate 1,744,025 of NW_027361763.1, read as the reverse complement.
TAATGAACGACCTCTCACACACCGACTGTCCAAGGGGAGATGGCTCATTAGTAATAGGGATCATTCAGACATCAGTAATGTTTCTCATATACAAAGAACGTACCGATTGTCATCAGTTTTTCTTGGAAGAAGAAAAGATGGAAGTCTCATGAGCTTCTCCTATCAAACTGTCAATGAAAAATAGACAATACATGGATGGCATCCGAGTGCTGCCTGATTTTATCAAGGACCCTATAGACTTGCATTGGTGAGTTTGATCCATGACTAAATGAGAAAACAAGGAGAAAGCGCGTGTGTGAGAACCTGACGTCTGAACGATCCCCTAAGCTACGTCCAAACGTCCATCTGAGGGAGAAACGGCCGATGTTTCCTCAGGTGTTATCTCGTTACTTTCAATATTTTCTCATTGGAGAAATGTGCGTATTCACAAGCCTATAACAAGTCCCCAGGAGGTCACATGTTCACATCAATCACTAGGAACAGATCTGTGAGACGCGGAAATAAAAGTAAAGCCTCCGATTTGTATCCGCATCTCACAGATCCCCACTGACTTGTATGACCGACTCTAAGATCAGGACCAGATCTGAGGCTCATGGACATCACAGATGTGTGAACAGATCCATTAGTCTCTCTGTGTCCTTGTGTCATCAGGGGAAACAATCAGATGTCACTCGGACATTTCACAAGGCTGTGTGTTCTGTCTTCCTCCATGTATGATGCTGTGTGGATTCTAGCATACAGCTTAACCTTTGATCCACTCCCAGAAACAAGACTGCATGGGTGCTTATGTCTATTATTTATTAGGATGATATGGACAACGATGGGAGATGATAACAGATGGTATAGTAGAACACAGTTATGAATGATTCAGTAGATTGTTGTACAAAATGTGTACGATTCAGGTAAAAACTACAAGAGACAGATAATACAGCATGCCAGTACTGAAAGACAGTATACAATATATGAATACTGGCAGGTAATAGCAATGCAGGGTATTATCACAACAGTAGCAATGATACAGGATGCTGTTATCATGCATTATATAAGAGCTGAGCAATATAACATACACAGCAGCAGGAGAAAAATAACTAACATACAAATGGCTGTCAGCTTTACACTCACTGAACGGAGGATGCATAATTAGAGAATGCTTATAACAAACATGCAGTGAAATAACATCACAGGAGCTGAGCATGAAATGCAAACATCATGGGGGCTGGATTATGGCTGCTAACAGAGATGCATAACTAATAATTGCATTATCCTTACCGACATCCGCTTGTAATAAGCAATGCCTTACAAAGAGCTGAGCTGAGCAGGTGTGAGCTACTCAGGAGACCTGGAGAATAGTTACATGTTGTTGACCAGGGTAGAAAGAAGGGGCGGTTCAGAACAATTAACCATTTGGGGAACAGAAAATTCCAAACACATGAATAAAAGAGAAGGGCAACTTATGACACCTAATGGCATAGTTGTAACAGCACTAAAAATATCTAGCTGCCCAGAATGGGCAGAACACTGTGACTGCAGCCTTAATGTTATAGGTGACACCACAATTACTCAATGGTATCAGTAGGGATGGACTGATACTTTGCACCCAAAAGCCAAAGGCCGGAAATCCCATTTTTACCAAACAACTATAAAAATTGTTGTTTAGTTGTTACTGGTGGATTCACGTGTTAGGTGCAGATTACAATTACCCTCTGCTTCTTATTGGTCCTATCACTGTATAATGTCCCCCGCGGTGAGATTGCTGCTCTGGTTGTGTCATACAAGTGTAATCTACATGTGGATAGATCTCCATATCAGTAACCACATAGCTGACGGCCGTCCATTATCTGCCATCAGGGATTGCACCCTATTATGTACCGTCTAATGACCAAAGAACAAGCAGCTATTAAAATAGAGAAAGAGTCTCTTCACCATGTTTCACCCTCACAGGCTTCATCAGGAGATCAAAGCAAATGCAAAACAAAATGGCCAAACAAGCTATTGCTAACCTTCCCATCTGACATCAGGCCGACATCATCATTGGAGCGTCTATAATGCTGAGCCAATGTGAATTTATCAGTGCAGGGTCAGAGGTCCACATCCATGTCATATGTATGTTTACTAACCTATCAGCATGGTCTATTGTATGCAGCCAATACAGCGCACGTCACCATTTGATCACATCATCAGTATATGGGAAAGATAAAGTCATAATGGTCTCCAAGAAAAAGGTGTTCTCTCCATACTATGGGCATTAAAAAGACGACAGCGACGCACACACAGTAAATGTCATACAAACAAAATCTTTAAGAAAATGGTGCTGGTCTTATACTTTGGACTACTTCAAAATGGCCACGACTCCTATGCTATGTGGAAAGATGGCAAAAATCTTCAAAAAGATGGTGCTGGTCTTATACTTTGAGCTTTTTCAAAATGGCCACAGCATCTGTACAATGGAGTATAATGTGCTGGAATAGTTCAGTATAGGATAACGGCCCACATAGTGTGACTATCATTTAAAGTGACAGCGCCCAGACATATATTGTGTTGGTATATGCAACAGTTGTGGACTACTTCTTCATTTGTGTAAAGGAGGACTTTAGGCTGATCTGACAATAGATGGCAATGTTGTGTAAAGTTTCCTTGCTTAATGAATTGAAAGAGAAAAGGTCTCTTTTGTTGGTTTCAGTTTTGTTTTCCTACTTCTTCCTGATGATGCAGCATTGTAAGACTGTGCATTTTTCCTTTACCTCATGCTCTGAAAAGTAAAAGCTTGTTATCCTACGTAATCTTCTCTGTGAAGTGATCTACTGCAACTGTGGGTATTCAAGTAGCTATACAACAAGCTGTGCAACAGGTTATGTGCCCAGGCACAGAGAATCCCAGACACAGAGTATCTCAGAGACTTACCAAGGACCCCAGACACCCAGGACACCAGAACTCTCAGCAAAGACCCTGGTGAATGCAGAAGAATTCCTCAGTACAATTCTCTACAAACAAGTAAGACAAATTAAACATAATGAGTAGCACAGAGCTAAAACTCGCAGTGGCTAAGCTGAAGAATGAGAACTATCAGTTATGGAAGTTCAAAGTAGAGATGTTATTGTCTAAGGGTGTGGGCACACATTGCGGATTCTGCTGCAGATCCGTAGCGGATTTGACCCTGCGGATCCGCAGCAGAAAGTACAGTACCATTTAAGTCAATGCAAAATGAAAAATGCAGTGCCCACGGTGCGGAATTTTCCCCGCGAATTTGCTGCGGTTTTAAATCCGCAGCATGTCACTTCTTTGTGCTGATTCCCCAGCTGATTGGCACCTGCTCCATGATAGGTGTCAAACCGCAGGGGAAAACCACAGGCTAATCCACAGATAAACCACAGGTCTTTTAACATGCGGATTTACCTGCGAATTTAGACAAATCTGCACGGAAAAATCCATAGCAAAATCCAATAGACTCGAATCCGGTGGCCCACGGCGTTAGGATAATTGCCACCGGAAAAGAAAATGGACTCTTCTCTGACTCACCACTTACACCCAGCCTTGTGCATTCGGTTTGCCTGACCGTCGACACTGGGCCCACACAATCGCACTTCTTCTGCCGCCAATGGCTTCCTGAAGAAATGACCTGGCCCGTTTCACCACCACTGCAAACCACCCAGCAATATACATTCGGGCTATAAGACAACCTTCAAAGAAGTGTGTCTTATAGTTTGAAAAATCCATTATATTGTCTTACAAATTTTAGACTTTTTTTCATCAATAAGGCTGGTTTCACATTAGCGCATTTTCAGCGCGCGCACGGCCGGGGGTAGCTCCGCCCCCGATCCGGCTCTCTGCCCGGCGTGCCCGCCCCTTCCTTGTAGCGCCGCCTCCTAGCGGACAGCGGCGCCTGCGATCGGCGCACCCTATCTTTAGCATAGGGTGCGCCGATCGTGTGCAGGCCGTGCGCTAGTTGCGCTTTGACCTGCGCTGCGCACTTTTGACGGTGCGCCGTGCGCGCCAAAATCCGAAAAGTTTGATTTTGGCGCGCACGGCGCACCGTCAAAAGTGCGCAGCGCAGGTCAAAGCGCAACCAGCGCACGGCCTGCGCACGATCGGCGCACCCTATGCTAAAGATAGGGTGCGCCGATCGCAGGCGCCGCTGTCCGCTAGGAGGCGGCGCTACAAGGAAGGGGCGGGCACGCCGGGCAGAGAGCCGGATCGGGGGCGGAGCTACCCCCGGCCGTGCGCGTGCTGAAAATGCGCTAATGTGAAACCAGCCTAAGATAATAATCAAAAAATAATCAGGCAAGTTCGTTATCACCACAATCGTACTGACCCGGAGAATCTTCCTGCCAGGCCCTTTTACAACACAATGAACCACATAAAAACAAAAAATTATGACAGAACGGCTTTTAGCTTTTTTGTTTTGTTGCAATTTCACAACACTTGGAAAGATTTTTATATTTTCCAGGACATTGTATGGTAAAATGAATGGTGTCACTCAAATCAACAACATGTTACATAAACACAAGCCTTAACATGTCTATGAGGAAAGATAAATCCAAGCATTATGGTTCTAGAAAGAAGCGGAGGGAAAACAAAAATGCAAAAGTGAAAATTGGCCGCGGTGGGAAGGGATTAAGTGCAAAACTAAATCATCATCGGGGATAGAAAGCTTCATAGATTCTAATCCTGGATGTAGAAATTATACAGAGAAAGTGGAGATAAAGGCAAAGGACATGAGATTAATAATGATCTACACTGTGTTCCAAATTATTATGCAAATGATATTTTTCTATGATTTTCCTAAATAGTCAGTACAAATGACAGTCAGTCTAATAAAAGTCATCACCCGTTAGAGTATACATCAAATTTTATTGAAGAAACCTCCCAATGATAACAGTATAATCTCCAAAATGAATAAAAACTCAAATTGCACTGTTCCAAATTATTAGGCACAGTAGAATTTCTAAACATTTGATATCTTTTAAAGAACTGAAAATGTTCATTTGTGGAATTTGCAGCATTAGGAGGTCACATTCACTGAACAAAAAAGCTATTTAACTCCAAAACATCTGTCGGGATCCCTCAGATTACTCTTTCATCTGAAGGACCGATGTTCTTAGGTGTGAAGCACCATATGTCTCTAATCAATTGCTCCGTCGAGAAGGATAACACAGACACAAGCTGTATAATACCACTCGGGATGCCTGCTGAGCGCCTCTGGCTTATCAGTTAGGCTTCCATCTTTTATAGCAAAGAATTTAGACATTTACAGTCATGCGCAATAAAGAAAAGAAAAATAGTTAAACAACTTGTCCTCCTACCACACAAATCACATAAGAAGGAAATATTCGACCTTGGTTAACAAGGGAGATGTCTGAGACATCTCCTCGAAGAACAGATAAAGTTCAGCAGAATTCATTTAACTCATTCAGTTCTTATCATTCCCCCCTTTGACATCTTCATTTTCCACAATCTGGAACACTGGATCCTGCAACAACAGCGGATAATGGCTCGTTCACCAGGTACTATCCCAGGCCGACGGGTTGCCCGAGGGAGACAGGTCTTCTACCTTCTCCATCCCCCAGATACTGAAGCCACATCCATCATTGCAAGGGTACGCTCCTTCATGCCAGAAATGAGATGTCAATCTAGGACTCAAAGGAATAATAGTTAAATTCTTGTTGTTTACAGTCAAACTTCCTTATCTATTTCTACATCTTTTCTTGCATACAGAGATACACCAAAAAACAAGTTTCAGTAACACATATATTATAAGGAGACAAACGGCAATACGTAATAGACTTAGTATAATCCCAGTTATCCAGCCTCCAATACCCTTAAACCAATTAACTGGATTAAGAAAGGAGAAAGTGTCTGACCACCAACTATCTTTAGTACGATCATTGTCTTTATCGTACTGATCTCTAAGTTTTTGAACATCCTCTATTTTCAATTTTAACTTTATAATGCTGTTGGGATCTATATAATGACAGCAAGCTGGTCCAATGACTTGACACATACCACCTTGCGCTGCAGTTAAATAATCTAATACTATGGTATGCTGATTAGTGACTATGATAAGCTGATTTTGGACAGCAACAGTGGTGTTCAATATATTCAGTATATCCCATATCTGATCATCTAAGTAATCAGTAGCCCTGACCAATTTATCCCACATTTGAGTAATCATAGGATAAATAAAAATAGAGCTGACAATTTTATTAGCCACACTCATCTGCACTATATGTGGTCTCCCAGAGAGGCGAGGTGTACTGTCAGCAGCTCTTTTGTACAACGTGTGTTTAGGTATGCTTTGAGTATTCAACTGGTCATTCGGAATAACAAAGGTAGCTGGAGTCAAACGACCCAGGGTACAAGCACCTTTTACCCCTACTGGCAACCATTTATATGCATTGTCTCCACATACCCAGTACATGTCACTAGGTAGGTCCCATAGGGCTGAATGTTGTAGTACCAGTCTATGAACTAAATCTATGAACGCAGATGCATTCTGGAGCATGCACCAAGGTGAAAATTGTCCTAAAGGACTACAATAACCTGCATCAGGGTTTCCACAAGGGGAGGTTCCCTTCTTATATTCCGAGGACTCGTTACAAGGCATATTACCAGGAATATTAATACAAGTTTCGTTAGTGCCCTGGGGAAATAAATTGGAGTACTCCCATGACATATTATGTAAATTTCTTTCTAGCAGTCCTTTTCCTGGGTACCCAAGCCCCCCCTTTATATGCCAGATATTGAAGGTGAGTACTACTTCCTGAAAGGTTACCTTGCCACCAGGGATATCCTACCCATCCCACAATAGGTATTCCAACAGTTGTGTTCCATAACTTCACATTATTTGTGGCATTATTAGCAAGTGCATCAGAACAACTGGTCCAGGCAAATAATTCCTCGGGTGGCACAGGAATAACAAGGAACGGAATACTAGTGGCTGATACTGGTGAATGTGTGCAGATCCAGCAATCTGCTGGAGACTGAGTGTCATTTGACCAATCATTCAGTAATTTTTCATGATGTTGTATAAACTTATTATTCAAGGACATTGGAGCATTTAGACTGTCCCACGCAGCTACCATTATTACAGATAATGCAACGAAACCAAACCAAAACATTATGCACTCTTATGCTTTGTTAACTCCTGTGGCTAGTTTGCAATGTGATGCGTGGATCCAGGTTGGTCGTCCTTCCAACTTAACAGAAGTAGGCGTTGTCAGGAGTACTTGGTAAGGTCCTTGATATCGGGGTTCAAGGGTCTTTCTGGAGTGTTTCTTGACATATACGTAATCACCGGGTTGTAGACAGTGAGTTCCTTCCACACTATCTGGATCTGGAATGGAAGAGAAAACTAGAGAATGCATTTGAGTTAAATGCTTTTGCAACTGGATTACATAACTTGTCAAATTATCCACATTGAGTGTTAAGACCTGTGGGTAGTACAACCCTGTGTTCGGTGGTCTTCCAAACAGTATCTCGAAGGGTGACAGTTTAGCTTTCCCCGTGGGTGTGTACCTTACTGAGAATAATGCTAATGGGAGACACTCTGGCCATGGTCTATGGATCTGCTCCATGGTTTTCTGTATTTTCAATTTTAGTGTCCCGTTCATTCTTTCTACCTTCCCTGAACTCTGTAGGTGGTAGGGTGTATGAAATGCTTGTTGTACACCCGGGGCCTGCATGACTTCCCTCTTTATTTCTCCCGTGAAGTGTGCACCCCTATCTGTTTCTGTGGTTTCTGGGACACCATACCTGCAGATCAGTTCTTTCATCAGTTTGTCTGTAGTCATTTTAGCATTTGCACGTTTTACCGGATAGGCTTCCGGCCAACCAGAGAAGAGATCTACACATACTAGGATATTTGCATACACTCCTACCTTGGTAGCTGTATGTCGTCAATCTGCCATCTCTGAAACGGGTAGAGAGGCCTAGGTGTCGCTTTCTTAGGGACTTTTACTGTTTTACCTGGGTTGTGCTGTGCACAGATGAGGCATGATTGTACAAGTTTCGCGGCTGCGTAACTGAAGCCAGGAGCGATCCAGAAGGCATCTACCATGGCACACATGTGACTTTTTGAGGTGTGATTGGGGCCATGTGCTGCTTGCGCCATGATTGGGAACAGGGACTTTGGTGGGCACATTTTATCCTTATTCTCCCATACTCCATTTGAGTTCAGCTCAGCTCCCAGTCTCCCCCGGTGTACCTTCTCTGTTTGGGCAGCTTTATGCTGGAGGGATTTCAGGACATCTAGACCCAATGTGGCTGGAATACGCTGACTCCCCGCCACCGTCCACTGCTCTCTCTAGGCCGCCTTGTGCTATTTTAGCAGCCTCGTTCGCCCTTCTATTGCCCTCTACCTCCACGGAGTCACCTTTGTGTGTGCTTTTACCTTGACAATGCCAACCTGGACTGGTAACATCAATGCCTCCATCAATTGTTCCACCAGCACTGCATTTTTAATGGGCTTCGAATCTGTGAAAATATTAGCAACTTTACCTGCAGCGGCTCTACACGCCTCAGTGAGTGCCTTCAACTCTGCCTCCTGCGCCGACATGTGAGGAGAGAGTGGTTCCGCTCGTATTACCTCATGTGAGGATACTACTGCATATCCAGTGTAGAATCGTCCATCCTGGTGGTATCTGGGGCCATCTACAAAAAAGAAACTCAAAGTCTGCATTAGGAACAGGTTTTTCATGAATGTGTGCAAACCCAACTGTCTCCTGACTCATCAGTTCTATGCAGACATGTTCATGCGTCATGTCAAAGTATCCTTCCTCACTTGCCAATACGGTCACCAATTCCCCCTTTTCTGAATCCACAGGCAGGAGGGTGGCTGGATTCAGAACGTTACATCTTTTGAGGAGTGACATACTCAGGAATTAGTAGAGCACACTCAAGTCGGAGCTGTCTGGCCATAGACAGATGTTTTGGTTGAACTTGTAGGAGTATGGCATGGATGTCATGTGGGGAATAGATTGTCAAAAGAAACGTCAGTGTCATCTCACATGCCTTCCCTATTACGTCTCCACTTTTTTCCTTGTGCTCCAGCATACATGACAGGTCGTTTTATTGTCCTTGTTTGCTCAATTTCTTTAGCTACCTTAAGGAGGTCTTTCGGATCTACATATCTCCATTCAGGTCTGACTGTCTGTACTGCGTCTCGTAAGTCTTTGTTCATACCGTCAATGAATGCATTCACCAGTATTCTAACATCAAGTGGGTTTATGCAAATGTACCCCATGTCTGCCCATTTCAGCTGTAACCGTCCAAAGTACATCTCTACTCTCTCTCCTCTTTGCTGTGTCACATTAGTCAGGAGTACAGACTGCTCTGATTGTTCCACTGCAGCCCATTGTCTTAGTGACTCACAGTACATCTCCCCAGATCGTGCAGATTTATCATCCATGCCCCAAGCCTGATTCTTTGTCACATCTGTGTGTCTTAATTATATGATCTGGTGCGTCACCTGCCTTTAAACTCACCAACCTCTCTAGGTCTGCCCAGGTACACTTATATGTCTGCTGTACTTCCTTTATGTGTCTGTAAAACGGGAATGGTTGGTCTTCAGGGGCAGGCAGCTGCTTCAGCAAAGCTAGCTGGTCAGAGGGGCTCCAGGGATAATACACCTGTATCTTTCTTATTCTAGTCACACTTCTAGGTCCTGATGGGGTTGGCCGTCTGATGTCTACTGTCAGCTTACTCCTCAAGGGCCAATGTCCCCACTACCCACTATCCACACTATTATGTCAGCTTCTTATGATCTTGTCTGGATAGGATTTAGTGCAATTCTCTTAGGTCAGTAGCACAGGTCACACAAGTAGCTATTCAGTCTGGATTTGTCTGAGTCTGACCACAGTGTTTACAAGTCCATCTGTTTTGTCTGGGTCTCTGGTTACACTTTGTCAATCAAACATTCATAATACACCTTCCACACTGCTGCACATTCTCAAGCATCATTTATTCACTTGCTATTTTCTTCCCTTGTCTGTGCCTTTTTGTACATCCAAACATTCACACTCTGGTATTTTTGCCTTTTTCAATATTTGTCCCACTTGTTTTACTGCTTCCTTCCTTCTCTGTCTCTTGTAATTTGACACAATTTGCTATACAAATCAATCACACAACTAGAAGCAGGTTCAAACACATTAATGACCAAGCAATCACTTACAATTCCCTTCTAAATTAGGCACCATATCTTACTTTTAACTTCCAATCTTCAATTAAGTACTGTTGCTTTAAAATGCACAAATCTTTCAGCGCGTACCTTACGGATAGAATTACAGAGAATTTTGAGCACAGCTCACACTCAGCAGAGATAAGAGCGAAGGGAGAAGAAACTGCGCAGCGCCATCCTTCCTCCCTCCCATCAGAATGCAGCGTCGTCCTTCACAGAATTCTATAGTTCTTTAGACTTATCAAAATCAATTTCTACAAAGAAACTCAAAATCACGGGATTTCACTGTAAGGGCAGATAACTGTATAATGAGATTAACCATGCCTTGCCCTTTTTCTGGCCAAATGCATTCAGGAAACTTTACAATGTAATGCCACATATAACACGAACTATATCATTACTCAATTCATTCAGTCTCAGATGTAGATTTGAAATATCTATAACGCATCTGTCCGGGATTCCACCACAACTAGAAAGGTCACAAATCTCTTGACACAAAAATGATGTGTGATGATTCATTCATACGTGCTCATTCACTGATTTTTTTTTTTTTTTACTCAATTACTCATCTCTCATCTTATTCAGAGGTTCTCATAGACATATATACAAGGATTCACACAGCCTGCCTATCTTGCACTTTGGATTTGATTAATACTTTTTCCAGGTTCTTTGCTGCACTACTTCCATATCTATCCTCAATTATATCACATAACCGGTCTCCTTCTTCGGGTGTCTTTCCCTGACTGTTCCCCATTTTATCTTTTATTCTTATCCTGTTTCTCTTGTTGTCTTCCTGTTAGTCCCCTGCCTTAGGTGGTGTATTGGGTAAGCTCAAGACTAGGCTCTACTATACCTCGTTACCTTCTTCCTAAGGTGCTAACAGGCTAAATGGAGTGTCTGTTCCTCGGTGTACTACGTGTTTCGTGTACTTATATGCTATGTAGCATCCGAACAGAAATACTCCCACAACACACAGGATTGTAAACAAAGTGTCCATCTATCGGGGTTCTTCAGTCATATCCTGTCACAGGCTCATTTCACGGTCCTGTGCTCATTCAGTCACACTCTTATCTGTCACAAGGTTTATTCATAAAGGGTGTTGATTTAAGCTTAGGCGGTGACCTCCCCGAAAGGACGCTGTCACATGACCCAGTTAGGCAATATCACCACTCTTTGAACGAATACCTACTGTGCAGCTTATTTGTCTACTTTTCACAGTCCTTCAAATCAAGGCAGTCACTCAACAACCTCCTCTATTTCTAGTGCGGAATCGTCTATTGTGAAAAACTTGTCCGTCCGGGCTGCGCAGTATGAACTGTTCACCCAGCCTTATATTCCGTAATGTCAGACCTCTCCCATTTTGATTTGCATCAGCTCTTTTTCTAAAAATAGCTGTGCACAGACAGAACCTACAGTAACCTCATTCGAGCAGAAATTACATATGCGTGTCACACCCGATTTCCTCAGAGTTCTTATATGGACCTGATTTTACGGCCCCCTCCTCTACTAGATTCCCCTTTATACGGACCTTAGTTATAATGATAGATTATGAAGAGCAGAGAATAGAAAAATTGATCTCTTACCTGGCCAGGTGTTTAGGTCTGCTGTTCACAATTTCATCAGTAACTGGAGTGGTCTGTAGATCGGGTAGTCTTGGAGAGGTGCCTATATCAGGTCCCTGTTTCGGGCGCCAGGAAACTGTCGGGATCCCTCAGATTACTCTTTCATCTGAAGGACCGATGTTCTTAGGTGTGAAGCACCATATGTCTCTAATCAATTGCTCCATCGAGAAGAATAACACAGACACAAGCTGTATAATACCACTCGGGATGCCTGCTGAGCGCCTCTGGCTTATCAGTTAGGCTTCCATCTTTTATAGCAAAGAATTTAGACATTTACAGTCATGCGCAATAAAGAAAAGAAAAATAGTTAAACAACTTGTCCTCCTACCACACAAATCACATAAGAAGGAAATATTCGACCTTGGTTAACAAGGGAGATGTCTGAGACATCTCCTCGAAGAAAAGATAAAGTTCAGCAGAATTCATTTAACTCATTCAGTTCTTATCACATCCTAACAGGCCAAGTTACATGCTATCATAGGAACCCTTCTGTGACATCACCTTCACAATTCTTGCATCCATTGAACTTGGGAGTTTTTGGAGAGTTTCTGCTTGGATTTCTTTGCATGAAGTCGGAATAGCCTCCCAGAGTTGCTGTTTTGATGTGATCTGCCTCCCTCATAGATCTTTTGCTTGATGATACTCCAAAGGTTTTCTACAGGGTTGAGGTCAGGGGAAGATGGTGGCCACACCATGAGTTTATCTCCTTTTATGTCCATAGCAGTCAATGACTCAGAGGTATTCTTTGCAGCATGAGATGGTGCATTGTCATGCATGAAGAGGATTTTGCTCCTGAAGGCACATTTCTGCTTTTTATACCATGGAAGACAGCTGTCAGTCAGAAACTCGATATACTTTGCAGAGGTCATTTTCACACCTTCAGGAACCTTAAAGAGCCCTACCAGCTGTTTCCCCATGATTCTGGCCCAAAACATGACTCCTCCTCCTCCTTGCTGAAGTCGCAGCCTTGTTGGAACATAGTGGCCATCCACCAACAATCCATCTGGACCATCCAGGGTTGCTCGACACTCATCAGTAAACAAGACTGTATGAAAAATAGTCTTTATGTATGTCTGGACCCACTGCTACAATTTCTGCTTGTGAACACTTTTTAGGGTTGGCCGAATAGTAGGTTTATGCACCACAGCAAGCCTTTGAAGGATCCTACACAATGAGGTTCGAGGGACTCCAGAGGCACCAGCAGCTTTAAATATCTGTTTGCTGGTTTTTAATGGCTTTTTAGCAGCTGCTCTCTTAATCCGATGAACTTGCCTGGCAGAAACCTTCCTCATTCTGCCTTTATCAGCACAAACATGTCTGTGCTCAGAATCAACCACAAATCTCTTAACAGTACGATGGTCACATTTAAATTTTTGGGAAATATCTAATGTTTTCATCTCTTGACCAAGGCATTGCACTATTTGATGCTTTTCAGCAGCAGAGAGGTCCTTTTTCTTTCCTAAATTCCTTGAAACCTGTGCCCTGCTTAATAATGTGGAACATCATTCTTAAGTAGTTTTCCTTTAATTGGGCTCACCTGGTAAACTAATTATCACAGGAATTTGAGATTGATTTCAGTGATCCAAAGAGCCCTGATACACAATACCATCTATGAGTTTATTTGAAATACAAAAAATTACATCTTTATGACACTTAACTCCAATTTGCATAATAATTTGGAACGCAGTGTAATGTGAGTGATTTTTTATGGCATTTTATGGTTCTGACAAACAAACAATTTTTGATACAAATTCACATTAAGATAAAGCAAGAAAGCGCAATAGTCTTTACAGAGAAAAAGTCTGAAGTCGCTGTTGGTCAGAGTCGGTGCGCCTTCTTGTCACAATTGACTTTATTGAGGCCTTTAGTTAATGAAACTGAATGTAAAAACACCCAATCGTCTCTATTCTCTAATTCTTGGACAATGCAAATATCTTAAAATGCCCCAGATCTACGAGCGATTGACACATCTGTTGTTTTTTAGGACCGTCCAGTCTACATTTACAGTAAATCTGGGCACATTCTTCAGAGCTTTGTGTAGCTTGGTACCTTTTTGGCAAACCGCGACCGTTTTCTATGAGGCCAAACCCCTTTTCAGAAATGGTCTAAAAACATAATAAATGTGGCGCAAGTCATCAATTGATTTTAGTGCATTTTCCTCAATAAATTTGCCGGAGACTATATTTAAATTACTGTATAAATGGCCGGGAAGTTCAAAGGTTTTCAACACATTTTTCACAAACATTTTTGCTGTCTTTTCCTTTTATTGTGGAACATTTTAAAGATCTATTTTTGTTTTTCTCAAGTACTCGGGAGAAGTCTGAGAAAATGAGAAAAAAATATGAGAAATAAATGCCATAACCAGAGCAAACTGCGCATTGATGTTTATTTCCATCAAAGGAGAAGCCAAAGATCAGACATCAGTGACCGGAGAACGGGCAAATTTCACTCGAAACTTTAAAGACATGTTGGCCTTAAAAAGTTGTCAAAGCCAATGAAGTCGCCATGAAGAATACAGCAGCGTTGTGTGTGTGTATCCGGAATAAGGTCACATTCACAGTCTCTGGATTATGTGTCAGGATTTGTAAAAAGAAAAGGAAATGATCCCAAAAAGATCTGCGCCTCTTCTGTGGTTTGGGCTCAGTTCTGGTTTTGGCTACAAATACTGAGCACAATTGTGCCGTGTGATAGAGACATTAAGGAGGATTCATGTATGAGAATTCCCCCCGGACATCGCTGATTGTCATCACAAAGGGTTTCATCACTCTTTCACTGTAAAAGTCATAATTCACGATTACTTTTAATAAATCTGCACTTTCGGTAATTCTGATCTTCCTTTAGCATTATCCATGGAGCTGGTGCTGATCCAACACCGAGCAAAACACACAGATCAGGAAACTTCTACACTTACAATTTTTCCTATTAAGTGACCTTGATTATTTCCTATAATATCTACACAGAAGAATGTAATGTCATCCTCTTTAAAAATTTGCCACTTAGCCCATGAAAGCAGCAGATGATGTAATCTCGTATAATCCGGTGATTTGCCTGTTTCCTGTGACATAATCTCAGACGATTTCCCTGTAGATTTCTTGTGATATAAATAAGACATGAGACCAATGATCTGTGTCTGTGAGCGCCCAGAACAATGACAATGGTTTCCCTGAGATCTCTGCTCTGTGTGCTGTACCTGTACATACAAGGTAATGTCCGGTGAGGGTTATACTATGTGGGACAGATGAGAGCGTACAGGACGTGGCTGTATACATGTAGTAAGAGGAGAAGGAGCACACGTCATTATATCAATGATTGTCACCATTATCTCTTCTCTTCTGCTCCCAGTTTCCTGTGGAGAGATTGTGATGACTCATACTCCGGATTATCTGTCGGTGTCACCGGGAGACACAGTCACCGTCTCATGTAAATCCAGTCAAAGTCTCTACAATAGCAGAAACTCCAAAGACTATTTACACTGGTACCAACAGAAATCCGGGCAGCCTCCAAAACTTCTCATCTATTTAGCAAATACAAGACAATCTGGAATCCCAGACAGATTCACTGGATCTGGATCTGGAACTGATCTCACTCTTACAATCCGAGGAGCGACAGAGGACGATGCAGCAGATTATTACTGTATGCAGAGTAATAGCGCTCCTCTCACACAGTGATACAGAGCCGTACAAAAACCTCCTCCTCATCCCCCATGATGTCGCTGTGTTACAATGTTGTGTAGAGGAAGGTGCAGAGAATTAGCAGAGCGCTCAGTGATGATTTCTGTCTTCTCTTCTTCCTCTGGGAATAGATTCTTTCTGTACAGATCATTGTATAAACCAGTCAGGTATAAACCAGCGCTGACATAATGATTACAGACTATAGGAACATCTGCACCGGAGGAGAAACTCTGAATGTAGCCGGACAGCAGAGCGAGCTGAGGAATAAACACGTTATCCCACCACACACATGCACATTAGATGTAGCTGAGCGTGCATGTGCTCTGTATAGGGGGAGGAGGTTAAGCTGGTGTCTGACATCTTTGGGGCAGTTTAAATTCCTTAACAATTAATAGATTGAACACGTTGAGTTCACCATGTCTGTTTTTGTATTCACCAAATTCTGTATGTCGTCAGGAGGAGTCAGGACGAGGGCCGGTCGTTGCCTGGATGGTGCCCTGTACAGAACTGACCTTTCATGCTCCCACCTAATTTAGTGAATTAGGAGTCTCTTACAAGTGCCGAGCTCCTCCGTCAGAAATGTTACTCCAATTATGGGCTGGAATATATTTCTGGTGATATTTACTTTACAAAAGTGACATAAATTTTGATAAATTAGATGGGCCGGCTTAGTCACATCCCATCTCGCCCCAACTTAAAAATGCCAATATTTTCTAAATTCTTGTGTGACCTACAAGTTGAGTAAAAAATTCTGACATTTTAAGAAAAATATTTAGAATTGACTCTCAATTCTAAATATTTTCTATCTATTGGCTAATACAGTACAAAGATATAGACCTTTCCTGATATTTTAAGGTGCTTTGTGGCAGAAAACTGGAGAAAATACCTTCATGAATTGGGGTCATTGTCTTTTCATCCTGACATGAAATGACCCCCCCCACAAGTACTGTGCTATAAACTGCTGGGAATATGTGGAGTGGAATCTGCACCTCAAATCCACATCAAATCCACTACAAATGTACTCACCCTTGAAGGAGTATTCCCCATGCCATATCCACACAGGGCCAAGACAATGTATTTTGGTGCGCTAGGCAGATTATGTAAATTGAGCCCCTTCCCACCTTGAGTCAATTTAAAACTATCTTAAAGGTATGTTCAGACATTGCTATTTTTAGGCTTTGTTTCTTGAACTAATAATGCTGTGTGTTGGTAGCAGAAACACTGTACATAATGCGGGTTTTTGGTGATTCTTGTCATATGGTTTCAGAAGCACCACTCCAGCGGGTTTTTCTTTTAGCGCTGGAGTGGTGCAGCTAATCTGAGGTCCCTGACCTAGAATTCTCCTTACTCGCTGCCACCTTCACCTATCACCAGAATGAGGCTCTTATAGACTTATAATGAGTCATGACTTCCGGCTCACACAGCAAACACTGGAGCGAACCGGCAGTTCACAAACTGCTGGAGACCAATCGGAGCGACACTGAGAATAGATGAAGATGACGGCTGATAAGTACAAGAAAAGGGATGAGGAAATCAGATTAGTGGCACCACTTTAGTGGTAAAGTAAGAATCCCTCTGGAGTGGTGCTTTACTCATGGATGGCACATGGATTACACTCTTGTGCCTTCCGTGTGCTACCAGTGATTCTCATGGACCCATAGACCTGTACGGGTAACTTTAATCTGTGACTCGGTTCAAAGACGCCTTGATTCTTTGTGGACCAATCTTCTACAAAACACAGTAATGGAATCTGCGCCATAGTCTATAACAAGTACATGCTGTATCTGTGGACAGGACATGTACATGACACGGACGTTTGAATGAGGCCCAAAGCTGCGTTCATCTTTTATGTCATTTTTTTAAACCCTTAAAGACCGAGACACTTTGTAGGGTATTGACAGGCCTCATTTTTAAAATCTGTCAACTGTAATTTTATGAGGTAATAAGTAATAACCCTAAATCACTTCAATAAATCCCATTGATTCCGATGTAGTTTTTCACTACATATTGTACTTCAAGAATATATACACATGGGCCATGCACACAGTGAACAAGTCTGTAGGACAGTGTTCACACCACCAAAAGACTGAAACACAGAAAAACAGTATAACAAACGTATAAAAATACTCTGTTGTAAAAAAGTAACAGTAAACAGCAAGTGCTAGTAAAAAGATGATAGCAAAACAGGGTATTTGTTTGCTACGTTTTTTGCAAAAAATGTATGCTAAGCCTCTCTACCAAACGTCAAGGTATACCCATATCAAAGCAGTCCTTAACCGATGTATTTAAAAACCTGACCATTTGTATAGTACCTATATGAGCAGGATTCAGAAAGGTAATGTCCGATGTGGACACGCTGTGGAAGAAGGCTTATATGTGCATGGCCCATTGAATATAAACACATGGACCATGCACACAGTGAACAAGTCTGTAGGACAGTGTTCACACCACCAAAAGACTGAAACACAGAGAAACACAGTAAAACGTGAAAAAATACTGTGGTGTAAAAAGTAACAGTAAACAGCAAGTGCTAGTAAAAAGATGATAGCAAAACAGGGTATTTGGTTGATACATTTTTTGCAAAAAATGTATACTAAGCCGCTCTACCACACGTCAAGGTATACCCATATCAGATAAGTTTTTCTGTGCTTCATATTGAACTATAAGGTAGATGTAAAATTTCTTCGATATGACTTGTGAAAATACAGTAAATTTGGCAAAAATATTGAAAATTTCACAATTTTTAAACTTTTAATTTTTTTTGCCATTAAATCATAGAGATATGTCGCACTAAATAGCTAATAATTAACATTTTTCACATGTCTACTTTACATCAGCACAATTTTTGAAACATAATTTTTCATTGTTAGGAAATTATAAGTGTTAAAAGCGATTTTCTAATTTTTCCAACAAAATTTACAAAAACTTCACATTTGAAGTGAATTTGACTTTATATGACAGAAAGCATCAAAAGCGACAGCATTCTAAAAACTGCACCCCTCAAAGTGCTAATAACCACATTCAAAAAGTTAATTTACCCTTCATGTGCTTCACAGGAACCAAAGCAATCTGGAAGGAAAAAATAAATATTTAACTTTTTGCCACAAAAATTTTACTGAAGACCCATTTTTTATTAAACACCTACAGTGCCCATTTCAATGCCAACGACATAAATTCTTATTACTTAAGCTTGGCAAACTTAATTTACTTTATAATAATAGTCTACGCATTGGAAACTGGGGGTTATTTGGCTAAAGTTGTGGGGGGGGTAGGGCTGGCACCAGGTTTTTGTGTGCCCTGGGCCAAAGAGTGTCAGTGCGCCCTTTTAACACATACCACAACTCATGATGCTCCGATACGGCACAGAAATATAGGTATAGTACAAAGAAAAATACTTCACTGCTTACATGACATGACTGATATCTATTTTAAATTCTACAATAGCTCAAAAAGCGGACAGTATATTACTCCATACAGTATTATGGCCACCACCTAGTGCGCCATACAGAATAATGAGCCCCATATATTTCTCCACACAGAATAATTGGTCCCATATAGAGTTGAGCGAAACGGGTCGAAAAAATTCAAAAGTCGCCGACTTTTGGCAAAGTCGGGTTTCATGAAACGAAACCCGACCCTAGGATGAGGTCGGCCACGAGGTCGGCGACTTACGCGCCAAAGTCGCGTTTCAAAAGTTTGTTTTGCGCTCTTTTTCAGCCATTCAGGATCCACGGACACTGTGGGCAACGTGATGACATAGGCACGGGTCACCACCATCTTTCAGAAGGGCATGCAAGTGATTGGCTTGCCTTGGTGGGCGTCACAGGGGGTATAAAAGGGCGTGCACGCCGACCGCCATCTTACTTCTGCCGATCTTAGTATAGGGAGAGGTTGCTGCTGATTCTGTAGGGAGAGCGTTAGGCAGGGAAGAAGACAAAAAAACTGCTTCTGCTGCTAGCGATTTGGCCTGCACAACACACCAGTCACTGTGTGTGCAGTGCAAGGGGAGGCTATATAGTGGTGTATCAGTGGTGTTGGTTGTTGGGCTGCCTTTTAAGGCTTCCTGACAGGCTGGCATTGCTGTTTACCCACTGCTCCGCAAACTGCTTTTTTAAAAGCAATCCCAATTTTTTTTTTTGTCCTGCTGTAGAAGAAAAAAAACTGCTTCTGCTGCTAGCAATTTGGCCTGCACAACACACCAGTCACTGTGTGTGCAGTGCAAGGGGAGGCTATATAGTGGTGTATCAGTGGTGTTGGTTGTTGGGCTGCCTTTTAAGGCTTCCTGACAGGCTGGCATTGCTGTTTACCCACTGCTCCGCAAACTGCTTTTTTAAAAGCAATCCAATGTCCCTTATCCTCTAGTCACTTTTGTCACAGCTGTGCCATCGAGCCTGTCACATAGCGCTCAGATATTCATTGGGCCTCACACAATCCAAAAGTGTCCAGTGTCCAAAAGTGTGTGCAGAGATTCAAAATCTCCCTTATCCTCTAGTCACTTTTGTCACAGCTGTGCCATCGAGCCTGTCACATAGCGCTCAGATATCAGTGGGCCTCACACAATCCAAAAGTGTCCACTGTCCACAAGTGTGTGCAGAAATTCAAAATCTCCCTTATCCTCTAGTCACTTTTGTCACAGCTGTGCCATCGAGCCTGTCACATAGCGCTCAGATATCAGTGGGCCTCACACAATCCAAAAGTGTCCACTGTCCACAAGTGTGTGCAGAAATTCAAAATCTCCCTTATCCTCTAGTCACTTTTGTCACAGCAGTGCCATCGAGCCTGTCACATAGCGCTCAGATATCAGTGGGCCTCACACAATCCAAAAGTGTCCACTGTCCACAAGTGTGTGCAGAAATTCAAAATCTCCCTTATCCTCTAGTCACTTTTGTCACAGCAGTGTCATCGAGCCTGTCACATAGCGCTCAAATATCAGTGGGCCTCACACAATCCAAAAGTGTCCACTGTCCACAAGTGTGTGCAGAAATTCAAAATCTCCCTTATCCTCTAGTCACTTTTGTCACAGCAGTGCCATCGAGCCTGTCACATAGTGCTCAGATATCAGTGGGCCTCACACAATCCAAAAGTGTCCAGTGTCCAAAAGTGTGTGCAGAGATTCAAAATCTCCCTTATCCTCTAGTCACTTTTGTCACAGCTGTGCCATCGAGCCTGTCACATAGCGCTCAGATATCAGTGGGCCTCACACAATCCAAAAGTGTCCACTGTCCACAAGTGTGTGCAGAAATTCAAAATCTCCCTTATCCTCTAGTCACTTTTGTCACAGCAGTGCCATCGAGCCTGTCACATAGCGCTCAGATATCAGTGGGCCTCACACAATCCAAAAGTGTCCACTGTCCACAAGTGTGTGCAGAAATTCAAAATCTCCCTTATCCTCTAGTCACTTTTGTCACAGCAGTGCCATCGAGCCTGTCACATAGCGCTCAGATATCAGTGGGCCTCACACAATCCAAAAGTGTCCAGTGTCCAAAAGTGTGTGCAGAGATTCAAAATCTCCCTTATCCTCTAGTCACTTTTGTCACAGCTGTGCCATCGAGCCTGTCACATAGCGCTCAGATATCAGTGGGCCTCACACAATCCAAAAGTGTCCACTGTCCACAAGTGTGTGCAGAAATTCAAAATCTCCCTTATCCTCTATTCACTTTTGTCACAGCTGTGCCATCGAGCCTGTCACATAGCGCTCAGATATCAGTGGGCCTCACACAATCCAAAAGTGTCCACTGTCCACAAGTGTGTGCAGAAATTCAAAATCTCCCCTGTCCTATAGACACCTTGTACCTTGTTTTACATTACTATATAGTTTGTTGGATTTTGTCTACATTTCTACCAAAAATGAGGAAGGCTGGTGGAAGAGGCCGTGGAATTGGGCGGGGGTTGGCAGCTGGTAATGATGGTGTTGGTGGTGGATCTGATGGTAGTGGCAAGAGCAAAATAGGACCGAATGCAGGAGGTGCTGACCCTGCGTCATCGTCTGGCTACATAAGGCCTCGAACGCTTAGATTTCTAGGAGTTGGCAAACCGCTTTTAAAGCCAGAGCATCAGGAAAAAGTTTTGTCTTACATTGCTGACTCAGCCTCCAGCTCTATCGCCTCCTCTTCTTCAGTTGTAAAAAGTAAAAGCACTGAGTCGTCATTGGAGGCTCATGTTCATGAACCACACCTTTCCTTGTGTCCTTCACCCCAACCAAGATTGAAGGATGACGCAGGCCATACTACTGATTACTCCATGGAGCTGTTTTCACATACCATGCCTGGATTATCAAGTCAAATGGTGAATTACCCAGGCCAAGATGAATCTGACATGGAGTGCACTGATGCACAGCCGCTGATGGATGATTCTGCTGGTACATTCACTCAGAGCACTACATTGTCCTCGCAGTGTACAGAGCCAGATTCTGACCCTGATGAGACTCAGGTGCCCCTTCCCGCACACTATACCACCATACACGGTGACACAGAGGAAGGTGCACATGAGAGGAAGGTGCACATGACATAGAAGAGGAGGTGATGGATGACCCAGTTGTTGACCCAGATTGGCATCCATTGGGGGAAGAGGGTGCTGCTTCCAATAGCTCAGATGAGGAGCATCCACAGCAGACATCGACATCGCAACAGCTGTTATCTGGCAGGCCCGGAGCACTCCAAAGACAGGTTCCAAACATCAAAAGAGTTGCTGGACAGCTTGTCCAGAGGGTCAAAAGATCACAGCGTGCTAGGCCGCAAAATGTCTGCCAAAGTAGGAAGAGTGCAGTGTGGCACTTTTTTGACCAAAATCCTCATGATCAGGCCAAGGTTATCTGTAAGAAGTGCGCAAAGACCTTTAGCCGAGGGAAAAATCTGAAAAATTTGAATACCAGTTGCATGCTTAGACATTTAACCAGCATGCACTTGCAAGCGTGGACACAACACCAAACCTCAAGTGCCACATGTGCAACTGATCACAACGAAGGTAGTCAGCAACGCTACATTGTTTCCCCCACTGTAAGCCCACCGGTTAGCACAGCAGCAAATGTTGAGGTGTCGTTGCAAGACCACAGCAGTCAGGGAATCCCACTGTTATATCAACGAAAGACTGATTCTAGGCCATCAGAAAGAACACCAACTCCATCACCATCATCAACCCTCTCTCAGTCCGCCCTGTCCACCGCTACTTCCACCATATGCAGCTCTCAAGTCCAGCTCACCCTCCCAGACACTATGAGTAGGTCAAGAAAGTACTCAGTCTCTCATCCGCGTACACTGGGTTTGAACGCCCACATTGCCAAACTAATCTCGTTTGAGATGATGCCCTTTCGGTTGGTGGAAAGCACAGCTTTCCGCGAACTCATGGCCTATGCAGTACCACGCTATGACCTACCCAGTCGCCACTTCTTCTCTCGCAAAGCCATCCCAGCCCTCCACCATCATGTGAAAGACCGCATTGTCCATGCACTCAAGCAGTCAGTGAGCGGAAAGGTGCACCTCACAACTGATGCATGGTCCAGTCGGCATGGCCAGGGCCGTTACGTGTCCATCACTGCGCACTGGGTTAATGTGGTGGATGCAGGGTCCACAGGGGACAGCGGTGGTGGGACAGTGCTGCCTAGCCCACGGTATAGTAAACAGTTGGCTGTAGGCGTTCAACCCTCCTCCTCCTCCTCCAGAAGCGAAAGCTCGTCCACAGAGCGCAGTCGTACGAGCACTCCATCTGCAGCTGCCACTGTTGCACACGATGTGTCCCCCTATCGAGCAGCTAGTGGAAAGCGTCAGCAGGCTGTGTTGCAGATGATGTGTTTGGGCGACAGACACACCGCCGAGGTGCTGGCCGAGTACTTAAAGCGACAAACTGAGTCATGGCTGGGCAGTGTACATCTTGAGGCAGGCAAGGTAGTTAGTGATAATGGCCATAATTTTGTGGCAGCCATAGCCCTTTCAAAACTCAGCCACATACCTTGCTTGGCTCACACCTTGAACCTGGTGGTGCAGTGCTTCCTCAAAAATTATCCGGAGTTAACAGCCCTGCTCCAGAAGGTGCGAAGACTGTGCGCGCACATCCGCCGGTCGCCTGTACACTCCGTTCGTATGCAGAAGCTGCAGCGATTGCTTCACCTTCCCAACCACCGCCTCATTATCGACATTGCAACAAGGTGGAACTCCACCCTGCACATGGTGGAGCGGCTGTGCGAGCAGAGGCAGGCCATAATGCATTTGTGGGAGGATACACGGCCAGGCACTTTGAGAGCAGACATGGAGTTGACAGGTGTGCAGTGGTCGAAGCTGAAAGACCTCTGTAAAGTCCTTCAGTGTTTTGAGGAATGCACACGGCTGGTAAGCGCAGACGACGCCATCCTAAGCATGAGCATCCCACTTATGCGTCTGCTCATGCAAACTTTGACGCACCTTAAGGAGCAGGCGTCTGCAGCCAATGTTGATGAGGAGGAAGAGGAGGAGGGAATCCTTGATGACATTCAGCCATTGTCTGCTCAGGGACCTCTCCTGGACGAGGTGGAGGAAGAAGAGGAGGAGGAGGATGATGGGGATGATTACTTAGGGGAGGAGGATGCATCTCGTGGGGCAAGTGAAAATGTTGGCGTGGCAAGGTCTGGTACAGGGTTTGTGCGTGACTGGAGGGATGTGGATTTGCCAGAAAGTGCTCCTCCACCCAGCACTCGCAGTGCATCATTGACACCGGGAACATTGGCCCACATGTCAGATTATGCCTTGCGGATCCTAAAAAGGGACCCCCGCATTGCCAAAATGATGAACGATGACGACTACTGGTTGGCCAGCATCCTGGATCCACGCTATAAAGGCAAATTACAAAACATCATGCCACAGGAGAACCTTGACCTAATATTGGCTAATAAACAAGCAACTCTGGTAAATCGGTTGCTTGAGGCATTCCCAGCACACAGCAGCGGTGATGGTTCTCACACGAGCCGTACGGGCTGGGGGCAGCTTGGCAGAGGTGTTCGTGGTGCACACAGCAGAAGTGGCGTTGGAGACAGGGGTTTCATGACAATGTTGTGGACTGATTTTTCAAATACCGCTCACACAACTGGTAATACTGCATCGATGGAAAGTGACAGGAGACAGCAGTTGTCAACTATGGTTACAAACTACTTTTCCTCCCATATCGATGTTCTCCCACACAGGTCATTCCCCTTTGACTATTGGGCCGCTAAACTGGACACCTGGCCTGAATTGGCCCAATATGCCTTACAGGAGCTCGCTTGCCCAGCTGCAAGTGTGCTATCGGAAAGAGTCTTCAGTGCAGCTGGATCAATCCTGACAGAAAAAAGGACCCGTCTGTCAACCCAAAATGTGGATGATCTAACCTTCATTAAAATGAACCACGCATGGGTTTCCAAGGATTTTGTCCCACCTTCCCCTGATGACACATAGGGTGACAGAAAAATGGCTTGCTTTGGTCCACCTCTTCCTGGTACTTCACCTATTTCGCCTTTTGCATCAGCTGAATGTCCAACATCAATATATGCCACTTTCTAAAACTCCCTAACTGTGCTGCCTCCCCCCCATGGCCGGGGTCACCACCTAGCGCACGACACCGTGCGAGTGCCGTTCCCCTGGACAGGTGGGTAGGCCGACTCTTGGGCGCGGGCACTGGCACAGGGTCCCTCATAGTGCAATCAAGTGTCTCTGACGGTGGTGGTGCACACCCGCCGTCAGACACACCGCTGTACTATGAGGGGCCCAGTGCCAGTACCGACGCCCACGAGTGGGCCCCCCTTGCTTGGGCAGGGCCCCAGCATTTGCAATCTTTACCTCTCCCTGCTCCTCCGCTGTGTAATCTGGGCCGTCAAATCCATACTGTGCCTGACACCGTCTGAGCCTGCCTCCTGAGATATATATTTTGAATGTGTACGCTATCCATACATGTTATCCGGGGATACGGTACCCTTTCTAACCTTTGTGCAATCACGTGCAATCCATACTGGGCCTAACACCATCTGAGCCTGCCTCATGCTGTATAGACATATATTTTGAATGTGTACGCTATCCATACATGTTATCCAGGGATACGGTACCCTTTCTCACCTTTGTGCAATCACGTGTAATCCATACTGGGCGTGAGAACGGCTGGCAAGCTGTTAAGCAAGCTACAGCACCTGTCCAGACAAGTACAGGGATTCCCTAGCGAGGAGACTTATTTGATTGTTTTCAATGTTGGGACAGCAATTTTTGGGGAGCACTATACTCTGGAGAATGATAGATGGGGCCCACCATACACTGGAACATTCCAAAGGTGGACATCAGACACTGGAGCAGCATTTACAGGGCCCATTATACACTAGAGCATTAGAAATGGGGCCCATTATGTTTGGAGCATTATTTGGGCCCATAAGACAGTGGAGCTTCATCCATGGGGACCAACATATACTGTAGCATTATGTGGAGCTCATCATATACTGTTTCAAACATTATATGGGACCAATGATTCTGTATGGAGAAATAGATGGGCCTCGTCATGAGATGTAAAAAGTGAGGTATTTTTCATTGTACTATACCGCTATTTCTCTGCCGTATAGGAGCATGATGAGTTGTGGTATGTGTTAAAGGGGCGCTCTTTCGCCCAGGGCACATGAAAACCTGCAGCCAGCCCTCCCCCCCACAACTTTAGCCTAATAACCCCCATTTTTCAGTGCGTAACTTGTATTATGAATTTAATTAAGGTTGACAAGCTTAAGAAAGAAGAATTGATGCTTTTGGCATTCAAATGGGCACTGTAGGTGTGTTTCCTGTCCTCCTCTCACTGCCGATTTTTAATCCCCATTGACTTACATTGGGTTTCGTGTTTCGGGACGACCATGACTTTTCCCTATAATCGGACGATCTTGCTCGACCCGACTTTTGGAAAAGTCGGGTTTCACGAAACGAAACGCGACCCTAAAAAACCAAAAGTCGCTCAACTCTAGTCCCATATAATGTTCCATACAGTATATGATGAGCTCCATATAATGCTACGGAATATGTTGGTCCCCATGGATGATGCTCCACTGTCTTATGGGCCCAAATAATGCTCCATAGAGTCCATATATAATGGGCCCCATTTCTAATGCTCGAGTCTATAATGGGCCCCATAAATGCTGCTCCAGTGTCTGATGTCCCCCCTTTGGAATGCTTCAGTACATGTTGGTCCCCATGGACACTGCTCCAGTGTGTTATGGGCCCAAATTATGCTCCATATATAATGGGCCCCATTTCTAATCATCCAGTGTATAATGGGCCTCATAAATGCTGCTCCAGTGTCTGATGTCCCCCATTTGGAATGCTCCAGTATATGATGGGCCAAATGGATGATGCTCCAGTGTATGATGGGCCCCATATATCATTCTCCAGTGCATATTGCTCCCAAAAAAATGCTCCCAACATTTTAAAAAATTAAATACCTCTCCTCGCTGGACACTGCTCTACTCTGGACTCCTCAGCATTGCCATTTTAAAGTTCTCTGCACTTGTACTGTTTCGGTAGAGTGCATACAGACGTGATGTCATCACGCTCTGTAACCTGAATGTCACTGTCAGGAAAGGCAGAAGACGTCACGGCGGTGGAGCAGGGAGAGGTAAGCATTGCAAGTGCTATGGCCCTGAGCAAGCATGGGGGGCCCACTCTTGGGCGACGGCACTGGCACAGGGCCCCTCATAGTATGGCGGTTTGTCTGACGGCGAGTGGGCCATCCCACCGGCAGAGACACTTTTGCGTACTATGAGGGGCCCTGTGCCACTGCCGTCACCCACGAGTAAGACCCCCCCACCTGCTCAGGGAACAGGCACTTTCATCTGCACCTTCCTCTGTGTCACCGTGTAAGGTGGTATAGTATGCGGGAAGGGGCACCTGAGTTTCATCAGTGTCACTTTCTGGCTCTATAGAGTGCGAGAGGAATGTAGTGCTGTGGGTGAATGTACCAGCGGAATCATCTAGCAGTGGCTGTAGATCAGTGCACTCCATCTCCGATTCATGTAGGACTGGGGAATTCAGAATTTCACTTGATAACACAGGCATGGCCTGTGAAAAGAGCTCCATGGAGTAATCTGAAGTGTGGGCTGCCGCATCCTTCATTTTTAGTAGGGGTGAAGGAGACAAGGAAAGGGGTGGTTCCTGACTAGAAGCCTGCACTGACGACTCTGTGCTTGCAGTTTTTGTAACTTCAGAAGAGGAGGAAAAAGAGCTGGAGGCTGTTTCAGCAATGTAAGCCAAAACCTGTTCCTGATGCTCCAGCTTTAAAAGCGGTTTACCTGCTCCCAGAAAAGGGAACCTTAAAGGCCTTCTTGTGCCAGACGATGACGCAGGCTCAACACCTCCTACCTTAGCTCCTATTGTGCTTTTGTCAGAACCAGCCGATGCACCACCACCACCATCAGTACACTGTGCCCCCCCACCCACGTCCGCAACCTCTTCCACCAGACTTCCTCATGTTTGGGAAAATGTACCAAAAATACCAGCTGAGAAATGGTACTGTATGAGGAGCGTACAGCTGTGTAAGGTGTATGTAAAAATTGAAATCTCCGTACATATTTTGTGAGTCACAGACGCTCACCCAGCATGTGTTTGACCGTAATCCAACAAGCAGATATACGGTACTGTATCAGAAGTGTACAGCTGTATACGTTGTTGGTGAAAATGTCAATCTCTGTATATGTCTTTACAGAGTGTCACACACACACGCTGACTCTGTGTAGATGTGCACTGACCGTAATAACACCAGATATCCGATACTGTTTGAGAATCGGACAGCAGTCAATACGGTGTATGGAGAAATGGAAAGGTCAGTATATGTATTTATGGAGTGTCACACACACACGCTGACTCTGTGGAGATGTGACCGTAATAAAAACACCAGATATCCAATACTGTTTGAAAATCGGACACCTCAAGGCGGTGTATGTATGGAAAAATGTTAATCTCCGTGTTTTTTTTTACAGAGTCACACACATATAGCATGTATTTGTCCATGATACCAGCCGGTACAAGGTAGTGTGTGAGGAGCGTACACCTCTAGACGGTGTGTGAAAAATTTTACGCTCACTATCAAGGAAAAAAATATTTTTGGTTTTAAAAAAGCACTCTGCACAGCAGTGTGCAAACAGCAATGTAGGTATCTTGGAGCCTTATAAGGCAGCCTCATAACCAACAGAGCTGCTGCACCCAAATATATCCTCCCCTGTCACTGCACACTATACAGTGGTGTTTTGCGGTGACATGCGCTGTCAGCACAAGCAATTTTTTATACTTTATCCCTGCCTAAACACTCTCCCTATTGAGAATGATCAGCAGCAACCTCTCCCTATGCTAAGATCGGCAGAGGTAAGATATTGGTCGGCGGTCATGGCCTTTTATAGGCACTGTGACGCCACACAAAGCCAGCCAATCACTTGCATGCCCTTCTCTAACATGGTGGGGGCCGCTGCCGACGTAATCGCATTGCCCACAGTGTGCGTCCTTCATGATTGCCTGAGAATAGGCGTTGGAAGGATTGTGGGAAACGCGACTTTGACGCTCAAGTCGGCGACCTCATGGCCGACCTCACGCTATTGTCGGCTTTCGATCGGGGAAACCCGACTTTAGCAAAAGTCGGCGGATTCTGAATTTGGCCGACCCGTTTCGCTCAACTCTAATCAGTAGAAATTGGACACCAATATTTATTCTTCAATTTGCCCTGAGTACGGCAATATCCCATATGTGGAGGAAAACGACTGTTTGGGTGCATGGCAGGGCTCGAAATGGAAGGAGCACAGTTTGAATTTTTGAGCACAAAATTGGAAGGAATTGAGAATGGACATCATGTAGTGTTTGTAGGGCCCCTGAGGTGCCTAAACAATGGAAACCCCCCCACAATTGACCCCATTTTGGAAACTACTGTAGACCCGTCAAGAAACCTATCTAGATGTGTAGAGAGCACCTTGAACCCACATGTGTGGGGGAAAACTACTTTTGAGGCACAGTGCAAAGCTCAGAAGGAAAAATTGGAGTTTAGATTTTTCTGGAATGGTTTGAAGGTGTCATGTCACATTAGCAGAGTTCCATAGTGCAGACTTTACTGTTATGGATTGCAGGTGCAATGACCCACTGGGAGAGCCCCTGAGGTGCCAGAACAGCAGAATCCCCCATATGTGACTCCATTTTACAAGCAAGACCTCTCAATGAATTCATCTAGCGGTGTAGTGATTATATTGACACCACAGGTATTTCACAGAATTTTATACCATTAGGCAGTGAAGAAAAAAGAATTGGATTTTTACAACAAAAATGTAATTTTTGCCCCAGATTTTATATTTTCAGAAGAGGAAATGGGTAAAAACAACAACAAAATTTGTCATACTATTTTCAGCGATACCGATACCATTTTTATTTAGATTTGTCTTTTTGATCGCGTTTTATTCCACTTTTTTCCAGCAGTATGATGATAAAGCATAGTGTGCTACTATTTTTTTACAGTGTTTACAGAAGGGGGTAACTAGTGTAACACTTTTATAGATTGGGTTGCTCTGAATGCAGCAATATCAAATATATGTACCTTTTTTGTTCATTTAAATTTTTTTACATAAAAGTTTGTGTTTACTAGTGTAATATGATATTATTATTGTTATTATTATTATTTTTTAATATTTTTTAAAACTTTTTTTAACTTTTTTACTTAGATCCTGTATGGGACTTTCACTTTTTTTTTACTTTGCAGTGATTGCAGTATAATTGCAGTGCATTATAGCCATACTGAAAGCTTCTGACACCAAGCTCTGAGCATGGACTTAGAAGCTTTCCGTAGCTTGGTGACAACCCTGGGTCATGCCTGCCTCTTGAATGTTGTGATCGCGCTCAATCGAAGCATTTAGAGGGTTAACAGCCACAGGCAGCACTGACTCCTCTCCTAGCTGTTAGAGCAGAAGCTTCGGCCTCTGGCAGCGCTGAACTGCTGCACTGATCGGGCCTAAGGTGCTGATATATCAGCATCTCCTGTGCGATCATGCTGTGATTGGTCAATCACGTTGACTGACCGATCACAGCGATCTGGGTGCTAGGACTGATGGTATGGGTCCCTGCACCTGTTCCCGTGCCGCTCAACTGTCTGTGACAGCGCTCAGCGCTGAACTGTCACTATGTGTGTACACGCTGTTAGGTTTGCCTGCTGGTCATCAAAAATATCCCCAAGTCATTTTTTTTAGTTATTTTTTTATTGCACAATTTGATGGGTCAATTGATGCCACTTTTCCTGGTGTCTGCCCCTAATTTGAGCTGTTATGGCAGCTTTTTGGCCCACCTGAATGTGTTGTCTATGCCTTTGGTTTTGCCTTCCATTGAATTCCATGAGGTTCAAATATGTTGTCAAACTGTTTGTCTAATATGTTCTGTGAACATCGTGATGATCGCCGATCCGAACAGAACTTTGAAAGGTTCATCCATCTCTAGTACAGACCACACACATCCAGTGATGGAGAAACACAACTCCTGCTGGTCTTATCCATTATTGTGCACATCTAATAAAAGCTTCAAATTGTTACCAGGATTCATTTCATGGAGGAATCTGTACAGAAGGAAGAAGAAAGAAGAAGGGGAATACCTTACATTCCTGCCATTTGTAATATATTGTAATATATATATTATATATATATATATATATACATATATATACTGTGTACAGTATATATATACATACAGTATATTGTGTTTGTTCCAACATTTACAGGTTGTATTTTTGTGTATAAAAATGTTCTATAATTTTCCTTTATATTTTCTGTATCCAATTCTCCCGGTTATGAAGATCTCTGCTTGCTGTTGTAAGAGGGGGTCAGGACAGCCCCGGGGCTCTGGTGTCCTGACCTCCTCCCACAGGAAAAAACATCAGCTCCTGCACTCTTGGCTCCAGTGTTGAGGATTGAAATATCGGACACAGATACCAGTTCTGATGCCAAATCAACGATTTCACTTTCTTCTTCAATGGTCTCGGACACATCAGTTACATCGCAGTCCACACAGCGTTCCTCCTGCACTTTCCCTTGCTTACTTTCTGCATCCTCATGTACATTCCGGGGTAGTAGCGCTGTTGGCGGTACCGCAGCTTCACTACTGTAGGACCTCAAGATATAGGGGATCCCGCTCATCCGCTTTGCCTCAGACTTACAGGCTTCAGCCCTATTTAAGATCTGCCACACGGTGAATACTCTGCGCCCTGCATGACACAAGGTCCTTTACATAGCAAACGCCTATAACTCACAGACTGCACTTTTCATAACAATTTTACCACCTATTTTTTTGTAAAAATCTCATTAACTGAGAAACAAAAAAATAATTTTGAAGTGACACAAAAACAAATTCATAAAATAATGAGTTTATTTATTATTCTGTTAAAACAACTTTTTTCTAAAAGATTTTTTGCAGGAAAAGGTACTGAAAATTAGAAGTTTTTTAGGAGTTCTCTAATGACAATTTAAATCACAATAATTCAGTTTGATATACATTTATATTGCAGAGTGGCTAGTGGAAAACCTCAGAGTGCAAATGTGCTATAATAATCATTCATCTCAAAAAGACAAAAAGGTGCATAGTGCTATATTATATGTCTCATATGAGAAATTTCTATATATCAACACTTTGTTAATCGGCCACAAGATGGGAATATTACTACACAAATAAACTCAAGTATCAAAAAAAGTAAAAAAATCTACTAGCAATCAACTCAGCAAATAAATTCAAGTATCGCAAAAAGGTAAAAAATCTTCTAGCAAGGCAACTCAGCAAAAGGCATTTTTACATCCCATATTATATATGTGTCTCAAAAATGTACAATAACATTGCAAAGTGGCCGGTTGAAAATCTCAAAGTGTAAATGAGCTATAATCATGCATCTCAAAAATTAACAAATAAAGTGCTTAGTGCTATGTTATATTTCTCATAATATGAGAGAGAAATTCCTATATATCTAGTGCTTAGTGCTATGTTATATGTCTCATAGAGAAATTCCTGCATATCAACACTTTGCTAATCGGCAACAAGATAGCAATATTGTTCCGCCAATAAATTCAAATATCAGTCACAAATTATGTACAATTATTTTGAGGACCATAATGTGTCATATAGACACTTTTACCTTTGCGTCTAGGTGAAAAAATAAGGTGCCGCTGTCAGGAGACTTACTATATCCTTGCCCCGACGGGCGTTTTACCCAGCTTCTTTCACCCCCAGAAGAAGCTGGGCAAAACGCGCGTCAGGGCAAGGAAGTAGTCACACGCCCCCAGAAGAAGCTGGGGTTCCAAAAAATTTTGACCACGTGTGTAAGTAAATCTGGAAAGATTTGAATCGAAAAATTAAGCAGATTCAATGTGCAGCAAAGTTATTCTCTGTGAATGTAATATTTCTTATCTTCTTTGGTCTCTTCTGACCTCAGAGCATAATGAACGTAACACAAAAAAAAACCTAACACTGTTTTTTTTTTTTTGCCGTATTTCACTGATGACATCAATAAAGATAGGCGAGTATATTCAAGTGTAAAAGACTTCTACAAAAAAGGATTCAGGAGAATACAGATTTGTTTGTAACCTGCACTGGGTGAACTTAGCAAATTGATGGGCAACACACCACAGTTTTGACTAATTATAATGGCCTGGCAAAATGTAAAAATAAATCTAACACTCATCTTTCATTTTCACCTTTGCTGGTTCACCAATGCCCGCTACCCACCATCCAGTCCTCTGTGCCTCTTTTCTCCACCACAGTATGCAGCATCTCTGGCCTCTTAACGGAAGGCAGGAACCTCCGATCAAGACTATAAGGATAGATGTAATTTTACAGCCACTGAGACTTCACCACTGGTAATGTGACACTCCAGAGTCCGATTGTCACAGTGACATTACCTTTCTCTAATGGATAAAGTCTTGCATGGAGGCAGAAAGGGACCCCATGCCAGGCAGCATAGATTTAATCACAATTTCCAGCTGCAGGTCAGAAAAGGGAGCTGCCTTATAAATTATGGCCAGCATAGGGGGTTGGGGAGTCAGCTAGAAATCAGCTGATGGGGTTGTCATGGAAACGAAACAGCTGTGAGCTGTGAGGAAAAATGACAGTAACAACGTGAGGAGGTGAGGTAAAGAGATCTTTCTGGAAGATCCTGTCAGACGAAGACAGGGAGCTGATCAGTGAGGAGCTCGATAGGCAGAGCTGATCTGTGAAGAGGGAAAGGACAAGAGCAGAGACTGAGGGACTCTAGGGAAGCTAAAATACTGCATATAACAGACCCCTGAGTGAAGCGCTAATAAAGAGAAAAAGGACATCAGAGTCCTATGCTGACAGGAACTGTATGCCTTGATAGCCGAATCTGAAAGTACAGGGGATTGTAAATTCCTGTGCATATTAATCACCTGAAGGCACGGCAGCGGATAAGGAGCCTGTGCCCTCAGATGAGGTAAAAAGATCTTTCTGGAAGATCCTGTCAGACAAAGACAGGGAGCTGATCACAGAGGAGTTCGATAGGCAGAGCTGATCTGTGAAGAGGGAAAGGACAAGAGCAGAGACTGAGAGACTCTAGGGATGCTAAAATACTGCATATAGCAGACCCCTGAGTGAAGCGCTAATAAAGAGAAAAGGGACATCAGAGTTCTAGGCTGACAGGAACTGTACGCCTTGATAGCCGAATCTGAAAGTACAGGGGATGGTAAATTCCTGTGCACATTAATCACATGAGGGCACGGCAGTAGATAAGGAGCCCGGGGCTGACGGTGAAGAAAACGGTACCCGTGGAATAGGCTCACGCTGACAGCCGTACAGGTTAGTGAAACCATCGCGAACAGAGGGTTGCAGCATAGTAATATACAGCGGAGACCCACACACATAGCGCAGAAAGGAAGGTCCTAAATCCACACCTGGCAAGGTGGATCCCCTGATTGCCTCCAGGCGAGCCGTACTCATTCCATCACCTGTATGTGGTACTCTAGACTGCAACCTATTACCAGTAAAAGGTAAAGAATCTGCACCTCTCTGTGTCTTTCTCTCATTTATCTGCATCCTAACGTTTACAGCCACTTTTACTATTTATTTAACATCTTTGCCCTGGGACTACAGCCCTATCTGTGGAGGGCTACAACATCATAGCTGCGCCCAACATCTATTCCAGAGAAGCAACACCGCAGCCCTGGTCACCTCTGACTAGAATATAACAGGTGGCATCACGTATTTCACCATCTATAAACATTATCTTTATTTTTACCACAAAAATACCACACAACTTTCCCCTATTTTATGACTGGACGCCTCTGAGCCACAGACCGGGCCGCTGCCGCCGTGTCACCGTCCCCCATGGAAGTCGACGGGCCCGGTACCAAGTACCCCCAGGCCCTGCGGGGCGCTCCAGTAACACCATTCAGCAGTGCCAGGAGAAGCAGGTGGCACACCCTGTGTTTATTATATTGGAGTTTCTGTATGGTAGATCCTCAGGGAACTTCTCTAGGCGCTATATCTGACATAGTCATAATAGAGCCGCTGAGTATAATTGTTACCGCTCCTTGTGGCCATGGTATATCCTGTCCATCCTCCAGAACTCTGTCAACTGTAGTTGTTGTAGAGCCACTAAGTATAAATGTCTCCAGTCCTGACACCATTCAGTGGTTCCAGGAGAAGCAGGTGGTATTCCCAGTCTTTATCAGATGTGAGTTTCTGGACTATTTTTTTTTTGATAAACAGGAAGAGGAAGGAGCTTCAAGGCTGTTGGAACAAAAGGTCTTGTGTGGTTCCGAATTTTCAACCAGAGTCCTTGAAGACTATGTAAGGCTCATTTGGTTTTTCAGTCATTAGCAGCAGTTGAGCAGCAGCTGAGTTCAGTTTTTCAACACCTGGGAATGGTGACAGAAGGGCCAAGGTTTAACCCTGATCCTAACTCCTGTTATCAGAGATAATGCTTCTAGGTTGTCAGCTGTAGCATGGGTAGAACACATGGTCGCTGGAGCCTGTTTTCAGATAGTGAGTTTCGTTGGTGTAATCAGCCATGTGGACTCGTAATATATATAGACAAGTACATAGTCTGAGACAAAAGAAACTCAATATACACCTAGATGGTAACCTAAAGGTAGCATGGACAACTGACAGGGTATGACTCGCGTGGGGGTAAGTATGTAAGGATTAGTGCACAATAACCCACCACATTGTTGCTATGGTCTGGGGAATGTACTGATAAAGCACACGTTTCATGGAGGTTATGGGTTTAGAGCATCTCCATTTCTTTACAGCCACGTTAGCCAAGTGAATAGATCTTCAGACCTTTAATCTTAGACTACAGAAAATACATCCTATTAAGATGAGCCACCTTTACCTCATAAATTTGGTTATTGTACTTTCCTGTAGTTTTTATCACCTTATATTATTCCAGCTCACTTTTTGTAGTGATTTCTCACAGTGCGAGCTTGGTGTGATGTGAGGACTCTCTAAAGTCAGTGTTGGGAATATCGTTCACGTGTAGACCGCTGGTGGTCTCTCCCAGAATACAGCGGACTGAGGACAAAGAACACAACCAGGCAGTTTGTTAAGGAACTAGTTTTTACTAACAAAGAAAACTGTGTACCCCAGATATAGCAAGAAAGAAACACAGTTGACTATCACACACACACCTGGACCATATCAGCTAGGACCCCTGTGCTGCACAACCGATAGGCCCAGTATGTTATATCAGGTACACTATAATTTGTCTAACCTGTGGTTCTGCCTAATGCAGTAACCGGGAGTTACCCAGAACAAGGGTGTAATTAGATGAGTGCAAGAGGAGGCCCCTGCAGCGGTGCAGAGCAGAGATTCACAAACTTAACAATTCCCTAAAACTCCAAATCTGTTATCCTGTCTATACTCAAGCTCATCCACTGAGGGGCGTATCTAGGTAAGGTTCACACAGCGCTCTTAGCAAACAATGTCTCTATCTGTGAACTTAGGTTTGGGGCCAAACTCTCCCTAAAGTCTGAGTGCACGCTCCCACCGGGATCCCTAGGGTGGGGCTTGAGCTCAGGACTTACAGGCTGTTAACTGAACACAGAAGTGGCTGTCTAATCATTTGAACGGCCGTTCAGCTGGGAGACTATGGAGTAGTTGCTGGGCTTTTCACCAGGAGTGCAGTTTTCACCTGACGGGCTAGCAGAAGGTTGTTCACCTCACAGCAGATGCTTTGGATGGAATCTAACTCTGTATCAAACCGTAGTCATCTCCCCAGCGTGATTCTACTTCTCTGACAGGAATCACAGGGACAGTTGCACCTTTCCTCAGTTATCTGGCCAGCTCCTAGCACACTGCACACACCTGTTCTTCTTAACTCTTCTGTGCTCCTGACCAGGGCCGCCATCAAGGCATTAATGCCCTTACTGCTGTATGGGGCTCGGTGAGCAGCAGTACATATAGGGGCCCGCAGGTCTGGGGACCCACTAATGTGCTACTGTTCACTGCTATTTTATTTATGTCTTCCTGTCAGGTGATGGCGCGTACGCGATGATGTCATTGCTTACACCCCACTTGACATGTACAGGACGCTGGAGGCAGAGCTGTGCTGCTGGTGAGCAACTGTGGGATTAGTATACAAAATGTTTTTGTTTTCTGTACAAAATGAATTAAATGGGTGGAGGAGGAATTGCACATAATGACATGGGGAAGGAGTAAAGGGGACTGCACATGATGATGTGGTGAGGGGGTAAAAGGAGGACTGCACATGATGATGGGGAAGGAGTAAGGGGGACTGCACATGATGATGTGGGGAGGGGCATTAAAAGGAACTGCACATGATAACATAGAGTAAAGGGGACTGCACATGATGAAGTGGGGGGTTAAAGGGGACTGCACATGAAGCGGGAAAAAGGGACTGCACATGATGGAGTGTGGGGGTAGAGGGACTGCAAATGATGAAGAGGGGGTAAGGTGGACTGCAAATGATGAAGTGGGGCGAAAGGGATTACATATGAAATAGTGGGGGAAGAGGACTGCACATGAAGTGGGGGGAAGGGGACTGCACACAATGAAGTGAAGTTGGGGGAGGGGATGGGAGACTGCAAATGATGAATTGAGAGTAAGGGACGGTGGACAGCAATTGAACTGACGGTGGGGGTGGGGAGAGCAAATGATGATCTGGGCAGAGAGCAAATAATAATTTTTGTGGGTGGGGGAGTAAATGATATATTGAATGTGGGGGTAGAGCTGTTGATAACGAATGGAGAGTGGGAGAGAGAAGACATGACAATGAATTGGGGCGGAAGGGGCATGTAAATATAATAAGTCGGGGAAGCGGGAGGTACATAGTGGGGGTCATTGAGTATGCAGTGACTGATAATGAAATCGGGAAAGAAGACAGGTGCTAATTAACTTATATATTAGGTGTGGAAAGTGGCTATGTATAGCTAGAAGGGGCTCAGTGGCAGATTATAATTTATATTTGGAAAGGTGGGTTGCATAATAACCAATTATGTATTAATGGTGGGTGCATATCTGTATTCAGATGTGTAGTGTAGAAGAAAGGGGAAAAGTGGGGAATGTGCTCTGGATGCCGTGCTCTAGGTAACTATGTGTTATTTTATGCAGAGACGAGTCCTGGCTGAAAAAGTGATGGCGGTCTGCGCTGCATGAAAAAGAAAAGATGAAGGACTTCAGCTAGTGACATCACTGGTGAGTCAGTGTTTTACCTGTACACTGACGCTACATTCTGTAAAGAGCTCCTGTGTATAATGACACCAGTGATAACTATATTACCTGTACACTGACACTATATACAGAGGTCCTGTGTATAATGTTACTGGTGATCACTGTATTACCTGTACACTGACACTATATATAGAGCTCCTGTGTATAATATCACTGGTGATCACTTTATTACCTGTACACTGACACTATCTACAGAGCTCCTGTGTATAATGTCACTGGTGATCCATGTATTACCTGTACACTGACAGTAAATACAGAGCTTCTGTGTATAATGTAACTTAGTATTGTGTGTTTTTTTTATTAATGATCAGTATTGTAGTATTCAGTCAATATTTGGTGGCAATATGTGGTCTGGTCATGATGTCACGGTATTTGTCCTTGTATGTTGTATTAATGGTCATTTAAAAAAAATGTATGTGACTCATTGCCTTAAAGAAAAATATTTAAAAATATATTTAAAGGGAATCTGTCACAGGAAGTTGGAGGCCTATGTAAATGGCCTGTGTCCGGTCCGATGGGCGGTGTTTCTTCTTCTTTCTCCACCCTATCCGTGGCCCCTGTCCGTGATCTTTTCCAGTATTTGAGAAGTTCAACTCCATAGTTTGCGCGTGCGCAAAGCAATCTTGCTTCACACACACACCCAGTAAGCTTTGTCCAACTGCGGGCAAAGCCGAAAATCATTACTGCGCATGCGCTGGTACACTATATCCCGGAACACTATGTCCCGAGACACAGCGAAATACTTCCAGGACATAATGACTGCAGACTTGTCGATTTAGATGGGGCAACCCCTTTAAGTCTTCCAGGGACATCCTGGAAGTTTTACATGACAAGATTACTGACTTGGAATGTTGTATAAAAGATTTCTCTATATATGTGTTTGTTAGTTATGCATATAATAACATATGCATTACACATATTTATCACGTGTCCCAAATGTATTTAGTTATTTGTTATTCTCCTTGGGCAGCCCAATTTTCTTTCTCTGGCCACTTTTTACAGTTTTTGTTCCTTACCATTGATGCCTCCTGTGTTTGTCGTGACTTTAAAGGGAACCTATCAGCTGACCAAACCGTGGGCAGCAAGTATCAGCTACCAGCTGTATGATCACAAACATCTATGTTTGTCTCCAAAACAA
Source organism: Dendrobates tinctorius (assembly GCF_039654945.1). NCBI lineage: Eukaryota > Metazoa > Chordata > Amphibia > Anura > Dendrobatidae > Dendrobates > Dendrobates tinctorius. The sequence continues at coordinate 1,704,759 of NW_027361763.1, read as the reverse complement.
TGCAGTGCTTCATAGAAAAACATGCTCTTACTGTAGTAGCCGGCAGGTACCGAGCTGCAAACGGGTGACTAGTCATACAGGCGGGTCCTCGGCGGCTTCTCCCCACACGCTGACAGTAACTGGGTAGCCTCTGCTTGTGTTCATGTATAGGTAAAGGCTAGCCAATCACTGTCAATGGGTGGGGAGAAGCCACCGGGGACCCGCCTGTGGGACTAGTCAGTAGCGTGGCAAATAAAATCAAGTTTTTCTCTTAAATGCTGCAGCAATTAGAGACAAACATACATTCCTGGGATAATACAGCCAGCGGCTGATACATGTGGCCCACGGTTTGGTCAGATGACAGGTTCTCTTTGACCCCATAAAGACCACCGATATGCCTTTTAACAGCGGCAGTTAAGGGTACTTATTTCTCAGCGCCGCTGTTTTATGGCACTGAGAAATAAGTGTATAGTGCCCCCAGTGTCAGAAATTCTCCGGGGTCTCAGCTACCGGTTACCGGGGGAATAAAAAAGGCTGATTTCCCATTTAATTAAAACTTGGGGTTCCCCATTCCTCCCCCCAGGTACCTCCATTGTCCCTGTACCCTCCTGTATCCTCCTTTATTCTCCAGTGAAGTCCCCCAGGCCTGTGGCATCTTCTTCCAGGAAGAAAATGGCGGGCGCATGAACAGTGCGCCCGCCGAGATCTGCCGGCCGGCACTCTGCAACCATAGGAAATTTTTCCTATTGGTAAATTTTGATCACTGTGATAGACACTATCACAGTGATCGAAATAAAAAAAATAGTAAATCAAACCCCCCTTTATCATCCCCTTAGTTAGGTAAAAATAATATAACAAAAAAAATGTATTTATTTCCTTTAAGGTTTGGGTTGGTGCTAGAGCTAGGGTTAGGATTAGGCTAGGGTTAGGGTTGTGGTTAAGGTTATGGTTAGGGATGGGATTATAGATAGGGGTGTGTTGGGGTTAAGGTTGGACTTAGAATTGGGGAGTTCCACTGTTTAAGTATGTTAGAGGGTCTCCAAAAGCAACATGGCGCACCCATTGATTTCAGCAAATTTTGTGCTCAAACAATCAAACGGTGCGCCCTCCCTTCTGAGCCCTGCCATGCTCCCAAACAGTGGCTTTTCCCCACATATGGGGCATTGACATACTCAGGACAAATTGCACAACAAACGCTGTGTTCCATTTTCTCCTGATACCCTTGAGAAAATAAAAAATTTGGTTCCAAATTACATTTTTTTGTGAAAAAAGTAAAATGTTCATTTTTTTCTTGCCACATTGCTTTAGTTCTCGTGAAGCACCTGAAGGGTTAATAAACTTCTTGAATGTGGTTTTGCGTACCTTGAGGGGTGAAGTTTTCACAATGGTGTAACTTTGGGGTATTTTCTGTTATATTGACTCCCCCAACCTCACTTCAAATGTGAGGTGGTCCTTAAAGAAATGGTTTTGTAAATTTTGTTGAAAAAATGAGAAATCGCTGGTCAACTTTTAACCCTTATAACGTTCTAACAAAAAAAATCATGTTTCCAAAATTGTGCTGATGTAGCGATGACATGTGGGAAATGTTATTTATTAGCTATTTTGTGTGACACCACTCTCTGATTTAAGGGTGCAAAAGATCAAAGTTGTAAAATTGCAAAATTTTCAAAATTATTGTCAAATTTCCATTTTTTTTCATAAATAAACGCAAGTCATATCAAAGAAATTTTACCACTAACATGAAGTAGTAAGTCTCGAGCAAGCACGGAGTCCTGCTCCCCGGAGACCCCTCGCTTTACAGATTTTGCTTGAAAAAGGCATATTTATGCTGCAATGTTGCGGAAGTATATCTGTATCCACAAGGTCCCTTTATGTATTTTTGTTTTTTTGCCTCTAACTTTCTTATGAATAATACATTTACTGTCTGAGTACAGAAGTTTTCTGCTTTTTTTTATACTTTTTTCTTCAAAGCACCAACAACATTTCCAGTGATCAGCCCTTAACCCCTTATATTCAAACAGAGGCTGGACAGACATCTGACTGGAATGATTTAGCGAATCCTGCTTTGAGCAGGGGGATGGACCAGATGGCCCAGGAGGTCCCTTCCAACTCTACAATTCTATGATTCTATATGAAGTGCTATACGTCACGAAAAATAATTCTCAGAATCAGTGGGATCCGTTGAAGCGTCCCAGAGTTATAACTTCATAAAGTGACAGTGGTCAGAGTTGTAAAAGTTGACTTGGTCATTAAAGGATTAAAACTGATTAATAAGTTCTAATTACCCCAAAATAGTGCAATTAAAAAACACAGCATTTCCCAGAGAAGTGAAGCCCCTCATACAGTTACATCACAGGAGAAAATTTAAATTTCTGACTTGTAAGGAAAACATTTACGAGGTTGTAGGTTATGACGCCCCACAATACCGCGACCCTGATGGCTGCGGACTGCTAGTAGTCGTTATATAGAAAATCCTGTAAATAGCGACTGATAATCCCTCCGTTATCACTCTAGCAATATATTTTAAGTTTTCTTTAAATAGAAGCAAAAATATAACTTACGAAAAAGGCTAAAATGGAGAAAAAATTTCTGTAATGTTTATATGCAAAGCGAAGAATAACGATAATAACCTGAGACCACAATGTACAAGAAATGAGTCTTTATACATAATACAAGCGACATTAATTCTCCTCTAGGAGGAGACGCCGCCGAGCTCCGGTCTCTATTACACACCAGTAACCGTCACATTATAACCACAGAATTTACATGTCCCCAGTATTTCCATACACAGTCTCTGGGGTCTCCTGTGTCCCCCGTCACTCTCTATATAGATCTCATTGTACAGATTGTCTCATCTTATAGTTTCCATCTGACGCTCCAGACACATCAGGATGGTTTCTCGCAGTTATCTGCTGGCTGTGATCTTCATCTCTATTCAGGGTGAGAGATTCGGATCCTTCCATGATTGTGTGTAGAGAAATCTCTACAGTGGATCCCTCATCAGATCAGGATTTCTAGGAAAATCCTGACATTTATCAGTAATGAATCTGTCTCTTCTAATCCTCAGGATCCTGTGGAGAGATTGTGATGACCCAGACTCCAGATTATGTCTCTGTGTCCCCCGGAGATACAGTCACCATCTCATGTACGGCCAGTGCTGATATATATAACTTTTTAGCCTGGTACCAAATGAAACTGGGTCAATCTCCAAAACTGCTCATCGAAGCAGCAAATGAAACATTTACAGGAGTCCCAGACCGGTTCTCTGGATCTGGATATGGAACCGATTTCACTCTTACAATCCGAGGAGCGACAGAGGACGATGCAGCAGATTATTACTGTCAGCAGTATGATGAGTTTCCTCTCACACAGTGATACAGAGCCGTACAAAAACCTCCTCCTCATCCCCCATGATGTCGCTGTATTACAATGTTGTGTAGATGAAGGTGCAGAGAATTAGCAGAGCGCTCAGTGATTATTTCTGTCTTCTCTTCTTCCTCTGGGAATAGATTCTTTCTGTACAGATCATTGTATAAACCAGTCAGGTATAAACCAGCGCTGACATAATGATTACAGACTATAGGAACATCTGCAGCGGAGGAGAAACTCTGAATGTGGCCGGACAGCGGAGCGAGCTGATGAGAAACAGCTTCTCCTACTTTACACTCAGTGATTTTATGATATAAAAGTAATAATCACAAATCAGAATCTCTACATTTGCTGTTGCTGTAATCGCGCTGATCCACAGAATGAAGATGACGCTTTATTGTGCAGCATGTGAACAGCGTCCAACTACAAACATCAGGAAACATGAGAATTGTTCCTGTTTTTACTGAACTTTCTATCCTAAATATATAACACAGCAATATAAGGAGAGAACGATGAGACGTCTGTAACTGGGATTAATACTCTCTATATGGGGACTGAGAATGTGAGAACGTGCGGCGTCTCCATAGACGGATGAGTGTGATGTAAGTGATGGAGGAATCCCCCAATCATCACATGAAGGGGGAACCCATCACCTCCTGGGCGTGTGAGTGATGGGCAGAGAGAGCTGGGGGGATTCCATACATATGTGACCCCACTATTGTAGGTTATGGGAGACCCATAATGGCCAGGTCACACAGCCGTATAGGGAGCCTGTCAGCAGGTTGGTACATATGTAGATAGTAGTACGGCAGTAGAGGAGCCTAACCCCCAATAAAGATATCTTTTTTTAGAGATCCATTGTGCCAGTCATGGGAAATCAACTTCTAGAATATTTTTTGTAGTTTTTAATGCAGCCAAAATATTAGACGTTTCAGCCTTAAACGGCCTTCATCAGTAGCTACTGCAAGTGAAAGGATGATCACGTCCAGAGTGATGATTTGACGTAAAAGCTTGGTCATTTTAAATGGAAGTAGCTGTGCATGTGGCGCTGGGCATGGAGCATATATTGCACTTATACCTATGTGGGTAGGGGTGCCAGCGTGCAGTCATCAGTGACGCGGTGTCCACTAGGTTACCTACTTGTGCACCTTCTGAAGTAATGCATACGGTGTTTTTCCTCTAGCCATGGGAATTCAAGCATGGAAGCAATATGCAAATCAGGGAGGAAGTTAATTGGGGCGTGGAAAAAGAATTCTGAGTGCAGTAACACGCCCCCAATGCTCTTCCCCCCTGATTTGCATATGGCCTCTGCACTAGATCTCTCCTGACCATATATGAAATGTGCTGACAGATTCCTTTATAGAATAAAATTCTTGGACTTATGTGCGCTGCTAGACAGAATATCAAATCCAGGTTATGTAGATAGATTAACCTTTTATTTCCCAACGCGTTTCGAAGTCCATAACACTTCTTCCTCAGGGGATGAAATATATGAGTAGATAGAGCTGTCTCTAGTTTTATACATCCACAGTTTGAAAATTGGCGCCAATGGTAACATGTGATACAGCGCAAAAGTCAAAGTTCAAACAGATCAAATATCGTGAGAATATCATAATGATTTATCTTTAATTGATAAAATCATTTGTTCCTTTACTTATTTCACAGAAAAAGATATTAAAAAGCAGAAAAAAGGAAAAAAATGGTAAAAATATAAAAAGCGAACTCACGCCGCAGAAAAAGCAAGGAGAAGGAGCCAAAGTCCAACGCCCATACCGTCACACCAGACAAGAAGATGTCTTGGAGGAGGAAAGGAAAAAAGGGGGATTGAAGATATGTATATAAAACATGAATAAAATACAAATGGCAAATATATTTATAAAATACTTATAAAATTCTTTGTAAATAAATTAATTAATCTTTTTATAAGAAATGTATGTGTCTGTCAATTCATTTATTTCCTCGGACATCGGCAATAACAAATAGCACTTGGTGAAGGAACAGGACCCGCAGAGAACTGATTCAGCATTCACATGAGAGACCAAGATCGCTTCCCGCATTCAGCAGGAAAACAAGAAAAAAAGAAATGGAGCAATTGATATTCTCAACCCCAATGTTGACACTTTTAAGAAGGATTTGACAACAATGAAGACTGATCACACATCTTGACAAATACACACAATGAAATCAATACACAACATTTTGTTAATAAAAATTTAAAAAGAAAGTACATTATGTATAATAAAAAAGTTGCACCTGAAAAATTACAGTAAAAGTAAAAATATGATAAAAAAAACTTTTAAAACACACTATTGGAGTATGTTAAAAAAAATTGTTGTAAACGAAAAATATTGATTTAATTGCGTTTTAAAGAAAAACTTCAGAGATTTCGTTTAATCCATTCGGTTTGAGGGTATTTAGTCTATAAATCCAGAAAATCTATTTTCTGTTCAATTGAATGCTGTTTAATGGCACTGAGAAATGAGTGTATAGCGCCCCCAGAGTCAGAAATTCTCCGGGGTCTCAGCTACTGGCTACTGGGGGAATAACAGCGACCGCAAAAAAAGTCTGATTTCCCATTTAATTAAGACTTGGGGTTCCCCATTCCTCCCCCCAGGTACCTCCATTGTCCCTGTACCCTCCTGTATCCTCCTGTATCCTCCAGTGAAGTCCCCTGTTGTGAGTTCATTTTCCCCTTCACTACTGAGGCCCGAGGAACTCCCTCTTCTGGTGAAGAAAGGTAGTGAGCCTGATTGTCAAACACCTGGGGCTGATGATGACTGGCTGAGTGGAGTTAATGACTGGATTTAAGGTTGCCGACGCCCTTCTGGCCTGCGGGTGATTTCTCTGTGGACTTCTAGGAAACCAGTCTGATTTCTGCTCATCTAAAGCTAAGATTTCTGCTTTGCCTTTTTGCATTAGTGTTTTGTTTTCCTAGCTTTTCTGGATTCTGCCATTCCCTGCTGGGGTGAGCTGAATCTCCTTTTGCCTGTTGCTGTGTCTTCAGAATATTCCTGAGTACTGACATAGCCGTTTTTGAAGCCTAGCGTCTTCAGGGCCTTTTTTACTGTCAGTTTGTTGGCTCTTATTTTCATAGAGTTTTTCACGGATTGCAGACAGCAGTCCTTTCCTATCTTAGCTAGCTTGGGCCCCATCTTTGCTCAGTCTATCTTTCTGTCTGTGTTTTGTTCTTTCTTCTTGCTTCACGTCATTATATGTGGGGGGCTGCCTTTTGCTTTGGGGTCTGCTCTGGGGCAGTTTAGATTTTCTTTTCTGTCTTTAGGCTATTTAGTGCTCCGGCTGTGATCGAGGGGTCTAGGGCATCGTAGGAACCCCCCACGGCTACTGCTAGTTGTGTTGATAGGTTCAGGGGTCCGCAATCCGATAGCTGCCAACTTCTCTGGTTTTCTGGACTTAGCTAGCATTTCTATTTTTGCCTCCTACGGTGGCTCAATCATAACAGAATCACCCGCCATACTGCAGATCCTAGGGTACTCAATTGCAGGAAAGAATTGTATAAAAAAAAAAAAATCGTGTGTATATTTTTTCCTCTATATCTCTGAGGCCATAGGGGGAATTTTTTTTTCTCTCAATGGAGATAAAGCAATTGTCTGATCGTGTGGAGCAGCTCGCTGCGGAAGTGCGGGGAATTTCCGCCTACCTTGCTCATTCACATGCTGCTGAACCAAAGATTCCTACACCTGATGTATTTTTTGGGGATCGGTCTAAATTTTTGAATTTCAAAAATAATTGTAAATTATTTTTTGCCTCGAAGCCTAACTCGTCAGGGAGCTCCGCGCAGCAGGTTACCCCTTATTTCTGATCTATTTTCCAGAGTTAAAGGTGCTTGCTGGTTTACCAAGCTTGACCTCAGGGGGCGTATAATCTTATTCGCATTAAGCATGGGGATGAATGGAAGATGGCGTTTAATACTCCGGAGGGACATTTTGAGTACCTGGTGATGCCTTTTGGGCTCACTAAAGCCCCTTCTGTCTTCCAGTGCTTCATGAACGATATTTTCCGAGATTTTGTCGATAAATTTTTGATTATCTATCTGGATGATATTTTGATCTTCTCCAAGGATTGGGATTCTCATGTGGAACATATTCGGACTGTGTTCCGGATCTTGAGGGAGAATTCCCTGTATGTCAAAGGATCTAAATGCCTTTTTGGAGTACAGAGGATTTCTTTTTTGGGATTTATTTTGTCCCCGTCAACTATTGAAATGGACCCGGCCAAGGTACAGACCATTTACGATTGGGTTCAGCCCACTTCTTTGAAGGCCCTCCAGAAGTTTTTGGGTTTTGCTAATTTTTATCGGAAATTTATAGCAAAATTTTCTAGTATTGCCAAGCCATTGATTGATTTGACTAAGAAGGGTGCTGATGTGTTAAATTGGTCTCCGGAGGCTGTTTCTTCCTTTCAGGAGATGAAGCGAAGATTCACCTCCGCCCCGGTTTTGCGGCAACCTGATGTCTCACTTCCGTTCCACATAAAGGTGGATGCTTCTGAGATTGGTGCAGCAGCTGTTTTGTCCCAAAAGGATCCTGTAACATCTAAAATGAATCCCTGTGCTTTCTTTTCCCGAAAGTTCTCTCCATCTGAACGTAACTATGATGTGGGGAATCGGGAACTGTTAGCCATGAAATGGGCATTTGAGGAGTGGAGACATTGGTTGGAGGGAGCTAAGCATCAAGTCGTGGTCCTCACTGACCACAAGAATTTGATTTACCTAGAGTCGGCTAAGCGCTTGAACCCTAGACAGGCTAGGTGGGCCTTGTTTTTTACACATTTTGATTTTGTGGTTTCTTTTCTTCCTGGAACTAAGAATGTCAAGGCTGACGCCCTCTCTAGGAGCTTCTTTGCTGATTCTCCTGTGGTGACCAAGCCTGCTACCATCTTAGGCGAATGGGTAGTTCTTTCTGCCATCTCGCCCGATTTGAGACGTGCTCTGGAAGAGTTCCAGGAGGACAAACCTGAGCGTTGTCGCAGTGGAAAGTTGTATGTTCCTGACCAGTGGAAGAAGAGAGTGATGTCTGAAGTTCATTGCTCTGCTTTGGCTGGTCATCCAGGTATTTTTGGTACTAGAGATCTGGTGAGTCAGTCTTTTTGGTGGCTCTCCTTGTCTCGTGATGTCAGGAATTTTGTGCAGTCCTGTGGGACGTGCTCCCGGTCTAAATCGTGTTCTCGCTCTAGTGGGTTGTTGATACCTTTGCCTGTCCCCAAGAGGCCATGGACCCATATTTCAATGGATTTCATCTCTGATATGCATGTCTCTCAAAGGATGACTGTTATTTGGGTGATTTGTGATAGGTTCTCTAAGATGGTTCATCTTGTACCACTCCCTAAGTTGCCGTCTTCCTCTGAATTGGTGCCCCTGTTTTTACAACAGGTGGTTCGCTTGCACGGGATTCCTGAGAACATTGTATCTGACAGAGGAGTCCAGTTTGTGTCTAGATTTTGGAGAACTTTCTGTTCCAAGCTGGAATTCAGTTGTCCTTCTCCTCTGCTTTTCAACCTCAGACCAATGGGCAGACAGAGAGAACAAACCAGACCTTGGAGTCATATTTGAGATGTTTTATTTCTGCTGATCAGGATGATTGGGTTTCATTTTTGCCCTTGGCCGAATTTGCTTTAAATAATAGAGCTAGTTCTGCCGCTTTGATGTCACCTTTTTTTTGTAACTTTGGGTTTCATCCTCGATTTTCTTCAGGGCAGGTGGAGCCCTCTGCCTGCCCAGGTGTTGACACTGTGGTGGAGAGAATGCACCAGATCTGGGACCAAGTGGTGGATAAGTTATCTCTCTCCCAGGAAAAGGCCCAGCGGTTTTCCAACCGACATAGGACCATTGGTCCCCAGTTTAAGGTTGGTGATATGGTGTGGTTATCATCAAAAAATATTGCTATGAAGGTGGCTTCTCCTAAGTTTAAGCCTAGATTTATTGGACCTTACAAGATTTTGGAGATTATTAATCCGGTCTCTTTTCGTTTGGCTCTTCCTGTCACATTTAAAATCCATAATGTGTTCCATAAATCTTTGTTGAAGAGGTTTGTTGAACCTGTTGTTCCGGGGGTTGCACCTCCAGACCCTGTATTGGTTGAAGGCAACATGGAATATGAGGTTGAGAAAGTACTGGATTCCCGTCTGGCTAGACGGAGACTCCAGTATTTGGTTAAGTGGAAGGGTTATGGTCAGGAGGATAATTCCTGAGTCTCTGCCTCTGATATTCATGCCAAAAGATTGGTGTGTGCCTTTCATCGGGCTCACCCTGATCGCCCTGGTGGCGTGGTTGAGGGTTCGGTGACCCCTCCTCAAGGGGGAGGTACTGTTGTGAGTTCATTTTCCCCTTCACTACTGAGGCCCGAGGAACTCCCTCTTCTGGTGAAGAAAGGTAGTGAGCCTGATTGTCAAACACCTGGGGCTGATGATGATGACTGGCTGAGTGGAGTTAATGACTGGATATAAGGTTGCTGACGCCCTTCTGGCCTGCGGGTGATTTCTCTGTGGACTTCTAGGAAACCAGTCTGATTTCTGCTCATCTAAAGCTAAGATTTCTGCTTTGCCTTTTTGCATTAGTGTCTTGTTTTCCTAGCTTTTCTGGATTCTGCCATTCCCTGCTGGGGTGAGCTGAATCTCCTTTTGCCTGTTGCTCTGTCTTCAGAATATTCCTGAGTACTGACATAGCCTTTTTTGAAGCCTAGCGTCTACAGGGCCTTTTTTACTGTCAGTTTGTTGGCTCTTATTTTCATAGGGTTTTTCACGGATTGCAGACAGCAGTCCTTTCCTATCTTAGTTAGCTTGGGCCCCATCTTTGCTCAGTCTATCTTTCTGTCTGTGTTTTGTTCTTTCTTCTTGCTTCACCGTCATTAAATGTGGGGGGCTGCCTTTTGCTTTGGGGTCTGCTCTGGGGCAGTTTAGATTTTCCTTTCTGTCTTTAGGCTATGTAGTCCTCCGGCTGTGATCGAGGGGCCTAGGGCATCGTAGGAGCCCCCACGGCTACTGCTAGTTGTGTTGATAGGTTCAGGAGTCTGCAATCCGATAGCCGCCAACTTCTATGGTTTTCTGGACTTAGCAAGCATTTCTATTTTTGCCTCCTACGGTGACTCAATCATAACAGTCCCCCAGGCCTGTGGCATCTTCTTCCAGGAAGAAAATGGCGGGCGCATTAACAGTGCGCCCGCCAAGATCTGCCAGCCGGCACTCTGCAACCATAGGAAGTTTTTCCTATTGGTAAATTTTGATCACTGTGATAGACTCTATCACAGTGATCAAAATAAAAAAAATAGTAAATCAAACCCCCTTTATCATCCGCTTAGTTAGGTAAAAATAATACAGTATAACAAAAAAAAAATATTTATTTCCTTTAAGGTTTGGGTTGGGGCTAGAGCTAGGGTTAGGATTGGGCTAGGGTTAGGGTTGTGGTTAAGGTTATGGTTAGGGATGGGATTATGGATAGGGGTGTGTTGGGGTTAAGGTTAGACTTAGAATTGGGAAGTTCCACTGTTTAAGTACGTTAGAGGGTCTCCAAAAGCGACATGGCGCACCCATTGATGTCAGCAAATTTTGTGCTCAAACAATCAAACGGTGCTCCCTCCCTTCTGAGCCCTGCCATGCTCCCAAACAGTGGCTTTTCCCCACATATGGGGTATTGACATACTCAGGAGAAATTGCACAATAAACGTTGTGGTCCATTTTCTCCCGATACCCTTGAGAAAATAAAAAATTTGGTTCCAAAGTAAATTTTTTTGTGAAAAAAGTAAAATGTTCATTTTTTTCTTGCCACATTGCTTTAGTTCTCGTGAAGCACCTGAAGGGTTAATAAACTTCTTGAATGTGGTTTTGCACACCTTGAGGGGTGAAGATTTCAGAATGGTGTAACTTTGGGGTATTTTCTGTTATATTGACTCCCCCAACCTCACTTCAAATGTGAGGTGGTCCTTAAAGAAATGGTTTTGTAAATTTTGTTGGGAAAATGAGAAATCACTGGTCAACTTTTAACCTTTATAACGTTCTAACAAAAAAAATCATGTTTCCAAAATTGTGCTGATGTAAAGATGACATGTGGGAAATGTTATTTATTAGCTATTTTGTGTGACACCACTCTCTGATTTAAGGGTACAAAAGATCAAAGTTGGAAAATTGCAAAATTTTCAAAATTATTGTCAAATTTCCATTTTTTTTCATAAATAAACGCAAGTCATATCAAAGAAATTTTACCACGAACATGAAGTTGTAAGTCACGAGCAAACAAGGTGTCCTGCTCCCCAGAAACCCCTCGCTTTACAGATTTTGCTTGAAAAAGGCATATTTATGCCGCAATGCTGCGGAAGTATATCTGTATCCACAAGAGTCCCTTTATGTATTTTTGTCTTTTTGCCTCTAACTTTCTTATGAATAATACATTTTCTGTCTGAGTACAGAAGTTTTCTGCTTTTTTTTATACTTTTTTCTTCAAAGCACCAACAACATTTTCAGTGATCAACCCTTAACCTCTTATATGAAGTACTATATGTCACGAAAAAAAATTCTCCGAATCAGTGGGATCCGTTGAAGCGTCCAGAGCAATAACTTCATAAAGTGACAGTGGTCAGAATTGTAAAAGTTGACTTGGTCATTAAGGGATTAAAACTGATTAATAAGTTATAATTACCCCAAAATAATGCGATTAAAAAACACAGCATTTCCCAGAGAAGTGAAGCCCCTCATACAGTTACATCACAGGAGAAAATTTAAATTTCTGACTTGTAAGGAAAACATTTACGAGGTTGCAGGTTATGACGCCCCACAATACCGCGACCCTGATGGCTGCAGAGTGCTAGTAGTCGTTATATAGAAAATCCTGTAAACAGTGACTGATAATCCCTCCGTTATCATTCTAGGAATATATTTTAAGTTTTCTTTAAATAGAAGCAAAAATATAACTTACGAAAAAGGCTAAAATGGAGAAAAAATTTCTGTAAGGTTTATATGCAAAGCGAAGAATAACGATAATAACCTGAGACCACAATGTACAAGAAATGAGTCTTTACACATAATACAAGTGACATTAATTCTCCTCTAGGAGGAGACGCCGCCGAGCTCCGGTCTCTATTACACACCAGTAACCGTCACATTATAACCACAGAATTTACATGTCCCCAGTATTTCCATACACAGTCTCTGGGGGTCTCCTGTGTCCCCCGTCACTCTCTATATAGATCTCATTGTACAGATTGTCTCATCTTATAGTTTCTCTCTGACGCTCCAGACACATCAGGATGGTTTCTCGCAGTTATCTGCTGGCTGTGATCTTCATCTCTATTCAGGGTGAGAGATTCGGATCCTTCCATGATTGTGTGTAGAGAAATCTCTACAGTGGATCCCTCATCAGATCAGGATTTCTAGGAAGATCCTGACATTTATCAGTAATGAATCTGTCTCTTCTAATCCTCAGGATCCTGTGGAGAGATTGTGATGACCCAGACTCCAGATTATATCTCTGTGTCCCCCGGAGATACAGTCACCATCTCATGTACGGCCAGTGCTGGTATAAGTAGCTATTTAAACTGGTACCAACAGAAATCAGGAGAACGACCAAAGCTTCTTATCTATGCTGCAACCACCCGATATACAGGAGTCCCAGACCGGTTCTCTGGATCTGGATCTGGAACTGCTTTCACTCTTACAGTCCGAGGAGCCACAGAGGACGATGCAGCAGATTATTACTGTCAGCAGAGTGCACAGCTTCCTCTCACACAGTGATACAGAGCCGTACAAAAACCTCCTCCTCATCCCCCATGATGTCGCTGTATTACAATGTTGTGTAGAGGAAGGTGCAGAGAATTAGCAGAGCGCTCAGTGATGATTTCTGTCTTCTCTTCTTCCTCTGGGAATAGATTCTTTCTGTACAGATCATTGTATAAACCAGTCAGGTATGAACCAGCGCTGACATAATGATTACAGACTATAGGAACATCTGCACCGGAGGAGAAACTCTGAATGTGGCCGGACAGCGGAGCGAGCTGATGAGAAACAGCTTCTCCTACTTTACACTCAGTGATTTTATGATATAAAAGTAATAATCACAAATCAGAATCTCTACATTTGCTGTTGCTGTAATCGCGCTGATCCACAGAATGAAGATGACGCTTTATTGTGCAGCATGTGAACAGCGTCCAACTACAAACATCAGGAAACATGAGAATTGTTCCTGTTTTTACTGAACTTTCTATCCTAAATATATAACAGAGCAATATAAGGAGAGAACGATGAGACGTCTGTAACTGGGATTAATACTCGTTATATGGGGACTGAGAATGTGAGAACGTGCGGCGTCTCCATAGACGGATGAGTGAGATGTAAGTGATGGAGGAATCCCCCAATCATCACATGAAGGGGGAACCCATCACCTCCTGGGCGTGTGAGTGATGGGCAGAGAGAGCTGGGGGGATTCCATACATATGTGACCCCACTATTGTAGGTTATGGGAGGCTCATAATGGCCAGGTCACACAGCTGTATAGGGAGCCTGTCAGCAGGTTGGTACATATGTAGATAGTGGTACGGCAGTAGAGGAGCCTAACCCCCAATAATGATATCTTTTTTTAGAGATCCATTGTGCCAGTCATGGGAAATCAACTTTTAGAATATTTTTTGTAGTTTTTAACCCCTTTCTGACATGAGACGTACTATACCGTCCATGGGACCCAGGCCCCTATGCCCATGGACGGGATAGTACGTCTACCGCGATCAGCGGCGCCCACGTGGTGAGCGCCTCTAATCGTGGCCGGGTGTCAGCTAATTATCATAGCTGACACCCGGCACAATTTGTCAGGGGCGGTCACGGACCGCCCCCGACACGTTAACCCCTTGCACACAGTGATCAAACATGATCACGGTGTACCGGGGGTTAAAGGGAAGCATCGGCAGGGAGGGGGCTCCCTCCGTGCTTCCCTGAGCCCCCCACGGCAGCGCAATGTGCAGCGCTGCTGCGGGGGTCTCTTTCCCTGCAAAGCGCAGGCAAGGAGGAAACCTGCGCACTGCCTGTGACAGATTGCTGATCTGTCACAGTGATCTGTGATGTGACAGATCAGCGATCTGTCACAGGACATTGATGTCCCACCTGGGACTATGTAATAAAGTAAAAAAAAAAAAAGTGTTAAAATAATTTTTAAAAAATCGCCAAATAAATTAGAAAAAAAAAAAAATATTCCCCAATAAATTCATATTTTGGAAATAAAAAAAACAATAAAAGTACACATATTAGGTATCGCCGTGTCCGTTACGACCTGCCCTATAAAACTGTCCCATTAGTTAACCCCTTTAGTGAACCCCTTAAAAAATAAAAATAAAAAACAAAGCAAAAAATAATGATTTATTATTAGAGTTGAGCGAAACGGGTCGAAAAATTTCAAAAGTCGCCGACTTTTGGCAAAGTCGGGTTTCATGAAACGAAACCCGACCCTAGGATGAGGTCGGCCACGAGGTCGGCGACTTACGCGCCAAAGTCGCGTTTCAAAAGTTTGTTTTGCGCTCTTTTTCAGCCAATCAGGATCCACGGACACTGTGGGCAACGTGATGACATAGGCAGGGGTCACCACCATCTTTCAGAAGGGCATGCAAGTGATTGGCTTGCTTTGGTGGGTGTCACAGGGGGTATAAAAGGGCGTGCACGCCGACCGCCATCTTACTTCTGACGATCTCAGTATAGGGAGAGGTTGCTGCTGATTCTGTAGGGAGAGCCTTAGGCAGGGAAGAAGACAAAAAAACTGCTTCTGCTGCTAGCGATTTGGCCTGCACAACACACCAGTCACTGTGTGTGAAGTGCAAGGGGAGGCTATATAGTGGTGTATCAGTGGTGTTGGTTGTTGGGCTGCCTTCTAAGGCTTCCTGACATTCCTGCATTGCTGTTTACCCACTGCTCCGCAAACTGCTTTTTTAAAAGCAATCCCAATTTTTTTTTTGTCCTGCTGAGAAGGAAAAAAATTGCTTCTGCTGCTAGCGATTTGGCCTGTACAACACACCAGTCACTGTGTGTGCAGTGCAAGGGGAGGCTATATAGTAGTGTATCAGTGGTGTTGGTTATTGGGCTGCCTTCTAAGGCTTCCTGACATTCCTGCATTGCTGTTTACCCACTGCTCCGCAAACTGCTTTTTTAAAAGCAATCCCAATCTGCACCGGAGGAGAAACTCTGAATGTGGCCGGACAGCGGAGCGAGCTGATGAGAAACAGCTTCTCCTACTTTTCGCTCAGTGATTTTATGATATAAAAGTAATAATCACAAATCAGAATCTCTACATTTGCTGTTGCTGTAATCGCACTGATCCACAGATTGAAGATGACGCTTTATTGTGCAGCATGTGAACAGCGTCCAACTACAAACATCAGGAAACATGAGAATTGTTCCTGTTTTTACTGAACTTTCTATCCTAAATATATAACGCAGCAATATAAGGAGAGAGCGATGAGACGTCTGTAACTGGGATTAATACTCGTTATATGGGGACTGAGAATGTGAGAACGTGCGGCGTCTCCATAAACAGATGAGTGTGATGTAAGTAATGGAGGAATCCCCCAATCATCACATGAAGGGGGACCCATCACCTCCTGGGCGTGTGAGTGATGGGCAGAGAGAGCTGGGGGGATTGTGCCGTACATATGTGACCCCACTATTGTAGGTTGTGGGAGACCCATAATGGCCAGGTCACACAGCCGTATAGGGAGCCTGTCAGCAGGTTGGTACATATGTAGATAGTGGTACAGCAGGAGAGGAGTCTAACCCCCAATAATGATATCTTTTTTTAGAGATCCATTGTGCCAGTCATGGGAAATCAACTTCTAGAATATTTTTTGTAGTTTTTAATGCAGCCAAAATATTAGACGTTTCGGCCTTAAACGGCCTTCATCAGTAGCTACTGCAAGTAAAAGGATGATCACGTCCAGAGTGATGATTTGACGTAAATGCTTGGTCATTTTAAATGGAAGTAGCTGTGCATGTGGCGCTGGGCATGGAGCATATATTGCACTTATACCTATGTGGGTAGGGGTGCCAGCGTGCAGTCATCAGTGACGCGGTGTCCACTAGGTGACCTACTTGTGCACCTTCTGAAGTAATGCATACGGTGTTTTTCCTCTAGTCATGGGAATTCAAGCATGGAAGCAATATGCAAATCAGGGTGGAAGTTAATTGGGGCGTGGAAAAAGAATTCTGAGTGCAGTAACACGTCCCCCAATGCTCTTCCCTCCTGATTTGCATATGGCCTCTGCACTAGATCTCTCCTGACTGGCACATCGGATCTCTGCATAAAAGTTTCATTGTTATTGGGGTAAGAGAGCCTGTAGAGCTGCACCACTACACCCATATATGAAATGTGCTGACAGATTCCTTTATAGAATAAAATTCTTGGACTTATGTGCGCTGCTAGACAGAATATCAAATCCAGGTTACGTAGATAGATTAACCTTTTATTTCCCAACGCGTTTCGAAGTCCATAACACTTCTTCCTCAGGGGATGACATATATGAGTAGATAGAGCTGTCGCTAGTTTTATACATCCACAGTTTGAAAATTGGCGCCAATGGTAACATGTGATACAGCGCAAAAGTCAAAGTTCAAACAGATCAAATATCGTGAGAATATCATAATGATTTATCTTTAGTTGATAAAATTAATTGTTCCTTTATTTATTTCACAGAAAAAGATATTAAAAAGCAGAAAAAAGGAAAAAAATGGTAAAAATATGAAAAGCGAACTCACGCTGCAGAAAAAGCAAGGAGAAGGTGCCACAGTCCAACGCCCATACCGTCACACCAGACAAGAAGATGTCTTGGAGGAGGAAAGGAAAAAAAGGGGGATTGAAGATATGTATATAAAACATGAATAAAATACAAATGGCAAATATATTTATAAAATACTTATAAAATTCTTTGTAAATAAATGAATTAATCTTTTTATAAGAAATGTATGTGTCTGTCAATTCATTTATTTCCTCGGACATCGGAAATAACAAATAGCGCTTGGTGAAGTAACAGGACCCACAGAGAACTGATTCAGCATTCACATGAGAGACTAAGATCGCTTCCCGCATTCAGCAGGAAAAGAAGAAAAAAAGAAATGGAGCAATTGATATTCTCAACCCCAATGTTGACACTTTTAAGAAGGATTTGACAACAATGAAGACTGATCACACATCTTGACAAATACACACAATGAAATCAATACACAACATTTTGTTAATAAAAATGTAAAAAGAAAGTACATTATGTATAATAAAAATGTCGCACCTGAAAAATTACAGTAAGGCTGGGGTCACACTAGCGATTAAAACGGACGAATGCAATGCGATAAAAAATCGCATTGCATTCATCCCAATGTTATTCTATGGGGCAGCTCACATCATGTGATTTTTTATCGCATCTGACCGAGACAATCGCAGCATGCTGCGATTGTCACCAATTTTCGGATCGGATTCGACAATGCAAGTCTATGGGGGCGAGAAAAAATCGCATGGAAAACGCACCACACGTGTGACTTGCGATTAAATCGCAAGACTTCTCCTGGACAACAGGAAAGAACAGGAGGCATGGCCAGGAAGCTTGGGTATGCAAATTTCTCTTGCAGCATAAAAAAAACCAGGAAGAACGCCTCCACGGAGTCCACCATCATGTCCACGCCAGTGAATGTGGAAATGCTGATAGTTCTGGTCCAGGAGAGGCCAGAACTATGGGACCAGAGAGATCCCCACTATGCTGACCGCAGACGTAGGGAGGCAGCGTGGACAAGAATCTGTGGCCAGATGTTTCCTGGATGTGCGGCAAGACCACGTGTGGAGCAGGACCAAATTAGTAAGTGAAAAAATGTGTACCCATAATCAAATCCCCAAATCTAATCTGCTCAATGTAAGGCCCAATAAGTGTCGTCATGGCTCAGATATCAGTAATTAATTACTTCGCCTTTTTTTTCCCCCATATTAACAACATCTACATTCCAACTCCCTGACTGGTGGCACCATGAAGATTTTGTTGTTACAAAATTTGAATTATTTAGATAATTGTTCTGCCTCCAAATGCAGCAATCTTGTTTTTTTTTGGGCCCGTATCTTAGCCACTATATAACTAGTGTTTTAGTAATAAAAACCTCATAAATGTTCGCATTATTACCACAGGATTATTTAAATTTTGGTAGCAATTATGTTGTTTCAAAGGTCCTTTGTAGTAGGCCTCAACCTTTTTTTTTTTTTGGTATTGGTGTGGACTCATCAGGAAGATAAATCATATCATTTGTAAAATGTGTGCCTAAGCATAGATTAACCCTTGATACCATAGCCAAATGTGTGTTGAAACAAAATCCTGTGTTTTTGTTCACATTGTAGTGACTGATGTGACAAGGCGTTGGCGCAGCTGCATGGACACATATAGGAGGGAGAGACAGCTGAGGTCCCGCAATGGAGCGGCCGGAACCACCAAGAGGAAATACCTCTATTACGACCACCTACATTTCCTGGCTCCTGTGATGGAGCTGAGACCGTAAGTACATGGTTTAATGTAGTACTTTGTATATTCTGTATGCACAATTTACTTGATGTTATTTTTCCCATTGTAGCACCGAGTCAAACCTCACAGAGAGGGAGATGGGTTCCGACTCTGAGGTGATGAATGATCCTGAGTCGGATGTTGCTGCAGGCTCCGGCCCATCTGCAGGACTACCGAGAGCAACACCACCACCAGAAGCAGTTTGCCAGCCATCACAGCCTGGTGACCGGGGCAACAATAGCAGCCCCACCATGCCACTGGAGACCTCGCCACAGCCTTCTGCCCTACCCCGACGAGGCAGGCGCAGGAGAGAAGGAGCAGCTTTGGGAACAAGGATGCAGGTTGGCCGAGGGGTATTGGACTACTTGTCGACAGCTGCTCATGATGATGGAGAGGAGGCTTATGGGCGCTGTCTGGCACAGTATTTGAGGGCAATTCCCCGTGGGTACAGGCTGCTTACGAGAGAGGCTCTCCAAATTGTTTTGGATGCCAGCACACGACCCAATAATCCCCGCAGTGTCTTTCAGTTTCTTGAAAGGTGGCAGCTGTCAGATGAGAATCAGATTGATAGGCTGGTTGGACTTGATGTGACAAGTCAACCACCCTTGGAACCTGCTCCTCCTCCTCCACGGGTCCCAACACCTCCACCTCAGCCTGCACACATCCCGAATGTGGCTCTACAGGTCCAATATATGGGCCAGGGCGCACATGCCCAATATGGCCACTTTAACTTACCCAATGTTGGTGGTTGGCCACAACATGGATACGTTAGACATGGACATATTGGGGGATATGGGCAATTTGGGCAGCCCTACCAGGACTACCCACAACAATATGCCAATTACCCCTACCAAAACCAACAAATTGATCCTGGTAGGATGCAACAGATGCCACAGCCAGCTGCCAGTGCACAGGGGGACAGAGATGTGGGCCAGCAACCAAGGCCAAATGTACAAATAGGCCCCCACCTTCACCACCCCCAACCTACCATCACTTGTAGGTTTTCCTTTTTACCTTGTTGATAGTTTTTGTGTATTCTACATCATGTTTTATTTTTTGCTTGTAATGTTTAATACTAATGTGCTGATAACATTAGGCCATAGGCCAGTACTATGGTTATTTGGTACGGCAATAAGCCAAAAAAACCAAGTAATAAACTTGTTAACATTCACTATGTGTGTCTGTTCATGCACGTACATGTTTGGTAATGTGTTAGATAGATATAGTAACAAGTACTGGTTAAAAAATTTACACAAAAAGGTGAAGCAAACAATCTTTATAAGAACACAACACTACCAAACCACTACATAGATAAGGCATCATCTTGCCATGGAGTTGCACCCTGAGGTGTTAGGAAATGATTTGTTAACACATCACGTACTTTGAGTCCGGAAATTGGACGACGGGGTGGGTAGGCCTAGACACATTAGCAGAGTCCACTTCAGCATCATCATATGAGGGGCAGTCATGTATTCTTGTGAAGTTATGTAGGACAACACAGGCTTTAATAACTTCATTGACATTAGCTTCACTCAACTGAATTGCGGACTGTAGGACCCTCCATTTGGCCGTAAGAATGCCAAAGGCACACTCCACCAGTCGCCGAGCACGTGATAGGCGATAGTTAAATATTCTACGCCGGTGGTCAAGGGTTCGTCGTGGATATGGCCTCATGACATGTCTGCTCAATGGGAAAGCCTCATCTGCTACAATAACATAAGGCACGGGTTCCAGATTTGAGTTGGGAAGCTGACGTGGTGTTGGTAGGTCAAGCTCATTATTACGCAGCCGCCGACCCATAATGGAGGAATTGAAGACTCTGGAGTCTCCAGTTCTTCCATTGGCCCCAATATCTACAATTATAAACCTGTAGTGAGTGTCAACCAAAGTCAACAATACCACAGAAAAATATTGTTTATAATTATAGAATTGGGACCCTGAGTTCAGCGTCTTACGCAAACGGATGTGCTTCCCATCTAGGGCTCCAATACATTGTGGAAACTGGCACGTGTCCTCAAATCCACGGGAGATACGCAACCAGTCAGGCATTTTGGGCTCCGGCATTACCACATGATGGAGTCTGGTCCAGATTTCGGAGCATGTAGACCATACAATGCCAGAGATTGTGGATTTCCCAATTAAAAATTCTAAATGCAGACCAGCATATGAGAGGCCAGTTGAAAGGAACCTAAAAAAAAGGACAAAAAACAACATTGAGTACACAGCCCAACAAACAACAGATACAGTTTATAAAACATTTAAAGTTGAGGAAGTCTATAGTAGGCATGATGAACATTACATTACATGCCATGGCTTGGTTCCGTAAGCCACAAGCATAAAATTTGTTTTGTTAAATGTTTTCAACATCATTTAAGATTACAGGGCAATACAAAATAAGAATCAAGGTGTGTTACATAAATATGCAGCTTCACACATCATCAACATATTGGTTTGAGACATACCGTAAGGTGAGGAGTAGACGCTCCTCTGCAGAAATAGCTTTGCGCATCCTCGTGTTCTGAAACGTGATCCCAGGGCGCACAATCTCCAGCAAAATATCAAAGGTAGCAAGGCTCATCTGACAATATTGATAGAACTTCTCCGGATGACTACGCAGAGATGTATAGAGACGGTGGAAATGGCCTTTAGATATCCTTCGGAGCAAAAGGGGATGGACCCACATTCGCCTACGCCTCCTCGGATCCACAATCACAGGGTATTGCTCACCAAAACGTCGGGATAAAACCCAATAGAAAAGAACACGCTCAGTGGTGTTAAAAGTCAGCCTGTCTGTCATGTTTAGCACAAAGCAGAGCTAACCAAATTCAAGCAGTGACTGTATGTCAAAGGTAGCAGCCTCACACCTGTTGGAGAGGCCATAAATATAGGGCGGGAAGATTTTTTCAATGGGTTTCAGGCCTCAAAACCATTATTTGTCAATTTTGGAATGATCAGATAAAAAAATCGGCAGACGGATGTGAAACGGATCCTTACATGCGATTAAAATCGCATCAATGTAGAAAAATCGCATCAAAAACGGATCACTGGTTAAGATACCTTTGTGTGATTTCGTACCGTTAAAATGGGACTGATTTTTTAATGGTTGTGTGTGACTCCAGCCTAAAAGTAAAAATATGATAAAAAAAAACTTTTAAAACACAATATTGGAGTATGTTAAAACAAAATTGATGTAAACGAAAAATATTGATTTAATTGCGTTTTAAAGAAAAACTTCCGAGATTTCGTTTATTCCATTCGGTTTGAGGGTATTTAGTCTATATATCCAGAAAATCTCTTTTCTGTTCAATTGAACACTGTTTAACCCCTTAACGACCAAGCCACTTTGTAGGTTAAAGACCAGGCCTTAATTTTGAAATCGGACCACTGTCACTTTATGTGGTTATAACTCTGGAATGCTTCAACGTATCCTGATGATTCTGAGAATGTTTTTTCGTGACATATTGCACTTCATGATAGTGGTAAAATTTCTTCGCTATGACTTGCGTTTATTTATGAAAAAAATGGAAATATGGCGAAAATTTTTTAAATTTTGCAATTTTCAAACTTTTAATTTTTATGCCCTTAAATCAGAGTCATATGTCACAAAAAATAGTTAATAAATAACATTTCCCTCATGTCTACTTTACATCAGCACAAATTTGGAACCAAAATTTTTTTTTCTTAGGAAGTTATAAGGGTTAGAAGTTGACCAGCGATTTCTCATTTTTCCAACAAAATTTACAAACCCATTTTTTTTAGGGACCACCTCACATTTGAAGTGAGTTTGGGGGGTCAATATAACAGAAAATACCCAAAAGTGACACCATTCTAAAAACTGCACCCCTCAAGGTGTTCAAAACCACATTCAAGAAGTTTATTAACCGTTTAGGTACTTCAAAAGAATTGAAGCAATGTGGAAGGAAAAAAGGAACATTTAACTTTTTTCCCAAAATTTTTTATTTTGTCAAGGGTATCAGGAGAAAATGATCCACAATATTTGTTGTGCAATTTCTCCTGAGTACACCGATACCCCATGTGTGGAGGAAGAGCACTCTTTAGGCGCACAGCAGTGCTCAGAAGGGAAGGAGCATCATTTGAGATTTTGAATGTCAAATTGGCTGTAATCTAGAGCGGACGCCATGTCGCGTTTGGAGAGCCCCTGATGTGCCTAAACAGTGGAAACCCCTCATAAGTGACCCCATTTTGGAAACTAGACCCCCCAAGGAACTTATCTAAATGTGTGTTGAGCACTTTGAACCCCCAAGGGCTACACAGAAGGTTATAACGTAGAGCCGTAAAATTAAAAAATCATATTTTTTCCACATGATCTTCAATGAGCTATAATATTTCCATATTTCGGCCAACAGGGTCACGTGCAGGCTTGATGTTTGCGGGAAGAGCTGACATTTTTATTGGTACCATTTTCGGGCACATAACGTTTTTTGATCGCTTTCTATTCTGATTTTTCTGTTCATTTTTTGAATGAACAAAAACCAGCAATTTAGGAAGGCTTCCCCCCCTCCTTTCTGCATGTGGTAAAATTAGTATGGCAGCTTTATTCTTTGGGTCACTACGATTACAGCGATACCACATTTATATCGTTTTTTTATGTTTTGGTGTTTTTTACACGATAAAAACTTTTATAGAAAAAATATTTTTGCATCGCTTTATTCTGCGAGCTATAACTTTTTTATTTTATTGCTGATGATGCTGTATCGTGGCTTGTTTTTTGCGGGACAAGATGACGTTTTCAGCGGTACCATGTTTATTTATATGCGTCTTTTTGATCGCGTGTTATTGCACTTTTTCCAAGCGGTATGATGATACTGCTTGGAAAAAGTATAATTTGCTCCTTTTTTGTGTTTTTTTTTTAACGGCGTTCACTGAACGGGTTAACTAGGGTGATACTTTTATACATGGGATTTTTACGGATGTGGTGATACCAAACGTGTATTTTTTTTGTTGGTTTTATTTTTTTACATAAAAATGTGTAATTTTTAGGGGATTTTTTAGGGAATTTTTTATATTATTTTTTAATAATTTTTTTACATATTTTTTTTAAAAATGTTTGTTTTTTTACCTTGTCCCTTTATGGGACTTTCACTTTCGGTATAATACATTACAATGCTCCAGCATTGTAATGCATTATACAAATGCTGAGAGCTGCTGACACCATGCTGTGAGCATGATCTCACCAGCTCTCTGTAGGTAAATGACCCTGAGGTTGTCATGACACCTCCGGGTCATCATGGCACAGGTCAGGCCCCGCGATTACTTCGCAGGGACGCCGACCTGAGGCAGAGGGAGCCCCTTACCCTCTGCCTCCTCCTCTGAACACTGCGATCACGCTCGATCGCAGCAGTGAGGGGGTTAACAGCCAGGGGCAGTGGGGGCCCCCTGCTCCTAGCTGTCAATGCAGGACGCTCAGCCACTGCAGTGCTGGGCTCCTACACTGATCAGACAAGGAGAAGCTCAAATGTCAGCTTCTCTTGCTGATCACTGCTGTGTTTGGTCTGACAGATTGACCAACCAATCACAGCGCTGTGGGAGCAGGGACGGAGTGCAAGGATCCCTGCCCCCCTTCCTGTGCTTCTCAGCTGTCATAGACAGCTATCGGCACTGAACTGAAACTCCGTGTTTACACGCAGTAACAGTTCAAAGGCAGGACGTGCAGAGTCCGTCATGGTGCTGAAGGTTTCCTCCTGCCATGATGGATTGTGCACGTCCATAGACATTAAGGGGTTAATGGCACTGAGAAATAAGTGTATAGTGCCCCCAGAGTCGGAAATTCTCCGGGGTCTCAGCTACTGGCTACTGGGGGAATAACGGCGACCTTAAAAAAAGTCTGATTTCCCATTTAATTAAGACTTGGGGTTCCCCATTCCTCCCCCCAGGTACCTCCTTTGTCCCTGTACCCTCCTGTACCCTCCTGTATCCTCCTGTATCCTCCAGTGAAGTCCCCCAGGCTTGTGGCATCTTCTTCCAGAAAAAAAATGCGGGCGCATTAACAGTGCGCCCGCCAAGATCTGCCGGCCGGCACTCTGCAACCATAGGAAATTTTTCCTATTGGTAAATTTTGATCACTGTGATAGACTCTATCACAGTGATCAAAATAAAAAAATAGTAAATCAATCCCCCCTTTATCATCCGCTTAGTTAGGTAAAAATAATACAGTATAACAAAAAAAATGTATTTATTTCCTTTAAGGTTTGGGTTGGGGCTAGAGCTAGGGTTAGGATTGGGCTAGGGTTAGGGTTGCGGTTAAGGTTATGGTTAGGGATGGGATTATGGATAGGGGTGTGTTGGGGTTAAGGTTTGACTTAGAATTGGGAAGTTCCACTGTTTAAGTACGTTAGAGGGTCTCCAAAAGCGACATGGCGCACCCATTGATTTCAGCAAATTTTGTGCTCAAACAATCAAACGGTGCTCCCTCCCTTCTGAGCCCTGCCATGCTCCCAAACAGTGGCTTTTCCCCACATATGGGGTATTGACATACTCAGGAGAAATTGCACAACAAACTTTGTGGTCCATTTTCTCCTGATACCCTTGAGAAAATAAAAAATTTGGTTCCAAATTAAATTTTTTTGTGAAAAAAGTAAAATGTTCATTTTTTTCTTGCCACATTGCTTTAGTTTTCGTGAAGCACCTGAAGGGTTAATAAACTTCTTGAATGTGGTTTTGCGCACCTTGAGGGGTGAAGTTTTCAGAATGGTGTAACTTTGGGGTATTTTCTGTTATATTGACTCCCCCAAACTCACTTCAAATGTGAGGTGGTCCTTAAAGAAATGGTTTTGTGAATTTTGTTGGAAAAATGAGAAATCGCTGGTCAACTTTTAACCCTTATAACGTTCTAACAAAAAAAAATCATGTTTCCAAAATTGTGCTGATGTAAAGAAGACGTGTGAGAAATGTTATTTATTAGCTATTTTGTGTGAAACCACTCTCTGATTTAAGGATACAAAAATTAAAAGTTTGAAAATTGCAAAATTTTCAAAATTATTGTCAAATTTCCATTTTTTTTCATAAATAAACGCAAGTCATATCAAAGAAATTTTACCACGAACATGAAGTTGTAAGTCACGAGCAAACAAGGTGTCCTGCTCCCCAGAAACCCCTCGCTTTACAGATTTTGCTTGAAAAAGGCATATTTATGCCGCAATGTTGTGGAAGTATATCTGTATCCACAAGGTCCCTTTAGGTATTTTTGTTTTTTTGCCTCTAACTTTCTTATGAATAATACATTTTCTGTCTGAGTACAGAAGTTTTCGGTTTTTTTTATACTTTTTTCTTCAAAGCACCAAGATTTCCCGTGAGCAGCCCTTAACCCCTTATATGAAGTACTATACGTCACGAAAAATAATTCTCAGAATCAGTGGGATCCGTTGAAGCGTCCAGAGCTATAACTTCATAAAAAGACAGTGGTCAGAATTGTAAAAGTTGACTTGGTCATTAAGGGATTAAAACTGATTAATAAGTTATAATTACCCCAAAATAATGCGATTAAAAACACAGCATTTCCCAGAGAAGTGAAGCCCCTCATACAGTTACATCACAGGAGAAAATTTAAATTTCTGACTTGTAAGGAAAACATTTACGAGGTTGCAGGTTATGACTCCCCACAATACCGCGACCCTGATGGCTGCGGAGTGCTAGTAGTCGTTATATAGAAAATCCTGTAAACAGTGACTGATAATCCCTCCGTTATCATTCTAGGAATATATTTTAAGTTTTCTTTAAATAGAAGCAAAAATATAACTTACAAAAAAGGCTAAAATGGAGAAAAAATTTCTGTAATGTTTATATGCAAAGCGAAGAACGATAATAACCTGAGACCACAATGTACAAGAAATGAGTCTTTACACATAATACAAGTGACATTAATTCTCCTCTAGGAGGAGACGCCGCCGAGCTCCGGTCTCTATTACACACCAGTAACCGTCACATTATAACCACAGAATTTACATGTCCCCAGTATTTCCATACACAGTCTCTGGGGTCTCCTGTGTCCCCCGTCACTCTCTATATAGATCTCATTGTACAGATTGTCTCATCTTATAGTTTCTCTCTGACGCTCCAGACACATCAGGATGGTTTCTCGCAGTTATCTGCTGGCTGTGATCTTCATCTCTATTCAGGGTGAGAGATTCGGATCCTTCCATGATTGTGTGTAGAGAAATCTCTACAGTGGATCCCTCATCAGATCAGGATTTCTAGGAAGATCCTGACATTTATCAGTAATGAATCTGTCTCTTCTAATCCTCAGGATCCTCTGGAGAGATTGTGATGACCCAGACTCCAGATTATATCTCTGTGTCCCCCGGAGATACAGTCACCATCTCATGTACGGCCAGTGCTGGTATAAGCAACTATTTAAACTGGTACCAACAGAAATCAGGAGAACAACCAAAGCTTCTTATCTATGCTGCAACCACCCGATATACAGGAGTCCCAGACCGGTTCTCTGGATCTGGATCTGGAACTGCTTTCACTCTTACAATCCGAGGAGCGACAGAGGACGATGCAGCAGATTATTACTGTCAGCAGGGTTATAGCTTCCCTCTCACACAGTGATACAGAGCCGTACAAAAACCTCCTCCTCATCCCCCATGATGTCGCTGTATTACAATGTTGTGTAGAGGAAGGGGCAGAGAATTAGCAGAGCGCTCAGTGATGATTTCTGTCTTCTCTTCTTCCTCTGGGAATAGATTCTTTCTGTACAGATCATTGTATAAACCAGTCAGGTATAAACCAGCGCTGACATAATGATTACAGACTATAGGAACATCTGCACCGGAGGAGAAACTCTGAATGTGGCCGGACAGCGGAGCGAGCTGATGAGAAACAGCTTCTCCTACTTTACACTCAGTGATTTTATGATATAAAAGTAATAATCACAAATCAGAATCTCTACATTTGCTGTTGCTGTAATCGCGCTGATCCACAGAATGAAGATGACGCTTTATTGTGCAGCATGTGAACAGCGTCCAACTACAAACATCAGGAAACATGAGAATTGTTCCTGTTTTTACTGAACTTTCTATCCTAAATATATAACAGAGCAATATAAGGAGAGAGCGATGAGACGTCTGTAACTGGGATTAATACTCGTTATATGGGGACTGAGAATGTGAGAACGTGCGGCGTCTCCATAGACGGATGAGTGAGATGTAAGTGATGGAGGAATCCCCCAATCATCACATGAAGGGGGAACCCATCACCTCCTGGGCGTGTGAGTGATGGGCAGAGAGAGCTGGGGGGATTCCATACATATGTGACCCCACTATTATAGGTTATGGGAGACCCATAATGGCCAGGTCACACAGCCGTATAGGGAGCCTGTCAGCAGGTTGGTACATATGTAGATAGTGGTACGGCAGTAGAGGAGCCTAACCCCCAATAATGATATCTTTTTTTAGAGATCCATTGTGCCAGTCATGGGAAATCAACTTCTAGAATATTTTTTGTAGTTTTTAACCCCTTTCTGACATGAGACGTACTATACCGTCCATGGGTCCCGGGCCCCTATGCCCATGGACGGGATAGTACGTCTACCGCGATCAGCGGCGCCCACGTGGTGAGCGCCGCTAATCGTGGCCGGGTGTCAGCTAATTATCATAGCTGACACCCGGCACAATGTGTCAGGGGTGGTCACGGACCGCCCCCGACACGTTAACCCCTTGCACACAGTGATCAAACATGATCGCGGTGTACCGGGGGTTAAAGGGAAGCATCGGCAGGGAGGGGGCTCCCTCCGTGCTTCCCTGAGCCCCCCACGGCAGCGCAATGTGCAGCGCTGCTGCGGGAGTCTCTTTCCCTACAGGCCCCCGAATCCAAGATGGCGACGGGGGCCTTCGGGGGCCTGTAGGGAGCTGACTTCCTCACTGCCTGCAAAGCGCAGGCAAGGAGGAAACCTGCACACTGCCTGTGACAGATTGCTGATCTGTCACAGTGATCTGTGATGTGACAGATCAGCGATCTGTCACAGGACAGTGATGTCCCACCTGGGACTATGTAATAAAGTAACAGAAAAAAAAAAGTGTTAAAATAATTTTTAAAAAATCGCCAAATAAATTAGAAAAAAAAAAAATATTCCCCAATAAATTCATTTTTTGGAAATAAAAAAAACAATAAAAGTACACATATTAGGTATCGCCATGTCCGTTACGACCTGCCCTATAAAACTGTCCCATTAGTTAACCCCTTTAGTGAACCCCTTAAAAAATAAATATAAAAAACAAAGCAAAAAATAATGATTTATTATTAGAGTTGAGCGAAACGGGTCGAAAAATTTCAAAAGTTGCCGACTTTTGGCAAAGTCGGGTTTCATGAAACGAAACCCGACCCTAGGATGAGGTCGGCCACGAGGTCGGCGACTTACGCGCCAAAGTCGCGTTTCAAAAGTTTGTTTTGCGCTCTTTTTCAGCCAATCAGGATCCATGGACACTGTGGGCAACGTGATGACATAGGCAGGGGTCACCACCATCTTTCAGAAGGGCATGCAAGTGATTGGCTTGCTTTGGTGGGCGTCACAGGGGGTATAAAAGGGCGTGCACACCGACCGCCATCTTACTTCTGCCGATCTCAGTATAGGGAGAGGTTGCTGCTGATTCTGTAGGGAGAGCGTTAGGCAGGGAAGAAGACAAAAAAACTGCTTCTGCTGCTAGCGATTTGGCCTGCACAACACACCAGTCACTGTGTGTGCAGTGCAAGGGGAGGCTATATAGTGGTGTATCAGTGGTGTTGGTTGTTGGGCTGCCTTCTAAGGCTTCCTGACATTCCTGCATTGCTGTTTACCCACTGCTCCGCAAACTGCTTTTTTAAAAGCAATCCCAATTTTTTTTCTTGTCCTGCTGAGAAGAAAAAAAAACTGCTTCTGCTGCTAGCGATTTGGCCTGTACAACACACCAATCACTGTGTGTGCAGTGCAAGGGGAGGCTATATAGTGGTGTATCAGTGGTGTTGGTTGTTGGGCTGCCTTCTAAGGCTTCCTGACATTCCTGCATTGCTGTTTACACACTGCTCCGCAAACTGCTTTTTTAAAAGCAATCCCAATTTTTTTTTTTTGTCCTGCTAAGAAGAAAAAAAAACTGCTTCTGCTGCTAGCGATTTGGCCTGTACAACACACCAGTCACTGTGTGTGCAGTGCAAGGGGAGGCTATATAGTGGTGTATCAGTGGTGTTGGTTGTTGGGCTGCCTTCTAAGGCTTCCTGACATTCCTGCATTGCTGTTTACCCACTGCTCCGCAAACTGCTTTTTTAAAAGCAATCCCAATTTTTTTTTTGTCCTGCTGAGAAGAAAAAAAAACTGCTTCTGCTGCTAGCAATTTGGCCTGTACAACACACCAGTCACTGTGTGTGCAGTGCAAGGGGAGGCTATATAGTGGTGTATCAGTGGTGTTGGCTGTTGGGCTGCCTTCTAAGGCTTCCTGACATTCCTGCATTGCTGTTTACCCACTGCTCCGCAAACTGCTTTTTTAAAAGCAATCCCAATTTTTTTTTTTTGTCCTGCTGAGAAGAAAAAAAAACTGCTTCTGCTGCTAGCGATTTGGCCTGTACAACAAACCAGTCACTCTGTGTGCAGTGCAAGGGGAGGCTATATAGTGGTGTATCAGTGGTGTTGGTTGTTGGGCTGCCTTCTAAGGCTTCCTGACAATCCTGCATTGCTGTTTACCCACTGCTCCGCAAACTGCTTTTTTAAAAGCAATCCCAATTTTTTTTTTTTGTCCTGCTGAGAAGAAAAAAAAACTGCTTCTGCTGCTAGCGATTTGGCCTGCACAACACACCAGTCACTGTGTGTGCAGTGCAAGGGGAGGCTATATTGTGGTGTATCAGTGGTGTTGGTTGTTGGGCTGCCTTTTAAGGCTTCCTGACAGGCTGGCATTGCTGTTTACCCACTGCTCTGAAAACTGCTTTTTTAAAAGCAATCCAATCTCCCTTATCCTCTAGTCACTTTTGTCACAGCTGTGCCATCGAGCCTGTGACATAGCGCTCAGATATCAGTGGGCCTCACACAATCCAAAAGTGTCCAGTGTCCACAAGTGTGTGCAGAAATTCAAAATCTCCTTTATCCTCTAGTCACTTTGGTCACAACTGTGCCATCGAGCCTGTCACATAGCGCTCAGATATTCATTGGGCCTCACACAATCCAAAAGTGTCCAGTGTCCACAAGTGTGTGCAGAAATTCAAAATCTCCCTTATCCTCTCATCACTTTTGTCACAGCTGTGCCATCGAGCCTGTGACATAGCGCTCAGATATCAGTGGGCCTCACACAATCCAAAAGTGTCCAGTGTCCACAAGTGTGTGCAGAAATTCAAAATCTCCCTTATCCTCTAGTCACTTTGGTCACAGCTGTGCCATCGAGCCTGTCACATAGCGCTCAGATATTCATTGGGCCTCACACAATCCAAAAGTGTCCAGTGTCCACAAGTGTGTGCAGAAATTCAAAATCTCCCTTATCCTCTCGTCACTTTTGTCACAGCTGTGCCATCGAGCCTGTCACATAGCGCTCAGATATCAGTAGGCCTCACACAATCCAAAAGTGTCCAGTGTCCACAAGTGCGTGCAGAAATTCAAAATCTCCCTTATCCTCTCGTCACTTTTGTCACAGCTGTGCCATCGAGCCTGTGACATAGCGCTCAGATATCAGTGGGCCTCACACAATCCAAAAGTGTCCAGTGTCCACAAGTGTGTGCAGAAATTCAAAATCTCCCTTATCCTCTAGTCACTTTGGTCACAGCTGTGCCATCGAGCCTGTCACATAGCGCTCAGATATTCATTGGGCCTCACACAATCCAAAAGTGTCCAGTGTCCACAAGTGTGTGCAGAAATTCAAAATCTCCCTTATCCTCTCGTCACTTTTGTCACAGCTCTGCCATCGAGTCTGTCACATAGCGCTCAGATATCAGTGGGCCTCACACAATCCAAAAGTGTCCAGTGTCCACAAGTGTGTGCAGAAATTCAAAATCTCCCTTATCCTCTCGTCACTTTTGTCACAGCTGTGCCATCGAGCCTGTGACATAGCGCTCAGATATCAGTGGGCCTCACACAATCCAAAAGTGTCCAGTGTCCAAAAGTGTGTGCAGAAATTCAAAATCTCCTTTATCCTCTAGTCACTTTGGTCACAGCTGTGCCATCGAGCCTGTCACATAGCGCTCAGATATTCATTGGGCCTCACACAATCCAAAAGTGTCCAGTGTCCACAAGTGTGTGCAGAAATTCAAAATCTCCCTTATCCTCTAGTCACTTTGGTCACAGCTGTGCCATCGAGCCTGTCACATAGTGCTCAGATATTCATTGGGCCTCACACAATTCAAAAGTGTCCAGTGTCCACAAGTGTGTGCAGAAATTCAAAATCTCCCTTATCCTCTCGTCACTTTTGTCACAGCTGTGCCATCGAGCCTGTGACATAGCGCTCAGATATCAGTGGGCCTCACACAATCCAAAAGTGTCCAGTGTCCACAAGTGTGTGCAGAAATTCAAAATCTCCCTTATCCTCTAGTCACTTTGGTCACAGCTGTGCCATCGAGCCTGTCACATAGCGCTCAGATATCAGTGGGCCTCACACAATCCAAAAGTGTCCAGTGACCACAAGTGTCTGCAGAAATTCAAAATCTCCCTTATCCTCTAGTCACTTTGGTCACAGCTGTGCCATCGAGCCTGTCACATAGCGCTCAGATATTCATTGGGCCTCACACAATCCAAAAGTGTTCAGTGTCCACAAGTGTGTGCAGAAATTCAAAATCTCCCTTATCCTCTAGTCACTTTGGTCACAGCTGTGCCATCGAGCCTGTCACATAGCGCTCAGATATTCATTGGGCTTCACACAATCCAAAAGTGTCCAGTGTCCACAAGTGTGTGCAGAAATTCAAAATCTCCCTTATCGTCTCGTCACTTTTGTCACAGCTGTGCCATCGAGCCTGTCACATAGCGCTCAGATATTCATTGGGCCTCACACAATCCAAAAGTGTCCAGTGTCCACAAGTGTGTGCAGAAATTCAAAATCTCCTTTATCCTCTAGTCACTTTGGTCACAGCTGTGCCATCGAGCCTGTCACATAGCGCTCAGATATTCATTGGGCCTCACACAATCCAAAAGTGTCCAGTGTCCACAAGTGTGTGCAGAAATTCAAAATCTCCTTTATCCTCTAGTCACTTTGGTCACAGCTGTGCCATCGAGCCTGTCCCATAGCGCTCAGATATCAGTGGGCCTCACACAATCCAAAAGTGTCCAGTGTCCACAAGTGTGTGCAGAAATTCAAAATCTCCCTTATCCTCTAGTCACTTTTGTCACAGCTGTGCCATCGAGCCTGTCACATAGCGCTCAGATATCAGTGGGCCTCACACAATCCAAAAGTGTCCAGTGTCCACAAGTGTCTGCAGAAATTCAAAATCTCCCTTATCCTCTCGTCACTTTTGTCACAGCTGTGCCATCGAGCCTGTCACATAGCGCTCAGATATCAGTGGGCCTCACACAATCCAAAAGTGTCCAGTGTCCACAAGTGTCTGCAGAAGTTCAAAATCTCCCCTGTCCTATAGACACCTTGTACATTGTTTTACATTACTATATAGTTTGTTGGATTTTGTCTACATTTCTACCAAAAATGAGGAAGGCTGGTGGAAGAGGCCGTGGAATTGGGGGGGGGTGGCAGCTGGTAATGATGGCGTTGGTGGTGGATCTGATGGTAGTGGCAAGAGCAAAATAGGACCGAATGCAGGAGGTGTTGAGCCTGCGTCATCGTCTGGCTACATAAGGCCTCGAACGCTTAGTTTTCTAGGAGTTGGCAAACCGCTTTTAAAGCCAGAGCATCAGGAAAAAGTTTTGTCTTACATTGCTGACTCAGCCTCCAGCTCTATCGCCTCCTGTTCTTCAGTTGTAAAAAGTAAAAGCACTGAGTCGTCATTGGAGGCTCATGTTCATGAACCACACCTTTCCTTGTGTCCTTCACCCCAACCAAGATTGAAGGATGATGCAGGCCATACTACTGATTACTCCATGGAGCTGTTTTCACATACCATGCCTGGATTATCAAATCAAATGGTGAATTACCCAGGCCAAGATGAATCTGACATGGAGTGCACTGACGCACAGCCGCTGATGGATGATTCTGCTGGTACATTCACTCAGAGCACTACATTGTCCTCGCAGTGTACAGAGCCAGATTCTGACCCTGATGAGACTCAGGTGCCCCTTCCCGCACACTATACCACCATACACGGTGACACAGAGGAAGGTGCACATGACATAGAAGAGGAGGTGATGGATGACCCAGTTGTTGACCCAGATTGGCATCCATTGGGGGAAGAGGGTGCTGCTTCCAATAGCTCAGATGAGGAGCATCCACAGCAGACATCGACATCGCAACAGCTGTTATCTGGCAGGCCCGGAGCACTCCAAAGACAGGTTCCAAACATCAAAAGAGTTGCTGGACAGCTTTTCCAGAGGGTCAAAAGATCACAGCGTGCTAGGCCGCAAAATGTCTGCCAAAGTAGGAAGAGTGCAGTGTGGCACTTTTTTGACCAAAATCCTCATGATCAGGCCAAGGTTATCTGTAAGAAGTGCGCAAAGACCTTTAGCCGAGGGAAAAATCTGAAAAATTTGAATACCAGTTGCATGCTTAGACATTTAACCAGCATGCACTTGCAAGCGTGGACACAACACCAAACCTCAAGTGCCACATGTGCAACTGATCACAACAAAGGTTGTCAGCAACGCTACATTGTTTCCCCCACTGTAAGCCCACCGGTTAGCACAGCAGCAAATGTTGAGGTGTCGTTGCAAGGCCACAGCAGTCAGGGAACCACACTGTTATATCAACGAAAGACTGATTCTAGGCCATCAGAAAGAACACCAACTCCATCACCATCATCAACCCTCTCTCAGTCCGCCCTGTCCACCGCTAATTCCAACATATGCAGCTCTCAAGTCCAGCTCACCCTCCCAGACACTATGAGTAGGTCAAGAAAGTACTCAGTCTCTCATCCGCGTACACTGGGTTTGAACGCCCACATTGCCAAACTAATCTCGTTTGAGATGATGCCCTTTCGGTTGGTGGAAAGCACAGCTTTCCGCGAACTCATGGCCTATGCAGTACCAAGCTATGACCTACCCAGTCGCCACTTCTTCTCTCGCAAAGCCATCCCAGCCCTCCACCATCATGTGAAAGACCGCATTGTCCATGCACTCAAGCAGTCAGTGAGCGGAAAGGTGCACCTCACAACTGATGCATGGTCCAGTCGGCATGGCCAGGGCCGTTACGTGTCCATCACTGCGCACTGGGTTAATGTGGTGGATGCAGGGTCCACAGGGGACAGCGGTGGTGGGACAGTGCTGCCTAGCCCACGGTATAGGAAACAGTTGGCTGTAGGCGTTCGACCCTCCTCCTCCTCCAGAAGCGACAGATCGTCCACAGAGCGCAGTCGTACGAGCACTCCATCTGCAGCTGCCACTGTTGCACACGATGTGTCCCCCTATCGAGCAGCTAGTGGAAAGCGTCAGCAGGCTGTGTTGCAGATGATGTGTTTGGGCAACAGACACACCGCCGAGGTGCTGGCCGAGTACTTGAAGCGACAAACTGAGTCATGGCTGGGCAGTGTACATCTTGAGGCAGGCAAGGTAGTTAGTGATAACGGCCGTAATTTTGTGGCAGCCATAGCCCTTTCAAAACTCAGCCATATACATTGCTTGGCTCACACCTTGAACCTGGTGGTGCAGTGCTTCCTCAAAAATTATCCGGAGTTAACAGCCCTGCTCCAGAAGGTGCGAAGACTGTGCGCGCACATCCGCCGGTCGCCTGTACACTCTGTTCGTATGCAGAAGCTGCAGCGATTGCTCCACCTTTCCCAACCACCGCCTCATTATCGACATTGCAACAAGGTGGAACTCCACCCTGCACATGGTGGAGCGGCTGTGCGAGCAGAGGCAGGCCATAATGCATTTGTGGGAGGATACACGGCCAGGCACTTTGAGAGCAGACATGGAGTTGACAGGTGTGCAGTGGTCGAAGCTGAAAGACCTTTGTAAAGTCCTTCAGTGTTTTGAGGAATGCACACGGCTGGTAAGCGCAGTCGACGCCATCCTAAGCATGAGCATCCCACTTATTCGTCTGCTCATGCAAACTTTGACGCACCTTAAGGAGCAGGCGTCTGCAGCCAATGTTGATGAGGAGGAAGAGGAGGAGGGAATCCTTGATGACATTCAGCCATTGTCTGCTCAGCGACCTCTCCTGGACGAGGTGGAGGAAGAAGAGGAGGAGGAGGAGGATGATGGGGATGATTACTTAGGGGAGGAGGATGCATCTCGTGGGGCAAGTGAAAATGTTGGCGTGGCAAGGTCTGGTACAGGGTTTGTGCGTGACTGGAGGGATGTGGATTTGCCAGAAATTGCTCCTCCACCCAGCACTCGCAGTGCATCAGTGACACAGGTAAAATTGGCCCACATGTCAGATTATGCCTTGCAGATCCTAAAAAGGGACCCACGCATTGCCAAAATGATGAACGATGATGACTACTGGTTGGCCAGCATCCTGGATCCACGCTATAAAGGCAAATTACAAAACATCATGCCACAGGAGAACCTTGACCTAATATTGGCTAATAAACAAGCAACTCTGGTAAATCGGTTGCTTGAGGCATTCCCAGCCCACAGCAGCGGTGATGGTTCTCACACGAGCCGTACGGGCCGGGGGCAGCTTGGCAGAGGTGTTCGTGGTGCTCACAGCAGAAGTGGCGTTGGAGACAGGGGTTTCATGACAATGTTGTGGACTGATTTTTCAAATACCGCTCACACAACTGGTAATACTGCATCGATGGAAAGTGACAGGAGACAGCAGTTGTCAACTATGGTTACAAACTACTTTTCCTCCCATATCGATGTTCTCCCACACAGGTCATTCCCCTTTGACTATTGGGCCGCTAAACTGGACACCTGGCCTGAATTGGCCCAATATGCCTTACAGGAGCTTGCTTGCCCAGCTGCAAGTGTGCTATCGGAAAGAGTCTTCAGTGCAGCTGGATCAATCCTGACAGAAAAAAGGACCCGTCTGTCAACCCAAAATGTGGATGATCTAACCTTCATTAAAATGAACCATGCATGGGTTTCCAAGGATTTTGTCCCACCTTCCCCTGATGACACATAGGGTGACAGAAAAATGGCTTGCTTTGGTCCACCTCTTCCTGGGACTTCACCTATTTCGCCTTTTGCATCAGCTGAATGTCCAACATCAACATATGCCACTTTCTAAAACTTCCTAACTGTGTTGCCTCCGCCTCTCATGGCCGGGGTCACCATCTAGCGCACGACACCGTGCGAGTGCCGTTGCCCTGGACAGGTGGGTAGGCCGAGTCTTGGGTGCGGGCACTGGCACAGGGTCCCTCAGTGCAATCAAGTGTCTCTGATGGTGGTGGTGCACACCCGCCGTCAGACACACCGCCGTACTATGAGGGGCCCAGTGCCAGTACCGACGCCCACGAGTAGGCCCCCCTTGCTTGGGCAGGGCCCCAGCATTTGCAATCTTTACCTCTCC
Organism: Dendrobates tinctorius; assembly: GCF_039654945.1. Taxonomy (NCBI): domain Eukaryota; kingdom Metazoa; phylum Chordata; class Amphibia; order Anura; family Dendrobatidae; genus Dendrobates; species Dendrobates tinctorius. The sequence goes on along the minus strand of NW_027361763.1, from coordinate 1,667,384 downwards.
CTGCTCCTCCGCTGTGTAATCTGGGCCGTCAAATCCATACTGTGCCTGACAACGTCTGAGTCTGCCTCCTGATGTACAGACATATATTTTGAATGTGTACGCTATCCATACATGTTATCCGGGGATACGGTACCCTTTCTAACCTTTGTGCAATCACGTGCAATCCATACTGGGCCTAACACCGTCTGAGCCTGCCTCCTGATGTACAGACATATATTTTGAATGTGTATGCTATCCATACATGTTATCCAGGGATACGGTACCCTTTCTAACCTTTGTGCAATCACGTGCAATCCATACTGGGCCTAACACCGTCTGAGCCTGCCTCCTGATGTACAGACATATATTTTGAATGTGTACGCTATCCATACATGTTATCCGGGGATACGGTACCCTTTCTAACCTTTGTGCAATCACGTGCAATCCATACTGGGCCTAACACCGTCTGAGCCTGCCTCCTGATGTATAGACATATATTTTGAATGTGTACGCTATCCATACATGTTATCCAGGGATACGGTACCCTTTCTAACCTTTGTGCAATCACGTGCAATCCATACTGGGCCTAACACCGTCTGAGCCTGCCTCCTGATGTACAGACATATATTTTGAATGTGTACGCTATCCATACATGTTATCCGGGGATATGGTACCCTTTCTAACCTTTGTGCAATCACGTGCAATCCATACTGGGCCTAACACCATCTGAACCTGCCTCCTGATGTATAGACATATATTTTGAATGTGTACGCTATCCATACATGTTATCCGGGGATACGGTACCCTTTCTAACCTTTGTGCAATCACGTGCAATCCATACTGGGCCTAACACCATCTGAGCCTGCCTCCTGATGTACAGACATATATTTTGAATGTGTACGCTATCCATACATGTTATCCGGGGATACGGTACCCTTTCTAACCTTTGTGCAATCACGTGCAATCCATACTGGGCCTAACACCGTCTGAGCCTGCCTCCTGATGTACAGACATATATTTTGAATGTGTACGCTATCCATACATGTTATCCAGGGATACGGTACCCTTTCTAACCTTTGTGCAATCACGTGCAATCCATACTGGGCCTAACACCATCTGAGCCTGCCTCCTGATGTACAGACATATATTTTGAATGTGTACGCTATCCATACATGTTATCCGGGGATATGGTACCCTTTCTAACCTTTGTGCAATCACGTGCAATCCATACTGGGCCTAACACCATCTGAACCTGCCTCCTGATGTATAGACATATATTTTGAATGTGTACGCTATCCATACATGTTATCCGGGGATACGGTACCCTTTCTAACCTTTGTGCAATCACGTGCAATCCATACTGGGCCTAACACCGTCTGAGCCTGCCTCCTGATGTACAGACATATATTTTGAATGTGTACGCTATCCATACATGTTATCCGGGGATACGGTACCCTTTCTAACCTTTGTGCAATCACGTGCAATCCATACTGGGCCTAACACCGTCTGAGCCTGCCTCCTGATGTACAGACATATATTTTGAATGTGTACGCTATCCATACATGTTATCCAGGGATACGGTACCCTTTCTAACCTTTGTGCAATCACGTGCAATCCATACTGGGCGTGAGAACGGCTGGCGAGCTGTTAAGCAAGCTACAGCACCTGTGGTTTGCACACGTAAGTTTTTCATTTTTTCAGGAATGACGGTTAGGCCTAATTCCGGAACTGCGGTTGACCTGCACTTACTGGGAAATCATTGTTCACGGGTAATAATTGTCATCAGTGATCCCCATCACTAACGTTGTTCAGCGGGTTATCTGCACCTGTAAACGCTGACCTTTTCAGTGTAGCGCACATGCAGCCACAGAAATGTAATGGCATGACACACCAGTTATTGGCCAATCTCATGTGCCAGAGCCTCACGTGTCCCTCTAGTAAGCCGGACTCGGACCGCGGGGCATGACGGAGTCTCGTTCGTTAACGGAATTAAGCTTGCAATGTGTGCATCTGTTCTGTAGCTGGAATGGTTGAGGTTTCCCAGGTGGAGTCGAATTTAACCATAGGCTCCACTCCTGGTGGTGCCCTTCTGGACATTCCTTTAAGGTTCAGGTTTGCAACCATACTGCCCACGTAAAACAAACACTTTGCCTTCATGAATGCTGTTTGGAGGGTCATGACTCGAGAGAATAACGCCGCCCAATCAGTTAACCTGCTAGAGAGATCCTTCGTTGCTCCCAAGCATGACATCACACTCCCTAGGAAGAAGGTAATGCCACTGTGGCGACCGTACTCCTGGGGGCGACACAAGTGCACTGATGCCCAGCCACTGCTCGATGAATCTGCTGGTACATTGACCCAGACCACTACATTCCCCTCGCACACTACTCAGCCTGAATCTGACCCTGATGAAACTCAGGTTACCCTTCCCATATACAGTTCCATCTTACACGGTGACAAAGAGGAAGCTGCAGATGAAAGTGCAGGTTCGGCCCACCCGCCATCAGACACACCACCGTACTATCAGGGGCCCTGTGCCAGTGCCGTCACCAACGAGTGGGCCCCCCCCTGCTTGCTCAGGATCACAGCACTTGCAAAGTTGAAATACTGTGCAGTGAGATGGAAGATGGGGACGACGAGGAGTCCAGACAAGTACAGGGATTCCCTAGCGAGGAGACTTATTTGATTGTTTTCAATGTTGGGACAGCAATTTTTGGGGAGCACTATACTCTGGAGAATGATAGATGGTGCCCACCATACACTGGAACACTCCAAAGGTGGACATCAGACACTGGAGCAGCATTTACAGGGCCCATTATACACTAGAGCATTAGAAATGGGGCCCATTATGTTTGGAGCATTATTTGGGCCCATAAGACAGTGGAGCTTCATCCATGGGGACCAACATATACTGTAGCATTATGTGGAGCTCATCATATACTGTTTCAAACATTATATGGGACCAATGATTCTGTCTGGAGAAATAGATGGGCCTCGTCATGAGTTGTAAAAAGTGAAGTATTTTTCATTGTACTATACCGCTATTTCTCTGCCGTATCGGAGCATGATGAGTTGTGGTATGTGTTAAAGGGGCGCTCTTTCGCCCAGGGCACATGAAAACCTGGAGCCAGCCCTACCCCCCCACAACTTTAGCCAAATAACCCCCATTTTTCAGTGCGTAACTTGTATTATGAAGTTAATTAAGGTTGACAAGCTTAAGTAAGAAGAATTGATGCTTTTGGCATTCAAATGGGCACTGTAGGTGTGTTTCCTGTCCTCCTCTCACTGCCGACTTTTATTCCCCATTGACTTACATTGAGTTTCGTGTTTCGGGACGACCCCGACTTTTCCCTATAATCGGACGATCTTGCTCGACCCGACTTTTGGAAAAGTCGGGTTTCACGAAACGAAACGCGACCCTAAAAAACCAAAAGTCGCTCAACTCTATTTATTATCATACCGCCGAACAAAAAGTGCAATAACGCGCGATCAAAAAGGCACATATAAATATCCATCATACCTCTGAAAACGTCATCTTGTCCCGCAACAAAAGAGCTGCCATACAGCATCATCAGCAAAAAAATAAGAAAGTTATAGCTTGCAGAATAAAACGATACAAAAATAATAATTTTTTATATAAAATAGTTTTCATTGCATAAAACCGACAAAACATAAAAAAAGACATAAATGAGGTATCGCTGTAACCGTACTGACCCGAAGAATAAAAGCACTTTATCAATTTTACCGCACGCGGAACGGTGTAAACGCACCCCCCCAAAAGAAATTCATGAAACGCTGGTTTTTGTTCATTCAGCGTCCCAAAAATCGGATTAAAAAGCGATCAAAAAATGTCACGTGCCCGAAAATGGTAGCAATAAAAATGTCAACTCGTCCCACAAAAAATAAGACCTCACATGACTCGGTGGGTCAAAATACGGAAAAATTATAGCTCTCAATATGTGGTGATGCAAAAACTATTTTTACAATAAAAAGCGTCTTTTAGCGTGTGACAGCTGCCAAACATAAAAACCCGCCATAAATAGTAAATCAAACCCCCCGTTATCACCCCCTTAGTTAGGGAAAAATAATAAAATTGAAAGAAAATGTATTTATTTCCATTTTCCCATTAGGGCTAGGGTTAGGGCCAGGGCTAGGGTTAGGGCTAGGGCTAGGGTTAGGGTTAGGGCTAGGGTTAGGGCTAGGGTTAATGCTGAGATTAGGGTTAGGGGTGTGTTGGGGTTAGGGTTGGAGTTAGAATTGGGGGGTCTCCACTGTTTGGGCACATCAGGTGCTCTCCAAATGCAACATGGCGTCTGATCTCAATTCAGCCAATTCTGAGTTGAAAAGTCAAATGGTGCTCCTTCCCCTCCAAGCTCTGCCATGCGCCCAAGCAGTGTTGTACCCCCACATGTAGGGTATCAGTCTACTCAGGACAAATTGCAAAACAACTTTTGGGGTCCAATTTCTCCTGTTACCCTTAGGAAAATAAAAAATTTGGGGCAAAAATATCATTTCTGTGGAAAAAAATTATTTTTTTATTTTCACGCCCGGGTGTTATAAAATTCTGTGAAGCCCTTGGGGGTTCAAAGTGCTCACCACACATCTAGATAAGTTCCGTGGGGGGTCTAGTGTCCAAAGTGGGGACACTTGTGGGGAGTTTCAATAGTTTATGTACATCAGGGCTCTCCAAACGCACATGACACCCGCAGACCATTCATTCAAAGTCTGCATTCCAAAACGTCACTACTTCCCTCCTGAGCCCCGACATGTGCCCATACAATAGTTTTCTCCCACATATGAGGTATCAGCATACTCTGGACAAATGGGACAACAACATTTGGGGTTCAATTTCTCCTGTTACCCTTGGGAAAATAAAAAAATTGGGGACTAATTGATCATGTTTGTGGAAAAAATACGATCTTTTTATTTTCATGCCCGGGCATTATAAACTTCTGTGAAGCCCTTGGGGGTTCAAAGTGCTCACCACACATCTAGATAAGTTCCTTAGGGGGTCTAGTTTCCAAAATGGTGTCATTTGTGGGGGGTTTCTACTGTTTTGGTACATCAGGGGCTTTCCAAACGCGACGTGGTGTCCGATCTCAATTTCAGCCAAAAATGTCAAATGGCGCTGCTTCCCTTTCGAGCTCTGCCATGCGTCCAAATAGTGGTTTACCCCCACATGTAGGGTATCAGCATACTAAGGACAAATTAGACAATAACTTTTAGGGTCCTGTTACCCTTGGGAAAATAAAAATTGGGGGTGAAAAGATCATTTTTTTGGAAAAAATATGATTTTTTAATTGTACCGCTGTACGTTATAAACTTCTGTGAAGCCCTTGTGGGTTCAAAGTTCTCACCACATATCTAGATAAGTTCCTTGGGGGTCTAGTTTCCAAAATGGGGTCACTTGTGGGGAGTTTCCACTGTTTAGGTACATCAGTGGCTCTCCAAACGTGACATGGCGTCCGATCTGAATTCCAGCCAATTTTGCATTGAAAAAGTCAAACGGCGCTCCTTCCCTTCTGAGCTCTGCCATGCGCCAAAACAGTGGTTCTCCCCCACATATCAGATATCAGCGTACTCAGGACAAATTGCACAATAACTTTTGCAGTCCAATTTCTCCTGTTACCCTTGGTAAAATAAAAAAAATTGAACCTGAAGTTTTTTTTTGTGAAAAAAAGATAGATGTTCAGTTTTTTAAATATTCAAAAAATTCCTTTGACGCACCTAAAGGGTTAATAAACTTCTTGAATGTGGTTTTGAGCACCTTAAGGGGTGCAGTTTTTAGAATGGTGTCACTTTTGGGTATTTTCTATCATATAGACCCCTCAAAGTGGCTTCAAATGTGATGTGGTCCGTAAAAATAAAATGGTGTTGCAAAAATGAGAAATCGCTGGTCAATTTTTAACCCTTATAACTTCCTAACAAAAAAAATTTGGTTCCAAAATTGTGCTGATGTAAAGTAAACATGTGGGAAATGTTACTTATCAAGTTTTTTGTGTGCCATATCTCTGTGATTTAAGGGCATAAAAATTCAAAGTTGGAAATTTGCGAAATTTTCAAAATTTTCGCCAAATTTCCATTTTTTTCCACAAATAAACGCAAGTTATATGAATGAAATTTTACCACTATCATGAAGTACAATATGTCATGAGAAAACAGTGTCAGAATCACCAGGATCCATAGAAGCGTTCCAGAGTTATGACCTCATAAATGGACAGTGGTCAGAATTGTAAAAATTGGCCCAGTCATTAACGTGCAAACCACCCTTGGGGGTGAAGGGGTTAATGCAGCCAAAGTATTAGACGTTTCAGCCTCAAACAGCCTTCATCAGTAGCTACCGCAAGTAAAAGGATGATCACGTCCAGAGTGATGATTTGACGTAAAACCTTGGTCATTTTAAATGCAAGTAGCTGTGCATGTGGCGCTGGGCATGGAGCAAATATTGCACTTATACCTATGTGGGTAGGGGCGCCAGCGTGCAGTCATCAGTGACGCGGTGTCCACTAGGTGACCTACTTGTGCACCTTCTGAAGTAATGCATACGGTGTTTTTCCTCTAGTCATGGGAATTCAAGCATGGAAGCAATATGTATATCATGGAGGAAGTTAATTGGGGCGTGGAAAAAGAATTCTGAGTGCAGTAACACGCCCCCAATGCTCTTCCCCCCTGATTTGCATATGGTCTCTGCACTAGATCTCTCCTGACTGTAACATCAGATCTCTGCATAAAAGTATCATTGTAATTGGGTAAGAGAGCCTGTAGAGCCGCACCACTACACCCATATATGAAATGTGCTGACAGATTCCTGTTACACAGAGAAGTAAATCTATAAATGATTTCCTGTTTGTATAATATCTAGATATTTCCTGCAGATTGATGATCGCCTCACTTGTAATCAGATCACTGTTTATCCCTGAATGACTCATATCAGGATCACAGATTATTCAGATTTTACCCATCTCTAGCGCCCCCTTCTGGTGTTTCCTGATAGCTGTAATATTTAGAATTAATATGTGGAACATTTCAGTAAATCTCCAAATACATAAATCAGGAAGGACTAAACCAGGAGGTACTTGATTAATTTCAGTATTGGGTGGAGTGACTTTACACTGCAGCGCTGCTCCAGCAAATCCAGATTCTTATACAGATTTAGGCAAGTTTATCGAAACACATAACGCACCATCTTGATAACTTGTCACAGAAGTAAATCTTATGTAATATGGGTAAGATAATGTAACATTGCACAAGGCATCGCCCAATGTAAGGTTTGGTATCAGCTGTGGTATCTGTGTTAGGGTAAGGCCTGTTTCACACTTCAGTTTTTTGCCATCAGTCAAGATCCGCCGTTTTTCTAAAAAAACGGATCCGCCATTTTGTTTGGTGGATCCGTTTTTTTTTCCCATTGACTTTCATTACTGGCGGATCTTGACTTATGGCCATCCGTCGTATCCGTTTTTTTGCGGATCCGCCATTTTTTTTCGTCCGTCAACATGCCTGCACGGAGCATGTAATGTTTTTTTGCCTTAAGGATCCGCATTTTTGTACTGCGCATGCCCGGAGGAATGATCTCAGGTAGAAATTTAACCCTGAAATCATTTCTGGCAGACGGTAAAAATTCTCTCTCTCTCTCTCTCTCTCTCTCTCTCTTGTCCCCGGACTGCGGTTCCTTGAAATTTCTTCAGCCAACGGATCCGTCAAAAAAACGGTCCGCTGGCATCCATTTGCATCAGTTAGGAACGGATCCGCTTTCCACCATTTTGGCGGATTTTAACTGACAAGAAAAAACTGAAGTTTGAAACAGGCCTAACCCTGGCTGCATCAGGATAAGGGACCTGTACAAAACATTTCTGCATTTCTGTCATATCTCCTATCATCTCAGCTACAGCATTTACAACAAGAACACTCTGATAATAGAGTGAAACATATGCAGAAATATAGACCTCCCAACACTGAGTTGTGACTATATCAGCAGAAATATAGACCTCACACCACTGAGCTGTGACTATATCAGCAGAATACAAACCTCCCAACACTGAGCTGTGACTACATCAGCAGAATACAGACCTCCCAACACTGAGCTGTGACTACATCAGCAGAATACAGACCTCCCAACACTGAGCTGTGACTACATCAGCAGAATACAGACCTCCCAACACTGAGCTGTGACTACATCAGCAGAATACAGACCTCCCAACACTGAGCTGTGACTACATCAGCAGAATACAGACCTCCCAACACTGAGCTGTGACTACATCAGCAGAATACAGACCTCCCAACACTGAGCTGTGACTACATCAGCAGAATACAGACCTCCCAACACTGAGGTGTGACTACATCAGCAGAATACAGACCTCCCAACACTGAGCTGTGACTACATCAGCAGAATACAGACCTCCCAACACTGAGCTGTGACTACATCAGCAGAATACAGACCTCCCAACACTGAGCTGTGACTACATCAGCAGAATACAGACCTCCCAACACTGAGGTGTGACTACATCAGCAGAATACAGACCTCCCAACACTGAGCTGTGACTACATCAGCAGAATACAGACCTCCCAACACTGAGCTGTGACTACATCAGCAGAATACAGACCTCCCAACACTGAGCTTTGACTACATCAGAAGAATACAAACCTCCCAACACTGAGTTGTGACTACATCAGAAGAAAATAGACCTCCCAACACTGAGCTGTGACTACATCAGCAGAATACAGACCTCCCAACACTGAGCTGTGACTACATCAGCAGAATACAGACCTCCCAACACTGAGCTGTGACTACATCAGCAGAATACAGACCTCCCAACACTGAGTTGTGACTACATCAGCAGAATACAGACCTCCCAACACTGAGCTGTGACTACATCAGCAGAATACAGACCTCCCAACACTGAGCTGTGACTACATCAGCAGAATACAGACCTCCCAACACTGAGCTTTGACTACATCAGAAGAAAACAGACCTCCCAACACTGAGGTGTGACTACATCAGCAGAATACAGACCTCCCAACACTGAGCTGTGACTACATCAGCAGAATACAGACCTCCCAACACTGAGGTGTGACTACATCAGCAGAATACAGACGTACCAACACTGAGGTGTGACTACAGCAGAACATAGACCTCCCAACAATGAGGTGTGACTACATCAGCAGAATACAGACCTCCCAACACTAAGCTGTGACTACATCAGCAGAATACAGACCTCCCAACACTGAGCTGTGACTACATCAGCAGAATACAGACCTCCCAACACTGAGCTGTGACTACATCAGCAGAATACAGACCTCCCAACACTGAGCTGTGACTACATCAGCAGAATACAGACCTCCCAACACTGAGCTGTGACTACATCAGCAGAATACAGACCTCCCAACACTGAGCTGTGCCTACATCAGAAGAAAACAGACCTCCCAACACTGAGCCGTGACTACATCAGCAGAATACAGACCTCCCAACACTGAGCTGTGACTACATCAGCAGAATACAGACCTCCCAACATTGAGCTGTGACTACATCAGCAGAATACAGACCTCCCAACACTGAGCTGTGACTACATCAGCAGAATACAGACCTCCCAACACTGAGCTGTGACTACATCAGCAGAATACAGACCTCCCAACACTGAGCTGTGACTACATCAGCAGAATACAGACCTCCCAACACTGAGCTGTGACTACATCAGCAGAATACAGACCTCTCAACACTAAGCTGTGACTACATCAGCAGAATACAGACCTCTCAACACTGAGCTGTGACTACATCAGAAGAAAACAGACCTCCCAACACTGAGCTGTGACTACATCAGCAGAATACAGACCTCCCAACACTGAGCTGTGACTACATCAGCAGAATACAGACTGTCATCACACACAATGGAGCAGCAGATTCATGTGGCCATATTATGTCTTGTTCCTGCCAGGAGCTGACAGTGAGGTCTGTAAGATCTAACGCCAGATCTTCTGATGTCTGAGTGGTAATCTGGAGAAAACAAGGACATTTGATACCGGGTGTCGGATGAGTGGCCGGATGTTCCAGTACACTCAGGACTTTTTGGAACAGTTCTTTAATTAAAGTCAAATCTCCATATTAAGATCTTTTTTCAGCCTAAAGATGAAAATAAGCAGAAAGAAAAATCCTGAAATGAGAATGGTCACAATGGAGGCGGCCATTGTGTGTGACATCTGCTCCTCTCTCTGCAGCTACGATGGCTACATATCTGGAAACTCGTCGTGTTTTATGTTGGAGGAAAGAAGAAGCTTCTCTTCATTATTATCATCCATTACTATAAGACGTTTTATGCGGAGTGTCAACCATTTACCTGCTCTAGTAATGTCCTGATGCTCTCAGGTAAATCCGTCAGATACTCTGGTGTTAGGTCACACTGTCCTGTACTAGCTCCAGCACCAGCCGGGAGTGACGATGAGGACGCCTTCGGGTGGTAGAAACAAAATATCAGGGCAACTGGTGGTAAGAATCCCCCATAGTGCTTCTACTCAAAGATTGTCCAGAAGAGAACTAGTCATATTAAAGGGGATGTCCTGTCCAAATCGATCGATAAGTCTGCGGTCACCCTGATCCCTATGGTAATAGTAGGGTATTGAAGATAATGCACAGTATCGTTCTGGCATAAAATATACCAAGGCCAACAAAATGCCAGTATCAGAAATAAAGTCACAATGTGTAAGATAGAAAAGTGACTGTGTGCCGAAAGAAATAACGGAATCATTTTGGTACTCAGATAACCTCTGGCAATGACCAAGCGCTAAATCACTAATGGACAGCGTAGCCCTCACACTTGACTGTCTTGCAGAGGTTGGCACCCTATTTGATGATGACAGTGGTGCTCCCGCTCCGCAATGACGCTCCCTTATTATCCCTGACTACAACCTAAGACCAGTCATGGTCATGGTAACCTAGCTAATGGAGAGAGAGCCGCCGAGGTGCAGGGGCATCATTCTTGTTTATAGTGGGTATGGAAAGTATTCAGACCCCTTTAAATTTTTCACTCTTTGTTTCATTGCAGCCATTTGGTAAAATTCAAAAAAGTTCATTTTTTTCTCATTAATGTTCACTCTGTACCCCATCTAGACTGAAAAAAACAGAAACGTAGAATTTTTTGCAAATTTATTAAAAAAGAAAAACTGAAATATCACATGGTCATAAGTATTCAGACCCTTTGCTCAGACACTCATATTTAAGTCACGTGCTGTCCATTTCCTTCTGATCCTCCTTGAGATGGTTCTACTCTTTCATTGGAGTCCAGCTGTGTTTAATTAAACTGATAGGACTTGATTTGTAAAGGCGCACACATGTGTATATAAGACCTCACAGTGCATGTCAGACCAAATGAGAATCATGAGGTCAAAGGAACTGGCCAAGGAGCTCAGAGAAAGAATTGTGGCAAGGCACAGATCTGGCCAAGGTTACAAAAGAATGTTTGCAGTACTCAAGGTTCCTAAGAGCACAGTGGCCTCCATAATCCTTAAATGAAAGAAGTTTGGGACCACCAAAAATCTTCCTAGACCTGACCGTCCAGCCAAACTGAGCAATCGTGGGAGATGAGCCTTGGTGAGAGATGTAAAGAATTACCCCAAGATCACTGTGGCTGAGCTCCACAGATGCAGTAGGGAGATGGAAGAAAGTTCCACAAAATCAACTATCACTGGAGCCCTCCACCAGTCGGGCCTTTATGTTAGAGTGGCCTGATGGAAGCCTCTCCTCAGTGCCAGACATATGAAAGCCGGCAAAGAGTTTGTTAAAAAACACATGAAGGACCCCTAGACCATGAGAAATATAATTCTCTGGTCTGATGAGATGAAGATAGAACTTTTTGGTGATAATTCTAAGTGGTATGTGTGGAGAAAACCAGGCACTGCCCATCACCTGCCCAATACAATCACAACAGTGAAACATGGTGGAGGCAGCATCATGCTATGGGGGTGATTTTCAGCTCCAGGGACAGAACGACTGGTTGCAATTGAATGAAACATGAATGCGGCCAAGTACAGAGATATCTTGGATGAAAACCTCTTCCAGAGTCCTCTAGACTAGAGTTGAGCAAAACGGGTCGGTCAATTTCAAAAGTCGCCGGCTTTCGCAAAAGTCGGGTTTCATGAAACGAAACCCGACCATAGCGTGAGGTCGGTCAAGAGGTCGGCGACAATGGCGCCAAAGTCGCGTTTGAAATGATGCTTCAGCGCCCTTTTTCAGCCAATGATGGAGGACGCACACTGTGGGCAACGCGATGACATAGGCAGCGGTCACCACCATCTTTGAGAAGGGCATGCAAGTGATTGGCTTGCTTTGTGTGGCGTCACAGGGGCTATAAAAGGGCGTGCACGCCAACCGCCATCTTACTTCTGCTGATCTCAGAATAGGGAGAGCTGCTGCTGCTGCTGATTCTGTAGGGAGAGCGTTAGGCAGTGAAGAAGATACAAAAAACTGCTTCTGCTGCTAGCGATTTTGCCTGTACAACACACCAGTTAGTGTGCAGTGCAAGGGGAGGCTATATTTTGGTGCATCACCTCTGTTGGCTATTAGGCTGCCTTATAAGGCTCCCTGATAGCTGCATTGCTGTTTTCACACTACTGTGCAAACTGCTTTTTTAAAAGCAAAAATACTTTTCATCCTCTTTTTTGCCCAGTTACCAAGCGTTCATTTTTCCACACTTTTGTGTGCAGCAGTCCTGCATATTAGGCTGCCTGCTGCCATACTTGGGACTGAGAGCATCATTGTCAGCTTGCTAAAATCTCTAGGGAGATTCAAATTCTCCCCGGTCCTATATAGACATTTTATGCACCATCCAATTTCAGCCTGTTATATTGAGGTGTAATCTACACTGGGCCTGAGATAATAGTTCAGTGTCCTAAAGTCTGTATTGAGATTCAAATTCTCCCCAGTCCTATATAGACATTTTATACACCACCCAATTTCAGCCTGTTATATTGAGGTGTAATCTACACTGGGCCTGAGATAATAGTTCAGTGTCCTCAAGTCAGTAGGGAGATTCAAATTCTCCCCAGTTCTATATAGACATTTTATACACCATCCAATTTCAGCCTGTTATATTGAGGTGTAATCTACTCTGGGCCTGAGATATTAGTTCAGTGTCCTCAAGTCTGTAGGAAGATTCAAATTCTCCCCAGTCCTATATAAACATTTTATACACCATCCAATTTCAGCCTGTAATATTGAGGTGTAATCTACACTGGGCCTGAGATAATAGTTCAGTGTCCTCAAGTCTGTAGGGAGATTCAAATTCTCCCTAGTCCTATATAGACATTTTATACACCATCCAATTTCAGCCTGTTATATTGAGGTGTAATCTACACTGGGCCTGAGATAATAGTTCAGTGTCCTCAAGTCTCTAGGGAGATTCAAATTCTCCCCAATACTATATACACTTTGTATCTTGTTTTACAGTACCATATTGCTGGTGGTATTTTGGGTACATTTTCCCAAAAATGAGGACGTGTGTTGGAAGAGGCCATGGAAGTGGGCGGGAGTTGCCAGCTGGTAATGATGGTGTTGGTGGTGGTGGATCTGCTGGTAGTGGCAAAAGCACAATAGCAACTAATGCAGGAGGTGTTGAACCTGCGTCATCGTCTGGCTCCACAAGGTCTTGAAGGCTCCCTTTTCTGGAAGTAGGTAAACCGCTTTTAAAGCCGGAGCTTCAGGAACAAGTTTTGGCTTTCATTGCTGACAAAGCCTCCAGCTCTATCGCCTCCTCTTCTGAACTTTCAAAAAATAAAAGCACTGAGTCGTCATTGGAGGCTCATGGTCAGGAACCACACCTTTCCTTGTGTCCTTCACCCCTACCAAAAGTAAAGGATGCGGCAGGCCACACTACAGATTACTCCATGGCGCTCTTTTCACATACCATGCCTGGGTTATCAAGTCAAATCGTGAATTACCCAGTCCAAGAAGAATCTGACATGGAGTGCACTGATGCACAGCCACTGCTAGATTTATCTGCTGGTACACTCACTCAGAGCACTACATTGTCCTCGCAGTATACTGAGCCAGAATCTGACCCTGATGAAACTCAGGTGCCCCTTCCCGCATACTATACCACCTTACATGGTGACACATAGGAAGGTGCACATGACATTGAAGAGGAGGTGATGGATGACCAGTTGTTGACCCAGATTGGCATCCATTGGGGGAAGAGTGTGCCACTGCCAATAGCAAAGAAGAGGAGGAGGAGCATCCGCAGCAGGCATCGACATCGCAACAGCTGTTATCTGGCAGGCCCGGAGCAGTCCAAAAACGGGTTACAAAAACCAAAAGAGTTGCAGGACAGCTAGGCCAGACGGTCAAATTAGCACAGCGTGCAAGGCCTCAAAATGTCTTCCATAGTAGGGCAAACCTTTGCCATGATCAGACAAAGGTTATCTGTAAGAAGTGCGCAAAGACCTTTAGCCGAAGGAAAAATCTGAGAAATTTGAATACCAGTTGCATGCTTAGACATTTAACCACCATGCACTTGCAAGCGTGGACGGACTACCAAACCTCACGTACCACATGTGCAACTGCTCCCAATGAAGGTAGTCAGCAACGCTACATCGTTTGCCCCACTGTAAACCCACCGGTTAGCACACCACCACCAGCAAATTTTGAGGTGTCGTCGCAAGGCCAAAGCAGTCAGGGAATCACAATGTTATTGCTGCGAAAGACTGAATCTAGGCCATCAGAAAGAATACCAACTCCATCACCATCATCAACCCTCTCTCATTCCGCCATGTCCACCGCTAGTTCCACCATATGCAGCTCTCAATTCCAGCTCACCCTACCAGAGACTATGAGTAGGACAAGAAAGTACTCATCCTCCCATCCGCGTACACTGGGTTTGAAAGCCCACATTGCCAAACTAATCTTGTTAGAGATGATGCCCTACCGGTTGGTTGAAAGCGAAGTTTTCCGCGAACTCATGGCCTACGCAGTACCACGCTATGACCTACCCAGTTGGCACTTCTTTTCTCACAAAGCCATCCCAGCCCTCCACCTTCATGTGAAAGACCACATTATCCATGCACTCAAGCAATCAGTGAGTGGAAAGGTGCACCTCACAATAGATGCATGGTCCAGTAGGCATGGCCAGGGCCGTTACGTGTCCATCACTGTGCACTGGATTAATGTGGTGGATGCAGGGTCCACAGGGGACAGCGGCAGTGGGACAGTGCTGCCTAGCCCACGGTATAGGAAACAGTTGGGTGTAGGCGTTTGACCCTCCTCCTCCTCCTCCAGAAGCGAAAGCTCATCCACAGAGCGCAGTCGCACGAGCACTCCATCCGCAGCTGACAGTGGTGCACACTTGGTGTCCCACTATCGAACAGCTAGTGGTAAGCGTCAGCAGGCTGTGTTGAAGATGACGTGTTTGGGCGACAGACACATCGCGGAGGTACTGGCCGACTACTTGCAGCGACAAACTGAGTCATGGCTGGGCAGTCTACATCTTGAGGCAGGCAAGGTAGTTAGTGATAACGGCCGGAATTTGGTGGCAGCCATAGCCCTTTCAATACTCAGACACATACCTTGCCTGGCTTACACCTTGAACCTGGTGGTGCAGTGCTTCCTCAATAATTATCCGGAGTTAACAGGCCTGCTCCAGAAGGTCCGAAGACTGTGCTTGTACATCCACCGGTCGTCCTTAAACTCCATTCACATGCAGAAGCTGCAGCGATTGCTCCAACTTCCCAAGCACCGACTAATTATCGACGTTGCAACAAGGTGGAACTCCACCCTGCACATGGTTGAGAGGCTGTGCGAACAGAGGCAGGCTGTAATGCATTTGTGGGAGGATACACGGCCAGGCACTTTGAGGGCAGACATGGAGTTGTCGGGTGTGCAGTGGTCGAAGCTGAAAGACCTCTGTAAAGTCCTTCAGTGTTTTGAGGAATGCACACGACTGGTAAGCGCAGATGACACCATCAAAAGCATGAGCATCCCACTTATGCGTCTGCTCATGCAATCTTTGACGCACATTAAGGAGCAGGCGTCTGCAGCCGAGGAGGATGAGGAAGAGGAAGAGGGAAGCCTTGATGACAGTCAGCCATTGTCTGCTCCGGGACCTCTCCTGGACGAGGTGGAGGAAGAAGAGGAGGAGGAGGATGATGATGGGGATGATTATTTAGGGGAGGAGGATGCTTCTCGTGAGGCAAGAGAAAATGTTGGCGTGGCAAGGTCTGGTACAGGGTTTGTGCGTGACTGGAGGGATGTGGATTTGCCAGAAAGTGCTCCTCCACCCAGCACTCGCAGTGCATCATTGACACCTGGAACATTGGCCCACATGTCAGATTATGCCTTGCAGATCCTAAAAAGGGACCCTCGCATTGCCAAAATGATGAGCGATGACTACTGGTTGGCCAGCATCATGGATCCACGCTATAAAGGCAAATTCCAAAACATCATGCCACAAGAGAACCTTGACCTAATATTGGCTAAAAACAAGCACCTCTGGTAAACCGTTTGTTTGAGGCATTCCCAGCACACAGCAGCGGTGATGGTTCTCCAAAGAGCCGTAGGGGGCAACATGGAAGAGGTGTTCATGGTGCACACATCAGAAGTGGCGTTGGAGACAAGGGTTTCATGAACATGTTGTGGACTGATTTTTAAGTCCCACTCACACGACTGGTAATACTGCATCGATTGAAAGTGACAGGAGACAGCACTTGTCAACTATGGTTACAAACTACCTCTCGTCCCATATCGATGTTCTCCCTCACAGGTCATTCCCCTTTGACTATTGAGCCTCTAAACTGGACGCCTGGCCTGAATTGCCACAATATGCCTTACAGGAGCTCCCTTGCCCTGCTGCTAGTGTGCTATCAGAAAGAGTCTTCAGTGCTGCTGGCACAATCCTGACAGAAAAAAGGACCCGTCTGTCGACCCAAAATGTTGATGATCTAACCTTCATTAAAATGAACCATGCATGGGTTTCAATGGATTTTGTCCAACCATCCCCTGATGACACATAGGTTGCCAGAAAAATGGCTCGCTTTTATCCTACTCTTCCTCGGACTTCTCCAATTCCTCAATTTGCAGCTGCTGAATGTCCAACATCAACATATGCCATTTTTTAAACCTCCCTAACTGGGCTGCCTCCCCCCATGGCCGTGGTCACCACCTAGTGCACGTAACCGTGCGAGTGCCATTGCCCTGAACAGGTGGGTGGGCCGACTCTTGGGCGCCGGCACTGGCACAGAGTCCGTCATAGTGCAATCAAGTGTCTCTGACGGTGGGGGTGCACACCCGCCGTCAGACACACCGGCCTACTATGATGGGCCCAGTACCAGTACTGACGCCCACGAGTGGGCCCCCCTTGCTTGGGCAGGGCCCCAGCATTTGCATTATTTACCTCTCCCTGCTCCTCCGCTGTGTAGTATGGGCTGTCAAATCCTTACCTGGGACTGCCACTACAAATTTGGTGAAGTGATAGATGATGGTTAAGACGTAGCTATGCCCTGTCCTGCTGGCCGGGCTCTAGCTTCAGATGATCAATGGCTTCCATTTTCAATGGACGTCGACTCACAATGAGATGCAGTTGTGGTTTATCATCAGCTTTCACAGTTTTCCTACTCACAGACATGTGACATTCCTGCCCACATTTTTAAATGTGCCCTCTCATGCCAATCCAATAGAATCGCCTACAGCCTGTGGCTTCTGTCTTTTGCACTCCAAAGTTACCTGACAGATCATGATAGGCAGTGAGGAGCATGTCTACATCTCTCCCTGTGATCAAAATTTGATGGAGATGAGTAACGGTGATGGGATCAACGGTACTGCGATACAGCAACACTTTCTTCACAAAGAACTGTTTTCGCTGTCTCCACACACAAAGTAATTGAAGGTCAGCATCGCCTCTGAGAATTCTCCCGGGAGTTTTTCCCCTGATTAGTAATTCCTAAATTTCTGCAATCGTTCGACTTTATGTCTGTACTTTTATCCATCTCGTTTCCTCTTGCGGAGAGTCTGGACTGTCTTACTGAGACAGAAATATATATGAAGATTTAAAAATACCCCAACAGTGTATACTGGTGTACGCTTCAAAAACATTTCCTTTTTTCTACTTTTTAGATTGTTGTCTAATCCATACTGAGGCTGTGAGTGTCTTTGTCGGACTCCGGAAATAAACACGGAGATTTTAAATGTTTAAACTATGCTATATATACCTGTTATCCGGTGATACTGTACCCTTTCTCAACTTTCTACAATCTTGTCGAATCCATACTGTGCCTGAGACTGTCTGAGTCTGCCTCCTGATTACAGATGAGTGGTGTTTGAGTTGAACTGTTGGCCAAGTTCAAATTCTAGCTGTTTTGGGCGGTGTTAGATCCGTTCGTCGAACTACAACACTTTGATTAAAATTGGCTGTTCTAGTGTCCGTTCGAGAACGTTTCGTTAAACAAAAGCATATCTTTTTTTCACTTTAATAATGGTTTTCAATGATAATAGACAGTTTTAGGGCATAGTAGCGGTGTCTGGTAGCCAGCGGTGTAGTACACCTGTGAAGGAGCTACACCGTGTGTGTTTCTAATAATTTTTTACCACATATTGTCCTGAAAATCCTTTTGGGCCTAGAAACTGTGTCTGCTACTCAGAAGATGAGCCCACCCGTGAACCGAGCTATGCCGCCTGTTTATGAAAGAACCAGTTTTTGACTGCATTTACACCACTTAATACTTTGGGCCTAGTAACTGTGTATGCTACTCAGCAGAGGAGCCCACCCGTGAACCGAGCTATGCCGCCTGTTTATGAAAGAACCAGTTTTTTACTGCATTTACACCACTTAATACTTTGGGCCTAGTAACTGTGTATGCTACTCAGCAGAGTTGGCCACCCGTGAACCAAGCTATGCCGCCTGTTTATGTAAGAACTGTGTGCTACTCAGCAGAGGAGCCCAACTGTTAAGCAAGCTACAGAACCTGTGGTTTGGACACTTAAATTTTCACATTCTTTCTGGAATGCCGTTTAGGCCTAATTCTGGAATTATAGTTGACCTGCAATTACTGGAAAATGCTTGTTTGCGGGGAAGAATTGTAATCCCAGATCCCCATCACTAACGGGGTTCAGCGTGTTACCTGCACCTGTAAGCGATACACGCTGGTCCTTTCATTGTAGCCATAGCCTCGCGTGTCCCTCTAGTAAGCTGGACGCGGACCGCGGGGGCATGCCTGAGTCTCGTTCATTAACAGAATTAAGCTTGCAATCTGTGAAGCTTTTTTGTGGATGGCATGGTTGAGGTTGCCCGTGTTGAGTCCAATTAAGCCGCAAGCTTCAATCCTGGTGGTGCCCTTCTGGACATTCCTTTAAGGTTCAGCTTTGCAACCATCCTGGAAACCAAACACTTTTCCTGACAGTGACGTTCTGGTCAAAGAGCGTGATGACATCACATCTGTGCGCCCTCTGACTAAAACAGTCCAAGTGCAGAGAGATGGAAGATGGGGACGACAAGGATTCCAGAGTACAGGGATTTCCTAGCGAGGAGACTTAGTTAATTGTTTTAAAGGATGGGAGCAATTTTTGGGGAGCACGATACTCTGGAGAATGATATCTGGGGACCACCATACACTGGAGCATTCCAAAGGTAAACATCAGTCACTGGAGCAGCATTTACAGGGCCCATTATACACTGGAGCATTAGAAATGGGGCCTATTATATATGGAGCATTATTTGGGCTCATAAGACACTGGAGCTTCATCCATGGTGAACAACATATACTGTAGCATTATGTGGAGCTCATCATATACTGTATCGAACATTATATGGGACCAATGATTCTGTATGGAGGAATATATGGGAATCATTACTCTGTATGGCGCTCTATGCGGTGGCCATAATACTGTATGGAGGAATATACTGTCTGTTTTTGGAGCTACTGGAGAATTTAAAATGGATATCAGTCATGAGATGTAAGAAGTGAAGTATTTTTCATTGTACTGTACCGCTATTTCTCTGCCGTATCAAAGGATCATGAATTGTGTCATGTGTTAAAGGAGCCCAGTGACACTCTTTGGCCCTGGGCCCACGAAAATCTGGAGTCAGCACTACCCCCCACAACTTTAGCCAAATAACCCCCAGTTTTCAATGCCTAACTATTATTATAAAGTAAATTAAGGTTGACAAGCTTAAGGAATAAGAATTGATGTTTTTGGCATTAAAATGGGCACTCTAGGTGTGTTTCCTGTCCTCCACTCACTGCCGGCTTTTCTTCCCCATTGACTTACATTGGGTTTCGTGTTTCAGTCAGCCTTCGACTTTTCACGATAATCGGCCGATTTCGTTCGACACGACTTTTGCGAAAGTCGGGTTTCGTGAAACCCGACTCGGCCCGAAAAAAGGCAAAGTCGCTCATCTCTACTCTAGACCTCAGACATGGCGGAAGCTTCAACTTTCAACTAGTCAAAGACCTAAACCACACAGCTAAAATTACAAAGGAGTGGCTTCAAAACAACTCTGTGACCATTCTTGACTTGCCCAGAGAGAGCCCTGACCTAAACCCAATTGAGCATCTCTGGAGAGACCTGAAAATGGCTGTCCGCCAACGTTCACCATCCAACCTGACAGAGCTGGAGATGATCTGCAAGGAAGAATGGCAGAGGATCCCAAATCCAGATGTGAAAAACTTGTTACATCATACCCAAGAAGACTCATGGCTGTACCAGCTCAAAAGGGTTCTTCAACTCAATACTGAGCAAAGGGTTTGAATACTTATGACCATGTGATATTTCAGTTTTTCTTTTTTAATAAATTTGCAAAAATGTCTACATTTCTGCTTTTTTTCAGTCAAGTTGGGGTGCAGAGTGTACACTAATGAGAAAAAAATGAACTTTTTTAATTTACCAAATGGCTGCAATTATATAAAGAATGAAAAATTTAAAGAGGTCTGAATCCTTTCCGTACCCACTGTTTTACTGTATTTTTTATGCCAAAACCGTATGAGTTAGAATCTGTTTTTTTTTTTTCGTTTGTATACTTTATCAGCATGCACAAGAGACAACTGTACCTGACAAAAAAACTGTGTGAATAAATCCATTCTAGTATATGGGACAGGGATCTCAGGGGTAACATTTCTCCTTATTGAAGAGTGACAAGCCAAGACTGGCATATCAGAGTGAGGAGACTTATAAGCCATGCATACTCCTCTGAGAAATTAAATATACAAATTGTCTTTTTGAAGAGGACTAGAACTCTAGCACACTTACTGGAAGCAACGATCATATGTCATAGTCTTATTATTCTATATTGACTTTTAGGATCTCTGCCTCCATTAGGTGGCACTACAGGTCTAGTCCTTTTCCTCTCTGAAGAGACAATTTGCATAAGTGCTGGCCATGGGGAAAAATAAATGGGACAACACTTGGATGTGAATGTGGCCTAAGGCTAAGTTCCTGCAATGAGTATTTGGTGCAGATAATCTACAGCAGTGTTCCCCAACTTCAGTCCTCAAGAGCCACCAAAAGGTCATGTTTTCAGAATTTCTTTAGTATTGCCTAGGTGATGGAATTATTGCCTGTGTAGATACTGCAATTAGTGGCTCTTGAGAACTGGAGTTGGGGAACACTGATCTACCACATCAAAAACTCACCAAGAAGCTTCATTTGATAATGTATATGGATCACCCCCAGGGCAAGTGTGGGAATTTCACTCGGTACCAGGCTGGTGTCTTAAAGGGAAAGTGTCGCGGTGGCAGTGACCCAGTCCGTGGCCCTGGGCGTCCATGCAAAATAGGTGGAATTGAATAAAGCTTATAAGCAGGTAGTTTGTGATGCCACCTGTGGTATCTGGTCAGAAGGGGGACCAGCGCTGCAGTGCAGATCCTCTGGGACAGATGGTGTGGCGCAGCAAAGATGTAGTAGCTCTCCACAGGCAGAACTTTAGTCCCAGGGCAGCGGTAGTGGATGTTGAGGTAGATGGCGTAGTGTTGGGCACACAGATGTAGCAGTGCTAAGTAAGTTGGCGCAGGAAGAAGGCAAAGACACAGCTGAATGCAGTTCTGATACTTTACTCATGTTTCTGGCACAGACAGGTGCCCGCTTCAGTACTGTGTCCTCCAGGTCAGGGGCTCTGCCAACTCCCAGGCAGATGGAATACACCCTTCCAGCACTCCTTTCCAAATGAGCCTTTTCTGAATGTCTCCTTTCTAGCGGTAATCTGAAGTACTTGTGTTTATGAATTACACTCAAGTTCCTCTTTCTTGTTGTTACTTATAACTCCACTCGTATGACGGGCAGCTGTAGCCTGCTTCGGGGACTCCATACCATCATGTCCCGGCTCACACATGTTGCTGCTGTGTCTTCGAGTCTTAGGTGGGAATAGAGTGGTCACAACTTCTATTCCTCCGGTTTCTGCTGTAGGATCATTAGTATCACACACAGACTCAGATACCGGCGCCCAGCCTTGGCGCATTAAACTTAGAGAAGGACTGTGCTCTAGCTCTAGTCTCCCCTTCTATGGGGATTCTGGCTGCAGAGAGGTCCTCTCTCTGCTTCCCCCTGTGGGGAACTGACTTAACTTCCTGTCAGCTTTCCCCTCTAGTGTAATCTCAACTCCACCCACCACCTAGCACCCTTCACGAACCAAAGCAGCTGTCATAAAGGGTGCTCTGCTGTTCTAAGGTGTCTGTGCTGGATGTACAGTAGGTGCTGGAGTCTGGTGAAGTGTTACCATCTTACTGGGGAGTGGGATACTACACCTCAGGAGGAGGTGCAGTACCTCTGTGGTGACTGAACCCTCAGGGGCACCACATATAGGTAGATTGATCAATAATACTGTAGATAGATAGATAGATAGATAGATAGATAGATAGATAGATAAAAATATGTGAGTGACATAATCAGTGCTTTCTGTTTGTAGCTTACTGTAGATGTATTTTAGCAATGAATAAATTAATGTCTTAAAAATTTGTGTGATCTAAATAAATTTTAGTAATCAGCAGAGGGAAAGTGGACAGCTGGAGGAAGATGTTTACAGCCAAAGAAGGGGAAAATACCCATGGAGCTTCCCAGGCTATTAATATAAGCTCACAGCTGTATACTTAGCCTTTGCTGGTCATTAAAATGGGGGAGCCCACAAAATAATGATGTAAGGCACCCATAAATTAATAACCAGAAAAGGTTGGGCAGACAGCTGCCAGTTGATATTAATTGCCTGGGAAGGGGCCATGGATATTGCCCCCCTCCCAAAATAAAACACCTAGACAACACCTTCAGGGTGGGCCAAAAGCTGCCAAAGAAGCTTAAATTAGGGACGGACACCAGGAAAAGTGGCATCAGTTGACCTAGAGTACAAATAGTATAATTGTGCAGCATGGATGGATGGGACAGGACCTGGCCCAGTATTTCTAGCTTAAACATTAATCAGTAACAGGCCCCTTCCACTACAGGCAACCCGCCAGATGGAGACCCAACTTGGAGTCTTCACATTTTAAAAAATTATTGTCACACACCACTAAAGTAGCATCAATTTCCCCGGTGTGTTTCCATGGTTACAGATCCTCTGCAGATCTATATGTTTCCCTGGTTACAGTCCATTATTACACCCTATGTGCATGTTCTAACTGTCCTGTGTTCTTCCCTCTCCCACCATTTATTATCTGTAGGATAATAACAGAGTAATACCTGATCACAGGATTAAATTGTACAGGATGATTTGTGTTCTGATAATATGGAGCCACATTATTCTGCATAGCAATAATAATAATAATCTTTATATAGCGCCAACATATTCCGCAGCGCTTTACAGTTTAACAGTTTCAAAACACAAGTCATAAGTAACAACATTAACAATACAATCATTAAAGCAAATTAAGACGAAATAAGATGACCCTGCTCGTGAGAACTTACAATCTACAATGCATGGGAGCTGCATGCACAAACTTATGGTGATGATTCAGCACTTTTGCTTCCTTTGTTAACAAACAGTATCATAATAAAACAGAATAGAGAAAAATAAAATAAATTTATAAGAAGTGCAAAAATCCTAATATTGTATAAGATTGCTGCTTCCATAGAGGAAACATTTACCGCGCGAGGAGTTTAGTGACCACCAGGAGGTGCTCCAGGATGGCGAGAATCCGATTCCCCCGCCTTTATCTTGGTCTTTGCAGCATTACTGGATATTAATCACTGATTTCCAACAACTGACATTCGATTTACAGAATAAAACTGCAGAGAATGAGAAATATCCGACGACCAGACAGGATGAGCCCTGAAAATGGGATTTATAGAGAAGTGACACAGCGCTGAGCTCCACATAAACCCTGTGTATAGACGACACATAGAGAAGGAATAATGAGAAGATTGTGAGCCCCATAGAGGACGGGGACTGGGGAATATCTCTGTACCGCGCTGCGGTATATGTCAGCACTATATAAGATGTAACACTGCAATACAGAAATACGTTCAAGTCCTTACAAGGATAGAAATTAAAAACAAAATCTATATATTTTCCTTAGAAATATATTTAGCAAAGCGTAAAATAACCAAAATAAAGAATCATACAGAAGACAACATTATTTATCACACAAAATGAAGAATGTAGAAAACTCTCTAATAACAATGTTAGAATTAATGTTTTATTTGTTCGCCCTGGAAAAATCAAAAAGCGATTGGAACATTGCATGTATCCCGACATTACCAAACAGGACAATGTTCTTACTTGATAAAGATGCCAGCGCGACATTGAAATGCGTAGTGGACAATAAAGAACCATTTAATGAATATCGCAATAGGAGACTTCTTTCCAACAGCGCAGACAATTTTTAAACATGTTTTTATCTTGTTTTGCTAGTTTTCCCTCTGGACACAGGAGCCGGCTATCTGAGCCTTTAGTGGTCGCGTCTTCACAGAACCTCCCAAGGTGAGCTAACCTATTGTGTCTACTGTCTCCTATATTAGGGTTCTGCCCTATTGTGCGCTTCTCCCTTCACAGTCACTGCTTATTCATGTCTCCCAACATAGCGCTAATAAAACTGCAAGTCTTCCCAACAGCGAGGAGCATACAGCTCCGGGGTCTGAGGGAGAAAAATGTTCCGGGTGATTGAAAGCAGCGACACAAAAACACATTTTATAAAAATGGAAAATTTAGTATTGTCATAATCATAACGACCACAGAGAAAAGTGATCACACCATTTATAACTGTTAGGGACGGTCATTAAAGGGAAGCCCAAAAGGAAGGAGGACAAATAAAGCAGACAAGAAAGGAGAAAAAGAAAGGAGGACAAATAAGAAAGACTAATAAGGGGGACAAATAAGAAAGACTAATAAGGGGGACAAATGAAGAGGACTCATATTTTCTCCTCCCCTCATAAAGAATATCACATAGAAATAAATCATCCCTATGTCCCAATACCCGGTGATGTTACTAATGTTTGGAAAGATGCCGCAGTCCTCAGTGATATAAGATGGAGGCAGCATAGGAGCACAATATACTAATGAACGACCTCTCACACACCGACTGTCCAAGGGGAGATGGCTCATTAGTATTAGGGATCATTCAGACATCAGTAATGTTTCTCATATACAAAGAACGTACCGATTGTCATCAGTTTTTCTTGGAAGAAGAAAAGATGGAAGTCTCATGAGCTTCTCCTATCAAACTGTCAATGAAAAATAGACAATACATGGATGGCATCCGAGTGCTGCCTGATTTTATCAAGGACCCTATAGACTTGCATTGGTGAGTTTGATCCATGACTAAATGAGAAAACAAGGAGAAAGCGCGTGTGTGAGAACCTGACGTCTGAACGATCCCCTAAGCTACGTCCAAACGTCCATCTGAGGGAGAAACGGCCGATGTTTCCTCAGGTGTTATCTCGTTACTTTCAATATTTTCTCATTGGAGAAATGTGCGTATTCACAAGCCTATAACAAGTCCCCAGGAGGTCACATGTTCACATCAATCACTAGGAACAGATCTGTGAGACGCGGAAATAAAAGTAAAGCCTCTGATTTGTATCCGCATCTCACAGATCCCCACTGACTTGTATGACCGACTCTAAGATCAGGACCAGATCTGAGGCTCATGGACATCACAGATGTGTGAACAGATCCATTAGTCTCTCTGTGTCCTTGTGTCATCAGGGGAAACAATCAGATGTCACTCGGACATTTCACAAGGCTGTGTGTTCTGTCTTCCTCCATGTATGATGCTGTGTGGATTCTAGCATACAGCTTAACCTTTGATCCACTCCCAGAAACAAGACTGCATGGGTGCTTATGTCTATTATTTATTAGGATGATATGGACAACGATGGGAGATGATAACAGATGGTATAGTAGAACACAGTTATGAATGATTCAGTAGATTGTTGTACAAAATGTGGACGATTCAGGTAAAAACTACAAGAGACAGATAATACAGCATGCCAGTACTGAAAGACAGTATACAATATATGAATACTGGCAGGTAATAGCAATGCAGGGTATTATCACAACAGTAGCAATGATACAGGATGCTGTTATCATGCATTATATAAGAGCTGAGCAATATAACATACACAGCAGCAGGAGAAAAATAACTAACATACAAATGGCTGTCAGCTTTACACTCACTGAACGGAGGATGCATAATTAGAGAATGCTTATAACAAACATGCAGTGAAATAACATCACAGGAGCTGAGCATGCAATGCAAACATCATGGGGGGCTGCATTATGGCTGCTAACAGAGATGCATAACTAATAATTGCATTATCCTTACCGACATCCGCTTGTAATAAGCAATGCCTTACAAAGAGCTGAGCTGAGCAGGTGTGAGCTACTCAGGAGACCTGGAGAATAGTTACATGTTGTTGACCAGGGTAGAAAGAAGGGGCGGTTCAGAACAATTAACCATTTGGGGAACAGAAAATTCCAAACACATGAATAAAAGAGAAGGGCAACTTATGACACCTAATGGCATAGTTGTAACAGCACTAAAAATATCTAGCTGCCCAGAATGGGCAGAACACTGTGACTGCAGCCTTAATGTTATAGGTGACACCACAATTACTCAATGGTATCAGTAGGGATGGACTGATACTTTGCACCCAAAAGCCAAAGGCCGGAAATCCCATTTTTACCAAACAACTATAAAAATTGTTGTTTAGTTGTTACTGGTGGATTCACGTGTTAGGTGCAGATTACAATTACCCTCTGCTTCTTATTGGTCCTATCACTGTATAATGTCCCCCGCGGTGAGATTGCTGCTCTGGTTGTGTCATACAAGTGTAATCTACATGTGGATAGATCTCCATATCAGTAACCACATAGCTGACGGCCGTCCATTATCTGCCATCAGGGATTGCACCCTATTATGTACCGTCTAATGACCAAAGAACAAGCAGCTATTAAAATAGAGAAAGAGTCTCTTCACCATGTTTCACCCTCACAGGCTTCATCAGGAGATCAAAGCAAATGCAAAACAAAATGGCCAAACAAGCTATTGCTAACCTTCCCATCTGACATCAGGCCGACATCATCATTGGAGCGTCTATAATGCTGAGCCAATGTGAATTTATCAGTGCAGGGTCAGAGGTCCACATCCATGTCATATGTATGTTTACTAACCTATCAGCATGGTCTATTGTATGCAGCCAATACAGCGCACGTCGCCATTTGATCACATCATCAGTATATGGGAAAGATAAAGTCATAATGGTCTCCAAGAAAAAGGTGTTCTCTCCATACTATGGGCATTAAAAAGACGACAGCGACGCACACACAGTAAATGTCATACAAACAAAATCTTTAAGAAAATGGTGCTGGTCTTATACTTTTGACTACTTCAAAATGGCCACGACTCCTATGCTATGTGGAAAGATGGCAAAAATCTTCAAAAAGATGGTGCTGGTCTTATACTTTGAGCTTTTTCAAAATGGCCACAGCATCTGTACAATGGAGTATAATGTGCTGGAATAGTTCAGTATAGGATAACGGCCCACATAGTGTGACTATCATTTAAAGTGACAGCGCCCAGACATATATTGTGTTGGTATATGCAACAGTTGTGGACTACTTCTTCATTTGTGTAAAGGAGGACTTTAGGCTGATCTGACAATAGATGGCAATGTTGTGTAAAGTTTCCTTGCTTAATGAATTGAAAGAGAAAAGGTCTCTTTTGTTGGTTTCAGTTTTGTTTTCCTACTTCTTCCTGATGATGCAGCATTGTAAGACTGTGCATTTTTCCTTTACCTCATGCTCTGAAAAGTAAAAGCTTGTTATCCTACGTAATCTTCTCTGTGAAGTGATCTACTGCAACTGTGGGTATTCAAGGAGCTATACAACAAGCTGTGCAACAGGTTATGTGCCCAGGCACAGAGAATCCCAGACACAGAGTATCTCAGAGACTTACCAAGGACCCCAGACACCCAGGACACCAGAACTCTCAGCAAAGACCCTGGTGAATGCAGAAGAATTCCTCAGTACAATTCTCTACAAACAAGTAAGACAAATTAAACATAATGAGTAGCACAGAGCTAAAACTCACAGTGGCTAAGCTGAAGAATGAGAACTATCAGTTATGGAAGTTCAAAGTAGAGATGTTATTGTCTAAGGGTGTGGGCACACATTGCGGATACTGCTGCAGATCCGTAGCGGATTTGACCCTGCGGATCCGCAGCAGAAAGTACAGTACCATTTAAGTCAATGCAAAATGAAAAATGCAGTGCCCACGGTGCGGAATTTTCCCCGCGAATTTGCTGCGGTTTTAAATCCGCAGCATGTCACTTCTTTGTGCTGATTCCCCAGCTGATTGGCACCTGCTCCATGATAGGTGTCAAACCGCAGGGGAAAACCACAGGCTAATCCACAGATAAACCACAGGTCTTTTAACATGCGGATTTACCTGCGAATTTAGACAAATCTGCACGGAAAAATCCATAGCAAAATCCAATAGACTCGAATCCGGTGGCCCACGGCGTTAGGATAATTGCCACCGGAAAAGAAAATGGACTCTTCTCTGACTCACCACTTACACCCAGCCTTGTGCATTCGGTTTGCCTGACCGTCGACACTGGGCCCACACAATCGCACTTCTTCTGCCGCCAATGGCTTCCTGAAGAAATGACCTGGCCCGTTTCACCACCACTGCAAACCACCCAGCAATATACATTCGGGCTATAAGACAACCTTCAAAGAAGTGTGTCTTATAGTTTGAAAAATCCATTATATTGTCTTACAAATTTTAGACTTTTTTTCATCAATAAGGCTGGTTTCACATTAGCGCATTTTCAGCGCGCGCACGGCCGGGGGTAGCTCCGCCCCCGATCCGGCTCTCTGCCCGGCGTGCCCGCCCCTTCCTTGTAGCGCCGCCTCCTAGCGGACAGCGGCGCCTGCGATCGGCGCACCCTATCTTTAGCATAGGGTGCGCCGATCGTGCGCAGGCCGTGCGCTAGTTGCGCTTTGACCTGCGTTGCGCACTTTTGACGGTGCGCCGTGCGCGCCAAAATCCGAAAAGTTTGATTTTGGCGCGCACGGCGCACCGTCAAAAGTGCGCAGCGCAGGTCAAAGCGCAACTAGCGCACGGCCTGCGCACGATCGGCGCACCCTATGCTAAAGATAGGGTGCGCCGATCGCAGGCGCCGCTGTCCGCTAGGAGGCGGCGCTACAAGGAAGGGGCGGGCACGCCGGGCAGAGAGCCGGATCGGGGGCGGAGCTACCCCCGGCCGTGCGCGTGCTGAAAATGCGCTAATGTGAAACCAGCCTAAGATAATAATCAAAAAATAATCAGGCAAGTTCGTTATCACCACAATCGTACTGACCCGGAGAATCTTCCTGCCAGGCCCTTTTACAACACAATGAACCACATAAAAACAAAAAATTATGACAGAACGGCTTTTAGCTTTTTTGTTTTGTTGCAATTTCACAACACTTGGAAAGATTTTTATATTTTCCAGGACATTGTATGGTAAAATGAATGGTGTCACTCAAATCAACAACATGTTACATAAACACAAGCCTTAACATGTCTATGAGGAAAGATAAATCCAAGCATTATGGTTCTAGAAAGAAGCGGAGGGAAAACAAAAATGCAAAAGTGAAAATTGGCCGCGGTGGGAAGGGATTAAGTGCAAAACTAAATCATCATCGGGGATAGAAAGCTTCATAGATTCTAATCCTGGATGTAGAAATTATACAGAGAAAGTGGAGATAAAGGCAAAGGACATGAGATTAATAATGATCTACACTGTGTTCCAAATTATTATGCAAATGATATTTTTCTATGATTTTCCTAAATAGTCAGTACAAATGACAGTCAGTCTAATAAAAGTCATCACCCGTTAGAGTATACATCAAATTTTATTGAAGAAACCTCCCAATGATAACAGTATAATCTCCAAAATGAATAAAAACTCAAATTGCACTGTTCCAAATTATTAGGCACAGTAGAATTTCTAAACATTTGATATCTTTTAAAGAACTGAAAATGTTCATTTGTGGAATTTGCAGCATTAGGAGGTCACATTCACTGAACAAAAAAGCTATTTAACTCCAAAACATCTGTCGGGATCCCTCAGATTACTCTTTCATCTGAAGGACCGATGTTCTTAGGTGTGAAGCACCATATGTCTCTAATCAATTGCTCCGTCGAGAAGGATAACACAGACACAAGCTGTATAATACCACTCGGGATGCCTGCTGAGCGCCTCTGGCTTATCAGTTAGGCTTCCATCTTTTATAGCAAAGAATTTAGACATTTACAGTCATGCGCAATAAAGAAAAGAAAAATAGTTAAACAACTTGTCCTCCTACCACACAAATCACATAAGAAGGAAATATTCGACCTTGGTTAACAAGGGAGATGTCTGAGACATCTCCTCGAAGAACAGATAAAGTTCAGCAGAATTCATTTAACTCATTCAGTTCTTATCATTCCCCCCTTTGACATCTTCATTTTCCACAATCTGGAACACTGGATCCTGCAACAACAGCGGATAATGGCTCGTTCACCAGGTACTATCCCAGGCCGACGGGTTGCCCGAGGGAGACAGGTCTTCTACCTTCTCCATCCCCCAGATACTGAAGCCACGTCCATCATTGCAAGGGTACGCTCCTTCATGCCAGAAATGAGATGTCAATCTAGGACTCAAAGGAATAATAGTTAAATTCTTGTTGTTTACAGTCAAACTTCCTTATCTATTTCTACATCTTTTCTTGCATACAGAGATACACCAAAAAACAAGTTTCAGTAACACATATATTATAAGGAGACAAACGGCAATACGTAATAAACTTAGTATAATCCCAGTTATCCAGCCTCCAATACCCTTAAACCAATTAACTGGATTAAGAAAGGAGAAAGTGTCTGACCACCAACTATCTTTAGTACGATCATTGTCTTTATCGTACTGATCTCTAAGTTTTTGAACATCCTCTATTTTCAATTTTAACTTTATAATGCTGTTGGGATCTATATAATGACAGCAAGCTGGTCCAATGACTTGACACATACCACCTTGCGCTGCAGTTAAATAATCTAATACTATGGTATGCTGATTAGTGACTATGATAAGCTGATTTTGGACAGCAACAGTGGTGTTCAATATATCCAGTATATCCCATATCTGATCATCTAAGTAATCAGTAGCCCTGACCAATTTATCCCACATTTGAGTAATCATAGGATAAATAAAAATAGAGCTGACAATTTTATTAGCCACACTCATCTGCACTATATGTGGTCTCCCAGAGAGGCGAGGTGTACTGTCAGCAGCTCTTTTGTACAACGTGTGTTTAGGTATGCTTTGAGTATTCAACTGGTCATTCGGAATAACAAAGGTAGCTGGAGTCAAACGACCCAGGGTACAAGCACCTTTTACCCCTACTGGCAACCATTTATATGCATTGTCTCCACATACCCAGTACATGTCACTAGGTAGGTCCCATAGGGCTGAATGTTGTAGTACCAGTCTATGAACTAAATCTATGAACGCAGATGCATTCTGGAGCATGCACCAAGGTGAAAATTGTCCTAAAGGACTACAATAACCTGCATCAGGGTTTCCACAAGGGGAGGTTCCCTTCTTATATTCCGAGGACTCGTTACAAGGCATATTACCACGAATATTAATACAAGTTTCGTTAGTGCCCTGGGGAAATAAATTGGAGTACTCCCATGACATATTATGTAAATTTCTTTCTAGCAGTCCTTTTCCTGGGTACCCAAGCCCCCCCTTTATATGCCAGATATTGAAGGTGTGTATTACTCCCTGAAAGGTTACCCTGCCACCAAGGGTATCCTACCCATCCCACAATAGGTATTCCAACAGTTGTGTTCCATAACTTCACATTATTTGTGGCATTATTAGCAAGTGCATCAGAACAACTGGTCCAGGCAAATAATTCCTCGGGTGGCACAGGAATAACAAGGAACGGAATACTAGTGGCTGATACTGGTGAATGTGTGCAGATCCAGCAATCTGCTGGAGACTGAGTGTCATTTGACCAATCATTCAGTAATTTTTCATGATGTTGTATAAACTTATTATTCAAGGACATTGGAGCATTTAGACTGTCCCACGCAGCTACCATTATTACAGATAATGCAACGAAACCAAACCAAAACATTATGCACTCTTATGCTTTGTTAACTCCTGTGGCTAGTTTGCAATGTGATGCGTGGATCCAGGTTGGTCGTCCTTCCAACTTAACAGAAGTAGGCGTTGTCAGGAGTACTTGGTAAGGTCCTTGATATCGGGGTTCAAGGGTCTTTCTGGAGTGTTTCTTGACATATACATAATCACCAGGTTGTAGACAGTGAGTTCCTTCCACACTATCTGGATCTGGAATGGAAGAGAAAACTAGAGAATGCATTTGAGTTAAATGCTTTTGCAACTGGATTACATAACTTGTCAAATTATCCACATTGAGTGTTAAGACCTGTGGGTAGTACAACCCTGTGTTCGGTGGTCTTCCAAACAGTATCTCGAAGGGTGACAGTTTAGCTTTCCCCGTGGGTGTGTACCTTACTGAGAATAATGCTAATGGGAGACACTCTGGCCATGGTCTATGGATCTGCTCCATGGTTTTCTGTATTTTCAATTTTAGTGTCCCGTTCATTCTTTCTACCTTCCCTGAACTCTGTAGGTGGTAGGGTGTATGAAATGCTTGTTGTACACCCGGGGCCTGCATGACTTCCCTCTTTATTTCTCCCGTGAAGTGTGCACCCCTATCTGTTTCTGTGGTTTCTGGGACACCATACCTGCAGATCAGTTCTTTCATCAGTTTGTCTGTAGTCATTTTAGCATTTGCACGTTTTACCGGATAGGCTTCCGGCCAACCAGAGAAGAGATCTACACATACTAGGATATTTGCATACACTCCTACCTTGGTAGCTGTATGTCGTCAATCTGCCGTCTCTGAAACGGGTAGAGAGGCCTAGGTGTCGCTTTCTTAGGGACTTTTACTGTTTTACCTGGGTTGTGCTGTGCACAGATGAGGCATGATTGTACAAGTTTCGCGGCTGCGTAACTGAAGCCAGGAGCGATCCAGAAGGCATCTACCATGGCACACATGTGACTTTTTGAGGTGTGATTGGGGCCATGTGCTGCTTGCGCCATGATTGGGAACAGGGACTTTGGTGGGCACATTTTATCCTTATTCTCCCATACTCCATTTGAGTTCAGCTCAGCTCCCAGTCTCCCCCGGTGTACCTTCTCTGTTTGGGCAGCTTTATGCTGGAGGGATTTCAGGACATCTAGACCCAATGTGGCTGGAATACGCTGACTCCCCGCCACCGTCCACTGCTCTCTCTAGGCCGCCTTGTGCTATTTTAGCAGCCTCGTTCGCCCTTCTATTGCCCTCTACCTCCACGGAGTCACCTTTGTGTGTGCTTTTACCTTGACAATGCCAACCTGGACTGGTAACATCAATGCCTCCATCAATTGTTCCACCAGCACTGCATTTTTAATGGGCTTCGAATCTGTGAAAATATTAGCGACTTTACCTGCAGCGGCTCTACACGCCTCAGTGAGTGCCTTCAACTCTGCCTCCTGCGCCGACATGTGAGGAGAGAGTGGTTCCGCTCGTATTACCTCATGTGAGGATACTACTGCATATCCAGTGTAGAATCGTCCATCCTGGTGGTATCTGGGGCCATCTACAAAAAAGAAACTCAAAGTCTGCATTAGGAACAGGTTTTTCATGAATGTGTGCAAACCCAACTGTCTCCTGACTCATCAGTTCTATGCAGACATGTTCATGCGTCATGTCAAAGTATCCTTCCTCACTTGCCAATACGGTCACCAATTCCCCCTTTTCTGAATCCACAGGCAGGAGGGTGGCTGGATTCAGAACGTTACATCTTTTGAGGAGTGACATACTCAGGAATTAGTAGAGCACACTCAAGTCGGAGCTGTCTGGCCATAGACAGATGTTTTGGTTGAACTTGTAGGAGTATGGCATGGATGTCATGTGGGGAATAGATTGTCAAAAGAAACGTCAGTGTCATCTCACATGCCTTCCCTATTACGTCTCCACTTTTTTCCTTGTGCTCCAGCATACATGACAGGTCGTTTTATTGTCCTTGTTTGCTCAATTTCTTTAGCTACCTTAAGGAGGTCTTTCGGATCTACATATCTCCATTCAGGTCTGACTGTCTGTACTGCGTCTCGTAAGTCTTTGTTCATACCGTCAATGAATGCATTCACCAGTATTCTAACATCAAGTGGGTTTATGCAAATGTACCCCATGTCTGCCCATTTCAGCTGTAACCGTCCAAAGTACATCTCTACTCTCTCTCCTCTTTGCTGTGTCACATTAGTCAGGAGTACAGACTGCTCTGATTGTTCCACTGCAGCCCATTGTCTTAGTGACTCACAGTACGTCTCCCCAGATCGTGCAGATTTATCATCCATGCCCCAAGCCTGATTCTTTGTCACATCTGTGTGTCTTAATTATATGATCTGGTGCGTCACCTGCCTTTAAACTCACCAACCTCTCTAGGTCTGCCCAGGTACACTTATATGTCTGCTGTACTTCCTTTATGTGTCTGTAAAACGGGAATGGTTGGTCTTCAGGGGCAGGCAGCTGCTTCAGCAAAGCTAGCTGGTCAGAGGGGCTCCAGGGATAATACACCTGTATCTTTCTTATTCTAGTCACACTTCTAGGTCCTGATGGGGTTGGCCGTCTGATGTCTACTGTCAGCTTACTCCTCAAGGGCCAATGTCCCCACTACCCACTATCCACACTATTATGTCAGCTTCTTATGATCTTGTCTGGATAGGATTTAGTGCAATTCTCTTAGGTCAGTAGCACAGGTCACACAAGTAGCTATTCAGTCTGGATTTGTCTGAGTCTGACCACAGTGTTTACAAGTCCATCTGTTTTGTCTGGGTCTCTGGTTACACTTTGTCAATCAAACATTCATAATACACCTTCCACACTGCTGCACATTCTCAAGCATCATTTATTCACTTGCTATTTTCTTCCCTTGTCTGTGCCTTTTTGTACATCCAAACATTCACACTCTGGTATTTTTGCCTTTTTCAATATTTGTCCCACTTGTTTTACTGCTTCCTTCCTTCTCTGTCTCTTGTAATTTGACACAATTTGCTATACAAATCAATCACACAACTAGAAGCAGGTTCAAACACATTAATGACCAAGCAATCACTTACAATTCCCTTCTAAATTAGGCACCATATCTTACTTTTAACTTCCAATCTTCAATTAAGTACTGTTGCTTTAAAATGCACAAATCTTTCAGCGCGTACCTTACGGATAGAATTACAGAGAATTTTGAGCACAGCTCACACTCAGCAGAGATAAGAGCGAAGGGAGAAGAAACTGCGCAGCGCCATCCTCCCTCCCTCCCATCAGAATGCAGCGTCGTCCTTCACAGAATTCTATAGTTCTTTAGACTTATCAAAATCAATTTCTACAAAGAAACTCAAAATCACGGGATTTCACTGTAAGGGCAGATAACTGTATAATGAGATTAACCATGCCTTGCCCTTTTTCTGGCCAAATGCATTCAGGAAACTTTACAATGTAATGCCACATATAACACGAACTATATCATTACTCAATTCATTCAGTCTCAGATGTAGATTTGAAATATCTATAACGCATCTGTCCGGGATTCCACCACAACTAGAAAGGTCACAAATCTCTTGACACAAAAATGATGTGTGATGATTCATTCATACGTGCTCATTCACTGATTTTTTTTTTTTTTTACTCAATTACTCATCTCTCATCTTATTCAGAGGTTCTCATAGACATATATACAAGGATTCACACAGCCTGCCTATCTTGCACTTTGGATTTGATTAATACTTTTTCCAGGTTCTTTGCTGCACTACTTCCATATCTATCCTCAATTATATCACATAACCGGTCTCCTTCTTCAGGTGTCTTTCCCTGACTGTTCCCCATTTTATCTTTTATTCTTATCCTGTTTCTCTTGTTGTCTTCCTGTTAGTCCCCTGCCTTAGGTGGTGTATTGGGTAAGCTCAAGACTAGGCTCTACTATACCTCGTTACCTTCTTCCTAAGGTGCTAACAGGCTAAATGGAGTGTCTGTTCCTCGGTGTACTACGTGTTTCGTGTACTTATATGCTATGTAGCATCCGAACAGAAATACTCCCACAACACACAGGATTGTAAACAAAGTGTCCATCTATCGGGGTTCTTCAGTCATATCCTGTCACAGGCTCATTTCACGGTCCTGTGCTCATTCAGTCACACTCTTATCTGTCACAAGGTTTATTCATAAAGGGTGTTGATTTAAGCTTAGGCGGTGACCTCCCCGAAAGGACGCTGTCACATGACCCAGTTAGGCAATATCACCACTCTTTGAACGAATACCTACTGTGCAGCTTATTTGTCTACTTTTCACAGTCCTTCAAATCAAGGCAGTCACTCAACAACCTCCTCTATTTCTAGTGCGGAATCGTCTATTGTGAAAAACTTGTCCGTCCGGGCTGCGCAGTATGAACTGTTCACCCAGCCTTATATTCCGTAATGTCAGACCTCTCCCATTTTGATTTGCATCAGCTCTTTTTCTAAAAATAGCTGTGCACAGACAGAACCTACAGTAACCTCATTCGAGCAGAAATTACATATGCGTGTCACACCCGATTTCCTCAGAGTTCTTATATGGACCTGATTTTACGGCCCCCTCCTCTACTAGATTCCCCTTTATACGGACCTTAGTTATAATGATAGATTATGAAGAGCAGAGAATAGAAAAATTGATCTCTTACCTGGCCAGGTGTTTAGGTCTGCTGTTCACAATTTCATCAGTAACTGGAGTGGTCTGTAGATCGGGTAGTCTTGGAGAGGTGCCTATATCAGGTCCCTGTTTCGGGCGCCAGGAAACTGTCGGGATCCCTCAGATTACTCTTTCATCTGAAGGACCGATGTTCTTAGGTGTGAAGCACCATATGTCTCTAATCAATTGCTCCATCGAGAAGAATAACACAGACACAAGCTGTATAATACCACTCGGGATGCCTGCTGAGCGCCTCTGGCTTATCAGTTAGGCTTCCATCTTTTATAGCAAAGAATTTAGACATTTACAGTCATGCGCAATAAAGAAAAGAAAAATAGTTAAACAACTTGTCCTCCTACCACACAAATCACATAAGAAGGAAATATTCGACCTTGGTTAACAAGGGAGATGTCTGAGACATCTCCTCGAAGAAAAGATAAAGTTCAGCAGAATTCATTTAACTCATTCAGTTCTTATCACATCCTAACAGGCCAAGTTACATGCTATCATAGGAACCCTTCTGTGACATCACCTTCACAATTCTTGCATCCATTGAACTTGGGAGTTTTTGGAGAGTTTCTGCTTGGATTTCTTTGCATGAAGTCGGAATAGCCTCCCAGAGTTGCTGTTTTGATGTGATCTGCCTCCCTCATAGATCTTTTGCTTGATGATACTCCAAAGGTTTTCTACAGGGTTGAGGTCAGGGGAAGATGGTGGCCACACCATGAGTTTATCTCCTTTTATGTCCATAGCAGTCAATGACTCAGAGGTATTCTTTGCAGCATGAGATGGTGCATTGTCATGCATGAAGAGGATTTTGCTCCTGAAGGCACATTTCTGCTTTTTATACCATGGAAGACAGCTGTCAGTCAGAAACTCGATATACTTTGCAGAGGTCATTTTCACACCTTCAGGAACCTTAAAGAGCCCTACCAGCTGTTTCCCCATGATTCTGGCCCAAAACATGACTCCTCCTCCTCCTTGCTGAAGTCGCAGCCTTGTTGGAACATAGTGGCCATCCACCAACAATCCATCTGGACCATCCAGGGTTGCTCGACACTCATCAGTAAACAAGACTGTATGAAAAATAGTCTTTATGTATGTCTGGACCCACTGCTACAATTTCTGCTTGTGAACACTTTTTAGGGTTGGCCGAATAGTAGGTTTATGCACCACAGCAAGCCTTTGAAGGATCCTACACAATGAGGTTCGAGGGACTCCAGAGGCACCAGCAGCTTTAAATATCTGTTTGCTGGTTTTTAATGGCTTTTTAGCAGCTGCTCTCTTAATCCGATGAACTTGCCTGGCAGAAACCTTCCTCATTCTGCCTTTATCAGCACAAACATGTCTGTGCTCAGAATCAACCACAAATCTCTTAACAGTACGATGGTCACATTTAAATTTTTGGGAAATATCTAATGTTTTCATCTCTTGACCAAGGCATTGCACTATTTGATGCTTTTCAGCAGCAGAGAGGTCCTTTTTCTTTCCTAAATTCCTTGAAACCTGTGCCCTGCTTAATAATGTGGAACATCATTCTTAAGTAGTTTTCCTTTAATTGGGCTCACCTGGTAAACTAATTATCACAGGAATTTGAGATTGATTTCAGTGATCCAAAGAGCCCTGATACACAATACCATCTATGAGTTTATTTGAAATACAAAAAATTACATCTTTATGACACTTAACTCCAATTTGCATAATAATTTGGAACGCAGTGTAATGTGAGTGATTTTTTATGGCATTTTATGGTTCTGACAAACAAACAATTTTTGATACAAATTCACATTAAGATAAAGCAAGAAAGCGCAATAGTCTTTACAGAGAAAAAGTCTGAAGTCGCTGTTGGTCAGAGTCGGTGCGCCTTCTTGTCACAAGTGACTTTATTGAGGCTTTTAGTTAATGAAACTGAATGTAAAAACACCCAATCGTCTCTATTCTCTAATTCTTGGACAATGCAAATATCTTAAAATGCCCCAGATCTACGAGCGATTGACACATCTGTTGTTTTTTAGGACCGTCCAGTCTACATTTAC
This sequence comes from Dendrobates tinctorius, assembly GCF_039654945.1. Classification (NCBI taxonomy): domain Eukaryota; kingdom Metazoa; phylum Chordata; class Amphibia; order Anura; family Dendrobatidae; genus Dendrobates; species Dendrobates tinctorius. The sequence goes on along the minus strand of NW_027361763.1, from coordinate 1,628,164 downwards.
AGTAAATCTGGGCACATTCTTCAGAGCTTTGTGTAGCTTGGTACCTTTTTGGCAAACCGCGACCGTTTTCTATGAGGCCAAACCCCTTTTCAGAAATGGTCTAAAAACATAATAAATGTGGCGCAAGTCATCAATTGATTTTAGTGCATTTTCCTCAATAAATTTGCCGGAGACTATATTTAAATTACTGTATAAATGGCCGGGAAGTTCAAAGGTTTTCAACACATTTTTCACAAACATTTTTGCTGTCTTTTCCTTTTATTGTGGAACATTTTAAAGATCTATTTTTGTTTTTCTCAAGTTCTTGGGAGAAGTTTGAGAAAATGAGAAAAAAATATGAGAAATAAATGCCATAACCAGAGCAAACTGCGCATTGATGTTTATTTCCATCAAAGGAGAAGCCAAAGATCAGACATCAGTGACCGGAGAACGGGCAAATTTCACTCGAAACTTTAAAGACATGTTGGCCTTAAAAAATTGTCAAAGCCAATGAAGTCGCCATGAAGAATACAGCAGCGTTGTGTGTGTGTATCCGGAATAAGGTCACATTCACAGTCTCTGGATTATGTGTCAGGATTTGTAAAAAGAAAAGGAAATGATCCCAAAAAGATCTGCGCCTCTTCTGTGGTTTGGGCTCAGTTCTGGTTTTGGCTACAAATACTGAGCACAATTGTGCCGTGTGATAGAGACATTAAGGAGGATTCATGTATGAGAATTCCCCCCGGACATCGCTGATTGTCATCACAAAGGGTTTCATCACTCTTTCACTGTAAAAGTCATAATTCACGATTACTTTTAATAAATCTGCACTTTCGGTAATTCTGATCTTCCTTTAGCATTATCCATAGAGCTGGTGCTGATCCAACACCGAGCAAAACACACAGATCAGGAAACTTCTACACTTACAATTTTTCCTATTAAGTGACCTTGATTATTTCCTATAATATCTACACAGAAGAATGTAATGTCATCCTCTTTAAAAATTTGCCACTTAGCCCATGAAAGCAGCAGATGATGTAATCTCGTATAATCCGGTGATTTGCCTGTTTCCTGTGACATAATCTCAGACGATTTCCCTGTAGATTTCTTGTGATATAAATAAGACATGAGACCAATGATCTGTGTCTGTGAGCGCCCAGAACAATGACGATGGTTTCCCTGAGATCTCTGCTCTGTGTGCTGTACCTGTACATACAAGGTAATGTCCGGTGAGGGTTATACTATGTGGGACAGATGAGAGTGTACAGGACATGGCTGTATACATGTAGTAAGAGGAGAAGGAGCACACATCATTATATCAATGATTGTCACCATTATCTCTTCTCTTCTGCTCCCAGTTTCCTGTGGACAGATTGTGATGACTCAGACTCCGGATTATCTGTCGGTGTCACCGGGAGACACAGTCACCGTCTCATGTAAATCCAGTCAAAGTCTCTACAATAGCAGAAACTCCAAAGACTATTTACACTGGTACCAACAGAAATCCGGGCAGCCTCCAAAACTTCTCATCTATTTAGCAAATACAAGACAATCTGGAATCCCAGACAGATTCACTGGATCTGGATCTGGAACTGATTTCACTCTTACAATCCGAGGAGCGACAGAGGACGATGCAGCAGATTATTACTGTATGCAGAGTAATAGCGCTCCTCTCACACAGTGATACAGAGCCGTACAAAAACCTCCTCCTCATCCCCCATGATGTCGCTGTGTTACAATGTTGTGTAGAGGAAGGTGCAGAGAATTAGCAGAGCGCTCAGTGATGATTTCTGTCTTCTCTTCTTCCTCTGGGAATAGATTCTTTCTGTACAGATCATTGTATAAACCAGTCAGGTATAAACCAGCGCTGACATAATGATTACAGACTATAGGAACATCTGCACCGGAGGAGAAACTCTGAATGTAGCCGGACAGCGGAGCGAGCTGAGGAATAAACACGTTATCCCACCACACACATGCACATTAGATGTAGCTGAGCGTGCATGTGCTCTGTATAGGGGGAGGAGGTTAAGCTGGTGTCTGACATCTTTGGGGCAGTTTAAATTCCTTAACAATTAATAGATTGAACACGTTGAGTTCACCATGTCTGTTTTTGTATTCACCAAATTCTGTATGTCGTCAGGAGGAGTCAGGACGAGGGCCGGTCGTTGCCTGGATGGTGCCCTGTACAGAACTGACCTTTCATGCTCCCACCTAATTTAGTGAATTAGGAGTCTCTTACAAGTGCCGAGCTCCTCCGTCAGAAATGTTACTCCAATTATGGGCTGGAATATATTTCTGGTGATATTTACTTTACAAAAGTGACATAAATTTTGATAAATTAGATGGGCCGGCTTAGTCACATCCCATCTCGCCCCAACTTAAAAATGCCAATATTTTCTAAATTCTTGTGTGACCTACAAGTTGAGTAAAAAATTCTGACATTTTAAGAAAAATATTTAGAATTGACTCTCAATTCTAAATATTTTCTATCTATTGGCTAATACAGTACAAAGATATAGACCTTTCCTGATATTTTAAGGTGCTTTGTGGCAGAAAACTGGAGAAAATACCTTCATGAATTGGGGTCATTGTCTTTTCATCCTGACGTGAAATGAACCCCCACAAGTACTGTGCTATAAACTGCTGGGAATATGTGGAGTGGAATCTGCACCTCAAATCCACATCAAATCCACTACAAATGTACTCACCCTTAAAGGAGTATTCCCCATGCCATATCCACACAGGGCCAAGACAATGTATTTTGGTGCCCAAGGCAGATTATGTAAATTGAGCCCCTTCCCACCTTGAGTCAATTTAAAACTATCTTAAAGGTATGTTCAGACATTGCTATTTTTAGGCTTTGTTTCTTGAACTAATAATGCTGTGTGTTGGTAGCAGAAACACTGTACATAATTCGGATTTTTGGTGATTCTTGTCATATGGTTTCAGAAGCACCACTCCAGTGGGTTTTTCTTTTAGCGCTGGAGTGGTGCAGCTAATCTGAGGTCCCTGACCTAGAATTCTCCTTACTCGCTGCCACCTTCACCTATCACCAGAATGAGGCTCTTATAGACTTATAATGAGTCATGACTTCCGGCTCACACAGCAAACACTGGAGCGAACCGGCAGTTCACAAACTGCTGGAGACCAATCGGAGCGACACTGAGAATAGATGAAGATGACGGCTGATAAGTACAAGAAAAGGGATGAGGAAATCAGATTAGTGGCACCACTTTAGTGGTAAAGTAAGAATCCCTCTGGAGTGGTGCTTTACTCATGGATGGCACATGGATTACACTCTTGTGCCTTCCGTGTGCTACCAGTGATTCTCATGGACCCATAGACCTGTACGGGTAACTTTAATCTGTGACTCGGTTCAAAGACGCCTTGATTCTTTGTGGACCAATCTTCTACAAAACACAGTAATGGAAGCTGCGCCATAGTCTATAACAAGTACATGCTGTATCTGTGGACAGGACATGTACATGACACGGACGTTTGAATGAGGCCCAAAGCTGCATTCATCTTTTATGTCATTTTTTTAAACCCTTAAAGACCGAGACACTTTGTAGGGTATTGACAGGCCTCATTTTTAAAATCTGTCAACTGTAATTTTATGAGGTAATAAGTAATAACCCTAAATCACTTCAATAAATCCCATTGATTCCGATGTAGTTTTTCACTACATATTGTACTTCAAGAATATATACACATGGGCCATGCACACAGTGAACAAGTCTGTAGGACAGTGTTCACACCACCAAAAGACTGAAACACAGAAAAACAGTATAACAAACGTATAAAAATACTCTGTTGTAAAAAAGTAACAGTAAACAGCAAGTGCTAGTAAAAAGATGATAGCAAAACAGGGTATTTGTTTGCTACGTTTTTTGCAAAAAATGTATGCTAAGCCTCTCTACCAAACGTCAAGGTATACCCATATCAAAGCAGTCCTTAACCGATGTATTTAAAAACCTGACCATTTGTATAGTACCTATATGAGCAGGATTCAGAAAGGTAATGTCCGATGTGGACACGCTGTGGAAGAAGGCTTATATGTGCATGGCCCACAAGGGAGGGGTGGAGACCTCCCAAATCTTGCAAAAGCAAGAAACCAAATGAATATAAACACATGGACCATGCACACAGTGAACAAGTCTGTAGGACAGTGTTCACACCACCAAAAGACTGAAACACAGAGAAACACAGTAAAACGTGAAAAAATACTGTGGTGTAAAAAGTAACAGTAAACAGCAAGTGCTAGTAAAAAGATGATAGCAAAACAGGGTATTTGGTTGATACATTTTTTGCAAAAAATGTATACTAATCCGCTCCACCAAACATCAAGGTATACCCATATCAGATAAGTTTTTCTGTGCTTCATATTGAACTATAAGGTAGATGTAAAATTTCTTCGATATGACTTGTGAAAATACAGTAAATTTGGCAAAAATATTGAAAATTTCACAATTTTTAAACTTTTAATTTTTGTTGCCATTAAATCATAGAGATATGTCGCACTAAATAGCTAATAATTAACATTTTTCACATGTCTACTTTACATCAGCACAATTTTTGAAACATAATTTTTCATTGTTAGGAAATTATAAGTGTTAAAAGCGATTTTCTAATTTTTCCAACAAAATTTACAAAAACTTCACATTTGAAGTGAATTTGACTTATATGACAGAAAGCATCAAAAGCGACAGCATTCTAAAAACTGCACCCCTCAAAGTGCTAATAACCACATTCAAAAAGTTAATTTACCCTTCATGTGCTTCACAGGAACCAAAGCAATCTGGAAGGAAAAAATAAATATTTAACTTTTTGCCACAAAAATTTTACTGAAGACCCATTTTTTATTAAACACCTACAGTGCCCATTTCAATGCCAACGACATAAATTCTTATTACTTAAGCTTGGCAAACTTAATTTACTTTATAATAATAGTCTACGCATTGGAAACTGGGGGTTATTTGGCTAAAGTTGTGGGGGGGGTAGGGCTGGCACCAGGTTTTTGTGTGCCCTGGGCCAAAGAGTGTCAGTGCACATAACACATACCACAACTCATGATGCTCCGATACGGCACAGAAATATAGGTATAGTACAAAGAAAAATACTTCACTGCTTACATGACATGACTGATATCTATTTTAAATTCTACAATAGCTCAAAAAGCGGACAGTATATTACTCCATACAGTATTATGGCCACCACCTAGTGCGCCATACAGAATAATGAGCCCCATATATTTCTCCACACAGAATAATTGGTCCCATATAGAGTTGAGCGAAACGGGTCGAAAAAATTCAAAAGTCGCCGACTTTTGGCAAAGTCGGGTTTCATGAAACGAAACCCGACCCTAGGATGAGGTCGGCCACGAGGTCGGCGACTTACGCGCCAAAGTCGCGTTTCAAAAGTTTGTTTTGCGCTCTTTTTCAGCCATTCAGGATCCACGGACACTGTGGGCAACGTGATGACATAGGCACGGGTCACCACCATCTTTCAGAAGGGCATGCAAGTGATTGGCTTGCCTTGGTGGGCGTCACAGGGGGTATAAAAGGGCGTGCACGCCGACCGCCATCTTACTTCTGCCGATCTTAGTATAGGGAGAGGTTGCTGCTGATTCTGTAGGGAGAGCGTTAGGCAGGGAAGAAGACAAAAAAACTGCTTCTGCTGCTAGCGATTTGGCCTGCACAACACACCAGTCACTGTGTGTGCAGTGCAAGGGGAGGCTATATAGTGGTGTATCAGTGGTGTTGGTTGTTGGGCTGCCTTTTAAGGCTTCCTGACAGGCTGGCATTGCTGTTTACCCACTGCTCCGCAAACTGCTTTTTTAAAAGCAATCCCAATTTTTTTTTTTTGTCCTGCTGTAGAAGAAAAAAAACTGCTTCTGCTGCTAGCAATTTGGCCTGCACAACACACCAGTCACTGTGTGTGCAGTGCAAGGGGAGGCTATATAGTGGTGTATCAGTGGTGTTGGTTGTTGGGCTGCCTTTTAAGGCTTCCTGACAGGCTGGCATTGTTGTTTACCCACTGCTCCGCAAACTGCTTTTTTAAAAGCAATCCAATGTCCCTTATCCTCTAGTCACTTTTGTCACAGCTGTGCCATCGAGCCTGTCACATAGCGCTCAGATATTCATTGGGCCTCACACAATCCAAAAGTGTCCAGTGTCCAAAAGTGTGTGCAGAGATTCAAAATCTCCCTTATCCTCTAGTCACTTTTGTCACAGCTGTGCCATCGAGCCTGTCACATAGCGCTCAGATATCAGTGGGCCTCACACAATCCAAAAGTGTCCACTGTCCACAAGTGTGTGCAGAAATTCAAAATCTCCCTTATCCTCTAGTCACTTTTGTCACAGCTGTGCCATCGAGCCTGTCACATAGCGCTCAGATATCAGTGGGCCTCACACAATCCAAAAGTGTCCACTGTCCACAAGTGTGTGCAGAAATTCAAAATCTCCCTTATCCTCTAGTCACTTTTGTCACAGCAGTGCCATCGAGCCTGTCACATAGCGCTCAGATATCAGTGGGCCTCACACAATCCAAAAGTGTCCACTGTCCACAAGTGTGTGCAGAAATTCAAAATCTCCCTTATCCTCTAGTCACTTTTGTCACAGCAGTGTCATCGAGCCTGTCACATAGCGCTCAAATATCAGTGGGCCTCACACAAACCAAAAGTGTCCACTGTCCACAAGTGTGTGCAGAAATTCAAAATCTCCCTTATCCTCTAGTCACTTTTGTCACAGCAGTGCCATCGAGCCTGTCACATAGTGCTCAGATATCAGTGGGCCTCACACAATCCAAAAGTGTCCACTGTCCACAAGTGTGTGCAGAAATTCAAAATCTCCCTTATCCTCTAGTCACTTTTGTCACAGCAGTGCCATCGAGCCTGTCACATAGCGCTCAGATATCAGTGGGCCTCACACAATCCAAAAGTGTCCACTGTCCACAAGTGTGTGCAGAAATTCAAAATCTCCCTTATCCTCTAGTCACTTTTGTCACAGCAGTGTCATCGAGCCTGTCACATAGCGCTCAAATATCAGTGGGCCTCACACAAACCAAAAGTGTCCACTGTCCACAAGTGTGTGCAGAAATTCAAAATCTCCCTTATCCTCTAGTCACTTTTGTCACAGCAGTGCCATCGAGCCTGTCACATAGTGCTCAGATATCAGTGGGCCTCACACAATCCAAAAGTGTCCAGTGTCCAAAAGTGTGTGCAGAGATTCAAAATCTCCCTTATCCTCTAGTCACTTTTGTCACAGCTGTGCCATCGAGCCTGTCACATAGCGCTCAGATATCAGTGGGCCTCACACAATCCAAAAGTGTCCACTGTCCACAAGTGTGTGCAGAAATTCAAAATCTCCCTTATCCTCTAGTCACTTTTGTCACAGCAGTGCCATCGAGCCTGTCACATAGCGCTCAGATATCAGTGGGCCTCACACAATCCAAAAGTGTCCACTGTCCACAAGTGTGTGCAGAAATTCAAAATCTCCCTTATCCTCTAGTCACTTTTGTCACAGCAGTGCCATCGAGCCTGTCACATAGCGCTCAGATATCAGTGGGCCTCACACAATCCAAAAGTGTCCAGTGTCCAAAAGTGTGTGCAGAGATTCAAAATCTCCCTTATCCTCTAGTCACTTTTGTCACAGCTGTGCCATCGAGCCTGTCACATAGCGCTCAGATATCAGTGGGCCTCACACAATCCAAAAGTGTCCACTGTCCACAAGTGTGTGCAGAAATTCAAAATCTCCCTTATCCTCTATTCACTTTTGTCACAGCTGTGCCATCGAGCCTGTCACATAGCGCTCAGATATCAGTGGGCCTCACACAATCCAAAAGTGTCCACTGTCCACAAGTGTGTGCAGAAATTCAAAATCTCCCCTGTCCTATAGACACCTTGTACATTGTTTTACATTACTATATAGTTTGTTGGATTTTGTCTACATTTCTACCAAAAATGAGGAAGGCTGGTGGAAGAGGCCGTGGAATTGGGCGGGGGTTGGCAGCTGGTAATGATGGTGTTGGTGGTGGATCTGATGGTAGTGGCAAGAGCAAAATAGGACCGAATGCAGGAGGTGCTGACCCTGCGTCATCGTCTGGCTACATAAGGCCTCGAACGCTTAGATTTCTAGGAGTTGGCAAACCGCTTTTAAAGCCAGAGCATCAGGAAAAAGTTTTGTCTTACATTGCTGACTCAGCCTCCAGCTCTATCGCCTCCTCTTCTTCAGTTGTAAAAAGTAAAAGCACTGAGTCGTCATTGGAGGCTCATGTTCATGAACCACACCTTTCCTTGTGTCCTTCACCCCAACCAAGATTGAAGGATGACGCAGGCCATACTACTGATTACTCCATGGAGCTGTTTTCACATACCATGCCTGGATTATCAAGTCAAATGGTGAATTACCCAGGCCAAGATGAATCTGACATGGAGTGCACTGATGCACAGCCGCTGATGGATGATTCTGCTGGTACATTCACTCAGAGCACTACATTGTCCTCGCAGTGTACAGAGCCAGATTCTGACCCTGATGAGACTCAGGTGCCCCTTCCCGCACACTATACCACCATACACGGTGACACAGAGGAAGGTGCACATGAGAGGAAGGTGCACATGACATAGAAGAGGAGGTGATGGATGACCCAGTTGTTGACCCAGATTGGCATCCATTGGGGGAAGAGGGTGCTGCTTCCAATAGCTCAGATGAGGAGCATCCACAGCAGACATCGACATCGCAACAGCTGTTATCTGGCAGGCCCGGAGCACTCCAAAGACAGGTTCCAAACATCAAAAGAGTTGCTGGACAGCTTGTCCAGAGGGTCAAAAGATCACAGCGTGCTAGGCCGCAAAATGTCTGCCAAAGTAGGAAGAGTGCAGTGTGGCACTTTTTTGACCAAAATCCTCATGATCAGGCCAAGGTTATCTGTAAGAAGTGCGCAAAGACCTTTAGCCGAGGGAAAAATCTGAAAAATTTGAATACCAGTTGCATGCTTAGACATTTAACCAGCATGCACTTGCAAGCGTGGACACAACACCAAACCTCAAGTGCCACATGTGCAACTGATCACAACGAAGGTAGTCAGCAACGCTACATTGTTTCCCCCACTGTAAGCCCACCGGTTAGCACAGCAGCAAATGTTGAGGTGTCGTTGCAAGACCACAGCAGTCAGGGAATCCCACTGTTATATCAACGAAAGACTGATTCTAGGCCATCAGAAAGAACACCAACTCCATCACCATCATCAACCCTCTCTCAGTCCGCCCTGTCCACCGCTACTTCCACCATATGCAGCTCTCAAGTCCAGCTCACCCTCCCAGACACTATGAGTAGGTCAAGAAAGTACTCAGTCTCTCATCCGCGTACACTGGGTTTGAACGCCCACATTGCCAAACTAATCTCGTTTGAGATGATGCCCTTTCGGTTGGTGGAAAGCACAGCTTTCCGCGAACTCATGGCCTATGCAGTACCACGCTATGACCTACCCAGTCGCCACTTCTTCTCTCGCAAAGCCATCCCAGCCCTCCACCATCATGTGAAAGACCGCATTGTCCATGCACTCAAGCAGTCAGTGAGCGGAAAGGTGCACCTCACAACTGATGCATGGTCCAGTCGGCATGGCCAGGGCCGTTACGTGTCCATCACTGCGCACTGGGTTAATGTGGTGGATGCAGGGTCCACAGGGGACAGCGGTGGTGGGACAGTGCTGCCTAGCCCACGGTATAGTAAACAGTTGGCTGTAGGCGTTCAACCCTCCTCCTCCTCCTCCTCCTCCAGAAGCGAAAGCTCGTCCACAGAGCGCAGTCGTACGAGCACTCCATCTGCAGCTGCCACTGTTGCACACGATGTGTCCCCCTATCGAGCAGCTAGTGGAAAGCGTCAGCAGGCTGTGTTGCAGATGATGTGTTTGGGCAACAGACACACCGCCGAGGTGCTGGCCGAGTACTTGAAGCGACAAACTGAGTCATGGCTGGGCAGTGTACATCTTGAGGCAGGCAAGGTAGTTAGTGATAATGGCCATAATTTTGTGGCAGCCATAGCCCTTTCAAAACTCAGCCACATACCTTGCTTGGCTCACACCTTGAACCTGGTGGTGCAGTGCTTCCTCAAAAATTATCCGGAGTTAACAGCCCTGCTCCAGAAGGTGCGAAGACTGTGCGCGCACATCCGCCGGTCGCCTGTACACTCCGTTCGTATGCAGAAGCTGCAGCGATTGCTTCACCTTCCCAACCACCGCCTCATTATCGACATTGCAACAAGGTGGAACTCCACCCTGCACATGGTGGAGCAGCTGTGCGAGCAGAGGCAGGCCATAATGCATTTGTGGGAGGATACACGGCCAGGCACTTTGAGAGCAGACATGGAGTTGACAGGTGTGCAGTGGTCGAAGCTGAAAGACCTCTGTAAAGTCCTTCAGTGTTTTGAGGAATGCACACGGCTGGTAAGCGCAGACGACGCCATCCTAAGCATGAGCATCCCAGTTATGCGTCTGCTCATGCAAACTTTGACGCACCTTAAGGAGCAGGCGTCTGCAGCCAATGTTGATGAGGAGGAAGAGGAGGAGGGAATCCTTGATGACATTCAGCCATTGTCTGCTCAGGGACCTCTCCTGGACGAGGTGGAGGAAGAAGAGGAGGAGGAGGATGATGGGGATGATTACTTAGGGGAGGAGGATGCATCTCGTGGGGCAAGTGAAAATGTTGGCGTGGCAAGGTCTGGTACAGGGTTTGTGCGTGACTGGAGGGATGTGGATTTGCCAGAAAGTGCTCCTCCACCCAGCACTCGCAGTGCATCATTGACACCGGGAACATTGGCCCACATGTCAGATTATGCCTTGCGGATCCTAAAAAGGGACCCCCGCATTGCCAAAATGATGAACGATGACGACTACTGGTTGGCCAGCATCCTGGATCCACGCTATAAAGGCAAATTACAAAACATCATGCCACAGGAGAACCTTGACCTAATATTGGCTAATAAACAAGCAACTCTGGTAAATCGGTTGCTTGAGGCATTCCCAGCACACAGCAGCGGTGATGGTTCTCACACGAGCCGTACGGGCTGGGGGCAGCTTGGCAGAGGTGTTCGTGGTGCACACAGCAGAAGTGGCGTTGGAGACAGGGGTTTCATGACAATGTTGTGGACTGATTTTTCAAATACCGCTCACACAACTGGTAATACTGCATCGATGGAAAGTGACAGGAGACAGCAGTTGTCAACTATGGTTACAAACTACTTTTCCTCCCATATCGATGTTCTCCCACACAGGTCATTCCCCTTTGACTATTGGGCCGCTAAACTGGACACCTGGCCTGAATTGGCCCAATATGCCTTACAGGAGCTCGCTTGCCCAGCTGCAAGTGTGCTATCGGAAAGAGTCTTCAGTGCAGCTGGATCAATCCTGACAGAAAAAAGGACCCGTCTGTCAACCCAAAATGTGGATGATCTAACCTTCATTAAAATGAACCACGCATGGGTTTCCAAGAATTTTGTCCCACCTTCCCCTGATGACACATAGGGTGACAGAAAAATGGCTTGCTTTGGTCCACCTCTTCCTGGTACTTCACCTATTTCGCCTTTTGCATCAGCTGAATGTCCAACATCAACATATGCCACTTTCTAAAACTCCCTAACTGTGCTGCCTCCCCCCCCATGGCCGGGGTCACCACCTAGCGCACGACACCGTGCGAGAGCCGTTCCCCTGGACAGATGGGTAGGCCGACTCTTGGGCGCGGGCACTGGCACAGGGTCCCTCATAGTGCAATCAAGTGTCTCTGACGGTGGTGGTGCACACCCGCCGTCAGACACACCGCTGTACTATGAGGGGCCCAGTGCCAGTACCGACGCCCACGAGTGGGCCCCCCTTGCTTGGGCAGGGCCCCAGCATTTGCAATCTTTACCTCTCCCTGCTCCTCCGCTGTGTAATCTGGGCCGTCAAATCCATACTGTGCCTGACACCGTCTGAGCCTGCCTCCTGAGATATATATTTTGAATGTGTACGCTATCCATACATGTTATCCGGGGATACAGTACCCTTTCTAACCTTTGTGCAATCACGTGCAATCCATACTGGGCCTAACACCGTCTGAGCCTGCCTCATGCTGTATAGACATATATTTTGAATGTGTACGCTATCCATACATGTTATCCAGGGATACGGTACCCTTTCTCACCTTTGTGCAATCACGTGTAATCCATACTGGGCGTGAGAACGGCTGGCAAGCTGTTAAGCAAGCTACAGCACCTGTCCAGACAAGTACAGGGATTCCCTAGCGAGGAGACTTATTTGATTGTTTTCAATGTTGGGACAGCAATTTTTGGGGAGCACTATACTCTGGAGAATGATAGATGGGGCCCACCATACACTGGAACATTCCAAAGGTGGACATCAGACACTGGAGCAGCATTTACAGGGCCCATTATACACTAGAGCATTAGAAATGGGGCCCATTATGTTTGGAGCATTATTTGGGCCCATAAGACAGTGGAGCTTCATCCATGGGGACCAACATATACTGTAGCATTATGTGGAGCTCATCATATACTGTTTCAAACATTATATGGGACCAATGATTCTGTATGGAGAAATAGATGGGCCTCGTCATGAGATGTAAAAAGTGAGGTATTTTTCATTGTACTATACCGCTATTTCTCTGCCGTATAGGAGCATGATGAGTTGTGGTATGTGTTAAAGGGGCGCTCTTTCGCCCAGGGCACATGAAAACCTGCAGCCAGCCCTCCCCCCCCACAACTTTAGCCTAATAACCCCCATTTTTCAGTGCGTAACTTGTATTATGAATTTAATTAAGGTTGACAAGCTTAAGAAAGAAGAATTGATGCTTTTGGCATTCAAATGGGCATTGTAGGTGTGTTTCCTGTCCTCCTCTCACTGCCGATTTTTAATCCCCATTGACTTACATTGGGTTTCGTGTTTCGGGACGACCATGACTTTTCCCTATAATCGGACGATCTTGCTCGACCCGACTTTTGGAAAAGTCGGGTTTCACGAAACGAAACGCGACCCTAAAAAACCAAAAGTCGCTCAACTCTAGTCCCATATAATGTTCCATACAGTATATGATGAGCTCCATATAATGCTACGGAATATGTTGGTCCCCATGGATGATGCTCCACTGTCTTATGGGCCCAAATAATGCTCCATAGAGTCCATATATAATGGGCCCCATTTCTAATGCTCGAGTCTATAATGGGCCCCATAAATGCTGCTCCAGTGTCTGATGTCCCCCCTTTGGAATGCTTCAGTACATGTTGGTCCCCATGGACGCTGCTCCAGTGTGTTATGGGCCCAAATTATGCTCCATATATAATGGGCCCCATTTCTAATCATCCAGTGTATAATGGGCCTCATAAATGCTGCTCCAGTGTCTGATGTCCCCCATTTGGAATGCTCCAGTATATGATGGGCCAAATGGATGATGCTCCAGTGTATGATGGGCCCCATATATCATTCTCCAGTGTATATTGCTCCCAAAAAAATGCTCCCAACATTTTAAAAAATTAAATACCTCTCCTCGCTGGACACTGCTCTACTCTGGACTCCTCAGCATTGCCATTTTAAAGTTCTCTGCACTTGTACTGTTTCGGTAGAGTGCATACAGACGTGATGTCATCACGCTCTGTAACCTGAATGTCACTGTCAGGAAAGGCGGAAGACGTCACGGCGGTGGAGCAGGGAGAGGTAAGCATTGCAAGTGCTATGGCCCTGAGCAAGCATGGGGGGCCCACTCTTGGGCGACGGCACTGGCACAGGGCCCCTCATAGTATGGCGGTTTGTCTGACGGCGAGTGGGCCATCCCACCGGCAGAGACACTTTTGCGTACTATGAGGGGCCCTGTGCCACTGCCGTCACCCACGAGTAAGACCCCCCCACCTGCTCAGGGAACAGGCACTTTCATCTGCACCTTCCTCTGTGTCACCGTGTAAGGTGGTATAGTATGCGGGAAGGGGCACCTGAGTTTCATCAGTGTCACTTTCTGGCTCTATAGAGTGCGAGAGGAATGTAGTGCTGTGGGTGAATGTACCAGCGGAATCATCTAGCAGTGGCTGTAGATCAGTGCACTCCATCTCCGATTCATGTAAGACTGGGGAATTCAGAATTTCACTTGATAACACAGGCATGGCCTGTGAAAAGAGCTCCATGGAGTAATCTGAAGTGTGGGCTGCCGCATCCTTCATTTTTAGTAGGGGTGAAGGAGACAAGGAAAGGGGTGGTTCCTGACTAGAAGCCTGCACTGACGACTCTGTGCTTGCAGTTTTTGTAACTTCAGAAGAGGAGGAAAAAGAGCTGGAGGCTGTTTCAGCAATGTAAGCCAAAACCTGTTCCTGATGCTCCAGCTTTAAAAGCGGTTTACCTGCTCCCAGAAAAGGGAACCTTAAAGGCCTTCTTGTGCCAGACGATGACGCAGGCTCAACACCTCCTGCCTTAGCTCCTATTGTGCTTTTGTCAGAACCAGCCGATGCACCACCACCACCATCAGTACACTGTGCCCCCCCACCCACGTCCGCAACCTCTTCCACCAGACTTCCTCATGTTTGGGAAAATGTACCAAAAATACCAGCTGAGAAATGGTACTGTATGAGGAGCGTACAGCTGTGTAAGGTGTATGTAAAAATTGAAATCTCCGTACATATTTTGTGAGTCACAGACGCTCACCCAGCATGTGTTTGACCGTAATCCAACAAGCAGATATACGGTACTGTATCAGAAGTGTACAGCTGTATACGTTGTTGGTGAAAATGTCAATCTCTGTATATGTCTTTACAGAGTGTCACACACACACGCTGACTCTGTGTAGATGTGCACTGACCGTAATAACACCAGATATCCGATACTGTTTGAGAATCGGACAGCAGTCAATACGGTGTATGGAGAAATGGAAAGGTCAGTATATGTATTTATGGAGTGTCACACACACACGCTGACTCTGTGGAGATGTGACCGTAATAAAAACACCAGATATCCAATACTGTTTGAGAATCGGACACCTCAAGGCGGTGTATGTATGGAAAAATGTTAATCTCCGTGTTTTTTTTTACAGAGTCACACACATATAGCATGTATTTGTCCATGATACCAGCCGGTACAAGGTAGTGTGTGAGGAGCGTACACCTCTAGACGGTGTGTGAAAAATTTTACGCTCACTATCAAGGAAAAAAATATTTTTGGTTTTAAAAAAGCACTCTGCACAGCAGTGTGCAAACAGCAATGTAGGTATCTGGGAGCCTTATAAGGCAGCCTCATAACCAACAGAGCTGCTGCACCCAAATATATCCTCCCCTGTCACTGCACACTATACAGTGGTGTTTTGCGGTGACATGCGCTGTCAGCACAAGCAATTTTTTATACTTTATCCCTGCCTAAACACTCTCCCTATTGAGAATGATCAGCAGCAACCTCTCCCTATGCTAAGATCGGCAGAGGTAAGATATTGGTCGGCGGTCATGGCCTTTTATAGGCACTGTGACGCCACACAAAGCCAGCCAATCACTTGCATGCCCTTCTCTAACATGGTGGGGGCCGCTGCCGACGTAATCGCATTGCCCACAGTGTGCGTCCTTCATGATTGCCTGAGAATAGGCGTTGGAAGGATTGTGGGAAACGCGACTTTGACGCTCAAGTCGGCGACCTCATGGCCGACCTCACGCTATTGTCGGCTTTCGATCGGGGAAACCCGACTTTAGCAAAAGTCGGCGGATTCTGAATTTGGCCGACCCGTTTCGCTCAACTCTAATCAGTAGAAATTGGACACCAATATTTATTCTTCAATTTGCCCTGAGTACGGCAATATCCCATATGTGGAGGAAAACGACTGTTTGGGTGCATGGCAGGGCTCGAAATGGAAGGAGCACAGTTTGAATTTTTGAGCACAAAATTGGAAGGAATTGAGAATGGACATCATGTAGTGTTTGTAGGGCCCCTGAGGTGCCTAAACAATGGAAACCCCCCCACAATTGACCCCATTTTGGAAACTACTGTAGACCCGTCAAGAAACCTATCTAGATGTGTAGAGAGCACCTTGAACCCACATGTGTGGGGGAAAACTACTTTTGAGGCACAGTGCAAAGCTCAGAAGGAAAAATTGGAGTTTAGATTTTTCTGGAATGGTTTGAAGGTGTCATGTCACATTAGCAGAGTTCCATAGTGCAGACTTTACTGTTATGGATTGCAGGTGCAATGACCCACTGGGAGAGCCCCTGAGGTGCCAGAACAGCAGAATCCCCCATATGTGACTCCATTTTACAAGCAAGACCTCTCAATGAATTCATCTAGCGGTGTAGTGATTATATTGACACCACAGGTATTTCACAGAATTTTATACCATTAGGCAGTGAAGAAAAAAGAATTGGATTTTTACGACAAAAATGTAATTTTTGCCCCAGATTTTATATTTTCAGAAGAGGAAATGGGTAAAAACAACAACAAAATTTGTCCTACTATTTTCAGCGATACCGATACCATTTTTATTTAGATTTGTCTTTTTGATCGCGTTTTATTCCACTTTTTTCCAGCAGTATGATGATAAAGCATAGTGTGCTACTATTTTTTTACAGTGTTTACAGAAGGGGGTAACTAGTGTAACACTTTTATAGATTGGGTTGCTCTGAATGCAGCAATATCAAATATATGTACCTTTTTTGTTAATTTAAATTTTTTTACATAAAAGTTTGTGTTTACTAGTGTAATATGATATTATTATTGTTATTATTATTATTTTTTAATATTTTTTAAAACTTTTTTTAACTTTTTTACTTAGATCCTGTATGGGACTTTCACTTTTTTTTTACTTTGCAGTGATTGCAGTATAATTGCAGTGCATTATAGCCATACTGAAAGCTTCTGACACCAAGCTCTGAGCATGGACTTAGAAGCTTTCCGTAGCTTGGTGACAACCCTGGGTCATGCCTGCCTCTTGAATGTTGTGATCGCGCTCAATCGAAGCATTTAGAGGGTTAACAGCCACAGGCAGCACTGACTCCTCTCCTAGCTGTTAGAGCAGAAGCTTCGGCCTCTGGCAGCGCTGAACTGCTGCACTGATCGGGCCTAAGGTGCTGATATATCAGCATCTCCTGTGCGATCATGCTGTGATTGGTCAATCACGTTGACTGACCGATCACAGCGATCTGGGTGCTAGGACTGATGGTATGGGTCCCTGCACCTGTTCCCGTGCCGCTCAACTGTCTGTGACAGCGCTCAGCGCTGAACTGTCACTATGTGTGTACACGCTGTTAGGTTTGCCTGCTGGTCATCAAAAATATCCCCAAGTCATTTTTTTTAGTTATTTTTTTATTGCACAATTTGATGGGTCAATTGATGCCACTTTTCCTGGTGTCTGCCCCTAATTTGAGCTGTTATGGCAGCTTTTTGGCCCACCTGAATGTGTTGTCTATGCCTTTGGTTTTGCCGTCCATTGAATGACATGAGGTTCAAATATGTTGTCAAACTGTTTGTCTAATATGTTCTGTGAACATCGTGATGATCGCCGATCCGAACAGAACTTTGAAAGGTTCATCCATCTCTAGTACAGACCACACACATCCAGTGATGGAGAAACACAACTCGTGCTGGTCTTATCCATTATTATGCACATCTAATAAAAGCTTCAAATTGTTACCAGGATTCATTTCATGGAGGAATCTGTACAGAAGGAAGAAGAAAGAAGAAGGGGAATACCTTACATTCCTGCCATTTGTAATATATTGTAATATATATATTATATATATATATATATATACATATATATACTGTGTACAGTATATATATACATACAGTATATTGTGTTTGTTCCAACATTTACAGGTTGTATTTTTGTGTATAAAAATGTTCTATAATTTTCCTTTATATTTTCTGTATCCAATTCTCCCGGTTATGAAGATCTCTGCTTGCTGTTGTAAGAGGGGGTCAGGACAGCCCCGGGGCTCTGGTGTCCTGACCTCCTCCCACAGGAAAAAACATCAGCTCCTGCACTCTTGGCTCCAGTGTTGAGGATTGAAATATCGGACACAGATACCAGTTCTGATGCCAAATCAACGATTTCACTTTCTTCTTCAATGGTCTCGGACACATCAGTTACATCGCAGTCCACACAGCATTCCTCCTGCACTTTCCCTTGCTTACTTTCTGCATCCTCATGTACATTCCGGGGTAGTAGCGCTGTTGGCGGTACCGCAGCTTCACTACTGTAGGACCTCAAGATATAGGGGATCCCGCTCATCCGCTTTGCCTCAGACTTACAGGCTTCAGCCCTATTTAAGATCTGCCACACGGTGAATACTCTGCGCCCTGCATGACACAAGGTCCTTTACATAGCAAACGCCTATAACTCACAGACTGCACTTTTCATAACAATTTTACCACCTATTTTTTTGTAAAAATCTCATTAACTGAGAAACAAAAAAATAATTTTGAAGTGACACAAAAACAAATTCATAAAATAATGAGTTTATTTATTATTCTGTTAAAACAACTTTTTTCTAAAAGATTTTTTGCAGGAAAAGGTACTGAAAATTAGAAGTTTTTTAGGAGTTCTCTAATGACAATTTAAATCACAATAATTCAGTTTGATATACATTTATATTGCAGAGTGGCTAGTGGAAAACCTCAGAGTGCAAATGTGCTATAATAATCATTCATCTCAAAAAGACAAAAAGGTGCATAGTGCTATATTATATGTCTCATATGAGAAATTTCTATATATCAACACTTTGTTAATCGGCCACAAGATGGGAATATTACTACACAAATAAACTCAAGTATCAAAAAAAGTAAAAAAATCTACTAGCAATCAACTCAGCAAATAAATTCAAGTATCGCAAAAAGGTAAAAAATCTTCTAGCAAGGCAACTCAGCAAAAGGCATTTTTACATCCCATATTATATATGTGTCTCAAAAATGTACAATAACATTGCAAAGTGGCCGGTTGAAAATCTCAAAGTGTAAATGAGCTATAATCATGCATCTCAAAAATTAACAAATAAAGTGCTTAGTGCTATGTTATATTTCTCATAATATGAGAGAGAAATTCCTATATATCTAGTGCTTAGTGCTATGTTATATGTCTCATAGAGAAATTCCTGCATATCAACACTTTGCTAATCGGCAACAAGATAGCAATATTGTTCCGCCAATAAATTCAAATATCAGTCACAAATTATGTACAATTATTTTGAGGACCATAATGTGTCATATAGACACTTTTACCTTTGCGTCTAGGTGAAAAAATAAGGTGCCGCTGTCAGGAGACTTACTATATCCTTGCCCCGACGGGCGTTTTACCCAGCTTCTTTCACCCCCAGAAGAAGCTGGGCAAAACGCGCGTCAGGGCAAGGAAGTAGTCACACGCCCCCAGAAGAAGCTGGGGTTCCAAAAAATTTTGACCACGTGTGTAAGTAAATCTGGAAAGATTTGAATCGAAAAATTAAGCAGATTCAATGTGCAGCAAAGTTATTCTCTGTGAATGTAATATTTCTTATCTTCTTTGGTCTCTTCTGACCTCAGAGCATAATAAACGTAACACAAAAAAAACCTAACACTGTTTTTTTTTTTTTTGCCGTATTTCACTGATGACATCAATAGAGATAGGCGAGTATATTCAAGTGTAAAAGACTTCTACAAAAAAGGATTCAGGAGAATACAGATTTGTTTGTAACCTGCACTGGGTGAACTTAGCAAATTGATGGGCAACACACCACAGTTTTGACTAATTATAATGGCCTGGCAAAATGTAAAAATAAATCTAACACTCATCTTTCATTTTCACCTTTGCTGGTTCACCAATGCCCGCTACCCACCATCCAGTCCTCTGTGCCTCTTTTCTCCACCACAGTATGCAGCATCTCTGGCCTCTTAACGGAAGGCAGGAACCTCCGATCAAGACTATAAGGATAGATGTAATTTTACAGCCACTGAGACTTCACCACTGGTAATGTGACACTCCAGAGTCCGATTGTCACAGTGACATTACCTTTCTCTAATGGATAAAGTCTTGCATGGAGGCAGAAAGGGACCCCATGCCAGGCAGCATAGATTTAATCACAATTTCCAGCTGCAGGTCAGAAAAGGGAGCTGCCTTATAAATTATGGCCAGCATAGGGGGTTGGGGAGTCAGCTAGAAATCAGCTGAGGGGGTTGTCATGGAAATGAAACAGCTGTGAGCTGTGAGGAAAAATGACAGTAACAACGTGAGGAGGTGAGGTAAAGAGATCTTTCTGGAAGATCCTGTCAGACAAAGACAGGGAGCTGATCAGTGAGGAGCTCGATAGGCAGAGCTGATCTGTGAAGAGGGAAAGGACAAGAGCAGAGACTGAGGGACTCTAGGGAAGCTAAAATACTGCATATAACAGACCCCTGAGTGAAGCGCTAATAAAGAGAAAAAGGACATCAGAGTCCTATGCTGACAGGAACTGTATGCCTTGATAGCCGAATCTGAAAGTACAGGGGATTGTAAATTCCTGTGCATATTAATCACCTGAAGGCACGGCAGCGGATAAGGAGCCTGTGCCCTCAGATGAGGTAAAAAGATCTTTCTGGAAGATCCTGTCAGACAAAGACAGGGAGCTGATCACAGAGGAGTTCGATAGGCAGAGCTGATCTGTGAAGAGGGAAAGGACAAGAGCAGAGACTGAGAGACTCTAGGGATGCTAAAATACTGCATATAGCAGACCCCTGAGTGAAGCGCTAATAAAGAGAAAAGGGACATCAGAGTTCTAGGCTGACAGGAACTGTACGCCTTGATAGCCGAATCTGAAAGTACAGGGGATGGTAAATTCCTGTGCACATTAATCACATGAGGGCACGGCAGTAGATAAGGAGCCCGGGGCTGACGGTGAAGAAAACGGTACCCGTGGAATAGGCTCACGCTGACAGCCGTACAGGTTAGTGAAACCATCGCGAACAGAGGGTTGCAGCATAGTAATATACAGCGGAGACCCACACACATAGCGCAGAAAGGAAGGTCCTAAATCCACACCTGGCAAGGTGGATCCCCTGATTGCCTCCAGGCGAGCCGTACTCATTCCATCACCTGTATGTGGTACTCTAGACTGCAACCTATTACCAGTAAAAGGTAAAGAATCTGCACCTCTCTGTGTCTTTCTCTCATTTATCTGCATCCTAACGTTTACAGCCACTTTTACTATTTATTTAACATCTTTGCCCTGGGACTACAGCCCTATCTGTGGAGGGCTACAACATCATAGCTGCGCCCAACATCTATTCCAGAGAAGCAACACCGCAGCCCTGGTCACCTCTGACTAGAATATAACAGGTGGCATCACGTATTTCACCATCTATAAACATTATCTTTATTTTTACCACAAAAATACCACACAACTTTCCCCTATTTTATGACTGGACGCCTCTGAGCCACAGACCGGGCCGCTGCCGCCGTGTCACCGTCCCCCATGGAAGTCGACGGGCCCGGTACCAAGTACCCCCAGGCCCTGCGGGGCGCTCCAGTAACACCATTCAGCAGTGCCAGGAGAAGCAGGTGGCACACCCTGTGTTTATTATATTGGAGTTTCTGTATGGTAGATCCTCAGGGAACTTCTCTAGGCGCTATATCTGACATAGTCATAATAGAGCCGCTGAGTATAATTGTTACCGCTCCTTGTGGCCATGGTAGATCCTGTCCATCCTCCAGAACTCTGTCAACTGTAGTTGTTGTAGAGCCGCTAAGTATAAATGTCTCCAGTCCTGACACCATTCAGTGGTTCCAGGAGAAGCAGGTGGTATTCCCAGTCTTTATCAGATGTGAGTTTCTGGACTATTTTTTTTTTGATAAACAGGAAGAGGAAGGAGCTTCAAGGCTGTTGGAACAAAAGGTCTTGTGTGGTTCCGAATTTTCAACCAGAGTCCTTGAAGACTATGTAAGGCTCATTTGGTTTTTCAGTCATTAGCAGCAGTTGAGCAGCAGCTGAGTTCAGTTTTTCAACACCTGGGAATGGTGACAGAAGGGCCAAGGTTTAACCCTGATCCTAACTCCTGTTATCAGAGATAATGCTTCTAGGTTGTCAGCTGTAGCATGGGTAGAACACATGGTCGCTGGAGCCTGTTTTCAGATAGTGAGTTTCGTTGGTGTAATCAGCCATGTGGACTCGTAATATATATAGACAAGTACATAGTCTGAGACAAAAGAAACTCAATATACACCTAGATGGTAACCTAAAGGTAGCATGGACAACTGACAGGGTATGACTCGCGTGGGGGTAAGTATGTAAGGATTAGTGCACAATAACCCACCACATTGTTGCTATGGTCTGGGGAATGTACTGATAAAGCACACGTTTCATGGAGGTTATGGGTTTAGAGCATCTCCATTTCTTTACAGCCACGTTAGCCAAGTGAATAGATCTTCAGACCTTTAATCTTAGACTACAGAAAATACATCCTATTAAGATGAGCCACCTTTACCTCATAAATTTGGTTATTGTACTTTCCTGTAGTTTTTATCACCTTATATTATTCCAGCTCACTTTTTGTAGTGATTTCTCACAGTGCGAGCTTGGTGTGATGTGAGGACTCTCTAAAGTCAGTGTTGGGAATATCGTTCACGTGTAGACCGCTGGTGGTCTCTCCCAGAATACAGCGGACTGAGGACAAAGAACACAACCAGGCAGTTTGTTAAGGAACTAGTTTTTACTAACAAAGAAAACTGTGTACCCCAGATATAGCAAGAAAGAAACACAGTTGACTATCACACACACACCTGGACCATATCAGCTAGGACCCCTGTGCTGCACAACCGATAGGCCCAGTATGTTATATCAGGTACACTATAATTTGTCTAACCTGTGGTTCTGCCTAATGCAGTAACCGGGAGTTACCCAGAACAAGGGTGTAATTAGATGAGTGCAAGAGGAGGCCCCTGCAGCGGTGCAGAGCAGAGATTCACAAACTTAACAATTCCCTAAAACTCCAAATCTGTTATCCTGTCTATACTCAAGCTCATCCACTGAGGGGCGTATCTAGGTAAGGTTCACACAGCGCTCTTAGCAAACAATGTCTCTATCTGTGAACTTAGGTTTGGGGCCAAACTCTCCCTAAAGTCTGAGTGCACGCTCCCACCGGGATCCCTAGGGTGGGGCTTGAGCTCAGGACTTACAGGCTGTTAACTGAACACAGAAGTGGCTGTCTAATCATTTGAACGGCCGTTCAGCTGGGAGACTATGGAGTAGTTGCTGGGCTTTTCACCAGGAGTGCAGTTTTCACCTGACGGGCTAGCAGAAGGTTGTTCACCTCACAGCAGATGCTTTGGATGGAATCTAACTCTGTATCAAACCGTAGTCATCTCCCCAGCGTGATTCTACTTCTCTGACAGGAATCACAGGGACAGTTGCACCTTACCTCAGTTATCTGGCCAGCTCCTAGCACACTGCACACACCTGTTCTTCTTAACTCTTCTGTGCTCCTGACCAGGGCCGCCATCAAGGCATTAATGCCCTTACTGCTGTATGGGGCTCGGTGAGCAGCAGTACATATAGGGGCCCGCAGGTCTGGGGACCCACTAATGTGCTACTGTTCACTGCTATTTTATTTATGTCTTCCTGTCAGGTGATGGCGCGTACGCGATGATGTCATTGCTTACACCCCACTTGACATGTACAGGACGCTGGAGGCAGAGCTGTGCTGCTGGTGAGCAACTGTGGGATTAGTATACAAAATGTTTTTGTTTTCTGTACAAAATGAATTAAATGGGTGGAGGAGGAATTGCACATAATGACATGGGGAAGGAGTAAAGGGGACTGCACATGATGATGTGGTGAGGGGGTAAAAGGAGGACTGCACATGATGATGGGGAAGGAGTAAGGGGGACTGCACATGATGATGTGGGGAGGGGCATTAAAAGGAACTGCACATGATAACATAGAGTAAAGGGGACTGCACATGATGAAGTGGGGGGTTAAAGGGGACTGCACATGAAGCGGGAAAAAGGGACTGCACATGATGGAGTGTGGGGGTAGAGGGACTGCAAATGATGAAGAGGGGGTAAGGTGGACTGCAAATGATGAAGTGGGGCGAAAGGGATTACATATGAAATAGTGGGGGAAGAGGACTGCACATGAAGTGGGGGGAAGGGGACTGCACACAATGAAGTGAAGTTGGGGGAGGGGATGGGAGACTGCAAATGATGAATTGAGAGTAAGGGATGGTGGACAGCAATTGAACTGACGGTGGGGGTGGGGAGAGCAAATGATGATCTGGGCAGAGAGCAAATAATAATTTTTGTGGGTGGGGGAGTAAATGATATATTGAATGTGGGGGTAGAGCTGTTGATAACAAATGGAGAGTGGGAGAGAGAAGACATGACAATAAATTGGGGCGGAAGGGGCATGTAAATATAATAAGTCGGGGAAGCGGGAGGTACATAGTGGGGGTCATTGAGTATGCAGTGACTGATAATGAAATCGGGAAAGAAGACAGGTGCTAATTAACTTATATATTAGGTGTGGAAAGTGGCTATGTATAGCTAGAAGGGGCTCAGTGGCAGATTATAATTTATATTTGGAAAGGTGGGTTGCATAATAACCAATTATGTATTAATGGTGGGTGCATATCTGTATTCAGATGTGTAGTGTAGAAGAAAGGGGAAAAGTGGGGAATGTGCTCTGGATGCCGTGCTCTAGGTAACTATGTGTTATTTTATGCAGAGACGAGTCCTGGCTGAAAAAGTGATGGCGGTCTGCGCTGCATGAAAAAGAAAAGATGAAGGACTTCAGCTAGTGACATCACTGGTGAGTCAGTGTTTTACCTGTACACTGACGCTACATTCTGTAAAGAGCTCCTGTGTATAATGACACCAGTGATAACTATATTACCTGTACACTGACACTATATACAGAGGTCCTGTGTATAATGTTACTGGTGATCACTGTATTACCTGTACACTGACACTATATATAGAGCTCCTGTGTATAATATCACTGGTGATCACTTTATTACCTGTACACTGACACTATCTACAGAGCTCCTGTGTATAATGTCACTGGTGATCCATGTATTACCTGTACACTGACAGTAAATACAGAGCTTCTGTGTATAATGTAACTTAGTATTGTGTGTTTTTTTTATTAATGATCAGTATTGTAGTATTCAGTCAATATTTGGTGGCAATATGTGGTCTGGTCATGATGTCACGGTATTTGTCCTTGTATGTTGTATTAATGGTCATTTAAAAAAAATGTATGTGACTCATTGCCTTAAAGAAAAATATTTAAAAATATATTTAAAGGGAATCTGTCACAGGAAGTTGGAGGCCTATGTAAATGGCCTGTGTCCGGTCCGATGGGCGGTGTTTCTTCTTCTTTCTCCACCCTATCCGTGGCCCCTGTCCGTGATCTTTTCCAGTATTTGAGAAGTTCAACTCCATAGTTTGCGCGTGCGCAAAGCAATCTTGCTTCACACACACACCCAGTAAGCTTTGTCCAACTGCGGGCAAAGCCGAAAATCATTACTGCGCATGCGCTGGTACACTATATCCCGGAACACTATGTCCCGAGACACAGCGAAATACTTCCAGGACATAATGACTGCAGACTTGTCGATTTAGATGGGGCAACCCCTTTAAGTCTTCCAGGGACATCCTGGAAGTTTTACATGACAAGATTACTGACTTGGAATGTTGTATAAAAGATTTCTCTATATATGTGTTTGTTAGTTATGCATATAATAACATATGCATTACACATATTTATCACGTGTCCCAAATGTATTTAGTTATTTGTTATTCTCCTTGGGCAGCCCAATTTTCTTTCTCTGGCCACTTTTTACAGTTTTTGTTCCTTACCATTGATGCCTCCTGTGTTTGTCGTGACTTTAAAGGGAACCTATCAGCTGACCAAACCGTGGGCAGCAAGTATCAGCTACCAGCTGTATGATCACAAACATCTATGTTTGTCTCCAAAACAATGCAGTGCTTCATAGAAAAACATGCTCTTACTGTAGTAGCCGGCAGGTACCGAGCTGCAAACGGGTGACTAGTCATACAGGCGGGTCCTCGGCGGCTTCTCCCCACACGCTGACAGTAACTGGGTAGCCTCTGCTTGTGTTCATGTATAGGTAAAGGCTAGCCAATCACTGTCAATGGGTGGGGAGAAGCCACCGGGGACCCGCCTGTGGGACTAGTCAGTAGCGTGGCAAATAAAATCAAGTTTTTCTCTTAAATGCTGCAGCAATTAGAGACAAACATACATTCCTGGGATAATACAGCCAGCGGCTGATACATGTGGCCCACGGTTTGGTCAGATGACAGGTTCTCTTTGACCCCATAAAGACCACCGATATGCCTTTTAACAGCGGCAGTTAAGGGTACTTATTTCTCAGCGCCGCTGTTTTATGGCACTGAGAAATAAGTGTATAGTGCCCCCAGTGTCAGAAATTCTCCGGGGTCTCAGCTACCGGTTACCGGGGGAATAAAAAAGGCTGATTTCCCATTTAATTAAAACTTGGGGTTCCCCATTCCTCCCCCCAGGTACCTCCATTGTCCCTGTACCCTCCTGTATCCTCCTTTATTCTCCAGTGAAGTCCCCCAGGCCTGTGGCATCTTCTTCCAGGAAGAAAATGGCGGGCGCATGAACAGTGCGCCCGCCGAGATCTGCCGGCCGGCACTCTGCAACCATAGGAAATTTTTCCTATTGGTAAATTTTGATCACTGTGATAGACACTATCACAGTGATCGAAATAAAAAAAATAGTAAATCAAACCCCCCTTTATCATCCCCTTAGTTAGGTAAAAATAATATAACAAAAAAAATGTATTTATTTCCTTTAAGGTTTGGGTTGGTGCTAGAGCTAGGGTTAGGATTAGGCTAGGGTTAGGGTTGTGGTTAAGGTTATGGTTAGGGATGGGATTATAGATAGGGGTGTGTTGGGGTTAAGGTTGGACTTAGAATTGGGGAGTTCCACTGTTTAAGTATGTTAGAGGGTCTCCAAAAGCAACATGGCGCACCCATTGATTTCAGCAAATTTTGTGCTCAAACAATCAAACGGTGCGCCCTCCCTTCTGAGCCCTGCCATGCTCCCAAACAGTGGCTTTTCCCCACATATGGGGCATTGACATACTCAGGACAAATTGCACAACAAACGCTGTGTTCCATTTTCTCCTGATACCCTTGAGAAAATAAAAAATTTGGTTCCAAATTACATTTTTTTGTGAAAAAAGTAAAATGTTCATTTTTTTCTTGCCACATTGCTTTAGTTCTCGTGAAGCACCTGAAGGGTTAATAAACTTCTTGAATGTGGTTTTGCGTACCTTGAGGGGTGAAGTTTTCACAATGGTGTAACTTTGGGGTATTTTCTGTTATATTGACTCCCCCAACCTCACTTCAAATGTGAGGTGGTCCTTAAAGAAATGGTTTTGTAAATTTTGTTGAAAAAATGAGAAATCGCTGGTCAACTTTTAACCCTTATAACGTTCTAACAAAAAAAATCATGTTTCCAAAATTGTGCTGATGTAGCGATGACATGTGGGAAATGTTATTTATTAGCTATTTTGTGTGACACCACTCTCTGATTTAAGGGTGCAAAAGATCAAAGTTGTAAAATTGCAAAATTTTCAAAATTATTGTCAAATTTCCATTTTTTTTCATAAATAAACGCAAGTCATATCAAAGAAATTTTACCACTAACATGAAGTAGTAAGTCTCGAGCAAGCACGGAGTCCTGCTCCCCGGAGACCCCTCGCTTTACAGATTTTGCTTGAAAAAGGCATATTTATGCTGCAATGTTGCGGAAGTATATCTGTATCCACAAGGTCCCTTTATGTATTTTTGTTTTTTTGCCTCTAACTTTCTTATGAATAATACATTTACTGTCTGAGTACAGAAGTTTTCTGTTTTTTTTATACTTTTTTCTTCAAAGCACCAACAACATTTCCAGTGATCAGCCCTTAACCCCTTATATTCAAACAGAGGCTGGACAGACATCTGACTGGAATGATTTAGCGAATCCTGCTTTGAGCAGGGGGATGGACCAGATGGCCCAGGAGGTCCCTTCCAACTCTACAATTCTATGATTCTATATGAAGTGCTATACGTCACGAAAAATAATTCTCAGAATCAGTGGGATCCGTTGAAGCGTTCCAGAGTTATAACTTCATAAAGTGACAGTGGTCAGAGTTGTAAAAGTTGACTTGGTCATTAAAGGATTAAAACTGATTAATAAGTTCTAATTACCCCAAAATAGTGCAATTAAAAAACACAGCATTTCCCAGAGAAGTGAAGCCCCTCATACAGTTACATCACAGGAGAAAATTTAAATTTCTGACTTGTAAGGAAAACATTTACGAGGTTGTAGGTTATGACGCCCCACAATACCGCGACCCTGATGGCTGCGGACTGCTAGTAGTCGTTATATAGAAAATCCTGTAAGTAGTGACTGATAATCCCTCCGTTATCATTCTAGGAATATATTTTAAGTTTTCTTTAAATAGAAGCAAAAATATAACTTACGAAAAAGGCTAAAATGGAGAAAAAATTTCTGTAATGTTTATATGCAAAGCGAAGAATAACGATAATAACCTGAGACCACAATGTACAAGAAATGAGTCTTTATACATAATACAAGCGACATTAATTCTCCTCTAGGAGGAGACGCCGCCGAGCTCCGGTCTCTATTACACACCAGTAACCGTCACATTATAACCACAGAATTTACATGTCCCCAGTATTTCCATACACAGTCTCTGGGGTCTCCTGTGTCCCCCGTCACTCTCTATATAGATCTCATTGTACAGATTGTCTCATCTTATAGTTTCCATCTGACGCTCCAGACACATCAGGATGGTTTCTCGCAGTTATCTGCTGGCTGTGATCTTCATCTCTATTCAGGGTGAGAGATTCGGATCCTTCCATGATTGTGTGTAGAGAAATCTCTACAGTGGATCCCTCATCAGATCAGGATTTCTAGGAAAATCCTGACATTTATCAGTAATGAATCTGTCTCTTCTAATCCTCAGGATCCTGTGGAGAGATTGTGATGACCCAGACTCCAGATTATGTCTCTGTGTCCCCCGGAGATACAGTCACCATCTCATGTACGGCCAGTGCTGATATATATAACTTTTTAGCCTGGTACCAAATGAAACTGGGTCAATCTCCAAAACTGCTCATCGAAGCAGCAAATGAAACATTTACAGGAGTCCCAGACCGGTTCTCTGGATCTGGATATGGAACCGATTTCACTCTTACAATCCGAGGAGCGACAGAGGACGATGCAGCAGATTATTACTGTCAGCAGTATGATAAGCTTCCTCTCACACAGTGATACAGAGCCGTACAAAAACCTCCTCCTCATCCCCCATGATGTCGCTGTATTACAATGATGTGTAGAGGAAGGTGCAGAGAATTAGCAGAGCGCTCAGTGATGATTTCTGTCTTCTCTTCTTCCTCTGGGAATAGATTCTTTCTGTACAGATCATTGCATAAACCAGTCAGGTATAAACCAGCGCTGACATAATGATTACAGACTATAGGAACATCTGCACCGGAGGAGAAACTCTGAATGTGGCCGGACAGCGGAGTGAGCTGATGAGAAACAGCTTCTCCTACTTTACACTCAGTGATTTTATGATATAAAAGTAATAATCACAAATCAGAATCTCTACATTTGCTGTTGCTGTAATCGCGCTGATCCACAGAATGAAGATGACGCTTTATTGTGCAGCATGTGAACAGCGTCCAACTACAAACATCAGGAAACATGAGAATTGTTCCTGTTTTTACTGAACTTTCTATCCTAACTATATAACAGAGCAATATAAGGAGAGAACGATGAGACGTCTGTAACTGGGATTAATACTCGTTATATGGGGACTGAGAATGTGAGAACGTGCGGCGTCTCCATAGACGGATGAGTGTGATGTAAGTGATGGAGGAATCCCCCAATCATCACATGAAGGGGGAACCCATCACCTCCTGGGCGTGTGAGTGATGGGCAGAGAGAGCTGGGGGGATTCCATACATATGTGACCCCACTATTGTAGGTTATGGGAGACCCATAATGGCCAGGTCACACAGCTGTATAGGGAGCCTGTCAGCAGGTTGGTACATATGTAGATAGTAGTACGGCAGTAGAGGAGCCTAACCCCCAATAAAGATATCTTTTTTTAGAGATCCATTGTGCCAGTCATGGGAAATCAACTTCTAGAATATTTTTTGTAGTTTTTAATGCAGCCAAAATATTAGACGTTTCAGCCTTAAACGGCCTTCATCAGTAGCTACTGCAAGTGAAAGGATGATCACGTCCAGAGTGATGATTTGACGTAAAAGCTTGGTCATTTTAAATGGAAGTAGCTGTGCATGTGGCGCTGGGCATGGAGCATATATTGCACTTATACCTATGTGGGTAGGGGTGCCAGCGTGCAGTCATCAGTGACGCGGTGTCCACTAGGTTACCTACTTGTGCACCTTCTGAAGTAATGCATACGGTGTTTTTCCTCTAGCCATGGGAATTCAAGCATGGAAGCAATATGCAAATCAGGGAGGAAGTTAATTGGGGCGTGGAAAAAGAATTCTGAGTGCAGTAACACGCCCCCAATGCTCTTCCCCCCTGATTTGCATATGGCCTCCGCACTAGATCTCTCCTGACCATATATGAAATGTGCTGACAGATTCCTTTATAGAATAAAATTCTTGGACTTATGTGCGCTGCTAGACAGAATATCAAATCCAGGTTATGTAGATAGATTAACCTTTTATTTCCCAACGCGTTTCGAAGTCCATAACACTTCTTCCTCAGGGGATGACATATATGAGTAGATAGAGCTGTCTCTAGTTTTATACATCCACAGTTTGAAAATTGGCGCCAATGGTAACATGTGATACAGCGCAAAAGTCAAAGTTCAAACAGATCAAATATCGTGAGAATATCATAATGATTTATCTTTAATTGATAAAATCATTTGTTCCTTTACTTATTTCACAGAAAAAGATATTAAAAAGCAGAAAAAAGGAAAAAAATGGTAAAAATATAAAAAGCGAACTCACGCCGCAGAAAAAGCAAGGAGAAGGAGCCAAAGTCCAACGCCCATACCATCACACCAGACAAGAAGATGTCTTAGAGGAGGAAAGGAAAAAAGGGGGATTGAAGATATGTATATAAAACATGAATAAAATACAAATGGCAAATATATTTATAAAATACTTATAAAATTCTTTGTAAATAAATTAATTAATCTTTTTATAAGAAATGTATGTGTCTGTCAATTCATTTATTTCCTCGGACATCGGCAATAACAAATAGCACTTGGTGAAGGAACAGGACCCGCAGAGAACTGATTCAGCATTCACATGAGAGACCAAGATCGCTTCCCGCATTCGGCAGGAAAACAAGAAAAAAAGAAATGGAGCAATTGATATTCTCAACCCCAATGTTGACACTTTTAAGAAGGATTTGACAACAATGAAGACTGATCACACATCTTGACAAATACACACAATGAAATCAATACACAACATTTTGTTAATAAAAATTTAAAAAGAAAGTACATTATGTATAATAAAAAAGTTGCACCTGAAAAATTACAGTAAAAGTAAAAATATGATAAAAAAAACTTTTAAAACACACTATTGGAGTATGTTAAAAAAAATTGTTGTAAACGAAAAATATTGATTTAATTGCGATTTAAAGAAAAACTTCAGAGATTTCGTTTAATCCATTGGGTTTGAAGGTATTTAGTCTATAAATCCAGAAAATCTATTTTCTGTTCAATTGAATGCTGTTTAATGGCACTGAGAAATGAGTGTATAGCGCCCCCAGAGTCAGAAATTCTCCGGGGTCTCAGCTACTGGCTACTGGGGGAATAACAGCGACCGCAAAAAAAGTCTGATTTCCCATTTAATTAAGACTTGGGGTTCCCCATTCCTCCCCCCAGGTACCTCCATTGTCCCTGTACCCTCCTGTATCCTCCTGTATCCTCCAGTGAAGTCCCCTGTTGTGAGTTCATTTTCCCCTTCACTACTGAGGCCCGAGGAACTCCCTCTTCTGGTGAAGAAAGGTAGTGAGCCTGATTGTCAAACACCTGGGGCTGATGATGACTGGCTGAGTGGAGTTAATGACTGGATTTAAGGTTGCCGACGCCCTTCTGGCCTGCGGGTGATTTCTCTGTGGACTTCTAGGAAACCAGTCTGATTTCTGCTCATCTAAAGCTAAGATTTCTGCTTTGCCTTTTTGCATTAGTGTTTTGTTTTCCTAGCTTTTCTGGATTCTGCCATTCCCTGCTGGGGTGAGCTGAATCTCCTTTTGCCTGTTGCTGTGTCTTCAGAATATTCCTGAGTACTGACATAGCCGTTTTTGAAGCCTAGCGTCTTCAGGGCCTTTTTTACTGTCAGTTTGTTGGCTCTTATTTTCATAGAGTTTTTCACGGATTGCAGACAGCAGTCCTTTCCTATCTTAGCTAGCTTGGGCCCCATCTTTGCTCAGTCTATCTTTCTGTCTGTGTTTTGTTCTTTCTTCTTGCTTCACGTCATTATATGTGGGGGGCTGCCTTTTGCTTTGGGGTCTGCTCTGGGGCAGTTTAGATTTTCTTTTCTGTCTTTAGGCTATTTAGTGCTCCGGCTGTGATCGAGGGGTCTAGGGCATCGTAGGAACCCCCCACGGCTACTGCTAGTTGTGTTGATAGGTTCAGGGGTCCGCAATCCGATAGCTGCCAACTTCTCTGGTTTTCTGGACTTAGCTAGCATTTCTATTTTTGCCTCCTACGGTGGCTCAATCATAACAGAATCACCCGCCATACTGCAGATCCTAGGGTACTCAATTGCAGGAAAGAATTGTATAAAAAAAAAAAAAATCGTGTGTATATTTTTTCCTCTATATCTCTGAGGCCATAGGGGGAATTTTTTTTTCTCTCAATGGAGATAAAGCAATTGTCTGATCGTGTGGAGCAGCTCGCTGCGGAAGTGCGGGGAATTTCCGCCTACCTTGCTCATTCACATGCTGCTGAACCAAAGATTCCTACACCTGATGTATTTTTTGGGGATCGGTCTAAATTTTTGAATTTCAAAAATAATTGTAAATTATTTTTTGCCTCGAAGCCTAACTCGTCAGGGAGCTCCGCGCAGCAGGTTACCCCTTATTTCTGATCTATTTTCCAGAGTTAAAGGTGCTTGCTGGTTTACCAAGCTTGACCTCAGGGGGCGTATAATCTTATTCGCATTAAGCATGGGGATGAATGGAAGATGGCGTTTAATACTCCGGAGGGACATTTTGAGTACCTGGTGATGCCTTTTGGGCTCACTAAAGCCCCTTCTGTCTTCCAGTGCTTCATGAACGATATTTTCCGAGATTTTGTCGATAAATTTTTGATTATCTATCTGGATGATATTTTGATCTTCTCCAAGGATTGGGATTCTCATGTGGAACATATTCGGACTGTGTTCCGGATCTTGAGGGAGAATTCCCTGTATGTCAAAGGATCTAAATGCCTTTTTGGAGTACAGAGGATTTCTTTTTTGGGATTTATTTTGTCCCCGTCAACTATTGAAATGGACCCGGCCAAGGTACAGACCATTTACGATTGGGTTCAGCCCACTTCTTTGAAGGCCCTCCAGAAGTTTTTGGGTTTTGCTAATTTTTATCGGAAATTTATAGCAAAATTTTCTAGTATTGCCAAGCCATTGATTGATTTGACTAAGAAGGGTGCTGATGTGTTAAATTGGTCTCCGGAGGCTGTTTCCTCCTTTCAGGAGATGAAGCGAAGATTCACCTCCGCCCCGGTTTTGCGGCAACCTGATGTCTCACTTCCGTTCCACGTAAAGGTGGATGCTTCTGAGATTGGTGCAGGAGCTGTTTTGTCCCAAAAGGATCCTGTAACATCTAAAATGAATCCCTGTGCTTTCTTTTCCCGAAAGTTCTCTCCATCTGAACGTAACTATGATGTGGGGAATCGGGAACTGTTAGCCATGAAATGGGCATTTGAGGAGTGGAGACATTGGTTGGAGGGAGCTAAGCATCAAGTCGTGGTCCTCACTGACCACAAGAATTTGATTTACCTAGAGTCGGCTAAGCGCTTGAACCCTAGACAGGCTAGGTGGGCCTTGTTTTTTACACGTTTTGATTTTGTGGTTTCTTTTCTTCCTGGAACTAAGAATGTCAAGGCTGACGCCCTCTCTAGGAGCTTCTTTGCTGATTCTCCTGTGGTGACCAAGCCTGCTACCATCTTAGGCGAATGGGTAGTTCTTTCTGCCATCTCGCCCGATTTGAGACGTGCTCTGGAAGAGTTCCAGGAGGACAAACCTGAGCGTTGTCGCAGTGGAAAGTTGTATGTTCCTGACCAGTGGAAGAAGAGAGTGATGTCTGAAGTTCATTGCTCTGCTTTGGCTGGTCATCCAGGTATTTTTGGTACTAGAGATCTGGTGAGTCAGTCTTTTTGGTGGCTCTCCTTGTCTCGTGATGTCAGGAATTTTGTGCAGTCCTGTGGGACGTGCTCCCGGTCTAAATCGTGTTCTCGCTCTAGTGGGTTGTTGATACCTTTGCCTGTCCCCAAGAGGCCATGGACCCATATTTCAATGGATTTCATCTCTGATATGCCTGTCTCTCAAAGGATGACTGTTATTTGGGTGATTTGTGATAGGTTCTCTAAGATGGTTCATCTTGTACCACTCCCTAAGTTGCCGTCTTCCTCTGAATTGGTGCCCCTGTTTTTACAACAGGTGGTTCGCTTGCACGGGATTCCTGAGAACATTGTATCTGACAGAGGAGTCCAGTTTGTGTCTAGATTTTGGAGAACTTTCTGTTCCAAGCTGGAATTCAGTTGTCCTTCTCCTCTGCTTTTCAACCTCAGACCAATGGGCAGACAGAGAGAACAAACCAGACCTTGGAGTCATATTTGAGATGTTTTATTTCTGCTGATCAGGATGATTGGGTTTCATTTTTGCCCTTGGCCGAATTTGCTTTAAATAATAGAGCTAGTTCTGCTGCTTTGATGTCACCTTTTTTTTGTAACTTTGGGTTTCATCCTCGATTTTCTTCAGGGCAGGTGGAGCCCTCTGCCTGCCCAGGTGTTGACACTGTGGTGGAGAGAATGCACCAGATCTGGGACCAAGTGGTGGATAAGTTATCTCTCTCCCAGGAAAAGGCCCAGCGGTTTTCCAACCGACATAGGACCATTGGTCCCCAGTTTAAGGTTGGTGATATGGTGTGGTTATCATCAAAAAATATTGCTATGAAGGTGGCTTCTCCTAAGTTTAAGCCTAGATTTATTGGACCTTACAAGATTTTGGAGATTATTAATCCGGTCTCTTTTCGTTTGGCTCTTCCTGTCACATTTAAAATCCATAATGTGTTCCATAAATCTTTGTTGAAGAGGTTTGTTGAACCTGTTGTTCCGGGGGTTGCACCTCCAGACCCTGTATTGGTTGAAGGCAACATGGAATATGAGGTTGAGAAAGTACTGGATTCCCGTCTGGCTAGACGGAGACTCCAGTATTTGGTTAAGTGGAAGGGTTATGGTCAGGAGGATAATTCCTGAGTCTCTGCCTCTGATATTCATGCCAAAAGATTGGTGTGTGCCTTTCATCGGGCTCACCCTGATCGCCCTGGTGGCGTGGTTGAGGGTTCGGTGACCCCTCCTCAAGGGGGAGGTACTGTTGTGAGTTCATTTTCCCCTTCACTACTGAGGCCCGAGGAACTCCCTCTTCTGGTGAAGAAAGGTAGTGAGCCTGATTGTCAAACACCTGGGGCTGATGATGATGACTGGCTGAGTGGAGTTAATGACTGGATATAAGGTTGCTGACGCCCTTCTGGCCTGCGGGTGATTTCTCTGTGGACTTCTAGGAAACCAGTCTGATTTCTGCTCATCTAAAGCTAAGATTTCTGCTTTGCCTTTTTGCATTAGTGTCTTGTTTTCCTAGCTTTTCTGGATTCTGCCATTCCCTGCTGGGGTGAGCTGAATCTCCTTTTGCCTGTTGCTCTGTCTTCAGAATATTCCTGAGTACTGACATAGCCTTTTTTGAAGCCTAGCGTCTACAGGGCCTTTTTTACTGTCAGTTTGTTGGCTCTTATTTTCATAGGGTTTTTCACGGATTGCAGACAGCAGTCCTTTCCTATCTTAGTTAGCTTGGACCCCATCTTTGCTCAGTCTATCTTTCTGTCTGTGTTTTGTTCTTTCTTCTTGCTTCACCGTCATTAAATGTGGGGGGCTGCCTTTTGCTTTGGGGTCTGCTCTGGGGCAGTTTAGATTTTCCTTTCTGTCTTTAGGCTATGTAGTCCTCCGGCTGTGATCGAGGGGCCTAGGGCATCGTAGGAGCCCCCCACGGCTACTGCTAGTTGTGTTGATAGGTTCAGGAGTCTGCAATCCGATAGCCGCCAACTTCTATGGTTTTCTGGACTTAGCTAGCATTTCTATTTTTGCCTCCTACGGTGACTCAATCATAACAGTCCCCCAGGCCTGTGGCATCTTCTTCCAGGAAGAAAATGGCGGGCGCATTAACAGTGCACCCGCCAAGATCTGCCAGCCGGCACTCTGCAACCATAGGAAGTTTTTCCTATTGGTAAATTTTGATCACTGTGATAGACTCTATCACAGTGATCAAAATAAAAAAAATAGTAAATCAAACCCCCTTTATCATCCGCTTAGTTAGGTAAAAATAATACAGTATAACAAAAAAAAAATATTTATTTCCTTTAAGGTTTGGGTTGGGGCTAGAGCTAGGGTTAGGATTGGGCTAGGGTTAGGGTTGTGGTTAAGGTTATGGTTAGGGATGGGATTATGGATAGGGGTGTGTTGGGGTTAAGGTTAGACTTAGAATTGGGAAGTTCCACTGTTTAAGTACGTTAGAGGGTCTCCAAAAGCGACATGGCGCACCCATTGATGTCAGCAAATTTTGTGCTCAAACAATCAAACGGTGCTCCCTCCCTTCTGAGCCCTGCCATGCTCCCAAACAGTGGCTTTTCCCCACATATGGGGTATTGACATACTCAGGAGAAATTGCACAATAAACGTTGTGGTCTATTTTCTCCCGATACCCTTGAGAAAATAAAAAATTTGGTTCCAAAGTAAATTTTTTTGTGAAAAAAGTAAAATGTTCATTTTTTTCTTGCCACATTGCTTTAGTTCTCGTGAAGCACCTGAAGGGTTAATAAACTTCTTGAATGTGGTTTTGCACACCTTGAGGGGTGAAGATTTCAGAATGGTGTAACTTTGGGGTATTTTCTGTTATATTGACTCCCCCAACCTCACTTCAAATGTGAGGTGGTCCTTAAAGAAATGGTTTTGTAAATTTTGTTGGGAAAATGAGAAATCACTGGTCAACTTTTAACCTTTATAACGTTCTAACAAAAAAAACCATGTTTCCAAAATTGTGCTGATGTAAAGATGACATGTGGGAAATGTTATTTATTAGCTATTTTGTGTGACACCACTCTCTGATTTAAGGGTACAAAAGATCAAAGTTGGAAAATTGCAAAATTTTCAAAATTATTGTCAAATTTCCATTTTTTTTCATAAATAAACGCAAGTCATATCAAAGAAATTTTACCACGAACATGAAGTTGTAAGTCACGAGCAAACAAGGTGTCCTGCTCCCCGGAGACCCCTCGCTTTACAGATTTTGCTTGAAAAAGGCATATTTATGCCGCAATGCTGCGGAAGTATATCTGTATCCACAAGGTCCCTTTATGTATTTTTGTCTTTTTGCCTCTAACTTTCTTATGAATAATACATTTTCTGTCTGAGTACAGAAGTTTTCTGCTTTTTTTTATACTTTTTTCTTCAAAGCACCAACAACATTTTCAGTGATCAACCCTTAACCTCTTATATGAAGTACTATATGTCACGAAAAAAAATTCTCCGAATCAGTGGGATCCGTTGAAGCGTCCAGAGCAATAACTTCATAAAGTGACAGTGGTCAGAATTGTAAAAGTTGACTTGGTCATTAAGGGATTAAAACTGATTAATAAGTTATAATTACCCCAAAATAATGCGATTAAAAAACACAGCATTTCCCAGAGAAGTGAAGCCCCTCATACAGTTACATCACAGGAGAAAATTTAAATTTCTGACTTGTAAGGAAAACATTTACGAGGTTGCAGGTTATGACTCCCCACAATACCGTGACCCTGATGGCTGCAGAGTGCTAGTAGTCGTTATATAGAAAATCCTGTAAACAGTGACTGATAATCCCTCCGTTATCATTCTAGGAATATATTTTAAGTTTTCTTTAAATAGAAGCAAAAATATAACTTACGAAAAAGGCTAAAATGGAGAAAAAATTTCTGTAAGGTTTATATGCAAAGCGAAGAATAACGATAACAACCTGAGACCACAATGTACAAGAAATGAGTCTTTACACATAATACAAGTGACATTAATTCTCCTCTAGGAGGAGACGCCGCCGAGCTCTGGTCTCTATTACACACCAGTAACCGTCACATTATAACCACAGAATTTACATGTCCCCAGTATTTCCATACACAGTCTCTGGGGGTCTCCTGTGTCCCCCGTCACTCTCTATATAGATCTCATTGTACAGATTGTCTCATCTTATAGTTTCTCTCTGACGCTCCAGACACATCAGGATGGTTTCTCGCAGTTATCTGCTGGCTGTGATCTTCATCTCTATTCAGGGTGAGAGATTCGGATCCTTCCATGATTGTGTGTAGAGAAATCTCTACAGTGGATCAATCATCAGATCAGGATTTCTAGGAAGATCCTGACATTTATCAGTAATGAATCTGTCTCTTCTAATCCTCAGGATCCTCTGGAGAGATTGTGATGACCCAGACTCCAGATTATATCTCTGTGTCCTCCGGAGATACAGTCACCATCTCATGTACGGCCAGTACTGGAATAAGCAACTATTTAGCCTGGTACCAACAGAAATCAGGAGAACGACCAAAGCTTCTTATCTATGATGCAACCACCCGATATACAGGAGTCCCAGACCGGTTCTCTGGATCTGGATCTGGAACTGCTTTCACTCTTACAATCCGAGGAGCAACAGAGGACGATGCAGCAGATTATTACTGTCAGCAGCGTCAGAGCTATCCTCTCACACAGTGATACAGAGCCGTACAAAAACCTCCTCCTCATCCCCCATGATGTCGCTGTGTTACAATGTTGTGTAGATGAAGGTGCAGAGAATTAGCAGAGCGCTCAGTGATGATTTCTGTCTTCTCTTCTTCCTCTGGGAATAGATTCTTTCTGTACAGATCATTGTATAAACCAGTCAGGTATAAACCAGCGCTGACATAATGATTACAGACTATAGGAACATCTGCACCGGAGGAGAAACTCTGAATGTGGCCGGACAGCGGAGCGAGCTGATGAGAAACAGCTTCTCCTACTTTACACTCAGTGAATTTATTGTATAAAAGTAATAATTACAAATCAGAATCTCTACATTTGCTGTAATCGCGCTGATCCACAGAATGAAGATGACGCTTTATTGTGCAGCATGTGAACAGCGTCCAACTACAAACATCAGGAAACATGAGAATTGTTCCTGTTTTTACTGAACTTTCTATCCTAAATATATAACAGAGCAATATAAGGAGAGAGCGATGAGACGTCTGTAACTGGGATTAATACTCGTTATATGGGGACTGAGAATGTGAGAACGTGCGGCGTCTCTATAGACGGATGAGTGAGATGTAAGTGATGGAGGAATCCCCCAATCATCACATGAAGGAGAACCCATCACCTCCTGGGCGTGTGAGTGATGGGCAGAGAGAGCTGGGGGGATTCCATACATTTGTGACCCCACTATTGTAGGTTATGGGAGGCTCATAATGGCCAGGTCACACGGCCGTATAGGGAGCCTGTCAGCAGGTTGGTGCATATACATATACATCTACAGATAGTAGTACGGCAGGAGAGGAGCCTAACCCCCAATAATGATATCTTTTTTTAGAAACGGCCTTCATCAGTGGCTACTGCAAGTATAAGGATGATCACATCCAGAGTGATGATTTGACATAAAATCTTGGTCATTTTAAATGGAAGTAGCTGTGCATGTGGCGCTGGGCATGGAGCATATATTGCACTTATAGAGTTGTGGCCAAAAGTATTGACACCTCTGCAATTCTGTCAGATAATACTCAGTTTCTTCCTGAAAATTATTGCAAGCACAAATTCTTTGGTATTATTATCTTCATTTAATTTGTCTTAATTGAAAAAACTCAAAAAGAATTGTCCTAAAGCCAAATTGGATATAATTCCACACCAAACATAAAAAAGAGGGTGGACAAAAGTATTGGCACTGTTCGAAAAATCATGTGATGCTTCTCTAATTTGTGTAATTAACAGCACCTGTAACTTACTTGTGGCACCTAACAGATGTTGGCAATAACTAAATCACACTTGTGACATGGATTAAAGTTGACTCAACCTCTGTCCTGTGTCCTTGTGTGTACCACATTGAGCATGGAGAAAAGAAAGAAGACCAAAGAACTGTCTGAGGACTTGAGAAACCAAATTGTGAGGAAGCATGAGCAATCTCAAGGCTACAAGTCCATCTCCAAAGACCTGAATGTTCCTGTGTCTACCGTGCACAGTGTCATCAAGAAGTTTAAAGCCCATGGCACTGTGGCTAACCTCCCTAGATGTGGACGGAAAAGAAAAATTGACAAGAGATTTCAACGCAAGATTGTGCGGATGTTGGATAAAGAACTTGGACTAACATCCAAACAAGTTCAAGCTGCCCTGCAGTCCGAGGGTATAACAGTGTCAACCCATACTATCCATCGGCGTCAGAATGAAAAGGGACTGTATGGTAGGAGACCCAGGAAGACCCCACTTCTTACCCCGAGACATAAAAAAGCCTGGTTGGAGTTTGCCAAAACTTACCTGAAAAAGTCTAAAACGTTTTGGAAGAATGTTCTATGGTCAGATGAGACAAAAGTAGAGCTTTTTGGGCAATGGCATCAACATAGAGTTTACAGGAGAAAAAAAGAGGCATTCAAAGAAAAAAACACGGTCCCTACAGTCAAACATGGCGGAGGTTCCCTGATGTTTTGGGGCTGCTTTGCTGCCTCTGGCACTGGACTGCTTGACCGTGTGCATGGTATTATGAAGTCTGAAGACTACCAACAAATTTTGCAACATAATGTAGGGCCCAGTGTGAGAAAGCTGGGTCTCCCTCAGAGGTCATGGGTTTTCCAGCAGGACAATGACCCAAAACACACTTCAAAAAGCACTAGAAAATGGTTTGAGAGAAATCACTGGAGACTTCTAAGGTGGCCAGCAATGAGTCCAGACCTGAATCCCATAGAACACCTGTGGAGAAATCTGAAAATGGCAGTTTGGAGAAGGCACCCTTCAAATATCAGGGACCTGGAACAGTTTGCCAAAGAAGAATGGTCTAAAATTCCAGCAGAGCATTGAAAGAAACTCATTGATGTAACAGTATAGAAGGTTACGAATAACATAATATTATAGGTAGATGGTTGACCCAACTTAGGGGAAGGAATTTTTTTCCCTATGGAGAAAATTGGCTTCTACTCTGTGGGTTTTTTGCCTTCCCCGGGATCAACAATGCAGAACAGCTGCACTAAAAATAGGCTGAACTAGATGGACATAAGGTCTTCCTTCAGCCTTCAAATCTACAGTCATGGCCAAAAGTATTGACACCCCTGCAATTCTGTCAGATAATACTCAGTTTCTTCCTGAAAATGATTGCAAACACAAATTCTTTGGTATTATTATCTTCATTTAATTTGTCTTAAATGAAAAAACACAAAAAGAATTGTCGTAAAGCCAAATTGGATATAATTCCACACCAAACTTAAAAAAGAGGGTGGACAAAAGTATTGGCACTGTTCGAAAAATCATGTGATGCTTCTCTAATTTGTGTAATTAACAGCACCTGTAACTTACCTGTGGCACCTAACAGGTGTTGGCAATAACTAAATCACACTTGCAGCCAGTTAACATGGATTAAAGTTGACTCAACCTCTGTCCTGTGTCCTTGTGTGTACCACATTGAGCATGGAGAAAAGAAAGAAGACCAAAGAACTGTCTGAGGACTTGAGAATCCAAATTGTGAGGAAGCATGAGCAATCTCAAGGCTACAAGTCCATCTCCAAAGACCTGAATGTTCCTGTGTCTACCGTGCGCAGTGTCATCAAGAAGTTTAAAGCCCATGGCACTGTGGCTAACCTCCCTAGATTTGGCCGGAAAAGAAAAATTGACAAGAGATTTCAACGCAAGATTGTGCGGATGTTGGATAAAGAACCTCCACTAACATCCAAACAAGTTCAAGCTGCCCTGCAGTCCGAGGGTACAACGGTGTCAACCCGTACTATCCGTCGGCATCTGAATGAAAAGGGACTGTATGGTAGGAGACCCAGGAAGACTCCACTTCTTACCCCGAGACATAAAAAAGCCAGGCTGGAGTTTGCCAAAACTTACCTGAAAAAGCCTAAAACATTTTGGAAGAATGTTCTCTGGTCAGATGAGACAAAAGTAGAGCTTTTAGGGCAAAAGCATCAACATATAGTTTACAGGAGAAAAAAGAGGCATTCAAAGAAAAGTACACGGTCCCTACAGTCAAACATGGCGGAGGTTCCCTGATGTTTTGGGGTTGCTTTGCTGCCTCTGGCACTGGACTGCTTGACCGTGTGCATGGCATTATGAAGTCAGAAGACTACCAACAAATTTTGCAGCATAATTTAGAGCCCAGTGTGAGAAAGCTGGGTCTACCTCAGAGGTGATGGGTCTTCCAGCAGGACAATAACCCAAAACACACTTCAAAAAGCACTAGAAAATGGTTTGAGAGGAAGCACTGGAGACTTCTAAGGTGGCCAGCAATGAGTCCAGACCTGAATCCCATAGAACACCTGGGGAGAGATCTAAAAATGGCAGTTTGGAGAAGGCACCCTTCAAATATCAGGGACCTGGAGTAGTTTGCCAAAGAAGAATGGTCTAAAATTCCAGCAGAGCATTATAAGAAACTCATTGATGGTTACCGGAAGCGGTTGGTCGCAGTTATTTTGGCTAAAGGTTGTGCAATCAAGTATTAGGCTGAGGGTGCCAATACTTTTGTCCGGCCCATTTTTGGAGTTTTGTGTGAAATGATCAATGTTTTGCTTTTTGCTTCAATCTATTTTCTGTTTTTTCATTTAAGACAAATTAAATGAAGATAATAATACCAAAGAATTTGTGTTTGCAATCATTTTCAGGAAAAAACTGAATATTATCTGACAGAATTGCAGGGGTGTCAATACTTTTGGCCATGACTGTATGTTACTATGATGGTTACCGGAAGCAGTTGGTCGCAGTTATTTTGGGTAAAGGTTGTGCAACCAAGTATTAGGCTGAGGGTGCCAATACTTTTGTCTGGCCCATTTTTGGAGCTTTGTGTGAAATGATCAATGTTTTGCTTTTTGCTGCATTCTCTTTTGTGTTTTTTCATTTCTCGGGGTAAGAAGTGGGGTCTTCCTGGGTCTCCTACCATACAGTCCCTTTTCATTCTGACGCCGATGGATAGTATGGGTTGACACTGTTATACCCTCGGACTGCGGGCAGCTAGAACTTGTTTGGATGTTAGTCCAAGTTCTTTATCCAACATCCGCACAATCTTGCGTTGAAATCTCTTGTCAATTTTTCTTTTCCGTCCACATCTAGGGAGGTTAGCCACAGTGCCATGGGCTTTAAACTTCTTGATGACACTGTGCACGGTAGACACAGGAACATTCAGGTCTTTGGAGATGGACTTATAGCCTTGAGATTGCTCATGCTTCCTCACAATTTGGTTTCTCAAGTCCTCAGACAGTTCTTTGGTCTTCTTTCTTTTCTCCATGCTCAATGTGGTACACACAAGGACACAGGACAGAGGTTGAGTCAACTTTAATCCATGTCACAAGTGTGATTTAGTTATTGCCAACACCTGTTAGGTGCCACAGGTAAGTTACAGGTGCTGTTAATTACACAAATTAGAGAAGCATCACATGATTTTTCGAACAGTGCCAATACTTTTGTCCACCCTCTTTTTTATGTTTGGTGTGGAATTATATCCAATTTGGCTTTAGGACAATTCTTTTTTCATTTAAGACAAATTAAATGAAGATAATAATACCAAAGAATTTGTGTTTGCAATCATTTTCAGGAAGAAACTGAGTATTATCTGACAAAATTGCAGGGGTGGCAATATTTTTGGCCACAACTGTACCTATGTGGGTAGGGGTGCCAGTGTGCAGTCATCAGTGACGCGGTGTCCACTAGGTGACCTACTTGTGCACCTTCTGAAGTAATGCATACGGTGTTTTTCCTCTAG
Source organism: Dendrobates tinctorius (assembly GCF_039654945.1). Lineage (NCBI taxonomy): Eukaryota > Metazoa > Chordata > Amphibia > Anura > Dendrobatidae > Dendrobates > Dendrobates tinctorius. Next base: position 1,583,961 of record NW_027361763.1, on the reverse strand, counting down.
TCATGGGAATTCAAGCATGGAAGCAATATTCAAATCAGGGAAGAAGTTCATTGGGGCGTGGAAAAAGAATTCTGAGTGCAGTAACATGCCCCCAATGCTCTTCCCCCCTGATTTGCATATGGCCTCCGCACTACATCTCTCCTGACTGGCACATCAGATCTCTGCATAAAAGTATCATTGTTATGGGGGTAAGAGAGCCTGTAGAGCCGCACCACTATGTCCATATGTGAAATGTGCTGACAGATTCCTGTTACACAGAGAATTAAATCTATAAATGATTTCCTGTCTGTATAATATCTAGATATTTCCTGCAGATTGATGATCGCCTCACTTGTAAACAGATCGCTGTTTATCCCTGAATAACTCGTATCAGGATCAGGCATTATTCAGATTTTACCCATCTCTAGCGCCCCCTTCTGGTGTTTCCTGATATCTATAATATTTAGAATTAATATGTGGAACATTTCAGTAAATCACCAAATACATAAATCAGGAAGAACTAAACCAGGAGTTACCTGATTAATTTCAGTATTGGGTGGAGTGACTTTACACTGCAGCCAGTGGCGTAGCAACTGTTTGTGGCGCCCGGGGCGGTCGAAAAATTTGCCGCCCCTTTGGTCGTTGATAATCCGGAAGCATCCGAAGAGCCCACACTACACTCAGAGATCTAATTTTTAGTCTGCTACTAACTCTGCTGTTATTATTTCTAAATTTCAAGACTTTCATCTTCTTGCAGTTCTCTCTCTCTCTCTCTCTCTCTCTCTCTCTCTCTATATATATATATATATATATATATATGTATTAGCTTGATGATGCTGGATGAAGACCTAGTGGCTTTTTTAATAATAATTTTTAATAATGTGACAGAAAAAAAACAGAAAGTACAAATTATTTTCGAAACTTGGGTAAAGTTGTTTTATTATCTTAGCTCAACCCAGGTCGATTACTGGTGTCCGCCAGAGCGGTGCTGCGCACACTTGCACGCTATATCTGTAGTGCATCTACTGCTGGCCTTGCAGTTGAGGCGCCGCTCGCTTTGCAAGTCTAGAGGGACTCTAAGCCCATGTCCTTGGGGCTGAGTTCTGTGACCATTTGCAGAGCGCTCCTCATTGCCGAGCTCTGTGAGCTTGAACAGGCTTCAGCATTTATGTTTACCGGTAGTGTGGCTCTGTGAGGTAACAGAGCCCGCTTTTGTACACACCGGGTCAGCGGTTAACCCGCCGGTGTCTAGTTAGTACAACACCATATAGTTTCCACCATTACTGAGCAGCATTACTCTGCACGGTGGAACCCGGGCTGCGAACGCACCTTATACCATCTTTATTATTTGGTGTGTTCCGCCAGCCCCTAACACCATCAGCTGCTACCTGATCTCACTGTTATTAGCGGTAGATGTAGACTTATGGGAGGAGTAGTCCCGTCAGTCACACCTGCTCTCGCTATTATCAGTTCAAAGCAACTATCAGCATTCTCCCTTGCTAGTGCTGATTGGCAGCAGAGCAGGGGAGACTGATGAGAGCTGTCGTCAGCACCTGGCACCAGGGAACAGCGAAAACAGTACTGCTGCTTCCCAGGCACTGGTACGTGTAACACTGATGTAGCACACGGGTGGTGCATGTATTACACACACACACGTACACTGATATCTCTGGTACTGTTATTTCTGGTACCTGAACTGTGAGGATGTGTGGAAGATCCCTTAGACTGGTTCTGCAGCATTTCGATAAAGACTTGAGAGAATCAGAGTATCAAACGTCCTTTTGTTGTCACCAGAAGCACTGAAATATTCTGTCTTATCCATGTGATGTACTTGTTGTACTTAAAAATATTCTTCATGACTGAATGAATTCAGAAATTTATAGTGAAGTTTGAACCATCACAAGTCAACAATGACACCTTATTTGCCTCAATATGCGGACACTAGCAGGTGCATGAAGGAAACACATTTTTCCCTAAAGCGTTTTCCAATACACATTTATGACCTTCCTACAGGATAAATTATAATATGATTGCGGGGGGGGGGTCTAACTTTAAGGATCCCCACTAATCTCAAGAATAAGAGTCCCAAAATCACCAGTGTGAATGTCAGGGCAGCTGAGACATAGATTTCTCTGATAATGATGCTGCAGTTAACCTTGAAGTGAAGAAAAAAAAATATTTCGGCATCGATTGACGACTGCCAGTGGATGTGAGATGTTCAGAGAAAGGATTAAAAGTTTTATTGAAGCAATGCCTTTTGGAGCTGATCCAACTCCTTCATCATGTACATTTAAACAGGATGACACCTCTGCCCTTTATCAATACATGTTATATAAATACTTATTTCTAAATCAGAGCTGACATTCTGTTTAATGTAACCTGATAAAGGAGTTAGATCAACTCCAAAACGTGTCGTTTCAATAAAATTAATTTTTTAACCAGTCTCTGGACACATTACACCCACTGACAGTGCAAGTCTATGCAGCAAGGCTGTCTTCTTCACTTAGCAGTATACCTTCAGCTCCAACACTTACGAGCCTTGGAACTAGTGGTCGTAGTGGTTGGAGCTGCATTGTGGATCCAGTGTTGTGCCTGTACCACACAGACAAATTAGGTTAGCGGTGCACAATGATTCACCCCACGTGCACATTCATGGGCAACGCCGAGCCACGCACGGGGCACTTACCATTTACTTTCATTAGATGACGCTGCAGTGGCACAAGCGGGAAAATGTACATTTGCAGAATGATGGAATCACACAACATGAATATATACAGGGAATGGTGTGAACATCATATCTACTAAGGTCCAAAGGAAAAGGCAGAGTAAGCCCCACTGGGTGAAACCCTTACATTATGCCACTCGCCCCCAGACTGAAGACCACTCAGCCAGCACACCAGCCCCCCTAATACCACACACACTGCTGCCCAGAATGCACATCTGCCAGTGCAATGTAAGTACATGGCAAAACTGCTAGCAAGACAGGGCACAAGCCTGGGGCATACGGGCACCCTGACTCTAAGTACCGGGCACAGGCCCAGCTACTACAACAAGAGCCCAAACTGCATCTTCAGCTTCCCACTGACGGCTGCAAACCTCCCTAATACATCACTTGCTGGGAATATACCCCAAACCAGGGAGCCCCGGACCCACTTACCGGAAAAAGCAGCTATCGGTGCTCTTGTTATTCCCTGTCCCACGCTGTACACAGATCCAGACGTGAGCAATTGAGCTGAATCAAGCAGGCACGTGTAAACGAAGGCAGAGCAATCGATAAAGCAGCTCTCGCATCGTGATGAAGAGACAGGACGCTTAGTAGATCACAGCAGCTCTGTGCTGGAGCAACGTTACCGGCTGCTGGGGGTCAGTGCTATACATATTTATACATGTGCTCCTGCCGCGCCGCCCCCACACACGTGCCGCCTGGGGCGGACCGACACACGTGCCGCCTGGGGCGGACCGCCCCCCCCCCGCCCCCCCCACGCTACGCCACTGACTGCAGCGCTGCTCCAGCAAATCCAGATTCTTATACAGATTTAGGCAAGTTTATCGAAACACATAACGAACCATCTTGATAACTTGTCACAGAAGTATATCTTATGTAATATGGTAAGATAATGTAACATTGCACAAGCCATCGCCCAATGTCAGGTTTGGGTATCAGCTGTGGTATCTGCGTTAGGGTAACCCTGGCTGTATCAGGATAAGGGACTTGTACACATTTCTGTAATATATCCTATTATCTCAGCTACAGCATTTACAACAGGAAGATTCTGATAATAGAGTGAAACATAGGCAGAAATATAGACCTCCCACCACTGAGCTGTGACTATGTAGGGTCCTAGCAGGTTCGCAGGATGCAGTGATGAGACACAAGACTGAGTGTGGTTTGTGGAATAAACTTTTATAAAACTGCAGCCGCGGGACTATATTGAGCTAACAACAAATGTAAACAACAATCAGTCCACGCAGGGACTCAACAACCCTAACAACACTTTTCTTATAGTGCATGTGACTAACCCAGTTTGCCCGGTTGCTATAGGCCACATATGACCAAACTGGGGGGTCAGTATCTCATATAGTACACTTATCTTTCCAGGGGTCTGTCCGGATCACAGGCGTGGCCACGTAGAGATCGCTGATGCGGCTGCCTTGACACCTCGATATTCTGGGGTGAAACTGGGCTCAACAGACCTTTGAAAAAGTGATGCCGGTGGGGCGCAACAGGCCCTGAAGAAAACGATGATGGTGGGGCGCAACGGGCCCTGAAGAAAACAATGACAGTGGGGCGCAGCAGGCCCTGAAGAAAACAATGACGGTGGGGCCAGGCCCTGAAGAAATGATGCCGGTGGGGCGCAACAGGCCCTGAAGAAAACGATGACATTGGGGTGCAGCAGACCCTGAAGAAAACGATGACGGTGGGGCCAGGCCCTGAAGAAACGATGACGGTGGGGCGCAACAGGCCCTGAAGAAAACAATGATGGTGGGGCGCAGCAGACCCTGAAGAAAACGATGACGGTGGGGCACAAGAGGCCCTGAAGAAAACGATGATGGTGGGGCGCAACAGGCCCTGAAGAAACGATGACGGTGGGGCGCAACAGGCCCTGAAGAAACGATGACGGTGGGGCACAACAGGCCCTGAAAAAAATGATGATGGTGGGGTGCAGCAGGCCCTGAAGAAAACGATGACGGTGGGGTGCAACAGACCCTGAAGAAATGATGATGGTGGGGAGCAACAGGCCCTGAAGAAACTGTGCCGATGGGCACAACAGGCGTCCCCTTGCGACTCTCGTCTCACAGCAGAGTCATGACACAGTCTCTAAATATAACCGTTCACCAACCTCTGCTCAGGTTCCCTTAGCAAACCGGACGGGGCCCCTACTGCCACCTGTAGTGAGATGGCGCCCCCTAGGGCCGGTGATGACAGGGCCGCAGCTGTGGGAGAAGGCAGGGGGGCAGTGTCCTGACCGCTGTAAAGGAATGGTCTCTAGTCGTAGCGGTCAGTGGAGGTCGTGGACTTGTCACAGCAGGGAGGGAAAAAGCGGGGGCGGCTGTATGCGGGGAGCGGCTGCCGGTGCAAGGCTCTCACGTGTCACTAGTCAGTAAGTCCACAGCTTTCCTTTCACAGGGCCCTGTCGGTCTCTCCACAACACACCGTTCGCTCCCTCAGTCCTCTCTGTCTCACCCGACTACTTGTCTGTTGTCTAGCTCTCAACTGCCACTTCAGCGCTCCCCCTGCTGCTGTTAAGCTTGCCCCGCCCCGTTTCCCTGACAACTTCAGTCAAGTCTTTTCTTTTACTGTCCTCCCAGCATCGTTCCCTCAGGAACCCTGATGGCGGTCCCCTGGGCACTTGCCCCTTCACTGTCTGGGAGTCCTCCTCCCCACAACTACATCAGCTGAATACAGACCTCCCAACACTGAGGTGTGACTACATCAGAAGAAAACAGACTGTCATCACACACGATGGAGCAGAAGATACAGATGGCCATATTATGTCTGGTTCCTGGCAGGGACTGACAGTGAGGTCTGTAAGATCTAAAACCAGATCTTCTGATGTCTGAGTGGTAATCTGGAGAAAACAAGGACATGTGATACCAGGTGTCGAATGAGCGGCCGGATGTTCCAGTACACGCAGGACTTTTTGGAACAGTTCTTTAATTAAAGCCAAATCTCCATATTAAGATCTTTTTTCAGCCTAAAGATGAAAATAAGCAGAAATGAAAATCCTGAAATGAGAATGGTCACAATGGAGGCAGCCATTGTATGTGACATCTGCTCCTCTCTCTGCAGATGTGATGACAGCGTGACCTAATACCAAGAAGGTCATCTCACGTCAGAGTATCTGACGGATTTACCTCAGAGCATCAAGACATTACTACAGCAGGTAAATGGTAGACACTCCACATAAAACATCTTATAGTAATGGAGGATAATGATGAAGAGAAGCTTCTTCTTTCCTCCAACATAAAACACGGCAAGTTCCCAGATACAGTGGGGCAAAAAAGTATTTAGTCAGTCAGCAATAGTGCAAGTTCCACCACTTAAAAAGATGAGAGGCGTCTGTAATTTACATCATAGGTAGACCTCAACTATGGGAGACAAACTGAGAAAAAAAAATACGGAAAATCACATTGTCTGTTTTTGTTTCATTTTATTTGCATATTATGGTGGAAAATAAGTATTTGGTCAGAAACAAGCAATCAAGATTTCTGGCTCTCACAGACCTGTAACTTCTTCTTTAAGAGTCTCCTCTTTCCTCCACTCATTACCTGTAGTAATGGCACCTGTTTAAACTTGTTATCAGTTTAAAAAGACACCTGTGCACACCCTCAAACAGTCTGACTCCAAACTCCACTATGGTGAAGACCAAAGAGCTGTCAAAGGACACCAGAAACAAAATTGTAGCCCTGCACCAGGCTGGGAAGACTGAATCTGCAATAGCCAACCAGCTTGGAGTGAAGAAATCAACTGTGGGAGCAATAATTAGAAAATGGAAGACATACAAGACCACTGATAATCTCCCTCGATCTGGTGCTCCACGCAAAATCCCACCCCGTGGGGTCAGAATGATCACAAGAACGGTGAGCAAAAATCCCAGAACCACGCGGGGGGACCTAGTGAATGAACTGCAGAGAGCTGGGACCAATGTAACAAGGCCTACCATAAGTAACACACTACGCCACCATGGACTCAGATCCTGCAGTGCCAGACGTGTCCCACTGCTTAAGCCTGTACATGTCCGGGCCCGTCTGAAGTTTGCTAGAGAGCATTTGGATGATCCAGAGGAGTTTTGGGAGAATGTCCTATGGTCTGATGAAACCAAACTGGAACTGTTTGGTAGAAACACAACTTGTCGTGTTTGGAGGAAAAAGAATACTGAGTTGCATCCATCAAACACCATACCTACTGTAAAGTATGGTGGTGGAAACATCATGCTTTGGGGCTGTTTCTCTGCAAAGGGGCCAGGACGACTGATCCGGGTACATGAAAGAATGAATGGGGCCATGTATCAAGAGATTTTGAGTGCAAACCTCCTTCCATCAGCAAGGGCATTGAAGATGAAACGTGGCTGGGTCTTTCAACATGACAATGATCCAAAGCACACCGCCAGGGCAACGAAGGAGTGGCTTCGTAAGAAGCATTTCAAGGTCCTGGAGTGGCCTAGCCAGTCTCCAGATCTCAACGCTATAGAAAACCTTTGGAGGGAGTTGAAAGTCCGTGTTGCCAAGCGAAAAGCCAAAAACATCACTGATCTAGAGGAGATCTGCATGGAGGAATAGGCCAACATACCAACAACAGTGTGTGGCAACCTTGTGAAGACTTAAGGCCCCGTCTCACTAAGCGATCTCGGTAGCGAGATCGCTGCTGAGTCACAACTTTTGTGACGTAACAGCGATCTCACCAGCGAGATCGCTGTATGTGACAGCGATCAGCGAGTGGCCCCCCTGCCGGTATCGCTGATCGCTGCAAGTAACCTCTGGACATTTCTTTGGTCGCTGGTCTCCCGCTGACCAGCTCGCATCGCTGTGTGTGACAGCGGGAGACCAGCGATCAGGTGTAAAAAATAATAAAAAAAAATTAAAAATATAGTTATTCTCACCTTCCGATGTGGGCGCTCGGCATCGCTGTGCTGATCGCTGGTGAAGCTGTCTGTGTGACAGCTCACCAGCGATCACATAGCGACTTACTAGCGATCCTGACACATTCATATCGGTGTCGGGATCGCTGGTAAGTCGCTTAGTGTGACGGGGCCTTTACAGAAAACGTTTGACCTCTGTCATTGCCAACAAAGGATATATCACAAAGTACTGAGATGAAATTTTGTTTCTGACCAAATACTTATTTTCCACCATAATATGCAAATAAAATGAAACCAAAACAGACAATGTGATTTTCTGGATTTTTTTTTCTCAGTTTGTCTCCCATAGTTGAGGTCTACCTATGATGTAAATTACAGACGCCTCTCATCTTTTTAAGTGGTGGAACTTGCACTATTGCTGACTGACTAAATACTTTTTTGCCCCACTGTATCTGGGAACTTGCCGTGTTTTATGTTGGAGGAAAGAAGAAGCTTCTCTTCATCATTATCCTCCATTACTATAAGATGTTTTATGTGGAGTGTCTACCATTTACCTGCTGTAGTAATGTCTTGATGCTCTGAGGTAAATCCGTCAGATACTCTGACGTGAGATGACCTTCTTGGTATTAGGTCACGCTGTCCTGTACTAGCTCCAGCACCAGCCGGGAGTGACGCTGAGGACGCCTTCGGGTGGTAGAAACAAAATGTCAGGGCGATGGTGGTAAGAATCCCCCATAGTGCTTCTACTCAAAGATTGTCCAGAAGAGAACTAGGCATATTAAAGGGGATGTCCTGTCCAAATCAATAAGTCTGCGGTCACCCTGATCCCTATGGTAATAGTAGGGTATTGAAGATAATGCACAGTATAGTTCTGGCATAAAAAATATACCAAGGCCAACAAAATGTCAGTATCAGAAATAAAGTCACAATGTGTAAGATAGAAAAATGACTGTGTGCCGAAAGAAACAACAGAATCGTTTTGGTACTCAGATAACCTCTGGCAATGACCAAGCGCTAAATCACTAATGGACAGCGTAGCCCTCACACCTGACTGTCTTGCGGAGGTTGGCACCCTATTTGATGATGACGGGGCACTCCCGCTGCTCAATGACGCTCCCTTATTATCCCTGACTACAACCTAAGACCAGTCATGGTAACCTAGCTAATGGAGGGAGAGCCGCCAAGGTGCAGGGGCGCCAGTCTTGTTTATAATGGGTACAGAAAGTATTCAGACCCCTTTAAATTTTTCACTCTTTGTTTCATTGCAGCCATTTGGTAAATTCAAAAAAGTTCATTTTTTTCTCATTAATGTTCACTCTACCCCATTTTGACTGAAAAAAAAACAGAAACGTAGAATTTTTTGCAAATTTATTAAAAAAGAAAAACTGAAATATCACATGGTCATAAGTGTTCAGACCCTTTGCTCAGACACTCATATTTAAGTCACATGCTGTCCATTTCCTTGTGATCCTCCTTGAGATGGTTCTGCTCCTTCATTGGAGTCCAGCTGTGTTTAATTAAACTGATAGGACTTGATCTGTAAAGGCGCACACCTGTCTATATAAGACCTCACAGCTCACAGTGCATCTCAGACCAAAGTACAATCATGAGGTCAAAGGAACTGGCCAAGGAGCTCAAAGACAGAATTGTGGCAAGGCACAGATCTGGCCAAGGTTACAAAAGAATGTCTGCAGTACTCAAGGTTCCTAAGAGCACAGTGGCCTCCATAATCCTTAAATGAAAGAAGTTTGGGACCACCAGAAGTCTTCCTAGACCTGACCGTCAAGCCAAACTGAGCAATCGTGGGAGATGAGCCCTGGTGAGAGATGTAAAGAATAACCCCAAGATCACTGTGGCTGAGCTCCACAGATGCAGTAGGGAGATGGGAGAAAGTTCCACAAAATCAACTGTCACTATAGCCCTCCACCAGTCGGGCCTTTATGTCAGAGTGGCCCAATGGAAGCCTCTCCTCAGTGCCAGACATATGAAAGCCTGCATAGAGTTTGTTAAAAAACACATGAAGGACCCCTAGACTATGAGAAATAGGATTCTCTGGTCTGATGAGATGAAGATAGAACTTTTTGGTGATAATTCTAAGTGGTATGCGTGGAGAAAACTAGTCACTGCTCATCACCTGCCCAATACAATCACAACAGTGAAGCATGGTGGAGGCAGCATCATGCTATGGGGGTGTTTTTCAGCTCCAGGGACAGAACGACTGGTTGCAATTGAAGGAAACATGAATGCGGCCAAGTACAGAGATATCTTGGATGAAAACCTCTTCCAGAGTGCTCTAGACCTTAGACATGGCCGAAGGTTCAACTTTCAACAAGACAAAGACCCTATGCACACAGCTATAATTACAAAGGAGTGGCTTCAGAACAACTCTGTGAGCATTCTTGACTGGCCCAGAGAGAGCCATGACCTAAACCCAATTGAGCATCTCTGGAGAGACCTGAAAATGGCTGTCTGCCAACGTTCACCATCCAGCCTGACGGAGCTGGAGAGGATCTGCAAGGAGGAATGGCAGAGAATCCCCAAATCCAGATGTGAAAAACTTGTTACATCATACCCAAGAAGACTCATGGCTGTACCAGCTCAAATGGGTGCTGCTACTCAATACTGAGCATAGGGTCTGAATATTTATGACCATGTGATTTTTCAGTTTTTCTTTTTTAATACATTTGCAAAAATGTTTACATTTCTGTTTTTTTTCGGTCAAGTTGGGGTGCAGAGTGTACATTAATGAGAAAAAAATGAACTTTTTTAATTTACCAAATGGCTACAATAATATAAAGAATGAAAAATTTAAAGAGGTCTGAATACTTTCCGTACCCACTGATTTACTGCATTTTTTTATGCCAAAACCATATGAAGTAGAATCAGATTTTTTTTGTTTGTAAACTTTATCAGCGTGCACAAGAGACAACTGTACCTGACAAAAAAACTGACTACATCCATTCTAGTCTATAGGACAGGGATCTCAGGGGTTACATTTCTCATTATTGGAGAGTGACAAGCCAAGCCTGGCATATCAGAGTGAGGAGACTTATAAGCCATGCATGCTCCTCTGAGAAATTAAATATGCAAATTGTCTTTTCGAAGATGACTAGAACTCTAGCACCACTTACTGGAAGCAACGATCATATATCATAGGCTTATTAGTCTATATTGACTTTTAGAATCTCTGCCTCCAGTTGGTGGTGCCAGAGGTCTAGTCCTTTTCCTCTCTGAAGAGACAATTTGCATAAGTGCTGGCCATGGGGAAAAATAAATGGGACAACACTTGGATGTGAATGTGGCCTAAGGCTAAGTTCCTGCAATGAGTATTTGGTGCAGATAACCTACAGCAGTGTTCCCCAACTCCAGTCCTCAAGAGCCACCAAAAGGTCATGCTTTCAGAATTTTATTAGTATTACCCAGGTGATGGAATTATTGCCTGTGTAGGTACTGCAATTATCACCTGGGCCATACTAAGGAAATCCTGAAAACATGACCTGTTGGTGGCTCTTGAGAACTAGAGTTGGGGAACACTGATCTACAGCATCAAAAACTCACCAAGAAGCTTAGTTGGATAATGTATATGGATCACCACCAGGGCAAGTGTGGGGATTTCACTCGGTACCAGGCCGGTGTCTTAAAGGGGAAGTGTTGCGGTGGCAGTGACCCGGTCCGTGGCCCTGGGAATCCATGTAAAATAAGTGGAATTGAATAAAGTTTATGAGTAGGTAGTTCGTGACGTCACCTGTGGCATCTGGTCAGAAGGGGGACCAGCGCTGCAGTGCAGATCATCTGGGACAGATGGTGTGGTGCAGCAAAGATGTAGTAGGTTTCCACAGGCAGAGCTGTAGTCCCAGGGCAGCGGTAGTGGATGTTGAGGTAGATGGCATAGTGTTGGGCACACAGATGTAGCAGTGCTAAGTAAGTTGGTGCAGGAAGAAGGCAAAGACACAGCTGAATGCAGTTCCAATACTTTACTCACATTTCTGACACAGACAGGTGCCCGCGTCAGTGCCATGTCCTCCAGGTCAGGGGCTCAGCTAACTCCCAGGCAGATGGAGTACACCCTTCCAGCACTCCTTTCCAAATGTGCCTTTTCTGAACGTCTCCTTTCTAGCGATAATCTGAAGTACTTGTAGTTATGAATTACACTCAAGTTACTCTTTCTTGCTGTTACTTATAACTCCACTCATATGACGGGCAGCTGTAGCCTGCTTCGGGGACTCCATACCATCATGTCCCGGCTAACACATGTTGCTGCTGTGTCTTCGAGTCTTAGGTGGGAATAGAGTGGTCATAACTTCTATTCCTCTGGTTTCTGCTGTAGGATCATTAGTATCACACACAGCCTCAGATACCAGCGCCTGGCCTTGGCGCATTAAACTTAGAGAAGGGCTGTGCTCTAGCTCTAGTCCCCAGTCTCTCTCCTCCTCACGTTCTGTTCTTATCTATCTTCCTTCTGAACAACTGACCTTTGTTTCTTCCTCTTTCCTTGCCAGCAGCTCCAGCTCACAGGAGGCTGCTGCATCTACGACCTTTCCCTCCTTCCCCCAGTGGGGGAACTGTCTTTCTCCCCTTCTATGGGGATTCTGGCTGCAGAGAGGTCCTCTCTCTGCTTCCCCCTGTGGGGAACTGACTTAACTTCCAGTCAGCTTTCCCTTCTAGTGTAATCTAAGCTCCGCCCACCTCCCAGCACCCTTCATGAACCAAAGCAGTTGCCATAAAGGGTGCTCTGCTTTTCTAAGGTGTCTGTGCTGTATGTAGGTGCTGGAGTCTGGTCAGGTGTTACCACCTTACCTGGGGGGTGACATACTACACCTCAGGAGGAGGTGCAGTAACTCTGTGGCGACTGAACCCTCAAGTGCACCACTTATAGGTAGATTGATCAATAATACTGTAGATAGATAGATAAAAATATGTGAATGACATAATCAGTGCTTTGTTTGTGTAGCTTACTGTAGATGTATTTTAGTAATGAATAAATTAATGTCTTAAAAATTTGTGTGATCTAAATAAATTTTAGTAATCAGCTGAGGGAACGTGGACAGCTGGAGGAAGAGGTTTACAGCCAAGGAAGGGGATAATACCCATGGAGCTTCCCAGGCTATTAATATGAGCTCACAGCTGTATACTTAGCCTTTGCTGGTCATTAAAACGGGGGATCCCACAAAATAATGATGTAAGGCACCCATAAATTAATAACCAGAAAAGGTTGGGCAGACAGGTACCAGTTGATATTAATTGCCTAGGAAGGGGCCATGGATATTGCCCCCCCTCCTAAAAGAAAAATATCTGCTTCCAGCCACCACAAAAAAAGGTGCATCCATAAGATCCGCCAAATCTAATACTTAACCTCACTTAGAACCTTATAAGGTTCAGTTAGAATTGATGAACTTCCAGATGTTTGCTGAATGCTTTGCCGAACAGTTCAATGGGAGGAAAAACCAACCGTATAGACAAAACCTTCAGGGTGGGCCAAAAGCTACCAAAGAAGCTTAAATTAGCGGCGGACACCAGGAAAAGTGGCATCAATTGACCTAGAGTACAAATAGTATAATTGTGCAGCATGGATGGATGGGACAGGACCTGGCCCAGTATTTCTAGCTTAAACATTAATCAGTAACAGGCCCCTTCCACTACAGGCAACCCGCCAGATGGAGACCCAACTTGGAGTCTTCACATTTTAAAAAATTATAGTCACGCACCACTAAAGTGGCATCAATTTCCCCGGTGTGTTTCCATGGTTACAGCTCCTCTGCAGATCTATATGTTTCCCTGGTTACAGTCCATTATTACACCCTATGTGTATGTTCTGGCTGTCCTGAGTTCTTCCCTCTCCCACCATTTAATATCTGTAGGATAATAACAGAGTAATACCTGATCACAGGATTAAATTGTACAGGATGATTTGTGTTCTGATAATATGGAGCCACATTATTCTGCACAGGAGCTGCATACACAAACTTATGGTGATGATTCAGCACTTTTGCTTCCTTTGTTAATAAACAGTATCATAATGAAACAGAATAGAGAAAATTAAAATAAATTTATAAGAAGTGGACAAATCCTAATATTGTATAAGATTTCTGCTTCCATAGAGGAAACATTTACCGCGCGAGGAGTTTAGTGACCACCAGGAGGCGCTCCAGGATGGCGAGAATCCGATTCCCCCTCCTTTATCTTGGTCTTTGCAGCATTACTGGATATTAATCACTGATTTCCTACAACTGACATTCGATTTACAGAATAAAACTGCAGAGAATGAGAAATATCTGACGACCAGACAGGATGAGCCATGAAAATGGGATTTATAGAGAAGTGACACAACGCTGAGCTCCACATAAACCCTGTGTATAGGACGACACATAGAGAAGGAATAAAGGAGACGATGGTGAGCTCCATAGAGGACGGGGACTATCTCTGTACCGCGCTGCGGTATATGTCAGCACTATATAAGATGTAACACTGCAATACAGAAATACATTCAAGTCCTTACAAGGATAGAATTTAAAAACAAAATCTAAATATTTTCTTTAGAAATATATTTAGCAAAGCGTAAAAAAACCAAAATAAAGAATCATACAGAAGACATTATTTATCACACAAAATGAAGACTGTAGAAAACTCTCTAATAACAATGTTAGAATTAATGTTTTATTTATTCGCCCTGGAAAAATCAAAATCAAAAAGCGATTGGAACATTGCATGTATCCCGACATTACCAAACAGGACAATGTTCTTACTTGATAAAGATGCCAGCGCGACATTGAAATGCGTAGTGGACAATAAAGAACCATTTAATGAATATCGCAATAGGAGACTTCTTTCCAACAGCGCAGACAATTTTTAAACATGTTTTTATCTTGTTTTGCTAGTTTTCCCTCTGGACACAGGAGCCGGCTATCTGAGCCTTTAGTGGTCGCGTCTTCACAGAACCTCCCAAGGTGAGCTAACCTATTGTGTCTACTGTCTCCTATATTAGGGTTCTGCCCTATTGTGCGCTTCTCCCTTCACAGTCACTGCTTATTCATGTCTCCCAACATAGCGCTAATAAAACTGCAAGTCTTCCCAACAGCGAGGAGCATACAGCTCCGGGGTCTGAGGGAGAAAAATGTTCCGGGTGATTGAAAGCAGCGACACAAAAACACATTTTATAAAAATGGAAAATTTAGTATTGTCATAATAATAACGACCACAGAGAAAAGTGATCACACCATTTATAACTGTTAGGGACGGTCATTAAAGGGAAGCCCAAAAGGAAGGAGGACAAATAAAGCAGACAAGAAAGGAGAAAAAGAAAGGAGGACAAATAAGAAAGACTAATAAGGGGGACAAATGAGAAGACTAATAAGGGGGACAAATAAGAAAGACTAATAAGGGGGACAAATAAGAAAGACTAATAAGGGGGACAAATGAGAAGACTAATAAGGGGGACAAATGAAGAGGACTCATATTTTCTCCTCCCCTCATAAAGAATATCACATAGAAATAAATCATCCCTATGTCCCAATACCCGGTGATGTTACTAATGTTTGGAAGGATGCCGCAGTCCTCAGTGATATAAGATGGAGGCAGCATAGGAGCACAACATACTAATGAACGACCTCTCACACACCGACCGTCCAAGGGGAGATGGCTCATTAGTAATAGGGATCATTCAGACATCAGTAATGTTTCTCATATACAAAGAACGTACCGATTGTCATCAGTTTTTCTTGGAAGAAGAAAAGATGGAAGTCTCATGAGATTCTCCTATCAAGCTGTCAATGAAAAATAGACAATACATGGATGGCATCCGAGTGCTGCCTGATTTTATCAAGGACCCTATAGACTTGCATTGGTGAGTTTGATCCATGACTAAATGAGAAAACAAGGAGAAAGCGCGTGTGTGAGAAGCTGACGTCTGAACGATCCCCTAAGCTACATCCAAACGTCCATCTGAGGGAGAAACGGCCGATGTTTCCTCAGGTGTTATCTCGTTACTTTCAATATTTTCTCATTGGAGAAATGTGCGTATTCACAAGCCTATAACAAGTCCCCAGGAGGTCACATGTTCACATCAATCACTAGGAACAGATCTGTGAGACGCGGAAATAAAAGTAAAGCCTCCGATTTGTATCCGCATCTCACAGATCCCCACTGACTTCTATGACCGACTCTGATAAGATCAGGACCAGATCTGAGGCTCATGGACATCACAGATGTGTGAACAGATCCATTAGTCTCTCTGTGTCCTTGTGTCATCAGGGGAAACAATCAGATGTTACTCGGACATTTCACAAGGCTGTGTGTTCTGTCTTCCTCCATGTATGATGCTGTGTGGATTCTAGCATACAGCTTAACCTTTGATCCACTCCCAGAAACAAGACTGCATGGGTGCTTATGTCTATTATTTATTAGGATGATATGGACAACGATGGGAGATGATAACAGATGGTATAGTAGAACACAGTTATGAATGATTCAGTAGATTGTTGTACAAAATGTGGACGATTCAGGTAAAAACTACAAGAGACAGATAATACAGCATGCCAGTACTGAAAGACAGTATACAATATATGAATACTGGCAGGTAATAGCAATGCAGGGTATTATCACAACAGTAGCAATGATACAGGATGCTGTTATCATGCATTATATAAGAGCTGAGCAATATAACATACACAGCAGCAGGAGAAAAATAACTAACATACAAATGGCTGTCAGCTTTACACTCACTGAACGGAGGATGCATAATTAGAGAATGCTTATAACAAACATGCAGTGAAATAACATCACAGGAGCTGAGCATGCAATGCAAACATCATGGGGGGCTGCATTATGGCTGCTAACAGAGATGCATAACTAATAATTGCATTATCCTTACCGACATCCGCTTGTAATAAGCAATGCCTTGCAAAGAGCTGAGCTGAGCAGGTGTGAGCTACTCAGGAGACCTGGAGAATAGTTACATGTTGTTGACCAGGGTAGAAAGAAGGGGCGGTTCAGAACAATTAACCATTTGGGGAACAGAAAATTCCAAACACATGAATAAAAGAGAAGGGCAACTTATGACACCTAATGGCATAGCTGTAACAGCACTAAAAATATCTAGCTGCCCAGAATGGGCAGAACACTGTGACTGCAGCCTTAATGTTATAGGTGACACCACAATTACTCAATGGTATCAGTAGGGATGGACTGATACTTTGCATCCAAAAGCCAAAGGCCGGAAATCCTATTTTTACCAAACAACTATAAAAATTGTTGTTTAGTTGTTACTGGTGGATTCACGTGTTAGGTGCAGATTACAATTACCCTCTGCTTCTTATTGGTCCTATCACTGTATAATGTCCCCCGCGGTGAGATTGCTGCTCTGGTTGTGTCATACAAGTGTAATCTACATGTGGATAGATCTCCATATCAGTAACCACATAGCTGACGGCCGTCCATTATCTGCCATCAGGGATTGCACCCTATTATGTACCGTCTAATGACCAAAGAACAAGCAGCTATTAAAATAGAGAAAGAGTCTCTTCACCATGTTTCACCCTCACAGGCTTCATCAGGAGATCAAAGCAAATGCAAAACAAAATGGCCAAACAAGCTATTTCTAACCTTCCCATCTGACATCAGGCCGACATCATCATTGGAGCGTCTATAATGCTGAGCCAATGTGCATTTATCAGTGCAGGGTCAGAGGTCCACATCCATGTCATATGTATGTTTACTAACCTATCAGCATGGTCTATTGTATGCAGCCAATACAGCGCACGTCGCCATTTGATCACATCATCAGTATATGGGAAAGATAAAGTCATAATGGTCTCCAAGAAAAAGGTGTTCTCTCCATACTATGGGCATTAAAAAGACAACAGCGACGCTCACACAGTAAATGTCATTCAAACAAAATCTTTAAGAAAATGGTGCTGGTCTTATACTTTGGACTACTTCAAAATGACCACGACTCCTATGCAATGTGGAAAGATGGTAAAAATCTTCAAAAAGATGGTGCTGGTCTTATACTTTGAGCTTTTTCAAAATGGCCACAGCATCTGTACAATGGAGTTTAATGTACTGGAATAGTTCAGTGTAGGATAACGGCCCACATAGTGTAACCATCATTTAAAGTTACAGCGCCCAGACATATATTGTGTTGGTATATGCAACATTTGTGGACTACTTCTTCATTTGTGTAAAGGAGGACTTTATGCTGATCTGACAATAGATGGCAATGTTGTGTAAAGTTTCCTTGCTTAATGAATTGAAAGAGAAAAGGTCTCTTTTGTTGGTTTCAGTTTTGTTTTCCTACTTCTTCCTGATGATGCAGCATTGTAAGACTGTGCATTTTTCCTTTACCTCATGCTCTGAAAAGTAAAAGCTTGTTATCCTATGTAATCTTCTCTGTGAAGTTATCTACTGCAACTGTGAGTATTCAAGGAGCTATACAACAAGCTGTGCAACAGGTTAGGTGCCCAGGCACAGAGAATCCCAGACACAGAGTATCTCAGTGACTTACCAAGGACCTCAGACACCCAGGACACCAGAACTCTCAGCAAAGACCCTGGTGAATGCAGAAGAATTCCTCAGTACAATTCTCTACAAACAAGTAAGACAAATTAAACATAATGAGTAGCACAGAGCTAAAACTCATAGTAGCTAAGCTGAATAATGAGAACTATCAGTTATGGAAGATCAAAGTAGAGATGTTATTGTCTAAGGGTATGGGCACACATTGCGGATTCTGCTGCAGATCCGCAGCGGATTTGGCCCTGCGGATCCGCATCAGAAAGTACAGTACCATTTAAGTCAATGTAAAATGAAAAACACAGTGCCCACGGTGCGGAATTCTCCCCGCGAATTTGCTGCAGTTTTAAATCCGCAGCATGTCACTTCTTTGTGCAGATTCCCCAGCGGTTTGGCACCTGCTCCATGACAGGTGTCAAACCGCAGGGAAAAACCACTGGCTAATCCACAGATAAACCACAGGTCTTTTAACATGCAGATTTACCTGCGAATTTAGATAAATCTGCACGGAAAAATCCACAGCAGAATCCACAACGTGTGCACACACCTTAAAGATGGTTTATGGGAAGTAATTGCTATAGATATAGACCTGATGAAAATAATCCGACATGGGATAGAAAGAATAGGCAAGCAAGAGCTGCTATCAGCCTATTAGTGGATGATGCTTAATTAATCCACATAAGGAATGAGGATACAACAAAGGGAGTGTAGGAGGCACTGAAAAAGCTACATGAAAGGCCCAGCTTAAATCACAAGTTATTTCTGTTAAGAAAACTTTATAGTATGAGACTAAGTGCAGACAATGACATGCAAAAGCACATATTCTCTATTATGGAAGTGATATCACAGCTGAGATCAACTGGAGAAGATATTAAGGAAAGCCACGTTGCAGCAATATTATTGTGTAGTTTACCGGATTCATATACTGCTTTAATAAATACACTAGAGACAAGACCTGAAACAGATATAATATTAGAATTTGTGAAGACCAGACTCATAGATGAATATCAAAGAAGGAAAAAACAAACACATGATTCTTCAACTGAAAAAGATAATGTAAATGCTCTTAAAGCTGTAGAATCAAAAAGACCCTATAATAAAGAGACAAGAGAATGTTTCAGATGTAAGAAAAAAGGACATTTAAGAAAGACTGTACTATATGGAATGCATCCGTCAAAGTTTGATCAATTAAATTATACAATTGTTTATTTATAGAAAAGCAAAAATTGCACATCTCTCTAAGAAAATGCAGTAAAAAGTGATCAAAACCTTCCAATTACCACTGAATATCAAAAATAATGAGAGCTGCCCCACAACAATGAAGCTCCCAATGCCTCAATCAACAGAAAAATGACAAAGTTACAGGTGTCAGAAAATGGTGACACAAGCAAAAAATACAGAACACCGTATTTTTTGGTATATAAGACCCACCGGACCATAAGACGTACTCCAAATTTTGGGGACGATAAAAAAATTTTTCATACAAGATAGAGATCCATCTTATAGTTCTTATTCCAGGCATCTTGCCTGGGGGGCTGATGGCAGTTGCCTTGGAGGGGGGTCACAGGAAGCATGGTTCCTAACTCAGGGAGATGACTGCTGCAGAAGTGAGACAATGCTGTAGGCTCTGGGTGGGAGAAGTGGGTGATCCAGCGATGCTGCTGGCCCTGGTCAGCGGTGAGGCAGAGGGAGCCATGGGCTTAATGGAAATGGCCACCGGAGGTTGCGCTTGCACAGATTGAGATTTCGGCCGGTCTGAGTTCCCAGTCTGTGCAGACTCGAATCCGGTGGCCCACGGCGTTAGGATAATTGCCACCGGAAAAGAAAATGGACTCTACTCTGACTCACCACTTACACCCAGCCTTGTGCATTCGGTTTGCCTGACCGCCGACACTGGGCCCACACAATCGCACTTCTTCTGCCGCCGCTGGCTTCCTGAAGAAATGACCTGGCCCGTTTTACCACCACCACAAACCACCCAGTAATATACATTCAGTCCTTTTACAACACAATGAACCACATAAAAACAAAAAATTATGACACAATGGCTTTTAGCTTTTTTGTTTTGTTGCAATTTCACAACACTTGGAAATATTTTTATATTTTCCAGGACATTGTATGGTAAAATGAATGGTGTCACTCAAATCAACAACATGTTACAGAAACACAAGCCTTAACATGTTTATGAGGAAAGAAAATCCAAGCATTATGGTTCTAGAAAGAAGCGGAGGGAAAACAAAAATGCAAAAGTGAAAATTGGCCGCGGTGGGAAGGGTTAAGTGCAAAACTAAATCATCATCGGGGATAAAAAGCTTCATAGATTCTAATCCTGGATGTAGAAGTTATACAGAGAAAGTGGAGATGGAGGCAAAGGACATTATAATAATAATAATGATCTAATGTCAGTGATTTTTTATGACATTTTCAGGTTCTGACAAATTTAAACAATTTTTTATACAAATTCACATCAAGATAAAGCAAGAAAGCGCAATAGTCTTTACAGAGAATAAGTCTGAAGTCGCTGTTGGTCAGTGTTGGTGCGCCTTCTTGTCACAAGTGACTTTATTGAGGTTTTTAGTTAATCAGAAAAAAAGTCCCTGAACCTGACGAAGCTGAAAGTAAAAACACCCATTCGTCTCTATTCTGTAATTCTTGGACAATGCAAATGTCTTAAAATGCCCCAGATCTACGTTTGACACATCTGTTGTTTTTTAGGACCGTCCAGTCTACATTTACTGTAAATCTGGGCACATTCTTCAGAGCTTTGTGTAGCTCGGCACCTTTTTGGCAAACTGCGCCCATTTTCTATGAGGCCAAACCCCTTTTCAGAAATGGTCTAAAAACATAATAAATGTGGCGCAAGTCATCAATTGATTTTAGTGCATTTTCCTCAATAAATTTGCCGGAGACTATATTTAAATTACTGTATAGAAGGCCGGAAAGTTCAAAGGTTTTCAACACATTTTTCACAAACATTTTTGCTGTCTTTTCCTTTTATTGTGGTCCTGGAACATTTTAAAGATCTATTTTTGTTTTTCTCAAGTTCTTGGGAGAAGTTTGAGAAAATGAGAAAAAAATATGAGAAATAAATGCCATAACCAGAGCAAACTGCGCATTGATGTTTATTTCCATCAAAGGAGAAGCCAAAGATCAGACATCAGTGACCGGAGAACGGGCAAATTTCACTCGAAACTTTAAAGACATGTTGGCCTTAAAAAGTTGTCAAAGCCAATGAAGTCGCCATGAAGCATACAGCAGCGTTGTGTGTGTGTATCCGGAATAAGGTCACATTCACAGTCTCTGGATTATGTGTCAGGATTTGTAAAAAGAAAAGGAAATGATCCCAAAAAGATCTGCGCCTCTTCTGTGGTTTGGGCTCAGTTCTGGTTTTGGCTACAAATACTGAGCACAATTGTGCCGTGTGATAGAGACATTAAGGAGGATTCTTGCATCAGAATTCCCCCCGGACATCGCTGATTGTCATCACAAAGGGTTTCATCACTCTTTCACTGTAAAAGTCATAATTCACGATTACTTTTAATAAATCTGCACTTTCGGTAATTCTGATCTTCCTTTAGCATTATCCATGGAGCTGGTGCTGATCCAACACCGAGCAAAACACACAGATCAGGAAACTTCTACACTTACAATTTTTCCTATTAAGTGACCTGGATTATTTCCTATAAAATCTACACAGAAGAATGTAATGTCATACTCTTTTAAAATTTGCCACTTAGCCCATGAAAGCAGCAGATGATGTAATCTCGTGTAATACGGTGATTTGCCTGTTTCCTGTGACATAATCTCAGACGATTTCCCTGTAGATTTCTTGTGATATAAATAAGACATGAGACCAATGATCTGTGTCTGTGAGCACCCAGAACAATGACGATGGTTTCCCTGAGATCTCTGCTCTGTGTGCTGTACCTGTACATACAAGGTAATGTCCGGTGAGGGTTATACTATGTGGGATAGATGAGAGTATACAGGACATGGCTGTATACATGTAGTAAGAGGAGAAGGAGCACACATCATTATATCAATGATTGTCACCATTATCTCTTCTCTTCTGCTCCCAGTTTCCTGTGGAGATTGTGATGACTCAGACTCCGGATTATCTGTCGGTGTCACCGGGAGACACAGTCACCGTCTCATGTAAATCCAGTCAAAGTCTCTACTATAGCGGCAACTCCAAAGACTATTTACACTGGTACCAACAGAAATCCGGGCAGCCTCCAAAACTTCTCATCTATTTGGCAAATACAAGACAATCTGGAATCCCAGAGAGATTCACTGGATCTGGATCTGGAACTGATTTCACTCTTACAATCCGAGGAGCGACAGAGGACGATGCAGCAGATTATTCCTGTCAGCAGGGTTATAGCGCTCCTCTCACACAGTGATACAGAGCCGTACAAAAACCTCCTCCTCATCCCCCATGATGTCGCTGTATTACAATGTTGTGTAGATGAAGGTGCAGAGAATTAGCAGAGCACTCAGTGATGATCTCTGTCTTCTCTTCTTCCTCTGGGAATAGATTCTTTCTGTACAGATCATTGTATAAACCAGTCAGGTATAAACCAGCGCTGACATAATGATTACAGACTATAGGAACATCTGCACCGGAGGAGAAAGTCTGAATGTGGCCGGACAGCGGAGCGAGCTGAGGAATAAACACGTTATCCCACCACACACATGCACATTAGATGTAGCTGAGCGTGCATGTGCTCTGTATAGGGGGAGGAGGTTAAGCTGGTGTCTGACATCTTTGGGGCAGTTTAAATTCCTTAACAATTAATAGATTGAACACGTTGAGTTCACCATGTCTGTTCTTGTATTCACCAAATTCTGTATGTCATCAGGAGGAGTCAGGACGAGGGCCGGTCGTTGCCTGGATGGTGCCCTGTACAGAACTGACCTTTCATGCTCCCACCTAATTTAGTGATTTAGGAGTCTCTTACAAGTGCCGAGCTCCTCCGTCAGAAATGTTACTCCAATTATGGGCTGGAATATATTTCTGGTGATATTTACTTTACAAAAGTTACATAAATTTTGATAAATTAGATGGGCCGGCTTAGTCACATCCCATCTCGCCCCAACTTAAAAATGCCAACATTTTCACAATTCTTGTGTGACCTACAAGTTGAGTAAAAAATTCTGACATTTTAAGAAAAATATTTAGAATTGACTCTCAAATCTAAATATTTTCTATCTACTGGCTAATACGGTACAAAGATATAGACCTTTCCTGACATTTTAAGGTGCTTTGTGGCAGAAAACTGGAGAAAATACCTTCATGAATTGGGGTCATTGTCTTTTCATCCTGACATGAAATGACCCCCCACAAGTACTGTGCTATAAACTGCTGGGAATATGCGGAGTGGAATCTGCACCTCAAATCCACATCAAATCCACCACAAATGTACTCACCCTTAAAGGAGTATTCCCCATGCCATATCCACACAGCGCAAAGACAATGTATTTTGGTGCCCAAGGCAGATTATGTAAATTGAGCCCCGTCCCACCTTGAGTCAATTTAAAAGTATGTTAAGGGTATGTTCAGACATTGCTATTTTTCTGCTTTTTTTCTTGAACTAATAATGCTGTGTGTTGGTAGCAGAAACACTGTTCATTATGCAGGTTTTTGGTGATTCTTGTCATATGGTTTCAGAAGCACCACTCCAGCGGGTTTTTCTTTCAGCGCTGGAGTGGTGCAGCTAATCTGAGGTCCCTGACCTAGAATTCTCCTTACTCGCTGCCGCCTTCACCTATCACCAGAATGAGGCTCTTATAGACTTATAATGAGTCGTGACTTCCGGCTCACACAGCAAACACTGGAGCGAACCGGCAGTTCACAAACTGCTGGAGACAAATCGGAGCGACACTGAGAATAGATGAAGATGACGGCTGATCAGTACAAGACAAAGGATGAGGAAATCAGATTAGTGGCACCACTCCAGTGGTAAAGTAAGAATCCCTCTGGAGTGGTGCTTTACTCATGGATGACACATGGATTACACTCTTATGCCTTCCGTGTGCTACCAGTGATTCTCATGGACCCATAGACCTGTACGGGTAACTTTAATCTGTGACTCGGTTCAAAGACACCTTGATTCTTTGTGGACCAATCTTCTACAAAACACAGTAATGGAAGCTGCGCCATAGTCTATAACAAGTACATGCTGTATCTGTGGACAGGACATGTACATGACACGGACGTTTGAATGAGGCCCAAAGCTGCATTCATCTTTTATGTCATTTTTTTAAACCCTTGAAGACCGAGACACTTTGTAGGGTATTGACAGGCCTCATTTTTAAAATCTGTCCACTGTCATTTTATGAGGTAATAAGTAATAACCCTAAATCACTTCAATAAATCCCATTGATTCCGATGTAGTTTTTCACTACATATTGTACTTCAAGAATATATACACATGGGCCATGCACACAGTGAACAAGTCTGTAGGACAGTGTTCACACCACCAAAAGACTGAAACACAGAAAAACAGTATAACAAACGTATAAAAATACTCTGCTGTAAAAAAAGTAACAGTAAACAGCAAGTGCTAGTAAAAAGATGATAGCAAAACAGGGTATTTGTTTGCTACGTTTTTTGCAAAAAATGTATGCTAAGCCGCTCTACCAAACGTCAAGGTATACCCATATCAAAGCAGTCCCTAACCGATGTATTTAAAAACCTGACCATTTGTATAGTACCTATATGAGCAGGATTCAGAAAGGTAATGTCCGATGTGGACACGCTGTGGAAGAAGGCTTATATGTGCATGGCCCACAAGGGAGGGGTGGAGACCTCCCAAATCTTGCAAAAGCAAGAAACCAAATGAATATAAACACATGGACCATGCACACAGTGAACGAGTCTGTAGGACAGTGTTCACACCACCAAAAGACTGAAACACAGAGAAACACAGTAAAACGTGAAAAAATACTGTGGTGTAAAAAGTAACAGTAAACAGCAAGTGCTAGTAAAAAGATGATAGCAAAACAGGGTATTTGGTTGATACATTTTTTGCAAAAACATCAAGGTATACCCATATCAGATAAGTTTTTCTGTGCTTCATATTGAACTATAAGGTAGATGTAAAATTTCTTTGATATGACTTGTGAAAAAACAGTAAATTTGGCAAAAATATTGAAAATTTCACAATTTTTAAACTTAATTTTTTTGCCATTAAATCATAGAGATATGTCGCCCTAAATAGTTAATAATTAACATTTTTCACATGTCTACTTTACAGCAGCACAATTTTTGAAACATATTTTTTCATTGTTAGGAAATTATAAGTGTTAAAAGCGATTTTCTAATTTTTCCAACAAAATTTACAAAAACTTCACATTTGAAGTGACTTTGACTTTATATGACAGAAAGCATCAAAAAGCGACAGCATTCTAAAAACTGCACCCCTCAAAGTGCTAATAACCACATTCAAAAAGTTCATTTACCCTTCATGTGCTTCCCAGGAACCAAAGCAATCTGGAAGGAAAAAATAAATGTTTAACTTTTTGCCACAAAAATTTTACTGAAGACCCATTTTTTATTTAACAAAGGCATCAGTAGTAGAGATGAGCGACTTTTTTCGGGTCGAGTCGGGTTTCATAAAACCTGACTTTCTAAAAAGTCGGGTCGAACGAAATTGGCCGACTTTAGGGAAAAGTCGGGGTCCGACTGAAACATGAAACCCAATGCAAGTCAATGGGGAAGCAAAGTCGTCAGGGAGTGGAGGACAGTAAACACACCTACAGTGCCCATTTCAATGCCAACGAAATCAATTCTTATTACTTAAGCTTGGCAAACTTAATTTACTTTATAATAATAGTCTACGCATTGAAAACTGGGGGGTTATTTGGCTAAAGTTGTGGGGGGGGGTAGGGCTGGTGCCAAGTTTTCGTGTGCCCTGGGCCAAAGAGTGTCAGTGCGCCCTTTTAACACATACCACAACTGATGATGCTCCGATACGGCACAGAAATATAGGTATAGTACAATGAAAAATACTTCACTGCTTACATGACATGACTGATATCTATTTTAAACTCTACAATAGCTCAAAAAACGGACAGTATATTACTCCATACAGTATTATGGCCACCACCTAGTGCACCATACAGAATAATGAGCCCCATATATTTCTCCATACAGAATAATTGGTCCCATATAATGTTCCATACAGTATATGATGAGCTCCATATAATGCTACTGAATATGTTGGTCCCCATGGATGATGCTCCACTGTCTTATGGGCCCAAATAATGCTCCATAAGGTCCATATATAATGGGCCCCATTTCTAATGCCCGAGTGTATAATGGGCCCCATAAATGCTGCTCCAGTGTCTGATGTCCCCCATTTGGAATGCTCCAGTATATGATGGGCCAAATGGATGATGCTCCAGTGTATGATGGGCCCCATATATCATTCTCCAGTGTATATTGCTCCCCAAAAAATGCTCCCAACATTTTAAAAAATGAAATACCTCTCCTCGCTGGGCACTGCTCTACTCTGGACTCCTCAGCATTGCCATTTTAAAGTTCTCTGCACTTGTACTGTTTCGGTAGAGTGCATACAGACGTGATGTCATCACGCTCTGTAACCTGAATGTCACTGTCAGGAAAGGCAGAAGACGTCACGGCGGTGGAGCAGGGAGAGGTAAGCATTGCAAGTGCTATGGCCCTGAGCAAGCATGGGGGGCCCACTCGTGGGCGACGGCACTGGCGCAGGGCCCCTCATAGTACGGCGGTTTGTCTGATGGCGAGTGGGCCATCCCACCGGCAGAGACACTTTTGTGTACTATGAGGGGCCCTGTGCCACTGCGTCACCCATGAGTAGGACCCCCCCACCTGCTCAGGGAACCGGCACTTTCATCTGCACCTTCCTCTGTGTCACCGTGTAAGGTGGTATAGTATGTGGGAAGGGGCACCTGAATTTCATCAGTGTCACATTCTGGCTCTATAGAGTGCGAGAGGAATGTAGTGCTGTGGGTGAATGTACCAGCAGAATCATCTAGCAGTGGCTGTGCATCAGTGCACTCCATCTCTGATTCATCTTGAACTGGGGAATTCAGAATTTCACTTGATAACACAGGCATGGCCTGTGAATAGAGCTCCATGGAGTAATCTGAAGTGTGGGCTGCCGCATCCTTCATTTTTAGTGGGGGTGAAGGAGACAAGGAGAGGGGTGGTTCCTGACCAGAAGCCTGCACTGACGACTCTGTGCTTGCAGTTTTTGTAACTTCAGAAGAGGAGGCAAAAGAGCTGGAGGCTGTTTCAGCAATGTAAGACAAAACCTGTTCCTGATGCTCCGGCTTTAAAAGTGGTTTACCTCTTCCCAGAAAAGGGAACCTTAATGGCCTTCGTGTGCCAGATGATGATGCAGGCTCATCACTTCCTGCCTTAGCTGCTATTGTGCTTTTGCCAGAACCAGCCAATGCACCACCACCACCATCAGTATCCTGTGTCCCCCCACCCACGTCCGCGACCTCTTCCACCAGACTTTCTCATGTTTGGGAAAATGTACCAAAAAATACCAGCAGAGAAATGGTACTGTATGAGGAGCGTACAGCTGTGTAAGGTGTATGTAAAAAGTGAAATCTCCGTATATATTTTGGGAGTCACAGACGCTCACCCAGCATGTATTTGACCGTAATCCAACAAGCAGATATACGGTACTGTATCAGAAGTGTATAGCTGTATACGTTGTTGGTGAAAATGTCAATCTCTGTATGTCTTTACGCAGTGTCACACACACACGCTGACTCTGTGTAGATGTGCACCGACCGTAATAAGAACACCAGATATCCGATACTGTTTGAGAATCGGACAGCAGTCAATACGGTGTATGGAGAAATGGAAAGGTCAATATATGTATTTATGGAGTGTCACACACACACGTTGACTCTGTGGAGATGTGACCGTAATAAAAACACCAGATATCCGATACTGTTTGAGAATCGGACACCTCTATGCGGTGTATGTATATAAAAATGCATTGCCATTTTAAAGTTCTCTGCACTTGTACTGTTTCGGTAGAGTGCATACAGACGTGATGTCATCACGCTCTGTAACCTGAATGTCACTGTCAGGAAAGGCAGAAGACGTCACGGCGGTGGAGCAGGGAGAGGTAAGCATTGCAAGTGCTATGGCCCTGAGCAAGCATGGGGGGCCCACTCGTGGGCGACGGCACTGGCACAGGGCCCCTCATAGTACGGCGGTTTGTCTGATGGCGAGTGGGCCATCCCACCGGCAGAGACACTTTTGTGTACTATGAGGGGCCCTGTGCCACTGCGTCACCCATGAGTAGGACCCCCCCACCTGCTCAGGGAACCGGCACTTTCATCTGCACCTTCCTCTGTGTCACTGTGTAAGGTGGTATAGTATGTGGGAAGGGGCACCTGAGTTTCATCAGTGTCGCATTCTGGCTCTATAGAGTGCGAGAGGAATGTAGTGCTGTGGGTGAATGTACCAGCAGAATCATCTAGCAGTGGCTGTGCATCAGTGCACTCCATCTCTGATTCATCTTGAACTGGGGAATTCAGAATTTCACTTGATAACACAGGCATGGCCTGTGAATAGAGCTCCATGGAGTAATCTGAAGTGTGGGCTGCCGCATCCTTCATTTTTAGTGGGGGTGAAGGAGACAAGGAGAGGGGTGGTTCCTGACCAGAAGCCTGCACTGACGACTCTGTGCTTGCAGTTTTTGTAACTTCAGAAGAGGAGGCAAAAGAGCTGGAGGCTGTTTCAGCAATGTAAGACAAAACCTGTTCCTGATGCTCCGGCTTTAAAAGCGGTTTACCTCTTCCCAGAAAAGGGAACCTTAATGGCCTTCTTGTGCCAGATGATGATGCAGGCTCAACACTTCCTGCCTTAGCTGCTATTGTGCTTTTGCCAGAACAGCCAATGCACCACCACCACCATCAGTATCCTGTGTCCCCCCACCCACGTCCGCGACCTCTTCCACCAGACTTCCTCATGTTTGGGAAAATGTACCAAAAAATACCAGCAGAGAAATGGTACTGTATGAGGAGCGTACAGCTGTGTAAGGTGTATGTAAAAAGTGAAATCTCCGTATATATTTTGTGAGTCACAGACGCTCACCCAGCATGTATTTGACCGTAATCCAACAAGCAAATATACGGTACTGTATCAGAAGTGTACAGCTGTATACGTTGTTGGTGAAAATGTCAATCTCTGTATGTCTTTACGCAGTGTCACACACACACGCTGACTCTGTGTAGATGTGCACCGACCGTAATAAGAACACCAGATATCCGATACTGTTTGAGAATCGGACAGCAGTCAATACGGTGTATGGAGAAATGGAAAGGTCAATATATGTATTTATGGAGTGTCACACACACGCTGACTCTGTGGAGATGTGACCGTAATAAAAACACCAGATATCCGATACTGTTTGAGAATCGGACACCTCTATGCGGTGTATGTATGGAAAAATGTTAATCTCCGTGTATTTTTTTACGGAGTCACACACATATAGCATGTATTTGTCCATGATACCAGCCGGTACAAGGTAGTGTGTGAGGATCGTACACCTCTAGACGGTGTGTGAAAAATTTTACGCTCACTATCTACTGTGCAGAAAAAAAGGAATAAAAGGATTTTGCTTTTATAAAAAGCAAAGAAAACAAAAAGCAAAAAACACAAATCTCCTGAACTAAAAGTAAAAAATATACTGCAAATAATGCATAAAGGTGATAATAATAATAAGGGTATTTAGTAAACATAATTTTGATCAAAATAATGTACAAGCCATCCCGCCACGTCACGGCAACCCTTGTGGGACAGTCCCTACTCTAGTATTTAAAACCATCCAGCCATCCAGTCTGGCCTAAGCTGTTACAAGTGGTTCAGCCGCTCGACCCTTATTCACATTCACGCCACTTGGCAAGTGATAAGGTTTTAAATACTAGAGTAGGGACTGTCCCACAAGGGTTGCCGTGACATGGCGGGATGGCTTGTACATTATTTTGATCAAAATTATGTTTACTAAATACCCTTATTATTATTACCTTTATGCATTATTTGCAGTATATTTTTTACTTTTAGTTCAGGATATTTGTGTTTTTTGCTTTTTGTTTTCTCTGGTTAATGGTCATGTGTTAATATGCACTTACATTGTGCATACACATTAACTTACTTTTCTCAGTTCAGATTTGTTTTTTTGTTTTTTGTTTTTTTTTTAAAAAAAAGCAGTCTGCACAGCAGTGTGAAAACAGCAATGCAGCTATCAGGGAGCCTTATAAGGCAGCCTAATAACCAACAGAGCTGCTGCACCCAAATATATCCTCCCCTGTCACTGCACACTATACAGTTGTGTTTTGCAGTGACATTCGCTATCAGCACAAGCAATTTTTTATACTTTTTCCCTGCCTAAACATTCTCCCTATTGAGAACGATCAGCAGCAACCTCTCCGTATGCTAAGATCGGCTGAAGTAAGATGGTGGTCGGCGGTCACGGCCTTTTATAGGCACTGTGACACCACACAAAGCCAGCCAATCACTTGCATGCCCTTCTCTAACATGGTGGGGGACGCTGCTGACATAATCGCGTTGCCCACAGTGTGCGTCCTTCATGATTGGCTGAGAATAGGCACTGGAAGGATTGTGGGAAACGCGACTTTGGCGCTCAAGTCGGCGACCCCATGGCCGACCTCACGCTATGGTCGGGTTTTGATCGGCGAAACCCGACTTTAGCAAAAGTTGGGGGATTCTGAATTTGGCCAACCCGTTTCGCTCAACTCTTATCAGTAGAAATTGGACACCAATATTTATTCTTCAATTTTTCCTGAGTACGGCAATATCCAATATGTGGATGAAAACGACTGTTTGGGCGCATGGCAGGGCTCGAAAAGGAAAGAGCACAGTTTGAATTTTTGAGCACAAAATTGGCAGGAATCGAGAGTGGACATCATGTAGTGTTTGTAGGGCCCCTGAGGTGCCTAAACAATGGAAACCCCCCCACAATTGACCCCATTTTGGAAACTACTGTAGACCCCTCAAGGAACTTATCTAGATGTGTAGAGAGCACCTTGAACCCCCATGTGTGGGGGAAAACTACTTTTGAGGCACAGAGCAAAGCTCAGAAGGAAAAATTGGAGATTACATTTTTCTGGAATGGTTTGAAGGTGTCATGTCACATTAGCAGAGCTCCATAGTGCAGACTTTACTGTTATGGATTGCAGGTGCAATGACCCACTGGGAGAGCCCCTGAGGTGCCAGAACAGCAGAATCCCCCATATGTGACTCCATTTTACAAGCAAGACCTCTCAATGAATTCATCTAGGGGTGTAGTGATCATATTGACACCACTGGCGAGTGACAGAATTTTATACCATTGGGCAGTGAAGAAAAAAGAATTGGATTTTTACCATAAAAATGTAATTTTAGCCCCAGATTTTATATTTTCAGAAGAGGAAATGGGTAAAAACAACAACAAAATTTGTCCTACAATTTTCAGCGATACCATTTTTATTTAGACTTGTCTTTTTGATTGAGTTTTATTCCACTTTTTTCCAGAGGTATGATGATAAAGCATAGTGTGCTACTTTTTTTTTTACAGTGTTTACAGAAGGGGATAACTAGTGAAACACTTTTATAGACTGGGTTGTTCCGAACGCAGCAATATCAAATAGATGTACCTTTTTTGCTAATTTAAATTTTTTTTTACATAAAAGTTTGTGTTTACTAGTGTAATATGTTGTTATTATTATTGTTATTATTTTTTAATATTTTTTAAAACTTTTTTAACTTTTTTACTTAGATCCTATATGGGACTTTCACTTTTTTTTTACTTTGAAGTGATTGCAGTATAATTGCAGTGCATTATAGCCATACTGAAAGCTTCTGACACCAAGCTCTGAGCATGGACTTAGAAGCTTTCCGTAGCTTGGTGACAACCCTGGGTCATGCCTGCCTCTTGAATGTTGCGATCACGCTCAATCGAAGCATTTAGGGGGTTAACAGCCACAGGCAGCACTGACTTCTCTCCTAGCTGTTAGAGCAGAAGCTTCGGCCTCTGGCAGCGCTGAACTGCTGCACTGATCGGGCCTAAGGTGCTGATATATCAGCATCTCCTGTGTGATCATGCTGTGATTGGTCAATCACATTGACTGACCGATCACAGTGATCTGGGTGCTGGGACTGATGGTATGGGTCCCTGCACCTGTTCCCGTGCCGCTCAACTGTCTGTGACAGCGCTCAGAGCTGAACTGTCACTATGTGTGTACACGCTGTTAGGTTTGCCTGGCTGGTCATCAAAAATAACCCTAAGTCACTTTTTTTAGTTATTTATTTATAGCACAATTGAAGGGTCAATTGATGCCACTTTTTCTGGTGTCTGCCCCTAATTTGAGCTGTTATGGCAGGTTTTGGCCCACCTGAATGTGTTGTCTATGCTTTTGGTTTTGCCGTCCATTGAATTCCATGAGGTTCAAATATGTTGTCAAACTGTTCGTCAAATATGTTCGGTGAACATCGTGATGATCGCCGATCCGAACAGAACTTTGAAAGGTTCATCCATCTCTAGTACAGACCACACACATCCGGTGATGGAGAAACACAACTCCTGCTGGTCTTATCCATTATTGTGCACATCTAATAAAAGCTTCAAATTGTTACCAGGATTCATTTCATGGAGGAATCTGTACAGAAGGAAGAAGAAAGAAGAAGGGGAATACCTTACATTCCTGCCCTTTGTTTTATATATTTATATATATATATATTTATATATATATATATATATATATATATAAATCAAGAAAAAAAGGCAGCACTACCAAAATAATATAGTAGGTGCAAAACCTATTCAGCAGTGTCCAAACAGCCAAATTAACAAAAGTAAAAAAAATAGGCAGCACTCCAAATTAAATGTGAAAACAGTGGATACTTTTCTGATCCTCAGATGGCAACGTTTCAACGGTGACTCGTCTTTGTCAAGCTTGACAAAGACTGGTCACCGTTGAAACGTTGCCATCTGAGGATTTTTCTGCCTACTTTTTTTCCTTTTTTTTTTAATATATATATATATATATATAACATACAGTATATTGTGTTTGTTCCAACATTTACAGGTTGTAATTTTGTGTGTTAAAATGTTCTATAATTTTCCTTTATATTTTCTGTATCCAATTCTCCCGGTTATCAAGATCTCTGCTTGCTGTTGTAAGAGGGGGTCAGGACAGCCCCGGGGCTCTGGTGTCCTGACCTCCTCCCACAGGAAAAACCATCAGCTTCTACCAGCGTACCTGTTCGGGGTGCTGGTCCACGGTCAGGGATTCCACTGCGGTGCGACCCAGCTCCTGCACTCTTGGCTCCAGTGTTCAGGATTGAAATATCGGACACAGATACCAGTTCTGATGCCAAATCAACGATTTCACTTTCTTCTTCAATGGTGCCAGACACAGAGGCGTATCTAGGCTTTCTGGCACCCGGGGCAAGAATTCGGTTCGGCGCCCCCCCCCCAAGTACATATGCGACTTGCACAGTTTGTCACGTACCCACGAGCTGCTCTCCCTAATGCTCTCAATGTTCAGTAAAAAACTGAAAGCAGGAAGAGAAGCTCGTTGTCACAAGACCATAACTATGAAAATCGCATATGAGTGAAGTGTCCATGTGATGAATACTCGAACCTGCTGAGCTGAATCCTGACATTGCAGCTTCTGAATTCTCACAATGAATGCACTGCACACATTTAGGATTCTCCCTTGCCGATGTACAGTCATGTCAGCACAAGTATGTGATTTATATACTTCTGGCCACATTCCGACTAGACGTGCCCGGCCTCGCTCCGTTCACTTTCATTGAGTGAGGCTATACACGTCTAGTCAGCATGTGACCGTATGTATGTAAATTACCGGCACGAGAGAATCCTGACAGCGTTCAGTGAGCACTGTGAGAATTCCGAAGTCTGCAGTCACATAGAATGACTGCAGACTCCGTACAAACCTGGACAACCCCTTTAATGTTCCTAACAAATAAAAACATGAGAATTAGTCAGTATCACAAATAACATTTACATCCAGGTACCTTATAGATGACGTCGTCTCTGGAGTCGTTCTCCTTTCCTTCTTCTTGTCCAGACCCCATGATGAGTTTTCTCATCCACAGCCATCTCTGCAGACTTCCATCTTCTCCGGTCTTCTGCAGCAAATCCCCACACGATGCCCTTAAAGATAGAAGTGTCATTATAATGCTCCCAAATAAAAATATCTGCAATATACTGTGGCCTCACACTATTCCCCTCCCTCCTCATACTGTCTCCTCTCACATCCCTCTGTTCACCATACTGTCTCCTCATATATTTACCCCTTCACTCTCTATACTGTCTGCTCACACATATCCCTTACTCCCCATACTGTGTCCACATGACATACATTCACCCATTCGCACCCCTTACTGTCTGCACCCATCCCCCATACTGTTTCCTCGTACATACTCTTCATTTTGTGTCCTAAAATCTCCCCACACACATTAAATACCATCCCCACTCCAAATCCCCCCATCCCCAATCCCCCACACACATTAAGTACCCCCCATCCCACTCAATAACCCCTCGTCCCTACCCCCAAATCCCCCCACACTTTATGTACCCCCACTCCAAATCCTCCCACACATTATGTACCCCCACTCCAAATCCCCCCATCCCCAATCCCCCACACACATTAAGTACCCCCATCCCCACTCAATAACCCCTCGTCCCTACTCCCAAATCCCCACACACATTATGTACCCCCACTCCAAATCTCCCCATACATTATGTACCCCCCCACTCCAAATCCCCCCACACACTAACCCCCATCCACACTCATTAACCCCCATCCCCACTCATTAACCCCCATTTCCACTCATTAACCCCATCTCCACTCATTAACCCCCACACTCATTAACCCCCATCTCCACTCATTAACCCCCATGCCCACATTAATCCCATCTCCACATTAATCCCATCCCCACAATAATCCCATCTCCACACATTAACCCCCCACTCATTAACCCCCATCCCCACTCATTAACCCCCATCTCCACTCATTAACCCCATCCCCACATTAATCACATCTCCACTCATTAACCCCCACACATTAACCCCCATCTCCACACATTAACCCCCATCTCCACTCATTAACCCCCATCCCCACATTAATCCCATCTCCACTCATTAACCCCCACACATTAACCCCCATCTCTACTCATTAACCCCCCACTCATTAACTCCCATCCCCACATTAACCCCCACACATTAACCCCCCCATCTCCCATCTTCGGTGGTTCTTCAGCTCCACAGTGGAGCACACTTACCACCAGCGTTCGCTCTGGGCACCAGGAGTGAAGTCAGCAGCGTGATCACATGACCTGATCACGCTGCTGACGAATTGTACTGGCGTCTGTATAGACGCCAGTACAATTGCTGCCTGGGAGTCGGCGCGGCCTCCTTCTCTGCGTCGGCTGTCAGCTTGACAGCTGACACAGAGAACCGCCGACTCCCAGGACTGGTAGCGGCAGAACGCAGCCGCCAGGGGAGAGACACTGCCGACCGCTGCATTAGGCGGCCGGGCGGCCCGATTGCGCCCCCCTTCTGCCTGCGCCCGGGGCAACTGCCCTGGCTTCCCCCCCCTGGATACGCCACATCCGTTACATTACAGTCCACACAGCATTCCTCCTGCACTTTCCCTTGCTTACTTTCTGCATCCTCATGTACTTTCCGGGGTAGTAGCGCCCTTGGCGGTACCGCAGCTTCACTACTGTAGGACCTCAAGATATAGGGGATCCCGCTCATCCGCTTTGCCTCAGACTTACAGGCTTCAGCCCTATTTAAGATCTGCCACATGGTGAATACTCTGCGCCCTGCATGACACAAGGTTCTTTACATAGCAAATGCCTATAACTCACAGGCTGCACTTACTACTCATAACAATTTTACCACCTATTTTTTTGTAAAAATCTCATTAACTGAGAAACAAAAAAATAATTTTGAAGTGACACAAAAACAAATTCATAAAATAATGAGTTTATTTATTATTCTGTTAAAACAACTTTTTACTAAAAGATTTTTTGCAGGAAAAGGTACTGAAAAATAGAAGTTTTCTAGGAGTTCTCTAAAGACAATTTAAATCACAATAATTCAGTTTGATATACATTTATATTGCAGAGTGGCTAGTGGAAAACCTCAGAGTGCAAATGTGCTATAATAATCATTCATCTCAAAAAGACAAAAAGGTGCATAGTGCTATATTATATGTCTCATATGAGAAATTTCTATATAGCAACACTTTGTTATTCAGCCACAAGATGAGAATATTACTACACAAATAAACTCAAGTATCAAAAAAAGTAAAAAAAATCTACTAGCAATCAACTCAGCAAATAAATTCAAGTATCACAAAAAGGTAAAAAATCTACTAGCAAGGCAACTCAGCAAAAGGCATTTTTACATCTCATATTATATATGTGTCTCAAAAATGTACATTTACATTGCAAAGTGGCCGGTTGAAAATCTCAAAGTGTAAATGAGCTATAATCATGCATCTCAAAAATTGACAAATAAAGTGCTTAGTGCTATGTTATATTTCTCATAATATGAGAGAGAAATTCCTATATATCTAGTGCTTAGTGCTATGTTATATGTCTCATAGAGAAATTCCTACATATCAACACTTTGCTAATCGGCCACAAGATAGCAATATTGTTCCGCCAAAAAATTCAAATATCAATCACAAATTATGTACAATTATTTTGAGGGACCATAATGTGTCATATAGACACTTTTACCTTTGCGTCTAGGTGAAAAAATGAGGTGCCGCTGTCAGGATACTTACTATATCCTTGCCCCAATGGGCGTTTCACCCAGCTTCTTTCGCCCCCAGAAGAAGCTGGGAAAAAAACACGCGTCAGGGCAAGGAAGTAGTCACACGCCCCCGGAAGAAGCTGGGGTACTAAAAAATGTTGACCACGTGTGTAAGTAAATCTGGAAAGATTTGAATCTAAAAATTAAGCAGATTCAATGTGCAGCAAAGTTATTCTCTGTGAATGTAATATTTCTTATCTTATTTGGTCTCTTCTGACCTCAGAGCATAATGAACGTAACACAAAAAAAATCTAACACCGTTTTTTTTTGCCGTATTTCACTGATGATATCAATAGAGATAGGCGAGTATATTCAAGTGTAAATGAATTCTACAAAAAAGGATTCTGGAGAATACAGATTTGTTTGTAACTTGCTCTGGGTGAACTTAGCAAATTGATGGGCAACACACCACAGTTTTCACTAATTATAATGGCCTGGCAAAATGTAAAAATAAATCTAACACTCACCTTTCATTTTCACCTTTGCTGGTTGACTAATGCCCGCTACCCACCATCCAGTCCTCTGTGCCTCTTTTCTCCACCGCAGTATGCAGCATCTCTGGCCTCTTAACAGAAGGCAGGAACCTCCGATCAAGTCTATAAGGATAGATGTAATTTTACAGCCGCTGAGACTTCACCACTGGTAACACCATTCAGCAGTGCCAGGAGAAGCAGGTGGCACACCCTGTGTTTATCATATGGGAGATTCTGTATGGTAGATCCTCAGGGAACTTCTCTAGGCGCTATATCTGACATAGTCATAATAGAGCCGCTGAGTATAATTGTTAACGCTCCTTGTGGCCATGGTAGATCCTGTCCATCCTCCAGAACTCTGTCAGCTGTAGTTGTCATAGAGCCGCTAAGTATGAATGTCACCATTCCTGACACTATTCAGTGGTTCCAGGAGAAGCAGGTGGTGTTCCCAGTCTTTAGCAGATGTGAGTTTCTGGAATATTTTTTTTGAGAAACAGGAAGAGGAAGGAGCTTGGCTGTTGGAACAAAAGGACTTGTGTGGTTCCAAATTTTCAACCAGAGTCCTTGAAGATTATGTAAGGCTTGTTTGGTTTTTCAGTCTTTAGCAGCAGTTGAGCAGTAGCTGAGTTCAGTTTTTCAACTCGTGGAAATGGTGACAGAAGGGCAAAGGCTTAACCCTGATCCTAACCCCTGTTATCAGAGATAATGCTTCTAGGTTTTCAGCTGTAGCATGTGTAGAACAGCATGGTCGCTGGAGCCTGTTTTCAGATAGTGAGTTTCGTTGGTGGAATCAGCCATGTGGACTCGTACTATATATAGACAAGTACATAGTTAAAGACAAAAAAAACTCAATGTAAACCTAGATGGTAACCTAAAGGTAGCATGGACAACTGACAGGGTATGACTCGCGTAGGGGTAAGTATGTAAGGATTAGGCCAGGATCACACACAGTGAGATATGGCCGAGTCTCGCAGGTTAAAACCAAGCTCTGGCACCGGCACTCCGGAGCAGAGCGTGCAGCTCCATGTATTGCTGTGCGGCTGCACGCTCTGCTCCAGAGTGCCGGCGCCAGAACTTGGTTTTAACCTGCGAGACTCGGCCGTATCTCGCTGTGTGTGATCCCGGCCATAGTGCACAATAACCCACCACAATGTTGATATGGTCTGGGGAATGTACTGATAAAGTGCAAGTTTCACGGAGGTTATGGGTTTAGAGCATCTTCATTCCTTTACAGCCCAGTTAGCCAAGTGAATAGATCTTCAGACCTTTAATCTTAGACTACAAAAAATACATCCTATTAAGATGAGCCACCTTTACCTCATAAATTTGGTTATTGTACTTTCCTGTAGTTTTTAAAACCTTATATTATTCCAGCGCACTTTTTGTAGTCATTTCTCACAGTGCGAGCTTTTTGTGCTGTGAGGACTCTCTAGAGTCAGTGTTGGGAATGTGGTTCACGTGTAGACCACTGGTGGTCTCTCCCAGAATACAGCGGACTGAGGACAAAGAACACAACCAGGCAGTTTGTTAAGGAACTAGTTTTTACTAACAAAAAAAACTGTGTTACCCCAGATATAGCAAGAAAGAAACACAGTTGACTATCACACACACACCTGGACCATATCAGCTAGGACCCCTGTGCTGCACAACCGATAGGCCCAGTATGTTATATCAGGTACACTATAATTTGCCTGACCTGTGGTTCTGCCTAATGCAGTAACCGGGAGTTACCCAGAACAAGGGTGTAATTAGATGAGTGCAAGAGGAGGCCCTGCAGCGGTGCAGCGCAGAGATTCACAAACTTAACAATTCCCTAAAACTCCAAATCTGTTATCCTGTCTGTACTCAAGCTCACCCACTGAGGGGCGTATCTAGGTAAGGTTCACACAGCCCTCTTAGCAAACAATGTCTCTATTTGTGAACTTAGGTTTGGGGCCAAACTCTCTAAAGTCTGAGTGCACGCTCCCACCGGGATCCCTGGCGTAGGGCCAGAGCTCAGGACTTACAGGCTGTTAACTGAACACAGAAGTGGCTGTCTAATCATTTGAACGGCCGTTTAGCTGGGAGACTATGGAGTAGTTGCTGGGCTTTTCACCTGGAGTGCAGTTTTCACCTCACAGGCTAGCAGAAGGTTGTT
Source organism: Dendrobates tinctorius (assembly GCF_039654945.1). Classification (NCBI taxonomy): domain Eukaryota; kingdom Metazoa; phylum Chordata; class Amphibia; order Anura; family Dendrobatidae; genus Dendrobates; species Dendrobates tinctorius. The sequence goes on along the minus strand of NW_027361763.1, from coordinate 1,544,417 downwards.
CACCTCACAGCAGATGCTTTGGGTGGAATCTAACTCTGCATCAAACCGTAGTCATCACCCCAATGTGATTCTACTTCTCTGACAGGAATACTTGGTGAATGTTTTTCCCAGCAATATGCGCTCCTGAAGGATGATGATGGAACTTGATATTTAGATTCAAAGATGATTTTTATTTTTAATTTAAAATAGAATACAACCAGTTTTGACTGCTAAGAGTCTTCCTCAGGTATAATGTCAAGAACATGTCTTGACATTATACCTGAGGAAGACTCTTAGCAGTCGAAACCGGTTGTATTCTATTTTAAATTAAAAATAAAAATCATCTTTGAATCTAAATATCAAGTTCCATCATCATCCTTCAGGAGCGCATATTGCTGGGAAAAACATTCACCAAGTGTTACTACCTATGAAAGCGCTGTCCAGTGCTCTCACTAGTTCCCAGATCTTTGCAGCAAACTGAATGGAAAGAGGAATGGAGTGATCCAGGGATTGGATCTACATGCAATATCTCAAGACACCAAATAGGTGAGTGTATTCACACTGAGTATATACCTTGGATAATTAACTACTACACTTAGAAGCTTGCGCTTCCCATTTTTCTCCCTATAATCCCCTCTTGTTTCTCTGACAGGAATCACAGGGACAGTTGCACCTTTCCTCAGTTATCTGGCCAGCTCCTAGCACACGGCACACACCTGTTCCTTTTAACTCTTCTGTGCTCCTGACCAGGGCCGCCATCAGGTCATTAATGCCCTTACTGCTGTATGGGGCTCGGTGAGCAGCAGTACGTAGAGGGGCCCGCAGGCCCGGGGACCCACTAATGTGCTACTGTTCACTGCCATTTTATTTGTGTCTTCCTGTCAGGTGATGGCGCATACGCGATGACGTCATTGCGTACGCGCCATTCGACATGTACAGGACGCTGGAGGCAGAGCTGTGCTGCTCGTGAGCGACTGTGGGATTAGTGTACAAAATGTTTTTGTTTTCTGTACAAAATTAATTAAATGGGTGGAGGAGGAATTGCACATAATGACATGGGGAAGGAGTAAAGGGGACTGCACATGATGATGTGGTGAGGGGGTTAAAGGAGGACTGCACATGATGATTGGGAAGGAGTAAGGGGGACTGCACATGATGATGTGGGGAGGGGCATTAAAAGGAGCTGCACATGATGACATGAGGTAAAGGGGACTGCACATGATAACATGGAGTAAAGCGGACTGCACATGATGAAGTGGGGGGTTAAAGGGGACTGCACATGAAGCAGGGGGTAAAGGGACTGCACATGATGGAGTGTGGGGGTAGGGGGACTGCAAATGATGAAGAGGGGGGGTAAGGTGGACTGCAAATGATGAAGTGGGGTGAAGGGGAATGCATATGAAATAGTGGGGGAAGAGGACTGCACATGAAGTGGGGGGAAGGGGACTGCACACAATGAAGTGAAGTCGGGGGAGGGGATGGGAGACTGCAAATGATGAATTGAGAGTAAGGGACGGTGGACAGCAATTGAACTGAAGGTGGGGGTGGGGAGAGCAAATGAAGTTCTGGAGAGAGAGCAAATAATAAATGTTGTGGGTGGGGGAGTAAATGATATATTGAATGAGGGGGTAGAGCTGTTTATAATGAATGGAGAATGGGAGAGAGAAGACATGACAATGAATTGGGGCGGAAGGGGCATGTAAATATAATAAGTCGGGGAAGCGGGAGGTACATAGTGGGGGTCATTGAGTATGCAGTGACTGATAATGAAATGGGGAAAGAGTACAGGTGCTAATTAACTTATATATTAGGTGGGGAAAGTGGCTATGTATAGCTAGAAGGGGCTCAGTGGCAGATTATAATTTATATTTGGAAAGGTGGGTTGCATAATAACCAATTATGTATTAATGGTGGGTGCATATCTGTATTCAGATGTGTAGTGTAGAAGAAAGGGGAAAAGTGGGGAATGTGCTCTGGATGCCGTGCTCTAGGTAACTATGTGTTATTTTATGCAGAGACGAGTCCTGGCTGAAAAAGTTATGGCAGTCTGCGCTGCATGAAAAAGAAAAGATGAAGGGCTTCAGCTAGAGACGTCACTGGTGAGTCAGTGTGTTACCTGTACACTGACGCTATATTCTGTAAAGAGCTCCTATGTATAATGTCACCAGTGATCACTATATTACCTGTACACTGACACTATATACAGAGCTCCTGTGTATAATGTCACTGGTGATCCCTGTATTACCTGTACACTGACAGTAAATACAGAGCTTCTGTGTATAATGTAGCTTAGTATTGTGTGTTTTTTTTATTAATGATCAGTATTGTAGTATTCAGTCACTATGTGGTGGCAATATGTGGTCTGGTCATGATGTCACGTATTTGTCCCTTGTATGTTGTATTAATGGTCATTTAAAAAAAATGTATGTGACTCATTCCCTTAAAGAAAAATATTTAAAAATATATTTATATTTAAAGGGAATCTGTCACAGGAAGTTGGAGGCCTATGTAAATGGCCTGTGTCCGGTCCGATGGGCGGTGTTTCTTCTTCTTTCTCCACCCCATCCGTGGCCTCCATCTGTGATCTTTTCCGGTATTAGAGAAGTTCAACTCCATAGTTTGCACGTGCACAAAGCAATCTAGCGTCGCTCACACCCAGTAAGCTTTGCCCAACTGTGGGCAAAGCCAAAAATCATTACTGTGCATGCGCCAGTACACTATGTCCCGGAACACAGCAAAATACTTCCGGGACCTAATGACTGCAGACTTGTTGTTTTAGACGGGGCAACCCCTTTAAGTCTTCCAGGGACATCCTGGAAGTTTTACTTGACAAGATTACTGACTTGGAATGTTGTATAAATGATTTCTCTATATATGTATTTGTTAGTTATGCATATAATAACATATGTATTACACATATTTATCACGTGTCCCAAATGTATTTAGTTATTTGTTATTCTCCTTGGGCAGCCCAATTTTCTTTCTCTGGCCACTTTTTAACAGTTTTTGTTTCTTACCATTGATGCTTCCTGTGTTTGTCGTGACTTTAAAGGGAACCAAACCGTGGGCAGCAATTATCAGCCACCGGCTATAATCACAAACATCTATGTTTGTCTCCAAAATAATGCAGTGATTCATAGAAAAACATGCTATTACTGTAGTAGCTGGCAGGTACCGAGCTGCCCACGGGTGACTAGTCAGACAGGCGGGTCCTCAGCGGCTTCTCCCCACACGCTGACAGTGACTGGGTAGCCTCTGCTTGTGTTCGTGTAAAGGTAAAGGCTAGCCAATCACTGTCAATGGGCGGGGAGAAGCCACCGGGGACCCGCCTGTGGGACTAGTCAGTAGCGTGGCAAATAAAAGCATGTTTTTCTCTGAAATGCTGCAGCAATTAGAGACAAACATACATTCCTGGGATAATACTGCCAGCGGCTGATACATGTGGCCCAAGGTTTGGTCAGATGACAGGTTCTCTTTAACCCCTTAAAGACCACGGATACGCCTTTTAACAGTGGCAGTTAAGGGTACTTATTTCTCAGCACCGCTGTTTAATGGCACTGAGAAATAAGTGTATAGCGCCCCCAGAGTCAGAAATTCTCTGGGGTCTCAGCTACCGGCTACCGGGGGAATAACGGCGACCGCAAAAAAAAGTCTGATTTCCCATTTAATTAAGACTTGGGTTTCCCCATTCCTCCCCCCAGGTACCTCCATTGTACCTGTACCCTCCTGTATCCTCCAGTGAAGTCCCCCAGGCCTGTGGCACCTTCTTCCAGGAAGAAAGTGGCCGAGATCTGCCGGCCGGCACTCTGCAACCATAAGAAATTTTTCCTATTGGTAAATTTTGATCACTGTGATAGACTCTATCACAGTGATCAAAATAAAAAAATAGTAAATCAAACCCCCCTTTATCATCCCCTTAGTTAGGTAAAAATAATATAACAAAAAAATGTATTTATTTCCTTTAAGGTTTGAGTTGGGGCTAGAGCTAGGGTTAGGATTGGTCTAGGGTTAGGGTTGTGGTTAAGGTTATGGTTAGGGATGAGATTATGGATAGGGGTGTGTTGGGGTTAAGGTTTGACTTAGAATTGGGGAGTTCCACTGTTTAAGTACGTTAGAGGGTCTCCAAAAGCGACATGGCGCACCCATTGATTTCAGCAAATTTTGTGTTCAAACAATCAAACGGTGCTCCCTCCCTTCTGAGCCCTTCCATGCACCCAAACAGTGGCTTTTCCCCACATATGGGGTATTGACATACTCAGGAGAAATTGCACAACAAACTTTGTGGTCCATTTTCTCCTGATACCCTTGAGAAAATAAAAAATTGGTTCCAAAGTAAATTTCTTTGTGAAAAAAGTAAAATGTTCATTTTTTTCTTGCCACATTGCTTTAGTTCTCGTGAAGCACCTGAAGGGTTAATAAACTTCTTGAATGTGGTTTTGCGCACCTTGAGGGGTGAAGTTTTCAGAATGGTGTAACTTTGGGGTATTTTCTGTTATATTGACTCCCCCAAACTCACTTCAAATGTGAGGTGGTCTTTAAAGAAATGGTTTTGTAAATTTTGTTGGGAAAATGAGAAATCACTGGTCAACTTTTAACCCTTATAAACGTTCTAACAAAAAAAAATCATGTTTCCAAAATTGTGCTGATGTAAAGATGACATGTGGGAAATGTTATTTATTAGCTATTTTGTGTGACACCATCTGATTTAAGGGTACAAAAATTCAAATTTGGAAAATTGCAAAATTTTCAAAATTATTGTCAAATTTCCATTTTTTTTTCATAAATAAACGCAAGTCATATCAAAGAAATTTTACCACTAACATGAAGTAGTAATGCACGAGCAAACATGGTGTCCTGCTCCCCGGAGACCCCTCGCTTTACAGATTTTGCTTGAAAAAGGCATATTTATGCCGAAATGTTGCGGAAGTATATGTTTATCCACCAGAGTCCCTTTATGTATTTTGTTTTTTTGCCTCTAACTTTCTTATGAATAATACATTTTCTGTCTGAGTACAGAAGTTTTCTGCTTTTTTTTATACTTTTTTCTTCAAAGCACCAACAACATTTCCAGTGAGCAGCCCTTAACCTCTTATATGAAGTACTATACGTCACAAAAATAATTCTCAGAATCAGTGGGATCCGTTGAAGCGTTCCAGAGTTATAACTTCATAAAGTGACAGTGGTCAGAATTGTAAAAGTTGACTTGGTCATTAAGGGATTAAAACTGATTAATAAGTTATAATTACCCCAAAATAGTGCGATTAAAAAACACAGCATTTCCCAGAGAAGTGAAGCCCCTCATACAGTTACATCACAGGAGACAATTTAAATTTCTGACTTGTAAGGAAAACATTTACGAGGTTGCAGGTCATGACGCCCCACAATACCGCGACCCTGATGGCTGCGGAGTGCTAGTAGTCGTTATATAGAAAATCCTATAAATAGCGACTGATAATCCCTCCGTTATCACTCTAGGAATATATTTTAAGTTTTCTTTAAATAGAAGCAAAAATATAACTTACGAAAAAGGCTAAAATGGAGAAAAAATTTCTGTAATGTTTATATGCAAAGCGAAGAATAACGATAATAACCTGAGACCACAATGTACAAGAAATGAGTCTTTACACATAATACAAGTGACATTAATTCTCCTCTAGGAGGAGACGCCGCCGAGCTCCGGTCTCTATTACACACCAGTAACCGTCACATTATAACCACAGAATTTACATGTCCCCAGTATTTCCATACACAGTCTCTGGGGTCTCCTGTGTCCCCCGTCACTCTCTATAAAGATCTCATTGTACAGATTGTCTCATCTTATAGTTTCTCTCTGACGCTCCAGACACATCAGGATGGTTTCTCGCAGTTATCTGCTGGCTGTGATCTTCATCTCTATTCAGGGTGAGAGATTCGGATCCTTCCATGATTGTGTGTAGAGAAATCTCTACAGTGGATCCATCATCAGATCAGGATTTCTAGGAAGATCCCGACATTTATCAGTAATGAATCTGTCTCTTCTAATCCTCAGGATCCTGTGGAGAGATTGTGATGACCCAGACTCCAGATTATGTCTCTGTGTCCCCCGGAGATACAGTCACCATCTCATGTACGGCCAGTGCTGGTATAAGTAGCTATTTAGCCTGGTACCAACAGAAGTCAGGAGAACGACCAAAGCTTCTTATCTATGATGCAACCACCCGATATACAGGAGTCCCAGACCGGTTCACTGGATCTGGATCTGGAACTGCTTTCACTCTTACAATCCGAGGAGCGACAGAGGACGATGCAGCAGATTATTACTGTCAGCAGAATGATGAGCTTCCTCTCACACAGTGATACAGAGCCGTACAAAAACCTCCTCCTCATCCCCCATGATGTCGCTGTATTACAATGTTGTGTAGATGAAGGTGCAGAGAATTAGCAGAGCGCTCAGTGATGATTTCTGTCTTCTCTTCTTCCTCTGGGAATAGATTCTTTCTGTACAGATCATTGTATAAACCAGTCAGGTATAAACCAGCGCTGACATAATGATTACAGACTATAGGAACATCTGCACCGGAGGAGAAACTCTGAATGTGGCCGGACAGCGGAGCGAGCTGATGAGAAACAGCTTCTCCTACTTTACGCTCAGTGATTTTATGATATAAAAGTAATAATCACAAATCAGAATCTCTACATTTGCTGTTGCTGTAATCGCGCTGATCCACAGAATGAAGATGACGCTTTATTGTGCAGCATGTGAACAGCGTCCAACTGCAAACATCAGGAAACATGAGAATTGTTCCTGTTTTTACTGAACTTTCTATCCTAAATATATAACACAGCAATATAAGGAGAGAACGATGAGACGTCTGTAACTGGGATTAATACTCGTTATATGGGGACTGAGAATGTGAGAACGTGCGGCGTCTCCATAGACGGATGAGTGTGATGTAAGTGATGGAGGAATCCCCCAATCATCACATGAAGGGGGAACCCATCACCTCCTGGGCGTGTGAGTGATGGGCAGAGAGAGCTGGGGGGATTCCATACATATCTGACCCCACTATTGTAGGTTGTGGGAGACCCATAATGGCCAGGTCACACAGCCGTATAGGGAGCCTGTCAGCAGGTTGGTACATATGTAGATAGTGGTACGGCAGGAGAGGAGCCTAACCCCCAATAATGATATCTTTTTTTAGAGATCCATTGTGCCAGTCATGGGAAATCAACTTCTAGAATATTTTTTGTAGTTTTTAACCCCTTTCTGACATGAGACGTACTATACCGTCCATGGGACCCGGGCCCCTATGCCCATGGACGGGATAGTACGTCTACCGCGATCAGCGGCGCCCACGTGGTGAGCGCCGCTAATCATGGCCGGGTGTCAGCTAATTATCATAGCTGACACCCGGCACAATGTGTCAGGGGTGGTCACGGACCGCCCCCGACACGTTAACCCCTTGCACACAGTGATCAAACATGATCGCGGTGTACCGGGGGTTAAAGGGAAGCATCGGCAGGGAGGGGGCTCCCTCCGTGCTTCCCTGAGCCCCCCACGGCAGCGCAATGTGCAGCGCTGCTGCGGGAGTCTCTTTCCCTACAGGCCCCCGAATCCAAGATGGCGACGGGGGCCTTGGGGGCCTGTAGGGAGCTGACTTCCTCACTGCCTGCAAAGCGCAGGCAAGGAGGAAACCTGCACACTGCCTGTGACAGATTGCTGATCTGTCACAGTGATCTGTGATGTGACAGATCAGCGATCTGTCACAGGACAGTGATGTCCCACCTGGGACTATGTAATAAAGTAAAAGAAAAAAAAAAGTGTTAAAATAATTTTTAAAAAATCGCCAAATAAATTAGAAAAAAAAAAAATATTCCCCAATAAATTCATTTTTTGGAAATAAAAAAAACAATAAAAGTACACATATTAGGTATCGCCGTGTCCGTTACGACCTGCCCTATAAAACTGTCCCATTAGTTAACCCCTTTAGTGAACCCCTTAAAAAATAAAAATAAAAAATGAAGCAAAAAATAATGATTTATTATTAGAGTAGAGCGAAACGGGTCGAAAAATTTCAAAAGTTGCCGACTTTTGGTAAAGTCGGGTTTCATGAAACAAAACCCAAAACTAGGATGAGGTCGACCACGAGGTCGGCGACTTACGCGCCAAAGTCGCGTTTCAAAAGTTTGTTTTGCGCTCTTTTTCAGCCAATCAGGATCCATGGACACTGTGGGCAACGTGATGACATAGGCAGGGGTCACCACCATCTTTCAGAAGGGCATGCAAGTGATTGGCTTGCTTTGGTGGGCGTCACAGGGGGTATAAAAGGGCGTGCACACCGACCGCCATCTTACTTCTGCCGATCTCAGTATAGGGAGAGGTTGCTGCTGATTCTGTAGGGAGAGCGTTAGGCAGGGAAGAAGAAAAAAAAACTGCTTCTGCTGCTAGCGATTTGGCCTGCACAACACACCAGTCACTGTGTGTGCAGTGCAAGGGGAGGCTATATAGTGGTGTATCAGTGGTGTTGGTTGTTGGGTTTGCCTTCTAAGGCTTCCTGACATTCCTGCATTGCTGTTTACCCACTGCTCTGCAAACTGCTTTTTTAAAAGCAATCCCAATTTTTTTTCTTGTCCTGCTGAGAAGAAAAAAAAACTGCTTCTGCTGCTAGCGATTTGGCCTGTACAACACACCAATCACTGTGTGTGCAGTGCAAGGGGAGGCTATATAGTGGTGTATCAGTGGTGTTGGTTGTTGGGCTGCCTTCTAAGGCTTCCTGAGATTCCTGCATTGCTGTTTACCCACTGCTCCGCAAACTGCTTTTTTAAAAGCAATCCCAATTTTTTTTTTTTGTCCTGCTGAGAAGAAAAAAAAACTGCTTCTGCTGCTAGCGATTTGGCCTGTACAACACACCAGTCACTGTGTGTGCAGTGCAAGGGGAGGCTATATAGTGGTGTATCAGTGGTGTTGGTTGTTGGGCTGCCTTCTAAGGCTTCCTGACATTCCTGCATTGCTGTTTACCCACTGCTCCGCAAACTGCTTTTTTAAAAGCAATCCCAATTTTTTTTTTTGTCCTGCTGAGAAGGAAAAAAAAACTGCTTCTGCTGCTAGCGATTTGGCCTGTACAACTAACAAGTCACTGTGTGTGCAGTGCAAGGGGAGGCTATATTGTGGTGTATCAGTGGTGTTGGTTGTTGGGCTGCCTTTTAAGGCTTCCTGACAGGCTGGCATTGCTGTTTACCCACTGCGCTGCAAACTGCTTTTTTAAAAGCAATCCAATCTCCCTTATCCTCTAGTCACTTTTGTCACAGCTGTGCCATCAAACCTGTGACATAGCGCTCAGATATCAGTGGGCCTCACACAATCCAAAAGTGTCTAGTGTCCACAAGTGTGTACAGAAATTCAAAATCTCCTTTATCCTCTAGTCACTTTGGTCACAGCTGTGCCATCGAGCCTGTCACATAGCGCTCAGATATTCATTGGGCCTCACACAATCCAAAAGTGTCCAGTGTCCACAAGTGTGTGCAGAAATTCAAAATCTCCCTTATCCTCTCGTCACTTTTGTCACAGCTGTGCCATCGAGCCTGTGACATAGCGCTCAGATATCAGTGGGCCTCACACAATCCAAAAGTGTCCAGTGTCCACAAGTGTGTGCAGAAATTCAAAATCTCCCTTATCCTCTAGTCACTTTTGTCACAGCTGTGCCATCAAACCAGTCACATAGCGCTCAGATATTCATTGGGCCTCACACAATCAAAAAGTGTCCAGTGTCCACAAGTGTGTGCAGAAATTCAAAATCTCCCTTATCCTCTCGTCACTTTTGTCACAGCTGTGCCATCGAGCCTGTCACATAGCGCTCAGATATCAGTGGGCCTCACACAATCCAAAAGTGTCCAGTGTCCACAAGTGTGTGCAGAAATTCAAAATCTCCCTTATCCTCTCGTCAATTTTGTCACAGCTGTGCCATCGAGCCTGTGACATAGCGCTCAGATATCAGTGGGCCTCACACAATCCAAAAGTGTCCAGTGTCCACAAGTGTGTGCAGAAATTCAAAATCTCCCTTATCCTCTAGTCACTTTGGTCACAGCTGTGCCATCGAGCCTGTCACATAGCGCTCAGATATTCATTGGGCCTCACACAATCCAAAAGTGTCCAGTGTCCACAAGTGTGTGCAGAAATTCAAAATCTCCCTTATCCTCTCGTCACTTTTGTCACAGCTGTGCCATCGAGCCTGTCACATAGCGCTCAGATATCAGTGGGCCTCACACAATCCAGAAGTGTCCAGTGTCCACAAGTGTGTGCAGAAATTCAAAATCTCCCTTATCCTCTCGTCACTTTTGTCACAGCTGTGCCATCGAGCCTGTGACATAGCGCTCAGATATCAGTGGGCCTCACACAATCCAAAAGTGTCCAGTGTCCACAAGTGTGTGCAGAAATTCAAAATCTCCTTTATCCTCTAGTCACTTTGGTCACAGCTGTACCACCGAGCCTGTCACATAGCGCTCAGATATTCATTGGGCCTCACACAATCCAAAAGTGTCCAGTGTCCACAAGTGTGTGCAGAAATTCAAAATCTCCCTTATCCTCTAGTCACTTTGGTCACAGCTGTGCCATCGAGCCTGTCACATAGCGCTCAGATATTCATTGGGCCTCACACAATCCAAAAGTGTCCAGTTTCCACAAGTGTGTGCAGAAATTCAAAATCTCCCTTATCCTCTCGTCACTTTTGTCACAGCTGTGCCATCGAGCCTGTCACATAGCGCTCAGATATCAGTGGGCCTCACACAATCCAAAAGTGTCCAGTGTCCACAAGTGTGTGCAGAAATTCAAAATCTCCCTTATCCTCTCGTCACTTTTGTCACAGCTGTGCCATTGAGCCTGTCACATAGCGCTCAGATATTCATTGGGCCTCACACAATCCAAAAGTGTCCAGTGTCCACAAGTGTGTGCAGAAATTCAAAATCTCCCTTATCCTCTAGTCACTTTGGTCACAGCTGTGCCATTGAGCCTGTCACATAGCGCTCAGATATTCATTGGGCCTCACACAATCCAAAAGTGTCCAGTGTCCACAAGTGTGTGCAGAAATTCAAAATCTCCCTTATCCTCTAGTCACTTTGGTCACAGCTGTGCCATTGAGCCTGTCACATAGCGCTCAGATATTCATTGGGCCTCACACAATCCAAAAGTGTCCAGTGTCCACAAGTGTGTGCAGAAATTCAAAATCTCCCTTATCCTCTAGTCACTTTGGTCACAGCTGTGCCATCGAGCCTGTCACATAGCGCTCAGATATCAGTGGGCCTCACACAATCCAAAAGTGTCCAGTGACCACAAGTGTCTGCAGAAATTCAAAATCTCCCTTATCCTCTAGTCACTTTGGTCACAGCTGTGCCATCGAGCCTGTCACATAGCGCTCAGATATTCATTGGGCCTCACACAATCCAAAAGTGTCCAGTGTCCACAAGTGTGTGCAGAAATTCAAAATCTCCCTTATCCTCTCGTCACTTTTGTCACAGCTGTGCCATCGAGCCTGTGACATAGCTCTCAGATATCAGTTGGCCTCACACAATCCAAAAGTGTCCAGTGTCCACAAGTGTGTGCAGAAATTCAAAATCTCCCATATCCTCTAGTCACTTTGGTCACAGCTGTGCCATCGAGCCTGTCACATAGCGCTCAGATATCAGTGGGCCTCACACATTCCAAAAGTGTCCAGTGTCCACAAGTGTGTGCAGAAATTCAAAATCTCCCTTATCCTCTAGTCACTTTTGTCACAGCTGTGCCATCGAGCCTGTCACATAGCGCTCAGATATCAGTGGGCCTCACACAATCCAAAAGTGTCCAGTGTCCACAAGTGTCTGCAGAAATTCAAAATCTCCCTTGTCCTCTCGTCACTTTTGTCACAGCTGTGCCATCGAGCCTGTCACATAGCGCTCAGATATCAGTGGGCCTCACACAATCCAAAAGTGTCCAGTGTCCACAAGTGTCTGCAGAAGTTCAAAATCTCCCCTGTCCTATAGACACCTTGTACCTGGTTTTACATTACTATATAGTTTGTTGGATTTTGTCTACATTTCTACCAAAAATGAGGAAGGCTGGTGGAAGAGGCCGTGGAATTGGGCGGGGGTTGGCAGCTGGTAATGATGGTGTTGGTGGTGGATCTGATGGTAGTGGCAAGAGCAAAATAGGACCGAATGCAGGAGGTGTTGAGCCTGCGTCATCATCTGGCTACATAAGGCCTCGAACGCTTAGTTTTCTAGGAGTTGGCAAACCGCTTTTAAAGCCAGAGCATAAGGAAAAAGTTTTATCTTACATTGCTGACTCAGCCTCCAGCTCTATCGCCTCCTCTTCTTAAGTTGTAAAAAGTAAAAGCACTGAGTCGTCATTGGAGGCTCATGTTCATGAACCACACCTTTCCTTGTGTCCTTCACCCCAACCAAGATTGAAGGATGATGCAGGCCATACTACTGATTACTCCATGGAGCTGTTTTCACATACCATGCCTGGATTATCAAATCAAATGGTGAATTACCCAGGCCAAGATGAATCTGACATGGAGTGCACTGATGCACAGCCGCTGATGGATGATTCTGCTGGTACATTCACTCAGAGCACTACATTGTCCTCGCAGTGTACAGAGCCAGATTCTGACCCTGATGAGACTCAGGTGCCTCTTCCCGCACACTATACCACCATACACGGTGACACAGAGGAAGGTGCACATGACATAGAAGAGGAGGTGATGGATGACCCAGTTGTTGACCCAGATTGGCATCCATTGGGGGAAGAGGGTGCTGCTTCCAATAGCTCAGATGAGGAGCATCCACAGCAGACATCGACATCGCAACAGCTGTTATCTGGCAGGCCCGGAGAACTCCAAAGACAGGTTCCAAACATCAAAAGAGTTGCTGGACAGCTTGTCCAGAGGGTCAAAAGATCACAGCGTGCTAGACCGCAAAATGTCTGCCAAAGTAGGAAGAGTGCAGTGTGGCACTTTTTTGACCAAAATCCTCATGATCAGGCCAAGGTTATCTGTAAGAAGTGCGCAAAGACCTTTAGCCGAGGGAAAAATCTGAAAAATTTGAATACCAGTTGCATGCTTAGACATTTAACCAGCATGCACTTGCAAGCGTGGACACAACACCAAACCTCCAGTGCCACATGTGCAACTGATCACAACAAAGGTAGTCAGCAACGCTACATTGTTTCCCCCACTGTAAGCCCACCGGTTAGCACAGCAGCAAATGTTGAGGTGTCGTTGCAAGGCCACAGCAGTCAGGGATTCCCACTGTTATATCAACGAAAGACTGATTCTAGGCCATCAGAAAGAACACCAACTCCATCACCATCATCAACCCTCTCTCAGTCCGCCCTGTCCACCGCTACTTCCACCGTATGCAGCTCTCAAGTCCAGCTCACCCTCTCAGACACTATAAGTAGGTCAAGAAAGTACTCAGTCTCTCATCCGCGTACACTGGGTTTGAACGCCCACATTGCCAAACTAATCTCGTTTGAGATGATGCCCTTTCGGTTGGTGGAAAGCACAGCTTTCCGCGAACTCATGGCCTATGCAGTACCACGCTATGACCTACCCAGTCGCCACTTCTTCTCTCGCAAAGCCATCCCAGCCCTCCACCATCATGTGAAAGACCGCATTGTCCATGCACTCAAGCAGTCAGTGAGCGGAAAGGTGCACCTCACAACTAATGCATGGTCCAGTCGGCATGGCCAGGGCCGTTACGTGTCCATCACTGCGCACTGGGTTAATGTGGTGGATGCAGGGTCCACAGGGGACAGCGGTGGTGGGACAGTGCTGCCTAGCCCACGGTATAGGAAACAGTTGGCTGTAGGCGTTCGACCCTCCTCCTCCTCCTCCTCCAGAAGCGAAAGCTCGTCCACAGAGCGCAGTCGTACGAGCACTCCATCTGCAGCTGCCACTGTTGCACACGATGTGTCCCCCTATCGAGCAGCTAGTGGAAAGCGTCAGCAGGCTGTGTTGCAGATGATGTGTTTGGGCAACAGACACACCGCCGAGGTGCTGGCCGAGTACTTGAAGCGACAAACTGAGTCATGGCTGGGCAGTGTACATCTTGAGGCAGGCAAGGTAGTTAGTGATAACGGCCGTAATTTTGTGGCAGCCATATCCCTTTCAAAACTCAGCCATATACCTTGCTTGGCTCACACCTTGAACCTGGTGGTGCAGTGCTTCCTCAAAAATTATCCGGAGTTAACAGCCCTGCTCCAGAAGGTGCGAAGACTGTGCGCGCACATCCGCCGGTCGCCTGTACACTCCGTTCGTATGCAGAAGCTGCAGCGATTGCTCCACCTTTCCCAACCACCGCCTCATTATCGACATTGCAACAAGGTGGAACTCCACCCTGCACATGGTGGAGCGGCTGTGCGAGCAGAGGCAGGCCATAATGCATTTGTGGGAGGATACACGGCCAGGCACTTTGAGAGCAGACATGGAGTTGACAGGTGTGCAGTGGTCGAAGCTGAAAGACCTCTGTAAAGTCCTTCAGTGTTTTGAGGAATGCACACGGCTGGTAAGCGCAGTCGACGCCATCCTAAGCATGAGCATCCCACTTATGCGTCTGCTCATGCAAACTTTGACGCACCTTAAGGAGCAGGCGTCTGCAGCCAATGTTGATGAGGAGGAAGAGGAGGAGGGAATCCTTGATGACATTCAGCCATTGTCTGCTCAGGGACCTCTCCTGGACGAGGTGGAGGAAGAAGAGGAGGAGAAGGAGGATGATGGGGATGATTACTTAGGGGAGGAGGATGCATCTCGTGGGGCAAGTGAAAATGTTGGCGTGGCAAGGTCTGGTACAGGGTTTGTGCGTGACTGGAGGGATGTGGATTTGCCAGAAAGTGCTCCTCCACCCAGCACTCGCAGTGCATCAGTGACACAGGTAACATTGGCCCACATGTCAGATTATGCCTTGCAGATCCTAAAAAGGGACCCACGCATTGCCAAAATGATGAACGATGACGACTACTGGTTGGCCAGCATCCTGGATCCACGTTATAAAGGCAAATTACAAAACATCATGCCACAGGAGAACCTTGACCTAATATTGGCTATTAAACAAGCAACTCTGGTAAATCGGTTGCTTGAGGCATTCCCAGCACACAGCAGCGGTGATGGTTCTCACACGAGCCGTACGGGCCGGGGGCAGCTTGGCAGAGGTGTTCGTGGTGCTCACAGCAGAAGTGGCGTTGGAGACAGGGGTTTCATGACAATGTTGTGGACTGATTTTTCAAATACCGCTCACACAACTGGTAATACTGCATCGATGGAAAGTGACAGGAGACAGCAGTTGTCAACTATGGTTACAAACTACTTTTCCTCCCATATCGATGTTCTCCCACACAGGTCATTCCCCTTTGACTATTGGGCCGCTAAACTGGACACCTAGCCTGAATTGGCCCAATATGCCTTACAGGAGCTCGCTTGCCCAGCTGCAAGTGTGCTATCGGAAAGAGTCTTCAGTGCAGCTGGATCAATCCTGACAGAAAAAAGGACCCGTCTGTCAACCCAAAATGTGGATGATCTAACCTTCATTAAAATGAACCATGCATGGGTTTCCAAGGATTTTGTCCCACCTTCCCCTGATGACACATAGGGTGACAGAAAAATGGCTTGCTTTGGTCCACCTCTTCCTGGGACTTCACCTATTTCGCCTTTTGCATCAGCTGAATGTCCAACATCAACATATGCCACTTTCAAAAACTCCCTAACTGTGCTGCCTCCCCCCCCATGGCCGGGGTCACCACCTAGTGCACGACACTGTGCGAGTGCCGTTGCCCTGGACAGGTGGGTAGGCTGACTCTTGGGTGCGGGCACTGGCACAGGGTCCCTCATAGTGCAATCAAGTGTCTCTGACGGTGGTGGTGCACACCCGCCGTCAGACACACCGCCGTACTATGAGGGGCCCAGTGCCAGTACCGACGCCCACGAGTGGGCCCCCCTTGCTTGGGCAGGGCCCCAGCATTTGCAATCTTTACCTCTCCCTGCTCCTCCGCTGTGTAATCTGGGCCGTCAAATCCATACTGTGCCTGACACCGTCTGAGCCTGCCTCCTGATGTACAGACATATATTTTGAATGTGTACGCTATCCATACATGTTATCCGGGGATACGGTACCCTTTCTAACCTTTTTGCAATCACGTGCAATCCATACTGGGCCTAACACCGTCTGAGCCTGCCTCCTGATGTACAGACATATATTTTGAATGTGTATGCTATCCATACATGTTATCCAGGGATACGGTACCCTTTCTAACCTTTGTGCAATCACGTGCAATCCATACTGGGCCTAACACCGTCTGAGCCTGCCTCCTGATGTACAGACATATATTTTGAATGTGTACGCTATCCATACATGTTATCCAGGGATACGGTACCCTTTCTAACCTTTGTGCAATCACGTGCAATCCATACTGGGCCTAACACCGTCTGAGCCTGCCTCCTGATGTATAGACATATATTTTGAATGTGTACGCTATCCATACATGTTATCCAGGGATACGGTACCCTTTCTAACCTTTGTGCAATCACGTGCAATCCATACTGGGCCTAACACCGTCTGAGCCTTCCTCCTGATGTACAGACATATATTTTGAATGTGTACGCTATCCATACATGTTATCCGGGGATATGGTACCCTTTCTAACCTTTGTGCAATCACGTGCAATCCATACTGGGCCTAACACCGTTTGAGCCTGCCTCCTGATGTATAGACATATATTTTGAATGTGTACGCTATCCATACATGTTATCCGGGGATACGGTACCCTTTCTAACCTTTGTGCAATCACGTGCAATCCATACTGGGCCTAACACCGTCTGAGCCTGCCTCCTGATGTACAGACATATATTTTGAATGTGTATGCTATCCATACATGTTATCCAGGGATACGGTACCCTTTCTAACCTTTGTGCAATCACGTGCAATCCATACTGGGCGTGAGAACGGCTGGCGAGCTGTTAAGCAAGCTACAGCACCTGTGGTTTGCACACGTAAGTTTTTCATTTTTTCAGGAATGATGGTTAGGCCTAATTCCGGAACTGCGGTTGACCTGCACTTACTGGGAAATCATTGTTCACGGGTAATAATTGTCATCAGTGATCCCCATCACTAACGTTGTTCAGCGGGTTATCTGCACCTGTAAACGCTGGCCTTTTCAGTGTAGCGCACATGCAGCCACGGAAATGTAATGGCATGACACACCAGTTATTGGCCAATCTCATGTGCCAGAGCCTCACGTGTCCCTCTAGTAAGCCGGACTCGGACCGCGGGGCATGACGGAGTCTCGTTCGTTAACGGAATTAAGCTTGCAATGTGTGCATCTGTTCTGTAGCTGGCATGGTTGAGGTTTCCCAGGTGGAGTCGAATTTAACCGTAGGCTCCACTCCTGGTGGTGCCCTTCTGGACATTCCTTTAAGGTTCAGGTTTGCAACCATACTGCCCACGTAAAACAAACACTTTGCCTTCATGAATGCTGTTTGGAGGGTCATGACTCGAGAGAATAACGCTGCCCAATCAGTTAACCTGCTAGAGAGATCGTTCGTTGCTCCCAAGCATGACATCACACTCCCTAGGAAGAAGGTAATGCCACTGTGGCGACCGTACTCCTGGGGGCGACACAAGTGCACTGATGCCCAGCCACTGCTCGATGAATCTGCTGGTACATTGACCCAGACCACTACATTCCCCTCGCACGCTACTCGGCCTGAATCTGACCCTGATGAAACTCAGGTTACCCTTCCCATATACAATTCCATCTTACACGGTGACAAAGAGGAAGCTGCAGATGAAAGTGCAGGTTCGGCCCACCCGCCATCAGACACACCACCGTACTATCAGGGGCCCTGCCAGTGCCGTCGCCAACGAGTGGGCCCCCCCCTGCTTGCTCAGGATCACAGCACTTGCAAAGTTGAAATACTGTGCAGTGAGATGGAAGATGGGGACGACGAGGAGTCCAGACTAGTACAGGGATTCCCTAGCGAGGAGACTTATTTGATTGTTTTCAATGTTGGGACAGCAATTTTTGGGGAGCACTATACTCTGGAGAATGATAGATGGTGCCCACCATACACTGGAACATTCCAAAGGTGGACATCAGACACTGGAGCAGCATTTACAGGGCCCATTATACACTAGAGCATTAGAAATGGGGCCCATTATGTTTGGAGCATTATTTGGGCCCATAAGACAGTGGAGCTTCATCCATGGGGACCAACATATACTGTAGCATTATGTGGAGCTCATCATATACTGTTTCAATCATTATATGGGACCAATGATTCTGTCTGGAGAAATAGATGGGCCTCGTCATGAGATGTAAAAAGTGAAGTATTTTTCATTGTACTATACCGCTATTTCTCTGCCGTATCGGAGCATGATGAGTTGTGGTATGTGCTAAAGGGGCGCTCTTTCGCCCAGGGCACATGAAAACCTGGAGCCAGCCCTACCCCCCCACAACTTTAGCCAAATAACCCCCATTTTTCAGTGCGTAACTTGTATTATGAAGTTAATTAAGGTTGACAAGCTTAAGTAAGAAGAATTGATGCTTTTGGCATTCAAATGGGCACTGTAGGTGTGTTTCCTGTCCTCCTCTCACTGCCGACTTTTATTCCCCATTGACTTACATTGGGTTTCGTGTTTCGGGACGACCCCGACTTTTCCCTATAATCGGACGATCTTGCTCGACCCGACTTTTGGAAAAGTCGGGTTTCACGAAACGAAACGCGACCCTAAAAAAACAAAAGTCGCTCAACTCTATTTATTATCATACCGCCGAACAAAAAGTGCAATAACGCGCGATCAAAAAGGCACATATAAATATCCATGGTACCGCTGAAAACGTCATCTTGTCCCGCAACAAAAGAGCTGCCATACAGCATCATCAGCAAAAAAATAAAAAAGTTATAGCTTGCAGAATAAAACGATACAAAAATAATAATTTTTTATATAAAATAGTTTTCATTGCATAAAACCGACAAAACATAAAAAAAGACATCAATGAGGTATCGCTGTAACCGTACTGACCCGAAGAATAAAAGCACTTTATCAATTTTACCGCACGCGGAACGGTGTAAACGCACCCCCCCAAAAGAAATTCATGAAACGCTGGTTTTTGTTCATTCAGCGTCCCAAAAATCGGATTAAAAAGCGATCAAAAAATGTCACGTGCCCGATAATGGTAGCAATAAAAATGTCAACTCGTCCCACAAAAAATAAGACCTCACATGACTCGGTGGGTCAAAATACGGAAAAATTATAGCTCTCAATATGTGGTGATGCAAAAACTATTTTTACAATAAAAAGCGTCTTTTAGCGTGTGACAGCTGCCAAACATAAAAACCCACCATAAATAGTAAATCAAACCCCCCGTTATCACCCCCTTAGTTAGGGAAAAATAATAAAATTGAAAGAAAATGTATTTATTTCCATTTTCCCATTAGGGCTAGGGTTAGGGCCAGGGCTAGGGTTAGGGCTAGGGTTAGGGTTAGGGCTAGGGTTAGGGCTAGGGTTAATGCTGAGATTAGGGTTAGGGGTGTGTTGGGGTTAGGGTTGGAGTTAGAATTGGGGGGTCTCCACTGTTTGGGCACATCAGGTGCTCTCCAAATGCAACATGGCGTCTGATCTCAATTCAGCCAATTCTGAGTTGAAAAGTCAAATGGTGCTCCTTCCCCTCCAAGCTCTGCCATGCGCCCAAGCAGTGTTGTACCCCCACATGTAGGGTATCAGTCTACTCAGGACAAATTGCAAAACAACTTTTGGGGTCCAATTTCTCCTGTTACCCTTAGGAAAATAAAAAATTTTGGGCAAAAATATCATTTCTGTGGAAAAAAATTATTTTTTTATTTTCACGCCCGGGTGTTATAAAATTCTGTGAAGCCCTTGGGGGTTCAAAGTGCTCACCACACATCTAGATAAGTTCCGTGGGGGGTCTAATGTCCAAAGTGGGGACACTTGTGGGGAGTTTCAATAGTTTATGTACATCAGGGCTCTCCAAACGCACATGACACCCGCAGACCATTCATTCAAAATCTGCATTCCAAAACGTCACTACTTCCCTCCTGAGCCCCGACATGTGCCCATACAATAGTTTTCTCCCACATATGAGGTATCAGCATACTCTGGACAAATTGGACAACAACATTTGGGGTTCAATTTCTCCTGTTACCCTTGGGAAAATAAAAAAATTGGGGACTAATTGATCATGTTTGTGGAAACAATACGATTTTTTTATTTTCATGCCCGGGCATTATAAACTTCTGTGAAGCCCTTGGGGGTTCAAAGTGCTCACCACACATCTAGGTAAGTTCCTTAGGGGGTTTAGTTTCAAAAATGGGGTCATTTGTGGGGGGTTTCCACTGTTTAGGTACATTAGGGGCTCTCCAAAGGCAACATGACACCCGCAGACCATTCCATCAAAGTCTGCATTCCAAAACGTCTCTACTTCCCTTCCGAGCCCCGACATGTGCCCATACAGTAGTTTTCTCCCACATATTGGGTATCAGCGTACTCAGGACAAATTGGACAACAACTTTTGGGGTCCAATTTCTCTGGTTACCCTTGGGAAAATAAAAAAAATTGGTGACTAATAGATCATGATTGTGAAAAAAATACGAATTTTTTATTTTCATGCCCGGGCGTTATAAACTTCTGTGAAGCACTGGGGGGTTCAAAGTGCTCACCACACATCTAGATAAGTTCCTTAGGGGGTCTAGTTTCCAAAATGGTGTCATTTGTGGGGGGTTTCTACTGTTTTGGTACATCAGGGGCTTTCCAAACGCGACGTGGTGTCCGATCTCAATTTCAGCCAAAAATGTCAAATGGCGCTGCTTCCCTTTCGAGCTCTGCCATGCATCCAAATAGTGGTTTACCCCCACATGTGGGGTATCAGCATACTAAGGGCAAATTGCACAATAACTTTTAGGGTCCTGTTACCCTTGGGAAAATAAAAATTGGGGGTGAAAAGATCATTTTTTTGGAAAAAATATGATTTTTTAATTGTACCGCTGTACGTTATAAACTTCTGTGAAGCCCTTGTGGGTTCAAAGTTCTCACCACATATCTAGATAAGTTCCTTGGGGGTCTAGTTTCCAAAATGGGGTCACTTGTGGGGAGTTTCCACTGTTTAGGTACATCAGTGGCTCTCCAAACGTGACATGGCATCCGATCTGAATTCCAGCCAATTTTGCATTGAAAAAGTCAAACGGCGCTCCTTCCCTTCTGAGCTCTGCCATGCGCCAAAACAGTGGTTCTCCCCCACATATCAGGTATCAGCGTACTCAGGACAAATTGCACAATAACTTTTGCAGTCCAATTTCTCCTGTTACCCTTGGTAAAATAAAAAAAATTGAACCTGAAGTTTTTTTTTGTGAAAAAAAGATAGATGTTCAGTTTTTTTAAATATTCAAAAAATTCCTTTGACGCACCTAAAGGGTTAATAAACTTCTTGAATGTGGTTTTGAGCACCTTAAGGGTGCAGTTTTTAGAATGGTGTCACTTTTGGGTATTTTCTATCATATAGACCCCTCAAAGTGGCTTCAAATGTGATGTGGTCCGTAAAAATAAAATGGTGTTGCAAAAATGAGAAATCGCTGGTCAATTTTTAACCCTTATAACTTCCTAACAAAAAAAAATTTGGTTCCAAAATTGTGCTGATGTAAAGTAAACATGTGGGAAATGTTACTTATCAAGTTTTTTGTGTGCCATATCTCTGTGATTTAAGGGCATAAAAATTCAAAGTTGGAAATTTGCGAAATTTGCAAAATTTTCGCCAAATTTCCGTTTTTGTCCACAAATAAACGCAAGTTATATGAATGAAATTTTACCACTATCATGAAGTACAATATGTCATGAGAAAACAGTGTCAGAATCACCGGGATCCATAGAAGCGTTCCAGAGTTATGACCTCATAAATGGACAGTGGTCAGAATTGTAAAAATTGGCCCAGTCATTAACGTGCAAACCACCCTTGGGGGTGAAGGGGTTAATGCAGCCAAAGTATTAGACGTTTCGGCCTCAAACAGCCTTCATCAGTAGCTACCGCAAGTAAAAGGATGATCACGTCCAGAGTGATGATTTGACGTAAAACCTTGGTCATTTTAAATGCAAGTAGCTGTGTATGTGGCGCTGGGCATGGAGCAAATATTGCACTTATACCTATGTGGGTAGGGGCGCCAGCGTGCAGTCATCAGTGACGCGATGTCCACTAGGTGACCTACTTGTGCACCTTCTGAAGTAATGCATACGGTGTTTTTCCTCTAGTCATGGGAATTCAAGCATGGAAGCAATATGTATATCATGGAGGAAGTTAATTGGGGCGTGGAAAAAGAATTCTGAGTGCAGTAACACGCCCCCAATGCTCTTCCCCCCTGATTTGCATATGGTCTCTGCACTAGATCTCTCCTGACTGTAACATCAGATCTCTGCATAAAAGTATCATTGTAATTGGGGTAAGAGAGCCTGTAGAGCCGCACCACTACACCCATATATGAAATGTGCTGACAGATTCCTGTTACACAGAGAAGTAAATCTATAAATGATTTCCTGTTTGTATAATATCTAGATATTTCCTGCAGATTGATGATCGCCTCACTTGTAATCAGATCACTGTTTATCCCTGAATGACTCATATCAGGATCACGGATTATTCAGATTTTACCCATCTCTAGCGCCCCCTTCTGGTGTTTCCTGATAGCTGTAATATTTAGAATTAATATGTGGAACATTTCAGTAAATCTCCAAATACATTGGAGGGCACTGTACTGCATAAGGAAAGTGCCCCTGACTGGGGTGCCTTTCCTCCCCTACCCTTAGGGTTAATTGAGCTGGCCCACTCATGTTGCTTTGGGGCAGGTATTTAGTATTGTAGGGCCAATGGGGATCAGGAAGGGGTTAGTACAGCCCCTTCCTGTAGTTATATAGCATCAGTCACCAGGCCGCCCTCCCTCTTTCTCATGGCAGCTAATCCTGGAAGTGCTTGTCGAGCACTGTCTGGCGGTATTATGGCAGACCCTCTAATGGAGGCCCTGCGATTGCGCGTGCTGCAAGAGGGAGAGTCCTGGCTGCATAGTTTCCTGGCGGGGATTGACACTCACCTAGCATCCCCACGGGCTGCGGCTTCTCTGGGGGCACCTGGTCCTGGCGCGGCTTCACCGCGGTCGGGTCCGGCCGCCGCCGCGGTGGTACAGGAGGATCAGCCAGCGGCGGTGGGGGTGAGTGGAGGCAGGCGGTCCGAGCGTCGATCCCGCCCTCCTTTAAGGCTGCGTGATGCCTCGCCGGCGCTGGCTGGGGTTTCCCGGCGGCGCGCGGCTAGGCGGAAGTCGCCGCCCCCAGACTTCCGGTCCAGGGACACAGATCGTGCAGCGGCACCTGCACGTGGGAAAAAGAGGCGCGGGTCCAGGGTTAGGGAGGCGGAGGGTCCCGGGCAAGCGAGCGGCATATCGGCGGTGGTTGGGAGGGATCAGGGCCAGTCGGCACGGGGGAGTAATTTGGTTGGGGACGTGGGAACAATAATGGGAGGGAGGCACAGTGCGTCCTCCTCAGGGTCAACCGAGGACCAGGTCATTGAGCAGCCCATTGCGCCCAGGGTGGAGGAACGGGGGGGGCAGTGTGTCCCAGATTACTTTGGCGGGGGTTCAGGCATCCTCTCCTCTCGTAGGGTTGTGTGTGCCGAGCACTACAGTGCTTGCTCCTGTGCCGCAGGGTGGTGGCGTTCAAGGGGATGTCGGTTTGGGCCAGGCTTCGGCTACTGCCGTAGCCGGTGATAGCAGGGAGACTTCCGTGGCTGCTCCAGTGGCTGATTACCCCCCGAAAGGGAGGCGAGGCAGGCGTAGACGCCGGGGATCCTCCTCCTCTTCCACTTACTCATCATCCCCGCAGACGCGTCGGCACGGGCACCACGCATCGCAGCGTCGCCATAAGAAATCAAGGCACTCTGGCCGCAGAGCGTCCTCTCGTGGTCGTCACCGTCCCCGGTCCTCGAGACGTGGCTCTCCATCTTCAATGTCAGAGGTGTCCAGCGCGTCTGTGAGTCCCGAGCTGATCCGTGGTCCTCCTCCCGAGCGTCGGGAGTCGAGGGCTCGATCAAGGACTTTCAGCCTAGTCGAGACGGGCGCGACTCCCGAGGCTCCAAGTCACGGCATCAACGTTCTGGCGGGTCATCCGGGAGCCGGAGTTCCTCCATCTATGGGAGTCCCTCCTCCAACGGTGAATCCGGGTGAGTGTTCCCTGTTGGGATCTTCAAGTGTGGATAACGCAGCTATGATATCGGTTTTGCGAGCGTTGATAGGGCAATTGCCCCCTACGGCTGGCACAGCAACGGAGTGTCAAAAGGTGGATTCCCCGTTAGCAGGGGTGTATAAGGATACCATGTTTTGTGGGGTTAGTGCGCTAGGGTCACACATTGATGATGATACCAAAAAGAAGATTTGGAGTAATGATTATATAGATATTTGGTCGCTGGTCTCGGTGGACCAGCACACCGTGGATAAAGAAAGGAGGTCGGTTGAGAGGTTTTCAGAGAGAGTTCGTCCCAAGGTGGCTAAGACTATGAATAATTGGTTGCAAGCTTTCGCTGTACTGGGTTGCATCATGGGGCTGAAGCATCCGAGCCGCTGCTCCGAGCTGTTTATTTACCAGGATATGATTTACAATTCATATAAGGCTCATGGGGGATCGGCTTGGTGGAAGTACGATGAGGAATTCAGGAGGCGTTTACCCCTTCACCCAGAAATTGGCTGGGGGGTGAAGGCGACTGAGGTGTGGCTGCGCCTTATGATGACTCAGAAGCTGTATCCCTTTCCGTCAGCGGCTGCTGGACAAGGATCAACAGGTTCCGGTTCAGTGGTCGTGCGGAGACCGGGTACCTGTTGGTTGTTCAATGAGGGACATTGTCGTTTTTATGGCCTCTGCAAATTCCGACATGAATGTTCGGCATGTGGAGGACCCCACCCGGCTTCCAGGTGTTCCCGCCCTGCGGGAAAGCTGCCAGTCAAGCCGCAGCAACCTGAGAGGAAAGACGCCGGTGAACGTGGTCGCGATGGAGCCATGGTTGGACCGTTATCATAATAAGGAGGCTGCAGGTATGCTGCGTTTTGGTTTTTCAGAAGGTTTTTTCATCCCTTTTAAATTGCATAGGTCCCTCGGTTTTGCGTCAAATTTGAAGTCTGCTCGGGAACACCCGGAGGTCCTGGTGGCGAAAGTGCAGAAGGAGGTAGCGTTGGGTAGAATGGCTGGTCCATTTGTATCCCCGCCTTTTCAGGATTTTTAGAGTATCACCGTTGGGAGTGGTGCCGTAGAAAGACCCGGGTTCCTTTCGTTTGATTCACCATTTGTCTCACCCGAAGGGGTCTTCAGTGAATGATGGTATTTCCCCTGAGGATGCGTCAGTATCGTATGCATCTTTTGACAGGGCTGTGGCTTTGGTCAGGGACGCGGGTAATGGAGCCTGGTTGGCGAAGTCTGATATTGATTCGGCGTTTCGTTTGCTTCCGGTGCACCCGGACTGTTTTCATTTGTTGGGTTGTCAAGTAGAAGGAGCGTTTTATTTTGACATGTGTCTTCCCATGGGATGTTCTATTCCGTGTTATTATTTTGAACTTTTTAGTTCATTTTGGAGTGGGTGGTGAGATGGGAGTCTGGAATGAGGTCTGTCACTCATTACTTGGATGATTTCCTTTTTGTCGGCCCCAAGGACTCAGAGGTGTGCAGCACTTTGCTTTCAACATTCACGTCTATTGCGCGGACCTTTGGTGTACCTTTGTCACCAGAGAAGACCATCGGTCCGGTTCAAACCTTGTTGTTTTTAGGCATTGAAATTGATACGGTGGCAATGGTGTATCGATTGCTAGGCGACAAGATTCAGAAGTTGGTCTCGTTGATTGAGGGTTTCATGTCTGTTCGGAAGGTTACACTGTTGCAGATGCAATCACTGTTGGGATAGTTGTTTTTTGCGAGCAGAGTCATGCCGGTAGGTAGGGCATTTTCACGTCGGCTGTCGTTGGCTACGAACGGGGCCTCCAGCCCGCAGGGTGCGGGTGACGAGGGCCATGAAGGCGGATTTGGAGGTGTGGCTCTCTTTTTTGCAAACATTCAACGGGCATACTTGCTTTATGTTACCGTGCCGGACGGCACAGGATTTGCTTTTGTTTACATCAGTGGATGGTGTCGTTGGTTTCACGGCAGGTTTTGGGAACCGTCTGTGTCGGGAGACTTGGCCGGAGTTTTGGACCAGGTTGGGTTTTGATCGTGACAGGACCCTGTACGAGATTTTTCAATTGTTGTATTGATTGAGTTATGGGGCAATTTGCTGTGCAATCAGGAGATTCATTGGAAGACAATTACTCCAGGGGTGTCTCGCTGTCTCAATCATATGTCGTCTAGGTCTCCGCCGGTCTTGGGCCTTCTTCGTAGATTGGCTTTGCTCTGTTTGAAATTCAACATTTGGCTTCAGGGCGCAGTTGGTACAAGGCCCTGATGTTTTGTTGCTTAACTTTTCTGATTTTTCTGACCTCCTTGGTCAGCTCATAGGTATAGCAGGTAAAGTTTGCAGTTCTGCGTTTGAAGCGGCTCTTGTGTCCGCTGCTTTTGGACTGGCATTTTTCGGAGCCTTACGGGTAGGGGAGTTGGTTCCACGTTCAAAGCTTGATTTGTGGTGTGGTTTGCGGTTTGAGGACGTGGTTTTCTTGGAAGAGTCCGTGCGCGTGAGAATACGTAAATCGAAGACTGATCCTTTGGGTAGGGGTTCCTGGGTTCTGCTGCGTGCTGCTAGATTCCCGTTGTGCCTGGTTGCTTTACTTCGGTCGTATGCAGCTGTTAGGACCGGAGGTATTTTTTTCTTTTCGCATGCAGATGGTTTACCTTTAACTAGGTATCAATTTCAGGCTGTGTTTAATAGATGCTTGAAGGGGTTAGGAGATCCAGCTGGTGAGTATGGCACTCATTCTTTTCGCATTGGGGCAGCTACGGAGGCGGCAAATGAGGGTCTTCCTGATGCCGAAGTTCAAAGGATAGGGAGGTGGAAGTCGGCATGCTTTGCTCGTTACATTCGTCCGGATTTGTTATATTAACAATTTCTTTTTCCGCAGATTCCGTCAGACCGACTGTATGGTTTCTGGGACATTCCTA
The DNA here is from genome assembly GCF_039654945.1 of Dendrobates tinctorius. Taxonomy (NCBI): domain Eukaryota; kingdom Metazoa; phylum Chordata; class Amphibia; order Anura; family Dendrobatidae; genus Dendrobates; species Dendrobates tinctorius. Next base: position 1,517,315 of record NW_027361763.1, on the reverse strand, counting down.
CATCTTCTGGGCGGCGCAACGAGCCGAGGGTCGCCCAGGTGGATGGCACCTTGGATTTCGGGACGTAGCGTTTATGTGGAGAGGCATTAGGGGCCTGCAGTGGCCGCAAGTTTTACCTGAGGTGGTTTCGATTGCAAGGGGAGCTCGGGGGCCGAGCATTCTGGTGCTACATGCGGGGGGTAACGATCTTTGCTCGTACAAGGTGGCGGAGCTTTTGACTATGATGCGGGCTGATATGGAACGCTTTCATAGTTTTTTCCAGGAATTGGTGCTGGTTTGGTGAGAGATTGTCCCGAGGGCGGTGTGGCAAGGGGCTCGAGATGGTATGGCAGTTGAGCGCACGAGGAGGTCTATCAATGCCCGTATCTCTAAGTTTGTGCGTGAGAAATTCGGTGTGGTTGTTCGTCACAGACAACTGGAAGGAAATAACAGTGCCCTGCTAAGGCCTGACGGGGTGCAATTGGGCAACATCGGGCTCGATATCTTCTTATCCGGTTTGCAGGATGGGGTAGAGCAAGCTTTGTTATTGATGGGTGGGGGTCGGAGTCCTGTTTAGAAAACAGGATCCTCCGTGGCGGTGTAAGAAGGAATGGCACAAAGCTACGGCTCGCTGGCTGACTTGCCTGCGATTACAGAGCAGGGCATTTGCGGCGAGTGTGTGTTTAGAGAAGCTAAGTGCCTCTAAAATGGTTGTTTGAGATACATTCAATAAAGCTGTGACCGACCTTCACCCATCATTTGGTTTCCGTGTTTGATTTATTAATGGTTAAGTGGGGTAGAGGAAATGCTATTGGGGTTCTAGCCCTGAGTCACAACAGTCTGGAGGACACTGTACTGCATAAGGAAAGTGCCCCTGACTGGGGTGCCTTTCCTCCCCTACCCTTAGGGTTAATTGAGCTGGCCCACCCATGTTGCTTTGGGGCAGGTATTTAGTATTGTAGGGCCAATGGGGATCAGGAAGGGGTTAGTACAGCCCCTTCCTGTAGTTATATAGCATCAGTCACCAGGCCGCCCTCCCTCTTTCTCATGGCAGCTAATCCTGGAAGTCCTTGTCCCACCCTCCCTCCCTTTTGTATGATTGTTTACTAATGTTTATTCTATTCTGTTTTGTAGTTTCAAGTCACAGCGGTGTAAGAAGGAATGGCACAAAGCTACGGCTCGCTGGCTGACTTGCCTGCGATTACAGAGCAGGGCATTTGCGGCGAGTGTGTGTTTAGAGAAGCTAAGTGCCTCTAAAATGGTTGTTTGAGATACATTCAATAAAGCTGTGACCGACCTTCACCCATCATTTGGTTTCCGTGTTTGATTTATTAATGGTTAAGTGGGGTAGAGGAAATGCTATTGGGGTTCTAGCCCTGAGTCACAACAGTCAAATCAGGAAGGACTAAACCAGGAGGTACTTGATTAATTTCAGTATTGGGTGGAGTGACTTTACACTGCAGAGCTGCTCCAGCAAATCCAGATTCTTATACAGATTTAGGCAAGTTTATCGAAACACATAACGCACCATCTTGATAACTTGTCACTGAAGTAAATCTTATGTAATATGGGTAAGATAATGTAACATTGCACAAGCCATCGCCCAATGTCAGGTTTGGGTATCAGCTGTGGTATCTGTGTTAGGGTAAGGCCTGTTTCACACTTCAGTTTTTTGCCATCAGTCAAGATCTGCCGTTTTTCTAAAAAAACGGATCCGCCATTTTGTTTGGTGGATCCGTTTTTTTTTCCCATTGACTTTCATTACTGGCGGATCTTGACTTATGGCCATCCGTCGTATCCGTTTTTTTGCGGATCCGCCATTTTTTTTCGTCCGTCAACATGCCTGTACGGAGCATGTAATGTTTTTTTGCCTTAAGGATCCGCATTTTTGTACTGCGCATGCCCGGAGGAATGATCTCAGGTAGAAATTTAACCCTGAAATCATTTCTGGCAGACGGTAAAAATTCTCTCTCTCTCTCTCTCTCTCTCTCTCTCTCTTGTCCCCGGACTGCGGTTCCTTGAAATTTCTTCAGCCAACGGATCCGTCAAAAAAACGGTCCGCTGGCATCCATTTGCATCAGTTAGGAACGGATCCGCTTTCCACCATTTTGGCGGATTTTAACTGACAAGAAAAAACTGAAGTTTGAAACAGGCCTAACCCTGGCTGTATCCGGATAAGGGACCTGTACAAAACATTTCTGCATTTCTGTCATATCTCCTATCATCTTAGCTACAGCATTTACAACAAGAACACTCTGATAATAGAGTGAAACATATGCAGAAATATAGACCTCACACCACTGAGCTGTGACTATATCAGCAGAAATATAGACCTCACACCACTGAGCTGTGACTATATCAGCAGAATACAAACCTCCTAACACTGAGCTGTGACTACATCAGCAGAATACAGACCTCCCAACACTGAGCTGTGACTACATCAGCAGAATACAGACCTCCCAACACTGAGCTGTGACTACATCAGCAGAATACAGACCTCCCAACACTGAGCTGTGACTACATCAGCAGAATACAGACCTCCCAACACTGAGCTGTGACTACATCAGCAGAATACAGACCTCCCAACACTGAGGTGTGACTACATCAGCAGAATACAGACCTCCCAACACTGAGTTGTGACTACATCAGCAGAATACAGACCTCCCAACACTGAGCTGTGACTACATCAGCAGAATACAGACCTCCCAACACTGAGCTGTGACTACATCAGCAGAATACAGACCTCCCAACACTGAGCTTTGACTACATCAGAAGAAAACAGACCTCCCAACACTGAGGTGTGATTACATCAGCAGAATACAGACCTCCCAACACTGAGCTGTGACTACATCAGCAGAATACAGACCTCCCAACACTGAGGTGTGACTACATCAGCAGAATACAGACGTACCAACACTGAGGTGTGACTACAGCAGAATATAGACCTCCCAACAATGAGGTGTGACTACATCAGCAGAATACAGACCTCCCAACACTAAGCTGTGACTACATCAGCAGAATACAGACCTCCCAACACTGAGCTGTGACTACATCAGCAGAATACAGACCTCCCAACACTGAGCTGTAACTACATCAGCAGAATACAGACCTCCCAACACTGAGCTGTGACTACATCAGCAGAATACAGACCTCCCAACACTGAGCTGTGACTACATCAGCAGAATACAGACCTCCCAACACTGAGCTGTGCCTACATCAGAAGAAAACAGACCTCCCAACACTGAGCTGTGACTACATCAGCAGAATACAGACCTCCCAACACTGAGCTGTGACTACATCAGCAGAATACAGACCTCCCAACATTGAGCTGTGACTACATCAGCAGAATACAGACCTCCCAACACTGAGCTGTGACTACATCAGCAGAATACAGACCTCCCAACACTGAGCTGTGACTACATCAGCAGAATACAGACCTCCCAACACTGAGCTGTGACTACATCAGCAGAATACAGACCTCCCAACACTGAGCTGTGACTACATCAGCAGAATACAGACCTCCCAACACTGAGCTGTGACTACATCAGAAGAAAACAGACCTCCCAACACTGAGCTGTGACTACATCAGCAGAATACAGACCTCCCAACACTGAGCTGTGACTACATCAGCAGAATACAGACTGTCATCACACACAATGGAACAGCAGATTCATGTGGCCATATTATGTCTTGTTCCTGCCAGGAGCTGACAGTGAGGTCTGTAAGATCTAACGCCAGATCTTCTGATGTCTGAGTGGTAATCTGGAGAAAACAAGGACATGTGATACCGGGTGTCGGATGAGTGGCCGGATGTTCCAGTACACTCAGGACTTTTTGGAACAGTTCTTTAATTAAAGTCAAATCTCCATATTAAGATCTTTTTTCAGCCTAAAGATGAAAATAAGCAGAAAGAAAAATCCTGAAATGAGAATGGTCACAATGGAGGCGGCCATTGTGTGTGACATCTGCTCCTCTCTCTTCAGCTACGATGGCTACATATCTGGAAAGTCGTCGTGTTTTATGTTGGAGGAAAGAAGAAGCTTCTCTTCATTATTATCGTCCATTACTATAAGACGTTTTATGCGGAGTGTCAACCATTTACCTGCTCTAGTAATGTCCTGATGCTCTCAGGTAAATCCGTCAGATACTCTGGTGTTAGGTCACACTGTCCTGTACTAGCTCCAGCACCAGCCGGGAGTGACTCTGAGGACGCCTTCGGGTGGTAGAAACAAAATATCAGGGCAACTGGTGGTAAGAATCCCCCATAGTGCTTCTACTCAAAGATTGTCCAGAAGAGAACTAGTCATATTAAAGGGGATGTCCTGTCCAAATCGATAAGTCTGCGGTCACCCTGATCCCTATGGTAATAGAAGGGTATTGAAGATAATGCACAGTATCGTTCTGGCATAAAATATACCAAGGCCAACAAAATGCCAGTATCAGAAATAAAGTCACAATGTGTAAGATAGAAAAGTGACTGTGTGCCGAAAGAAATAACGGAATCATTTTGGTACTCAGATAACCTCTGGCAATGACCAAGCGCTAAATCACTAATGGACAGCGTAGCCCTCACACTTGACTGTCTTGCAGAGGTTGGCACCCTATTTGATGATGACAGTGGCGCTCCCTTATTATTCCTGACTACAACCTAAGACCAGTCATGGTCATGGTAACCTAGCTAATGGAGAGAGAGCCGCCGAGGTGCAGGGACACCATTCTTGTTTATAGTGGGTATGGAAAGTATTCAGACCCCTTTAAATTTTTCACTCTTTGTTTCATTGCAGCCATTTGGTAAAATTCAAAAAAGTTCATTTTTTTCTCATTAATGTTCACTCTGTACCCCATCTAGACTGAAAAAAACAGAAACGTAGAATTTTTTGCAAATTTATTAAAAAAGAAAAACTGAAATATCACATGGTCATAAGTATTCAGACCCTTTGCTCAGACACTCATATTTAAGTCACATGCTGTCCATTTCCTTCTGATCCTCCTTGAGATGGTTCTACTCTTTCATTGGAGTCCAGCTGTGTTTAATTAAACTGATAGGACTTGATTTGTAAAGGCACACACATGTGTATATAAGACCTCACAGTGCATGTCAGACCAAATGAGAATCATGAGGTCAAAGGAACTGGCCAAGGAGCTCAGAGAAAGAATTGTGGCAAGGCACAGATCTGGCCAAGGTTACAAAAGAATGTTTGCAGTACTCAAGGTTCCTAAGAGCACAGTGGCCTCCATAATCCTTAAATGAAAGAAGTTTGGGACCACCAGAAATCTTCCTAGACCTGACCGTCCAGCCAAACTGAACAATCGCGGGAGATGAGCCTTGGTGAGAGATGTAAAGAATTACCCCAAGATCACTGTGGCTGAGCTCCACAGATGCAGTAGGGAGATGGAAGAAAGTTCCACAAAATCAACTATCACTGGAGCCCTCCACCAGTCGGGCCTTTATGTTAGAGTGGCCTGATGGAAGCCTCTCCTCAGTGCCAGACATATGAAAGCCGGCAAAGAGTTTGTTAAAAAACACATGAAGGACCCCTAGACCATGAGAAATATAATTCTCTGGTCTGATGAGATGAAGATAGAACTTTTTGGTGATAATTCTAAGTGGTATGTGTGGAGAAAACCAGGCACTGCCCATCACCTGCCCAATACAATCACAACAGTGAAACATGGTGGAGGCAGCATCATGCTATGAGGGTGATTTTCAGCTCCAGGGACAGAACGACTGGTTGCAATTGAATGAAACATGAATGCGGCCAAGTACAGAGATATCTTGGATGAAAACCTCTTCCAGAGTCCTCTAGACTAGAGTTGAGCAAAACGAGTCGGTCAATTTCAAAAGTCGCCGGCTTTCGCAAAAGTCGGGTTTCATGAAACGAAACCCGACCATAGCGTGAGGTCGGTCAAGAGGTCGGCGACAATGGCGCCAAAGTCGCGTTTGAAATGATGCTTCAGCGCCCTTTTTCAGCCAATGATGGAGGACGCACACTGTGGGCAACGCGATGACATAGGCAGCGGTCACCACCATCTTTGAGAAGGGCATGCAAGTGATTGGCTTGCTTTGTGTGGCGTCACAGGGGCTATAAAAGGGCATGCACGCCAACCGCCATCTTACTTCTGCTGATCTCAGAATAGGGAGAGCTGCTGCTGCTGCTGATTCTGTAGGGAGAGCGTTAGGCAGTGAAGAAGATACAAAAAACTGCTTCTGCTGCTAGCGATTTTGCATGTACAACACACCAGTTAGTGTGCAGTGCAAGGGGAGGCTATATTTTGGTGCATCACCTCTGTTGGCTATTAGGCTGCCTTATAAGGCTCCCTGATAGCTGCATTGCTGTTTTCACACTACTGTGCAAACTGCTTTTTTAAAAGCAAAAATACTTTTCATCCTCTTTTTTGCCCAGTTACCAAGCGTTCATTTTTCCACACTTTTGTGTGCAGCAGTCCTGCATATTAGGCTGCCTGCTGCCATACTTGGGACTGAGAGCATCATTGTCAGCTTGCTAAAATCTCTAGGGAGATTCAAATTCTCCCCAGTCCTATATAGACATTTTATGCACCATCCAATTTCAGCCTGTTATATTGAGGTGTAATCTACACTGGGCCTGAGATAATAGTTCAGTGTCCTAAAGTCTGTATTGAGATTCAAATTCTCCCCAGTCCTATATAGACATTTTATACACCACCCAATTTCAGCCTGTTATATTGAGGTGTAATCTACACTGGGCCTGAGATAATAGTTCAGTGTCCTCAAGTCAGTAGGGAGATTCAAATTCTCCCCAGTTCTATATAGACATTTTATACACCATCCAATTTCAGCCTGTTATATTGAGGTGTAATCTACTCTGGGCCTGAGATATTAGTTCAGTGTCCTCAAGTCTGTAGGAAGATTCAAATTCTCCCCAGTCCTATATAGACATTTTATACACCATCCAATTTCAGCCTGTAATATTGAGGTGTAATCTACACTGGGCCTGAGATAATAGTTCAGTGTCCTCAAGTCTGTAGGGAGATTCAAATTCTCCCTAGTCCTATATAGACATTTTATACACCATCCAAATTCAGCCTGTTATATTGAGGTGTAATCTACACTGGGCCTGAGATAATAGTTCAGTGTCCTCAAGTCTGTAGGGAGATTCAAATTCTCCCCAGTCCTATATAGACATTTTATACACCATCCAATTGCAGCCTGTTATATTGAGGTGTAATCTACACTGGGCCTGAGATAATAGTTCAGTGTCCTCAAGTCTCTAGGGAGATTCAAATTCTCCCCAATACTATATACACTTTGTATCTTGTTTTACAGTACCATATTGCTGGTGGTATTTTGGGTACATTTTCCCAAAAATGAGGACGTGTGTTGGAAGAGGCCATGGAAGTGGGCGGGAGTTGCCAGCTGGTAATGATGGTGTTGGTGGTGGTGGATCTGCTGGTAGTGGCAAAAGCACAATAGCACCTAATGCAGGAGGTGTTGAGCCTGCGTCATCGTCTGGCTCCACAAGGTCTTGAAGGCTCCCTTTTCTGGGAGTAGGTAAACCGCTTTTAAAGCCGGAGCTTCAGGAACAAGTTTTGGCTTTCATTGCTGACAAAGCCTCCAGCTCTATCGCCTCCTCTTCTGAACTTTCAAAAAATAAAAGCACTGATTCGTCATTGGAGGCTCATGGTCAGGAACCACACCTTTCCTTGTGTCCTTCACCCCTACCAAAAGTAAAGGATGCGGCAGGCCACACTACAGATTACTCCATGGCGCTCTTTTCACATACCATGCCTGGGTTATCAAGTCAAATCGTGAATTACCCAGTCCAAGAAGAATCTGACATGGAGTGCACTGATGCACAGCCACTGCTAGATTTATCTGCTGGTACACTCACTCAGAGCACTACATTGTCCTCGCAGTATACTGAGCCAGAATCTGACCCTGATGAAACTCAGGTGCCCCTTCCCGCATACTATACCACCTTACATGGTGACACATAGGAAGGTGCACATGACATTGAAGAGGAGGTGATGGATGACCAGTTGTTGACCCAGATTGGCATCCATTGGGGGAAGAGTGTGCCACTGCCAATAGCAAAGAAGAGGAGGAGGAGCATCCGCAGCAGGCATCGACATCGCAACAGCTGTTATCTGGCAGGCCCGGAGCAGTCCAAAAACGGGTTACAAAAATCAAAAGAGTTGCAGGACAGCTAGGCCAGACGGTCAAATTAGCACAGCGTGCAAGGCCTCAAAATGTCTTCCATAGTAGGGCAAACCTTTGCCATGATCAGGCAAAGGTTATCTGTAAGAAGTGCGCAAAGACCTTTAGCCGAAGGAAAAATCTGAGAAATTTGAATACCAGTTGCATGCTTAGACATTTAACCACCATGCACTTGCAAGCGTGGACGGACTACCAAACCTCACGTACCACATGTGCAACTGCTCCCAATGAAGGTAGTCAGCAACGCTACATCGTTTGCCCCACTGTAAACCCACCGGTTAGCACACCACCACCATCAAATTTTGAGGTGTCGTCGCAAGGCCAAAGCAGTCAGGGAATCACAATGTTATTGCTGCGAAAGACTGAATCTAGGCCATCAGAAAGAATACCAACTCCATCACCATCATCAACCCTCTCTCATTCCGCCATGTCCACCGCTAGTTCCACCATATGCAGCTCTCAAGTCCAGCTCACCCTACCAGAGACTATGAGTAGGACAAGAAAGTACTCATCCTCCCATCCGCGTACACTGGGTTTGAAAGCCCACATTGCCAAACTAATCTTGTTAGAGATGATGCCCTACCGGTTGGTTGAAAGCGAAGTTTTCCGCGAACTCATGGCCTACGCAGTACCACGCTATGACCTACCCAGTTGGCACTTCTTTTCTCACAAAGCCATCCCAGCCCTCCACCTTCATGTGAAAGACCACATTGTCCATGCACTCAAGCAATCAGTGAGTGGAAAGGTGCACCTCACAATAGATGCATGGTCCAGTAGGCATGGCCAGGGCTGTTACGTGCCCATCACTGTGCACTGGGTTAATGTGGTGGATGCAGGGTCCACAGGGGACAGCGGCAGTGGGACAGTGCTGCCTAGCCCACGGTATAGGAAACAGTTGGGTGTAGGCGTTTGACCCTCCTCCTCCTCCTCCAGAAGTGAAAGCTCATCCACAGAGCGCAGTCGCACGAGCACTCCATCCGCAGCTGACAGTGGTGCACACTTGGTGTCCCACTATCGAACAGCTAGTGGTAAGCGTCAGCAGGCTGTGTTGAAGATGACGTGTTTGGGCGACAGACACATCGCGGAGGTACTGGCCGACTACTTGCAGCGACAAACTGAGTCATGGCTGGGCAGTCTACATCTTGAGGCAGGCAAGGTAGTTAGTGATAACGGCCGGAATTTGGTGGCAGCCATAGCCCTTTCAATACTCAGACACATACCTTGCCTGGCTTACACCTTGAACCTGGTGGTGCAGTGCTTCCTCAATAATTATCCGGAGTTAACAGGCCTGCTCCAGAAGGTCCGAAGACTGTGCTTGTACATCCACCGGTCGTCCTTAAACTCCATTCACATGCAGAAGCTGCAGCGATTGCTCCAACTTCCCAAGCACCGACTAATTATCGACGTTGCAACAAGGTGGAACTCCACCCTGCACATGGTTGAGAGGCTGTGCGAACAGAGGCAGGCTGTAATGCATTTGTGGGAGGATACACGGCCAGGCACTTTGAGGGCAGACATGGAGTTGTCGGGTGTGCAGTGGTCGAAGCTGAAAGACCTCTGTAAAGTCCTTCAGTGTTTTGAGGAATGCACACGACTGGTAAGCGCAGATGACACCATCAAAAGCATGAGCATCCCACTTATGCGTCTGCTCATGCAATCTTTGACGCACATTAAGGAGCAGGCGTCTGCAGCCGAGGAGGATGAGGAAGAGGAAGAGGGAAGCCTTGATGACAGTCAGCCATTGTCTGCTCCGGGACCTCTCCTGGACGAGGTGGAGGAAGAAGAGTAGGAGGAGGATGATGATGGGGATGATTATTTAGGGGAGGAGGATGCTTCTCGTGAGGCAAGAGAAAATGTTGGCGTGGCAAGGTCTGGTACAGGGTTTGTGCGTGACTGGAGGGATGTGGATTTGCCAGAAAGTGCTCCTCCACCCAGCACTCGCAGTGCATCATTGACACCTGGAACATTGGCCCACATGTCAGATTATGCCTTGCAGATCCTAAAAAGGGACCCTCGCATTGCCAAAATGATGAGCGATGACTACTGGTTGGCCAGCATCATGGATCCACGCTATAAAGGCAAATTCCAAAACATCATGCCACAAGAGAACCTTGACCTAATATTGGCTAAAAACAAGCACCTCTGGTAAACCGTTTGTTTGAGGCATTCCCAGCACACAGCAGCGGTGATGGTTCTCCAAAGAGCCGTAGGGGGCAACATGGAAGAGGTGTTCATGGTGCACACATCAGAAGTGGCGTTGGAGACAAGGGTTTCATGAACATGTTGTGGACTGATTTTTAAGTCCCACTCACACGACTGGTAATACTGCATCGATTGAAAGTGACAGGAGACAGCACTTGTCAACTATGGTTACAAACTACCTCTCGTCCCATATCGATGTTCTCCCTCACAGGTCATTCCCCTTTGACTATTGAGCCTCTAAACTGGACGCCTGGCCTGAATTGCCACAATATGCCTTACAGGAGCTCCCTTGCCCTGCTGCTAGTGTGCTATCAGAAAGAGTCTTCAGTGCTGCTGGCACAATCCTGACAGAAAAAAGGACCCGTCTGTCGACCCAAAATGTTGATGATCTAACCTTCATTAAAATGAACCATGCATGGGTTTCAATGGATTTTGTCCAACCATCCCCTGATGACACATAGGTTGCCAGAAAAATGGCTCGCTTTTATCCTACTCTTCCTCGGACTTCTCCAATTCCTCAATTTGCAGCTGCTGAATGTCCAACATCAACATATGCCATTTTTTAAACCTCCCTAACTGGGCTGCCTCCCCCCCATGGCCGTGGTCACCACCTAGTGCACATAACCGTGCGAGTGCCATTGCCCTGAACAGGTGGGTGGGCCGACTCTTGGGCGCCGGCACTGGCACAGAGTCCGTCATAGTGCAATCAAGTGTCTCTGACGGTGGGGGTGCACACCCGCCGTCAGACACACCGGCCTACTATGATGGGCCCAGTACCAGTACTGACGCCCACGAGTGGGCCCCCCTTGCTTGGGCAGGGCCCCAGCATTTGCATTATTTACCTCTCCCTGCTCCTCCGCTGTGTAGTATGGGCTGTCAAATCCTTACCTGGGACTGCCACTACAAATTTGGTGAAGTGATAGATGATGGTTAAGACGTAGCTATGCCCTGTCCTGCTGGCCGGGCTCTAGCTTCAGATGATCAATGGCTTCCATTTTCAATGGACGTCGACTCACAATGAGATGCAGTTGTGGTTTATCATCAGCTTTCACAGTTTTCCTACTCACAGACATGTGACATTCCTGCCCACATTTTTAAATGTGCCCTCTCATGCCAATCCAATAGAATCGCCTACAGCCTGTGGCTTCTGTCTTTTGCACTCCAAAGTTACCTGACAGATCATGATAGGCAGTGAGGAGCATGTCTACATCTCTCCCTGTGATCAAAATTTGATGGAGATGAGTAACGGTGATGGGATCAACGGTACTGCGATACAGCAACACTTTCTTCACAAAGAACTGTTTTCGCTGTCTCCACACACAAAGTAATTGAAGGTCAGCATCGCCTCTGAGAATTCTCCCGGGAGTTTTTCCCCTGATTAGTAATTCCTAAATTTCTGCAATCGTTCGACTTTATGTCTGTACTTTTATCCATCTCGTTTCCTCTTGCGGAGAGTCTGGACTGTCTTACTGAGACAGAAATATATATGAAGATTTAAAAATACCCCAACAGTGTATACTGGTGTACGCTTCAAAAACATTTCCTTTTTTCTACTTTTTAGATTGTTGTCTAATCCATACTGAGGCTGTGAGTGTCTTTGTCGGACTCCGGAAATAAACACGGAGATTTTAAATGTTTAAACTATGCTATATATACCTGTTATCCGGTGATACTGTACCCTTTCTCAACTTTCTACAATCTTGTCGAATCCATACTGTGCCTGAGACTGTCTGAGTCTGCCTCCTGATTACAGATGAGTGGTGTTTGAGTTGAACTGTTGGCCAAGTTCAAATTCTAGCTGTTTTGGGCGGTGTTAGATCCGTTCGTCGAACTACAACACTTTGATTAAAATTGGCTGTTCTAGTGTCCGTTCGAGAACGTTTCGTTAAACAAAAGCATATCTTTTTTTCACTTTAATAATGGTTTTCAATGATAATAGACAGTTTTAGGGCATAGTAGCGGTGTCTGGTAGCCAGCGGTGTAGTACACCTGTGAAGGAGCTACACCGTGTGTGTTTCTAATAATTTTTTACCACATATTGTCCTGAAAATCCTTTTGGGCCTAGAAACTGTGTCTGCTACTCAGAAGATGAGCCCACCCGTGAACCGAGCTATGCCGCCTGTTTATGAAAGAACCAGTTTTTGACTGCATTTACACCACTTAATACTTTGGGCCTAGTAACTGTGTATGCTACTCAGCAGAGGAGCCCACCCGTGAACCGAGCTATGCCACCTGTTTATGAAAGAACCAGTTTTTTACTGCATTTACACCACTTAATACTTTGGGCCTAGTAACTGTGTATGCTACTCAGCAGAGTTGGCCACCCATGAACCAAGCTATGCCACCTGTTTATGTAAGAACTGTGTGCTACTCAGCAGAGGAGCCCAACTGTTAAGCAAGCTACAGAACCTGTGGTTTGGACACTTAAATTTTCACATTCTTTCTGGAATGCCGTTTAGGCCTAATTCCGGAATTACAGTTGACCTGCAATTACTGGAAAATGCTTGTTTGCGGGGAATTGTAATCCCAGATCCCCATCACTAACGGGGTTCAGCGTGTTACCTGCACCTGTAAGCGATACACGCTGGTCCTTTCATTGTAGCCATAGCCTCGCGTGTCCCTCTAGTAAGCTGGACGCGGACCGCGGGGGCATGCCTGAGTCTCGTTCATTAACAGAATTAAGCTTGCAATCTGTGAAGCTTTTTTGTGGATGGCATGGTTGAGGTTGCCCGTGTTGAGTCCAATTAAGCCGCAAGCTTCAATCCTGGTGGTGCCCTTCTGGACATTCCTTTAAGGTTCAGCTTTGCAACCATCCTGGAAACCAAACACTTTTCCTGACAGTGACGTTCTGGTCAAAGAGCGTGATGACATCACATCTGTGCGCCCTCTGACTAAAACAGTCCAAGTGCAGAGAGATGGAAGATGGGGACGACAAGGAGTCCAGAGTACAGGGATTTCCTAGCGAGGAGACTTAGTTAATTGTTTTAAAGGATGGGAGCAATTTTTGGGGAGCACGATACTCTGGAGAATGATATCTGGGGACCACCATACACTGGAGCATTCCAAAGGTAAACATCAGTCACTGGAGCAGCATTTACAGGGCCCATTATACACTAGAGCATTAGAAATGGGGCCTATTATATATGGAGCATTATTTGGGCTCATAAGACACTGGAGCTTCATCCATGGTGAACAACATATACTGTAGCATTATGTGGAGCTCATCATATACTGTATCGAACATTATATGGGACCAATGATTCTGTATGGAGGAATATATGGGAATCATTACTCTGTATGGCGCTCTATGCGGTGGCCATAATACTGTATGGAGGAATATACTGTCTGTTTTTGGAGCTACTGGAGAATTTAAAATGGATATCAGTCATGAGATGTAAGAAGTGAAGTATTTTTCATTGTACTGTACCGCTATTTCTCTGCCGTATCAAAGGATCATGAATTGTGTCATGTGTTAAAGGAGCCCAGTGACACTCTTTGGCCCTGGGCCCACGAAAATCTGGAGTCAGCACTACCCCCCCACAACTTTAGCCAAATAACCCCCAGTTTTCAATGCCTAACTATTATTATAAAGTAAATTAAGGTTGACAAGCTTAAGGAATAAGAATTGATGTTTTTGGCATTAAAATGGGCACTCTAGGTGTGTTTCCTGTCCTCCACTCACTGCCGACTTTTCTTCCCCATTGACTTACATTGGGTTTCGTGTTTCAGTCAGCCTTCGACTTTTCACGATAATCGGCCGATTTCGTTCGACCCGACTTTTGCGAAAGTCGGGTTTCGTGAAACCCGACTCGGCCCGAAAAAAGGCAAAGTCGCTCATCTTTACTCTAGACCTCAGACATGGCGGAAGCTTCAACTTTCAACTAGTCAAAGACCTAAACCACACAGCTAAAATTACAAAGGAGTGGCTTCAAAACAACTCTGTGACCATTCTTGACTTGCCCAGAGAGAGCCCTGACCTAAACCCAATTGAGCATCTCTGGAGAGACCTGAAAATGGCTGTCCGCCAACGTTCACCATCCAACCTGACGGAGCTGGAGATGATCTGCAAGGAAGAATGGCAGAGGATCCCAAATCCAGATGTGAAAAACTTGTTACATCATACCCAAGAAGACTCATGGCTGTACCAGCTCAAAAGGGTTCTTCAACTCAATACTGAGCAAAGGGTTTGAATACTTATGACCATGTGATATTTCAGTTTTTCTTTTTTAATAAATTTGCAAAAATGTCTACATTTCTGTTTTTTTTCAGTCAAGTTGGGGTGCAGAGTGTACACTAATGAGAAAAAAATGAACTTTTTTAATTTACCAAATGGCTGCAATTATATAAAGAATGAAAAATTTAAAGAGGTCTGAATCCTTTCCGTACCCACTGTTTTACTGTATTTTTTATGCCAAAACCGTATGAGTTAGAATCTGTTTTTTTTTTTTCGTTTGTATACTTTATCAGCATGCACAAGAGACAACTGTACCTGACAAAAAAACTGTGTGAATAAATCCATTCTAGTATATGGGACAGGGATCTCAGGGGTAACATTTCTCCTTATTGAAGAGTGACAAGCCAAGACTGGCATATCAGAGTGAGGAGACTTATAAGCCATGCATACTCCTCTGAGAAATTAAATATACAAATTGTCTTTTTGAAGAGGACTAGAACTCTAGCACCACTTACTGGAAGCAACGATCATATGTCATAGTCTTATTATTCTATATTGACTTTTAGGATCTCTGCCTCCATTAGGTGGCACTACAGGTCTAGTCCTTTTCCTCTCTGAAGAGACAATTTGCATAAGTGCTGGCCATGGGGAAAAATAAATGGGACAACACTTGGATGTGAATGTGGCCTAAGGCTAAGTTCCTGCAATGAGTATTTGGTGCAGATAATCTACAGCAGTGTTCCCCAACTTCAGTCCTCAAGAGCCACCAAAAGGTCATGTTTTCAGAATTTCTTTAGTATTGCCTAGGTGATGGAATTATTGCCTGTGTAGATACTGCAATTAGTGGCTCTTGAGAACTGGAGTTGGGGAACACTGATCTACCACATCAAAAACTCACCAAGAAGCTTCATTTGATAATGTATATGGATCACCCGCAGGGCAAGTGTGGGAATTTCACTCGGTACCAGGCTGGTGTCTTAAAGGGGAAGTGTCGCGGTGGCAGTGACCCGGTCCGTGGCCCTGGGCGTCCATGCAAAATAGGTGGAATTGAATAAAGCTTATGAGCAGGTAGTTTGTGATGCCACCTGTGGTATCTGGTCAGAAGGGGGACCAGCGCTGCAGTGCAGATCCTCTGGGACAGATGGTGTGGTGCAGCAAAGATGTAGTAGCTCTCCACAGGCAGAGCTTTAGTCCCAGGGCAGCGGTAGTGGATGTTGAGGTAGATGGCGTAGTGTTGGGCACACAGATGTAGCAGTGCTAAGTAAGTTGGCGCAGGAAGAAGGCAAAGACACAGCTGAATGCAGTTCTGATACTTTACTCATGTTTCTGGCACAGACAGGTGCCCGCTTCAGTACTGTGTCCTCCAGGTCAGGGGCTCTGCCAACTCCCAGGCAGATGGAATACACCCTTCCAGCACTCCTTTCCAAATGAGCCTTTTCTGAATGTCTCCTTTCTAGCGGTAATCTGAAGTACTTGTGTTTATGAATTACACTCAAGTTCCTCTCTCTTGTTGTTACTTATAACTCCACTCGTATGACGGGCAGCTGTAGCCTGCTTCGGGGACTCCATACCATCATGTCCCGGCTCACACATGTTGCTGCTGTGTCTTCGAGTCTTAGGTGGGAATAGAGTGGTCACAACTTCTATTCCTCCGGTTTCTGCTGTAGGATCATTAGTATCACACACAGACTCAGATACCGGCGCCCAGCCTTGGCGCATTAAACTTAGAGAAGGACTGTGCTCTAGCTCTAGTCTCCCCTTCTATGGGGATTCTGGCTGCAGAGAGGTCCTCTCTCTGCTTCCCCCTGTGGGGAACTGACTTAACTTCCTGTCAGCTTTCCCCTCTAGTGTAATCTCAACTCCACCCACCACCTAGCACCCTTCACGAACCAAAGCAGCTGTCATAAAGGGTGCTCTGCTGTTCTAAGGTGTCTGTGCTGGATGTACAGTAGGTGCTGGAGTCTGGTGAAGTGTTACCATCTTACTGGGGAGTGGGATACTACACCTCAGGAGGAGGTGCAGTACCTCTGTGGTGACTGAACCCTCAGGGGCACCACATATACTGTAGATAGATAGATAGATAGATAAAAATATGTGAGTGACATAATCAGTGCTTTCTGTGTGTAGCTTACTGTAGATGTATTTTAGCAATGAATAAATTAATGTCTTAAAAATTTGTGTGATCTAAATAAATTTTAGTAATCAGCAGAGGGAAAGTGGACAGCTGGAGGAAGAGGTTTACAGCCAAAGAAGGGGAAAATACCCATGGAGCTTCCCAGGCTATTAATATAAGCTCACAGCTGTATACTTAGCCTTTGCTGGTCATTAAAATGGGGGAGCCCACAAAATAATGATGTAAGGCACCCATAAATTAATAACCAGAAAAGGTTGGGCAGACAGCTGCCAGTTGATATTAATTGCCTGGGAAGGGGCCATGGATATTGCCCCCCTCCCAAAATAAAACACCTAGACAACACCTTCAGGGTGGGCCAAAAGCTGCCAAAGAAGCTTAAATTAGGGACGGACACCAGGAAAAGTGGCATCAGTTGACCTACAGTACAAATAGTATAATTGTGCAGCATGGATGGATGGGACAGGACCTGGCCCAGTATTTCTAGCTTAAACATTAATCAGTAACAGGCCCCTTCCACTACAGGCAACCCGCCAGATGGAGACCCAACTTGGAGTCTTCACATTTTAAAAAATTATTGTCACACACCACTAAAGTGGCATCAATTTCCCCGGTGTGTTTCCATGGTTACAGATCCTCTGCAGATCTATATGTTTCCCTGGTTACAGTCCATTATTACACCCTATGTGCATGTTCTGACTGTCCTGTGTTCTTCCCTCTCCCACCATTTATTATCTGTAGGATAATAACAGAGTAATACCTGATCACAGGATTAAATTGTACAGGATGATTTGTGTTCTGATAATATGGAGCCACATTATTCTGCATAGCAATAATAATAATAATCTTTATATAGCGCCAACATATTCCGCAGCGCTTTACAGTTTAACAGTTTCAAAACACAGGTCATAAGTAACACCATTAACAATACAATCATTAAAGCAAAATAAGACGAAATAAGATGACCCTGCTCGTGAGAACTTACAATCTACAATGCATGGGCGCTGCATGCACAAACTTATGGTGATGTTTCAGCACTTTTGCTTCCTTTGTTAACAAACAGTATCATAATAAAACAGAATAGAGAAAAATAAAATAAATTTATAAGAAGTGCAAAAATCCTAATATTGTATAAGATTGCTGCTTCCATAGAGGAAACATTTACCGCGCGAGGAGTTTAGTGACCACCAGGAGGCGCTCCAGGATGGCGAGAATCCGATTCCCCCTCCTTTATCTCAGTCTTTGCAGCATTACTGTATATTAATCACTGATTTCCAACAACTGACATTCGATTTACAGAATAAAACTGCAGAGAATGAGAAATATCTGACGACCAGACAGGATGAGCCCTGAAAATGGGATTTATAGAGAAGTGACACAGCGCTGAGCTCCACATAAACCCTGTGTATAGACGACACATAGAGAAGGAATAATGAGAAGATTGTGAGCCCCATAGAGGACGGGGACTGGGGAATATCTCTGTACCGCGCTGCGGTATATGTCAGCACTATATAAGATGTAACACTCCAATACAGAAATACGTTCAAGTCCTTACAAGGATAGAAATTTAAAACAAAATCTAAATATTTTCCTTAGAAATATATTTAGCAAAGCGTAAAATAACCAAAATAAAGAATCATACAGAAGACAACATTATTTATCACACAAAATGAAGAATGTAGAAAACTCTCTAATAACAATGTTAGAATTAATGTTTTATTTATTCGCCCTGGAAAAATCAAAATCAAAAAGCGATTGGAACATTGCATGTATCCCGACATTACCAAACAGGACAATGTTCTTACTTGATAAAGATGCCAGCGCGACATTGAAATGCGTAGTGGACAATAAAGAACCATTTAATGAATATCGCAATAGGAGACTTCTTTCCAACAGCGCAGACAATTTTTAAACATGTTTTTATCTTGTTTTGCTAGTTTTCCCTCTGGACACAGGAGCCGGCTATCTGAGCCTTTAGTGGTCGCGTCTTCACAGAACCTCCCAAGGTGAGCTAACCTATTGTGTCTACTGTCTCCTATATTAGGGTTCTGCCCTATTGTGCGCTTCTCCTTTCACAGTCACTGCTTATTCATGTCTCCCAACATAGCGCTAATAAAACTGCAAGTCTTCCCAACAGCGAGGAGCATACAGCTCCGGGGTCTGAGGGAGAAAAATGTTCCGGGTGATTGAAAGCAGCGACACAAAAACACATTTTATAAAAATGGAAAATTTAGTATTGTCATAATCATAACGACCACAGAGAAAAGTGATCACATCATTTATAACTGTTAGGGACGGTCATTAAAGGGAAGCCCAAAAGGAAGGAGGACAAATAAAGCAGACAAGAAAGGAGAAAAAGAAAGGAGGACAAATAAGAAGACTAATAAGGGGGACAAATAAGAAGACTAATAAGGGGGACAAATGAGAAGACTAATAAGGGGGACAAATAAGAAAGACTAATAAGGGGGACAAATGAGAAGACTAATAAGGGGGACAAATGAAGAGGACTCATATTTTCTCCTCCCCTCATAAAGAATATCACATAGAAATAAATCATCCCTATGTCCCAATACCCGGTGATGTTACTAATGTTTGGAAGGATGCCGCAGTCCTCAGTGATATAAGATGGAGGCAGCATAGGAGCACAACATACTAATGAATGACCTCTCACACACCGACCGTCCAAGGGGAGATGGCTCATTAGTAATAGGGATCATTCAGACATCAGTAATGTTTCTCATATACAAAGAACGTACCGATTGTCATCAGTTTTTCTTGGAAGAAGAAAAGATGGAAGTCTCATGAGCTTCTCCTATCAAACTGTCAATGAAAAATAGACAATACATGGATGGCATCCGAGTGCTGCCTGATTTTATCAAGGACCCTATAGACTTGCATTGGTGAGTTTGATCCATGGCTAAATGAGAAAACAAGGAGAAAACGCGTGTGTGAGAAGCTGACGTCTGAACGATCCCCTAAGCTACATCCAAACGTCCATCTGAGGGAGAAACGGCCGATGTTTCCTCAGGTGTTATCTCGTTACTTTCAATATTTTCTCATTGGAGAAATGTGCGTATTCACAAGCCTATAACAAGTCCCCAGGAGGTCACATGTTCACATCAATCACTAGGAACAGATCTGTGAGACGCGGAAATAAAAGTAAAGCCTCCGATTTATATCCGCATCTCACAGATCCCCAGTGACTTGTATGACCGACTCTAAGATCAGGACCAGATCTGAGGCTCATGGACATCACAGATGTGTGAACAGATCCATTAGTCTCTCTGTGTCCTTGTGTCATCAGGGGAAACAATCAGATGTCACTCGGACATTTCACAAGGCTGTGTGTTCTGTCTTCCTCCATGTATGATGCTGTGTGGATTCTAGCATACAGCTTAACCTTTCATCCACTCCCAGAAACAAGACTGCATGGGTGCTTAAGTCTATTATTTATTAGGATGATATGGACAACGATGGGAGATGATAACAGATGGTATAGTAGAACACAATTATGAATGATTCAGTAGATTGTTGTACAAAATGTGGACGATTCAGGTAAAAACTACAAGAGACAGATAATACAGCATGCCAGTACTGAAAGACAGTATACAATATATGAATACTGGCAGGTAATAGCAATGCAGGGTATTATCACAACAGTAGCAATGATACAGGATGCTGTTATGCATTATATAAGAGCTGAGCAATATAACATACACAGCAGCAGGAGAAAAATAACTAACATACAAATGGCTGTCAGCTTTACACTCACTGAACGGAGGATGCATAATTAGAGAATGCTTATAACAAACATGCAGTGAAATAACATCACAGGAGCTGAGCATGCAATGCAAACATCATGGGGGGCTGCATTATGGCTGCTAACAGAGATGCATAACTAATAATTGCATTATCCTTACCGACATCCGCTTGTAATAAGCAATGCCTTGCAAAGAGCTGAGCTGAGCAGGTGTGAGCTACTCAGGAGACCTGGAGAATAGTTACATGTTGTTGACCAGGGTAGAAAGAAGGGGCGGTTCAGAACAATTAACCATTTGGGGAACAGAAAATTCCAAACACATGAATAAAAGAGAAGGGCAACTTATGACACCTAATGGCATAGCTGTAACAGCACTAAAAATATCTAGCTGCCCAGAATGGGCAGAACACTGTGACTGCAGCCTTAATGTTATAGGTGACACCACAATTACTCAATGGTATCAGTAGGGATAGACTGATACTTTGCATCCAAAAGCCAAAGGCCGGAAATCCCATTTTTACCAAACAACTATAAAAATTGTTGTTTAGTTGTTACTGGTGGATTCACGTGTTAGGTGCAGATTACAATTACCCTCTGCTTCTTATTGGTCCTATCACTGTATAATGTCCCCCGCGGTGAGATTGCTGCTCTGGTTGTGTCATACAAGTGTAATCTACATGTGGATAGATCTCCATATCAGTAACCACATAGCTGACGGCCGTCCATTATCTGCCATCAGGGATTGCATCCTATTATGTACCGTCTAATGACCAAAGAACAAGCAGCTATTAAAATAGAGAGTCTCTTCACCATGTTTCACCCTCACAGGCTTCATCAGGAGATCAAAGCAAATGCAAAACAAAATGGCCAAACAAGCTATTTCTAACCTTCCCATCTGACATCAGGACGACATCATCATTGGAGCGTCTATAATGCTGAGCCAATGTGAATTTATCAGTGCAGGGTCAGAGGTCCACATCCATGTCATATGTATGTTTACTAACCTATCAGCATGGTCTATTGTATGCAGCCAATACAGCGCACGTCGCCATTTGATCACATCATCAGTATATGGGAAAGATAAAGTCATAATGGTCTCCAAGAAAAAGGTGTTCTCTCCATACTATGGGCATTAAAAAGACGACAGCGACGCACACACAGTAAATGTCATACAAACAAAATCTTTAAGAAAATGGTGCTGGTCTTATACTTTGGACTACTTCAAAATGGCCACGACTCCTATGCTATGTGGAAAGATGGCAAAAATCTTCAAAAAGATGGTGCTGGTCTTATACTTTGAGCTTTTTCAAAATGGCCACAGCATCTGTACAATGGAGTATAATGTGCTGGAATAGTTCAGTATAGGATAACAGCCCACATAGTGTAACTATCATTTAAAGTGACAGCGCCCAGACATATATTGTGTTGGTATATGCAACAGTTGTGGACTACTTCTTCATTTGTGTAAAGGAGGACTTTAGGCTGATCTGACAATAGATGGCAATGTTGTGTAAAGTTTCCTTGCTTAATGAATTGAAAGAGAAAAGGTCTCTTTTGTTGGTTTCAGTTTTGTTTTCCTACTTCTTCCTGATGATGCAGCATTGTAAGACTGTGCATTTTTCCTTTACCTCATGCTCTGAAAAGTAAAAGCTTGTTATCCTACGTAATCTTCTCTGTGAAGTGATCTACTGCAACTGTGGGTATTCAAGGAGCTATACAACAAGCTGTGCAACAGGTTATGTGCCCAGGCACAGAGAATCCCAGACACAGAGTATCTCAGAGACTTACCAAGGACCCCAGACACCCAGGACACCAGAACTCTCAGCAAAGACCCTGGTGAATGCAGAAGAATTCCTCAGTACAATTCTCTACAAACAAGTAAGACAAATTAAACATAATGAGTAGCACAGAGCTAAAACTCACAGTGGCTAAGCTGAATAATGAGAACTATCAGTTATGGAAGTTCAAAGTAGAGATGTTATTGTCTAAGGGTGTGTGCACACATTGCGGATTCTGCTGCAGATCCGTAGCGGATTTGACCCTGCGGATCCGCAGCAGAAAGTACAGTACCATTTAAGTCAATGCAAAATGAAAAATGCAGTGCCCACGGTGCGGAATTTTCCCCGCGAATTTGCTGCGGTTTTAAATCCGCAGCATGTCACTTCTTTGTGTTGATTCCCCAGCGGATTGGCACCTGCTCCATGATAGGTGTCAAACCGCAGGGGAAAACCACAGGCTAATCCGCAGATAAACCACAGGTCTTTTAACATGCGGATTTACCTGCGAATTTAGACAAATCTGCACGGAAAAATCCATAGCAAAATCCAATAGACTCGAATCCGGTGGCCCACGGCGTTAGGATAATTGCCACCGGAAAAGAAAATGGACTCTTCTCTGACTCACCACTTACACCCAGCCTTGTGCATTCGGTTTGCCTGACCGTCGACACTGGGCCCACACAATCGCACTTCTTCTGCCGCCGCTGGCTTCCTGAAGAAATGACCTGGCCCGTTTCACCACCACTGCAAACAACCCAGCAATATACATTCGGGCTATAAGACAACCCCCCAAAGAAGTGTGTCTTATAGTTTGAAAAATCCATTATATTGTCTTACAAATTTTAGACATTTTTCATCAATAAGATAATAATGAAAAAATAATCAGGCAAGTTCGTTATCACCACAATCATACTGACCCGGAGAATCTTCCTGCCAGGCCCTTTTACAACACAATGAACCACATAAAAACAAAAAATTATGACAGAACGGCTTTTAGCTTTTTTGTTTTGTTGCAATTTCACAACACTTGGAAAGATTTTTATATTTTCCAGGACATTGTATGGTAAAATGAATGGTGTCACTCAAATCAACAACATGTTACATAAACACAAGCCTTAACATGTCTATGAGGAAAGATAAATCCAAGCATTATGGTTCTAGAAAGAAGCGGAGGGAAAACAAAAATGCAAAAGTGAAAATTGGCCGCAGTGGGAAGGGATTAAGTGCAAAACTAAATCATCATCGGGGATAGAAAGCTTCATAGATTCTAATCCTGGATGTAGAAATTATACAGAGAAAGTGGAGATGGAGGCAAAGGACATTAGATTAATAATGATCTACACTGTGTTCCAAATTATTATGCAAATGATATTTTTCCTAAATAGTCGGTACAAATGACAGTCAGTCTAATAAAAGTCATCACCCGTTAGAGTATACATCAAATTTTATTGAAGAAACCTCCCAATGATAACAGTATAATCTCCAAAATGAATAAAAACTCAAATTGCACTGTTCCAAATTATTAGGCACAGTAGAATTTCTAAACATTTGATCTGTTATAAAGAACTGAAAATGTTCATTTGTGGAATTTGCAGCATTAGGAGGTCACATTCACTGAACAAAAAAGCTATTTAACTCCAAAACATCCTAACAGGCCAAGTTACATGCTATCATAGGAACCCTTCTGTGACATCACCTTCACAATTCTTGCATCCATTGAACTTGGGAGTTTTTGGAGAGTTTCTGCTTGGATTTCTTTGCATGAAGTCGGAATAGCCTCCCAGAGTTGCTGTTTTGATGTGATCTGCCTCCCTCATAGATCTTTTGCTTGATGATACTCCAAAGGTTTTCTACAGGGTTGAGGTCAGGGGAAGATGGTGGCCACACCATGAGTTTATCTCATTTTATGTCCATAGCAGTCAATGACTCAGAGGTATTCTTTGCAGCATGAGATGGTGCATTGTCATGCATGAAGAGGATTTTGCTCCTGAAGGCACATTTCTGCTTTTTATACCATGGAAGACAGCTGTCAGTCAGAAACTCGATATACTTTGCAGAGGTCATTTTCACACCTTCAGGAACCTTAAAGAGCCCTACCAGCTGCTTCCCCATGATTCCGGCCCAAAACATGACTCCTCCTCCTCCTTGCTGAAGTCGCAGCCTTGTTGGAACATAGTGGCCATCCACCAACAATCCATCTGGACCATCCAGGGTTGCTCGAAACTCATCAGTAAACAAGACTGTATGAAAAATAGTCTTTATGTATGTCTGGACCCACTGCTACAATTTCTGCTTGTGAACACTTTTTAGGGGTGGCCGAATAGTAGGTTTATGCACCACAGCAAGCCTTTGAAGGATCCTACACAATGAGGTTCGAGGGACTCCAGAGGCACCAGCAGCTTTAAATATCTGTTTGCTGGTTTGTAATGGCTTTTTAGCAGCTGCTCTCTTAATCCGATGAACTTGCCTGGCAGAAACCTTCCTCATTCTGCCTTTATCAGCACAAACATGTCTGTGCTCAGAATCAACCACAAATCTCTTAACAGTACGATGGTCACATTTAAATTTTTGGGAAATATCTAATGTTTTCATCTCTTGACCAAGGCATTGCACTATTTGATGCTTTTCAGCAGCAGAGAGGTCCTTTTTCTTTCCTAAATTCCTTGAAACCTGTGCCCTGCTTAATAATGTGGAACATCATTCTTAAGTAGTTTTCCTTTAATTGGGCTCACCTGGTAAACTAATTATCACAGGAATTTGAGATTGATTTCAGTGATCCAAAGAGCCCTGATACACAATACCATCAATGAGTTTATTTGAAATACAAAAAATTACATCTTTATGACACTTAACTCCAATTTGCATAATAATTTGGAACGCAGTGTAATGTGAGTGATTTTTTATGGCATTTTATGGTTCTGACAAACAAACAATTTTTGATACAAATTCACATTAAGATAAAGCAAGAAAGCGCAATAGTCTTTACAGAGAAAAAGTCTGAAGTCGCTGTTGGTCAGAGTCGGTGCGCCTTCTTGTCACAAGTGACTTTATTGAGGCTTTTAGTTAATGAAACTGAATGTAAAAACACCAAATCGTCTCTATTCTCTAATTCTTGGACAATGCAAATATCTTAAAATGCCCCAGATCTACGAGCGATTGACACATCTGTTGTTTTTTAGGACCGTCCAGTCTACATTTACAGTAAATCTGGGCACATTCTTCAGAGCTTTGTGTAGTTCGGCACCTTTTTGGCAAACCGCGACCGTTTTCTATGAGGCCAAACCCCTTTTCAGAAATGGTCTAAAAACATAATAAATGTGGCGCAAGTCATCAATTGATTTTAGTGCATTTTCCTCAATAAATTTGCCGGAGACTATATTTAAATTACTGTATAAATGGCCGGGAAGTTCAAAGGTTTTCAACACATTTTTTACAAACATTTTTGCTGTCTTTTCCTTTTATTGTGGAACATTTTAAAGATCTATTTTTGTTTTTCTCAAGTTCTTGGGAGAAGTCTGAGAAAATGAGAAAAAAATATGAGAAATAAATGCCATAACCAGAGCAAACTGCGCATTGATGTTTATTTCCTTCAAAGGAGAAGCCAAAGATCAGACATCAGTGACTGGAGAACGGGCAAATTTCACTCAAAACTTTAAAGACATGTTGGCCTTAAAAAGTTGTCAAAGCCAATGAAGTCACCATGAAGAATACAGCAGCGTTTTGTGTGTGTATCCGGAATAAGGTCACATTCACAGTCTCTGGATTATGTGTCAGGATTTGTAAAAAGAAAAGGAAATGATCCCAAAAAGATCTGCGCCTCTTCTGTGGTTTGGGCTCAGTTCTGGTTTTGGCTACAAATACTGAGCACAATTGTGCCGTGTGATAGAGACATTAAGGAGGATTCATGTATGAGAATTCCCCCCGGACATCACTGATTGCCATCACAAAGGGTTTCATCACTCTTTCACTGTAAAAGTCATAATTCACGATTACTTTTAATAAATCTGCACTTTCGGTAATTCTGATCTTCCTTTGGCATTATCCATAGAGCTGGTGCTGATCCAACACCGAGCAAAACACACAGATCAGGAAACTTCTACACTTACAATTTTTCCTATTAAGTGACCTGGATTGTTTCCTATAATATCTACACTGAAGAATGTAATGTCATCCTCTTTTAAAATTTGCCACTTAGCCCATGAAAGCAGCAGATGATGTAATCTCGTATAATCCGGTGATTTGCCTGTTTCCTGTGACATAATCTCAGACGATTTCCCTGTAGATTTCTTGTGATATAAATAAGACATGAGACCAATGATCTGTGTCTGTGAGTGTCCAGAACAATGACGATGGTTTCCCTGAGATCTCTGCTCTGTGTGCTGTACCTGTACATACAAGGTAATGTCCGATGAGGGTTATACTATGTGGGACAGATGAGAGTATACAGGACGTGGCTGTATACATGTAGTAAGAGGAGAAGGAGCACACGTCATTATATCAATGATTGTCACCATTATCTCTTCTCTTCTGCTCCCAGTTTCCTGTGGAGAGATTGTGATGACTCATACTCCGGATTATCTGTCGGTGTCGCCGGGAGACACAGTCACCGTCTCATGTAAATCCAGTCAAAGTCTCTACAATAGCAGAAACTCCAAAGACTATTTACACTGGTACCAACAGAAATCCGGGCAGCCTCCAAAACTTCTCATCTATTGGGCAAACACAAGACAATCTGGAATCCCAGAGAGATTCACTGGATCTGGATCTGGAACTGATTTCACTCTTACAATCCGAGGAGCGACAGAGGACGATGCAGCAGATTATTACTGTATGCAGAGTAATAGCGCTCCTCTCACACAGTGATACAGAGCCGTACAAAAACCTCCTCCTCATCCCCCATGATGTCGCTGTATTACAATGTTGTGTAGATGAAGGTGCAGAGAATTAGCAGAGCGCTCAGTGATGATTTCTGTCTTCTCTTCTTCCTCTGGGAATAGATTCTTTCTGTACAGATCATTGTATAAACCAGTCAGGTATAAACCAGCGCTGACATAATGATTACAGACTATAGGAACATCTGCACCGGAGGAGAAACTCTGAATGTGGCCGGACAGCGGAGCGAGCTGAGGAATAAACACGTTATCCCACCACACACATGCACATTAGATGTAGCTGAGCGTGCATGTGCTCTGTATAGTGGGAGGAGGTTTAGCTGGTGTCTGACATCTTTGGGGCAGTTTAAATTCCTTAACAATTAATAGATTGAATACGTTGAATTCACCATGTCCGTTCTTGTATTCACCAAATTCTGTATGTCGTCAGGAGGAGTCAGGACGAGGGCCGGTCGTTGCCTGGATGGTGCCCTGTACAGAACTGACCTTTCATGCTCCCACCTAATTTAGTGAATTAGGAGTCTCTTACAAGTGCCGAGCTCCGCCGTCAGAAATGTTACTCCAATTATGGGCTGGAATATATTTCTGGTGATATTTACTTTACAAAAGTGACATAAATTTTGATAAATTAGATGGGCCGGCTTAGTCACATCCCATCTCGCCCCAACTTAAAAATGCCAACATTTTCTAAATTCTTGTGTGACCTACAAGTTGAGTAAAAAAATCTGACATTTTAAGAAAAATATTTAGAATTGACTCTCAATTCTAAATATTTTCTATCTACTGGCTAATACGGTACAAAGATATATACGTTTCCTGACATTTTAAGGTGCTTTGTGGCAGAAAACTGGAGAAAATACCTTCATGAATTGGGGTCATTGTCTTTTCATCCTGACATGAAATGACCCCCCCCACAAGTACTGTGCTATAAACTGCTGGGAATATGTGGAGTGGAATCTGCACCTCAAATCCACATCAAATCCACCACAAATGTACTCACCCTTAAAGGAGTATTCCCCATGCCATATCCACACAGGGCCAAGACAATGTATTTTGGTGCCCAAGGCAGATTATGTAAATTGAGCCCCGTCCCACCTTGAGTCAATTTAAAACTATCTTCAGGGTATGTTCAGACATTGCTATTTTTCTGCTTTTTTTCTTGAACTAATAATGCTGTGTGTTGGTAGCAGAAACACTGTACATAATGCGGGTTTTTGGTGATTCTTGTCATATGGTTTCAGAAGCACCACTCCAGCGGGTTTTTTCTTTCAGCGCTGGAGTGGTGCAGCTAATCTGAGGTCCCTGACCTAGAATTCTCCTTACTCGCTGCCGTCTTCACCTTCTATCACCAGAATGAGGCTCTTAAAAACTAATAATGAGTCATGACTTCCGGCTCACACAGCAAACACTGGAGCGAACCGGCAGTTCACAAACTGCTGGAGACCAATCGGAGCGACACTGAGAATAGATGAAGATGACGGCTGATAAGTACAAGAAAAGGGATGAGGAAATCAGATTAGTGGCACCACTCCAGTGGTAAAGTAAGAATCCCTCTGGAGTGGTGCTTTACTCATGGATGACACATGGATTGCACTCTTGTATCTTCCGTGTGCTACCAGTGATTCTCATGGACTCATAGACCTGTACGGGTAACTTTAATCTGTGACTCGGTTCAAAGACACCTTGATTCTTTGTGGACCAATCTTCTACAAAACACAGTAATGGAAGCTGCGCCATAGTCTATAACAAGTACATGCTGTATCTGTGGACAGGACATGTACATGACACGGACGTTTGAATGAGGCCCAAAGCTGCGTTCATCTTTTATGTAATTTTTTTAAACCCTTGAAGACCGAGACACTTTGTAGGGTATTGACAGGCCTCATTTTTAAAATCTGTCCACTGTCATTTTATGAGGTAATAAGTAGAGTTGAGCGACTTTTGGTTTTTTATGGTCGAGTTTCGTTTCGTGAAACCCGACTTTTCCAAAAGTCGGGTGGAGCAAGATCGGCCGATTATAGGGAAAAGTCGGGGTCGTCACGAAACACGAAACCCAATGTAAGTCAATGGGGAATAAAAGTCGGCAGTGAGAGGAGGACAGGAAACACACCTACAGTGCTCATTTGACTGCCAAAAGCATCAATTCTTCTTACTTAGGCTTGTCAACCTTAATTAACTTCATAATACAAGTTACGCACTGAAAAATGGGGGTTATTTGGCTAAAGTTGTGGGGGGGGTAGGGCTGGCTCCAGGTTTTCATGTGCCCTGGGCGAAAGAGCACCCCTTTAACACATAATACCACAACTCATCATGCTCCGATATGGCAGAGAAATAGCGGTATAGTGCAATGAAAAATACTACACTTTTTACATCTCATGATGAGGCCCATATATTTCTCCATACAGAATCATTGGTCCCATATAATGTTTGAAACAGTATATGATGCGCTCCACATAATGATACAGTATATGTTGGTCCCCATGGATGAAGCTCCACTGTCTTATGGGCCCAAATTATGCTCCAAACATAATGGGCCCCATTTCTAATGCTCTAGTGTATAATGGGCCCTGTAAATGCTGCTCCAGTGTCTGATGTCCACCTTTGGAATGTTCCAGTGTATGGTGGGCCCCATCTATCATTCTCCATAGTATAGTGCTCCCCAAAGATTGCTGTCCCAACATTGAAAACAATGAAATAAGTCTCCTCGCTAGGGAATCCCTGTACTAGTCTGGACTCCTCGTCATCCCCATCTTCCATCTCACTGCACAGTATTTCAACCTTGCAAGTGCTGTGATCCTGAGCAAGCAGGGGGGGCCCACTCGTTGGCGACGGCACTGGCACAGGGCCCCTGATAGTACGGTGGTGTGTCTGATGGCGGGTGGGCCGAACCTGCACTTTCATCTGCAGCTTCCTCTTTGTCACCGTGTAAGATGGAACTGTATATGGGAAGGGTAACCTGAGTTTCATCAGGGTCAGATTCAGGCCGTGTAGCATGCGAGGGGAATGTAGTTGTCTGGGTCAATGTACCAGCAGATTCATCGAGGAGTGGCTTGGCATCAGTGCACTTGTGTCGCCCCCAGGACAACGGTCGCCACAGTGGCATTACCTTCCTCCTAGGGAGTGTGATGTCATGCTTGGGAGCAACGAAGGATCTCTCTAGCAGGTTAACTGATTGGGCGGCGTTATTCCCACGAGTCATGACCCTCCAAACAGCGTTCATGAAGGCAAAGTGTTTGTTTTACGTGGGCAGTATGGTTGCAAAGCTGAACCTTAAAGGAATGTCCAGAAAGGCACCACCAGGAGTGGAGCCTACGGCGTAATTTGACTCAACACAGGCAACCTCAACCATGCCAGCTACAGAACAGATGCACAAGTTGCAAGCTTAATTCCGTTAACGAACGAAACTCTGTCATGCCCCGCGGTCCGAGTCCGTCTTACTAGAGGGACACGTGAGGCTCTGGCACATGAGATTGGCCAATAACTGGTGTGTCATGCCCTTACATGTCCGTGGCTGCATGTGCGCTACACTGAAAAGGCCAGCGTTTGTCGCTTACAGGTGCAGATAACCCGCTGAACAACGTTAGTGATGGGGATCACTGATTACAATTATTACTCGCGAACGATGATTTCCCAGTAAGTGCAGGTCAACCGCAGTTCCGGAATTAGGCTTAACCGACATTCCTGAAAAAATGAAAAACTTACGTGTGCAAATCACAGGTGCTGTAGCTTGCTTAACAGCTCGCCAGCCGTTCTCACGCCCAGTATGGATTACACATGATTGCACAAAGGTGAGAAAGGGTACCGTATCCCCGGATAACATGTATGGATAGTGTACACATTCAAAAGATATGTCTATACATCAGGAGGCAGGCTCAGACGGTGTTAGGCCCAGTATGGCTTGCACGTGATTGCACAAAGGTGAGAAAGGGTACCGTGTCCCCGGATAACATGTATGGATAGCGTACACTTTCAAAAGAAATGTCTATAAATCAGGAGGCAGGCTCAGACGGTGTTAGGCCCAGTATGGCTTGCAAGTGATTGCACAAAGGTGAGAAAGGGTACCGTATCCCCGGATAACATGTATGGATAGCGTACACATTCAAAAGATATGTCTATACATCAGGAGGCAGGCTCAGACGGTGTTAGGCCCAGTATGGCTTGCAAGTGATTGCACAAAGGTGAGAAAGGGTACCGTATCCCCGGATAACATGTATGGATAGCGTACACATTCAAAAGATATGTCTATACATCAGGAGGCAGGCTCAGACGGTGTTAGGCCCAGTATGGCTTGCACGTGATTGCACAAAGGTGAGAAAGGGTACCATATCCCCGGATAACATGTATGGATAGCGTACACATTCAAAAGATATGTCTATACATCAGGAGGCAGGCTCAGACGGTGTCAGGCACAGTATGGATTTGACGGCCCAGACTACACAGCGGAGGAGCAGGGAGAGGTAAAGATTGCAAATGCTGGGGCCCTGCCCAAGCAAGGGGGGCCCACTCGTGGGCGTCGGTACTGGCACTGGGCCCCTCATAGTACGGCGGTGTGTCTGACGGCGGGTGTGCACCACCACCATCAGAGACACTTGATTGCACTATGAGGGACCCTGTGCCAGTGCCCGCGCCCAAGAGTCGGCCTACCCACCTGTCCAGGGCAACGGCACTCGCACGGTGTCGTGCGCTAGGTGGTGACCCCGGCCATGGGGGGGGGAGGCTGCACAGTTAGGGAGTTTTAGAAAGTGGCATATGTTGATGTTGGACATTCAGCTGATGCAAAAGGCGAAATAGGTCAAGTCCCAGGAAGAGGTGGACCAAAGAAAGCCATTTTTCTGTCACCCTATGTGTCATCAGGGGAAGGTGGGACAAAATCCTTGGAAACCCATGCATGGTTAATTTTAATGAAGGTTAGATCATCCACATTTTGGGTTGACAGACGGGTCCTTTTTTCTGTCAGGATTGATCCAGCTGCACTGAAGACTCTTTCCGATAGCACACTTGCAGCTGGGCAAGCGAGCTCCTGTAAGGCATATTGTGCCAATTCAGGCCAGGTGTCCAGTTTAGCGGCCCAATAGTCAAAGGGGAATGACCTGTGTGGGAGAACATTGATATGGGAGGAAAAGTAGTTTGTAACCATAGTTGACAACTGCTGTCTCCTGTCACTTTCCATCGATGCTGTATTACCAGTTTTGTGAGCGGTACTTGAAAAATCAGTCCACAACATTGTCATGAAACCCCTGTCTCCAACGACACTTCTGCTGTGTGCACCATGAGCACCTCTGCCAAGCTGCCCCCGGCCCGTACGGCTCGTGTGAGAACCATCACCGCTGCTGTGTGCTGGGAATGCCTCAAGCAACCGATTTACCAGAGTTGCTTGTTTATTAGCCAATATTAGGTCAAGGTTCTCCTGTGGCATGATGTTTTGTAATTTGCCTTTATAGCGTGGATCCAGGATGCTGGCCAACCAGTAGTCATCATCGTTCATCATTTTGGCAATGCGGGGGTCCCTTTTTAGGATCCGCAAGGCATAATCTGACATGTGGGCCAATGTTCCCGGTGTCAATGATGCACTGCGAGTGCTGGTTGGAGGAGCACTTTCTGGCAAATCCACATCCCTCCAGTCATGCACAAACCCTGTACCAGACCTTGCCACGCCAACATTTTCACTTGCCCCACGAGATGCATCCTCCTCCCCTAAGTAATCATCCCCATCATCATCCTCCTCCTCCTCTTCTTCCTCCAACTCGTCCAGGAGAGGTCCCGGAGCAGACAATGGCTGAATGTCATCAAGGATTCCCTCCACCTCTTCCTCCTCATCAACATTGGCTGCAGACGCCTGCTCCTTAAGGTGCGTCAAAGTTTGCATGAGCAGACACATAAGTGGGATGCTCATGCTTAGGATGGCGTCGTCTGCGCTTACCAGCCGTGTGCATTCCTCAAAACACTGATGGACTTTACAGAGGTCTTTCAGCTTCGGCCACTGCACACCGGTCAACTCCATGTCTGCTCTCAAAGTGCCTGGCCGTGTATCCTCCCACAAATGCATTATGGCCTGCCTCTGCTCGCACAGCCGCTCCACCATGTGCAGGGTGGAGTTCCACCTTTTTGCAATGTCGATAATGAGGCGGTGGTTGGGAAGGTGGAGCAATCGCTGCAGCTTCTGCATACGAACGGAGTGTACAGGCGACCGGCGGATGTGCGCGCACAGTCTTCGCACCTTCTGGAGCAGGGCTGTTAACTCCGGATAATTTTTGAGGAAGCACTGCACCACCAGGTTCAAGGTGTGAGCCAAGCAAGGTATGTGGCTGAGTTTTGAAAGGGCTATGGCTGCCACAAAATTACGGCCGTTATCACTAACTACCTTGCCTGCCTCAAGATGTACACTGCCCAGCCATGACTCAGTTTGTCGCTTCAAGTACTCGGCCAGCACCTCGGCGGTGTGTCTGTCGCCCAAACACATCATCTGCAACACAGCCTGCTGACGCTTTCCACTAGCTGCTCGATAGGGGGAAACCTCGTGTGCAACAGTGGCAGCTGCAGATGGAGTGCTCATACGACTGCGCTCTGTGGACGAGCTTTCGCTTCTGGAGGAGGAGGAGGAGGAGGAGGGTGGAACGCCTACAGCCAACTGTTTCCTATACCATGGGCTAGGCAGCACTGTCCCACCACCGCTGTCCCCTGTGGACCCTGCATCCACCACATTAACCCAGTGCGCAGTGATGGACACGTAACGGCCCTGGCCATGCCGACTGGACCATGCATCAGTTGTGAGGTGCACCTTTCCACTCACTGACTGCTTGAGTGCATGGACAATGCGGTCTTTCACATGATGGTGGAGGGCTGGGATGGCTTTGCAAGAGAAGAAGTGGCGACTGGGTAGGTCATAACGTGGTGCTGCATAGGCCATGAGTTCGCGGAAAGCTGCGCTTTCCACCAACCGATAGGGCATCATCTCAGACGAGATTAGTTTGGCAATGTGGGCGTTCAAACCCAGTGTACGCGGATGAGAGACTGAGTACTTTCTTGACCTACTCATAGTGTCTGGGAGGGTGAGCTGGACTTGAGAGCTGCATATGGTGGAAGTAGCGGTGGACAGGGCGGACTGAGAGAGGGTTGATGATGGTGATGGAGTTGGTGTTCTTTCTGATGGCCTAGATTCAGTATTTCGTTGATATAACAGTGGGATTCCCTGACTGCTGTGGCCTTGCAACTACACATCAACATTTGCTGCTGTGCTAACCGGTGGGCTTACAGTGGGGGAAACAATGTAGCGTTGCTGACTACCTTCTTTGTGATCAGTTGCACATGTGGCACTTGAGGTTTGGTGTTGTGTCCACGCTTGCAAGTGCATGCTGGTTAAATGTCTAAGCATGCAACTGGTATTCAAATTTTTCAGATTTTTCCCTCGGCTAAAGGTCTTTGCGCACTTCTTACAGATAACCTTGGCCTGATCATTAGGATTTTGTTCAAAAAAGTGCCACACTGCACTCTTCCTACTTTGGCAGACATTTTGCGGCCTAGCACGCTGTGATCTTTTGACCCTCTAGACAAGCTGTCCAGCAACTCTTTTGATTTTTGGAACCTGTCTTTGGAGTGCTCCGGGCCTGCCAGATAACAGCTGTTGCGATGTCGATGTCTGCTGTGGATGCTCCTCATCTGAGCTATTGGAAGCAGCACCCTCTTCCCCCAATGGATGCCAATCTGGGTCAACAACTGGGTCATCCATCACCTCCTCTTCAATGTCATGTGCACCTTCCTCTGTGTCACCGTGTATGGTGGTATAGTGTGCGGGAAGGGGCACCTGAGTCTCATCAGGGTCAGAATCTGGCTCTGTACACTGCGAGGACAATGTAGTGCTCTGAGTGAATGTACCAGTAGAATCATCTATCAGCGGCTGTGCATCAGTGCACTCCATGTCAGATTCATCTTGGCCTGGGTAATTCACCATTTCACTTGATAATCCAGGCATGGTATGTGAAAACAGCTCCATGGAGTAATCAGTAGTATGGCCTGCGTCATCCTTCAATCTTGGTTGGGGTGAAGGACACAAGGAAAGGTGTGGTTCATGAACATGAGCCTCCAATGACGACTCAGTGCTTTTACTTTTTACAACTTCAGAAGAGGAGGCGATAGAGCTGGAGGCTGAGTCAGCAATGTAAGACAAAACTTTTTCCTGATGCTCTGGCGTTAAAAGTGGTTTGCCAACTCCTAGAAAACTAAGCCTTCGAAGCCTTATGGAGCCAGACGATGATGCAGGCTCAACACTTCCTGCATTCGGTCCTATTTTGCTTTTGCCACTACCATCAGATCCACCACCAACACCATCATTACCAGCTGCCAACCCCCGCCCAATTCCACGGCCTCTTCCACCAGCCTTCCTCATTTTTGGTAGAAATGTAGACAAAATCCAACAAACTATATAGTAATGTAAAACAAGGTACAAGGTGTCTATAGGACAGGGGAGATTTAGATTTTCTGCAGACACTTGTGGACACTGGACACTTGGATTGTGTGAGGCCCACTGAATATCAGAGCGCTATGTCACAGGCTCGATGGCACAGGTGTGAAAAAAGTGAATTGTAGAATTGGGCAGAATAGGAATCTCCCTAGAGTGTAGGTCTGTAAGAACGGAACAAGTCCTCCACTTATCCTTCCACAGTGACACACAGATAGCTTCACTGTGGCTGTGATAACAGCCATTACACGGTACTGTGTGAGGAGCGTACACCGCTGTATGGTGTGAATAAATGCACGCTCAGTACCTTAGCAGGACAAAAAAAAAAATTGGGATTGCTCTTAAAAAAGCAGTTTGCAGAGCAGTGGGGAAACAGCAATGCAGCTGTCAGGAAGCCTTAGAAGGCAGCCTAACAACCAACACCGCTGATCCACCACAATATAGCCTCCCCTTGCACTGCACACACAGTGACTGGTGTGTTGCACAGGCAAAATCGCTAGCAGAAGCAGTTTTTTTTTCTTCTTCCCTGCCTAACGCTCTCCCTACAGAATCAGCAACCTCTCCCTATGCTAAGATCGGCAGAAGTAAGATAGCGGTCGGCGTGCACGCCCTTTTATAACCCCTGTGACGCCCACCAAAGCAAGCCAATCACTTGCATGCCCTTCTGAAAGATGGTGGTGACCCCTGCCTATGTCATCACGTTGCCCACAGTGTCCGTGGATCCTGATTGGCTGAAAAAGAGAGCTAAACAAACTTTTGAAACGCGACTTTGGCGCGTAAGTTGCCGACCTCGTGGCCGACCTCATCCTAGGGTCGGGTTTCGTTTCATGAAACCCGACTTTGCCAAAAGTCGGCGACTTTTGAAATTGTTCGACCCGTTTCGCTCAACTCTATTAATAAGTAATAACTAGATTTGAGCGACTTTTGGTTTTTTAGGGTCGCGTTTCGTTTCGTGAAACCTGACTTTTCCAAAAGTCGGGTCGAGCAAGATCGTCCGATTATAGGGAAAAGTCGGGGTCGTCCCGAAACACGAAACCCAATGTAAGTCAATGGGGAATAAAAGTCGGCAGTGAGAGGAGGACAGGAAACACACCAACAGTGCCCATTTGAATGCCAAAAGCATCAATTCTTCTTACGTAAGCTGGTCAACCTTAATTAACTTCATAATACAAGTAACGCACTGAAAAATGGGGGTTATTTGGCTACAGTTGTGGGGGGAGGGCTGGCTCCAGGTTTTCATGTGCCCTGGGCGAAAGAGCGCCCCTTTAACACATACCACAACTCATCATGCTCCGATATGGCAGAGAAATAGCGGTATAGTACAATGAAAAATACTTCACTTTTTACAGCTCATGACGAGGCCCATCTAATTCTCCATACAGAATCATTGGTCCCATATAATGTTTGAAACAGTATATGATGAGCTCCACATAATGCTACAGTATATGTTGGTCCCCATGGATGAAGCTCCACTGTCTTATGGGACCAAATAATGCTCCAAACATAATGGGCCCCATTTCTAATGCTCTAGTGTATAATGGGCCCTGTAAATGCTGCTCCAGTGTCTGATGTTCACCTTTGGAATGTTCCAGTGTATGGTGGGCCCCATCTATCATTCTCCAGAGTATAGTGCTCCCCAAAAATTGCTGTCCCAACATTGAAAACAATGAAATAAGTCTCCTCGCTAGGGAATCCCTGTACTAGTCTGGACTCCTCGTCGTTCCCATCTTCCATCTCACTGCACAGTATTTCAACCTTGCAAGTGCTGTGATCCTGAGCAAGCAGGGGGGGGCCCACTCGTTGGCGACGGCACTGGCACAGGGCCCCTGATAGTACGGTGGTATGTCTGATGGCGGGTGGGCCGAACCTGCACTTTCATCTGCAGCTTCCTCTTTGTCACCGTGTAAGATGGAACTGTATATGGGAAGGGTAACCTGAGTTTCATCAGGGTCAGATTCAGGCCGTGTAGCGTGCGAGGGGAATGTAGTGGTCTGGGTCAATGTATCAGCAGATTCATCGAGCAGTGGCTGGGCATCAGTGCACTTGTGTCGCCCCCAGGAGTACGGTCGCCTCAGTGGCATTACCTTCCTCCTAGGGAGTGTGATGTCATGCTTGGGAGCAACGAAGGATCTCTCTAGCAGGTTAACTGATTGGGCGGCGTTATTCCCATGAGTCATGACCCTCCAAACAGCATTCATGAAGGCAAAGTGTTTGTTTTACGTGGGCAGTATGGTTGCAAAGCTGAACCTTAAAGGAATGTCCAGAAGGGCACCACCAGGAGTGGAGCCTACGGTTTAATTCGACTCCACCTGGGAAACCTCAACCATGCAAGCTACAGAACAGATGCACACATTGCAAGCTTAATTCCGTTAACGAACGAGACTCTGTCATGCCCCACGGTCCGAGTCTGGCTTACTAGAGGGACACGTGAGGCTCTGGCACATGAGATTGGCCAATAACTGGTGTGTCATGCCCTTACATGTCCGTGGCTGCATGTGCGCTACACTGAAAAGGCCAGCGTTTGTCGCTTACAGGTGCAGATAACCCGCTGAACAACGTTAGTGATGGGGATCTGTGATTACAATTATTACCCGCGAACGATGATTTCCCAGTAGGTGCAGGTCAACCGCAGTTCCGGAATTAGGCCTAACCGTCATTCCTGAAAAAATGAAATACTTACGTGTGCAAACCACAGGTGCTGTAGCTTGCTTAACAGCTCGCCAGCCGTTCCAGGCCCAGTATGGATTACACTTGATTGCACAAAGGTGAGAAAGGGTACCGTATCCCCGGATAACATGTATGGATACCATAGTGTACACATTCAAAAGATATGTCTATACATCAGGAGGCAGGCTCAGACGGTGTTAGGCCCAGTATGGATTGCACGTGATTGCACAAAGGTGAGAAAGGGTTCCGTATCCCCAGATAACATGTATGGATAGCGTACACATTCAAAATATTTGTCTATACATCAGGAGGCAGGCTCAGACGGTGTTAGGCCCAGTATGGATTGCACGTGATTGCACAAAGGTGAGAAAGGGTACCGTATCCCCAGATAACATGTATGGATAGCGTACACATTCAAAATATATGTCTATACATCAGGAGGCAGGCTCAGACGGTGTTAGGCCCAGTATGGATTGCACGTGATTGCACAAAGGTGAGAAAGGGTACCGTATCGCCAGATAAAATGTATGGATAGCGTACACATTCAAAATATATGTCTATACATCAGGAGGCAGGCTCAGATGGTGTCAGGCCCAGTATGGATTGCACGTGATTGCACAAAGGTGAGAAAGGGTACCGTATCCCCGGATAACATGTATGGATAGCGTACACATTCAAAATATATGTCTATACATCAGGAGGCAGGCTCAGACGGTGTTAGGCCCAGTATGGATTGCACGTGATTGCACAAAGGTGAGAAAGAGTACTGTATCACCAGATAACATGTATGGATAGCGTACACATTCAAAATATATGTCTATACATCAGGAGGCAGGCTCAGACGGTGTCAGGCCCAGTATGGATTGCACGTGATTGCACAAAGGTTAGAAAGGGTACCGTATCCCCAGATAACATGTATGGATAGCGTACACATTCAAAATATATGTCTATACATCAGGAGGCAGGCTCAGACGTGTCAGGCCCAGTATGGATTGCACGTGATTGCACAAAGGTGAGAAATGGTTCCGTATCCCCAGATAACATGTATGGATAGCGTACACATTCAAAATATATGTCTATACATCAGGAGGCAGGCTCAGACGGTGTCAGGCCCAGTTTGGATTGCACGTGATTGCACAAAGGTGAGAAAGGGTTCCGTATCCCCAGATAACATGTATGGATAGCGTACACATTCAAAATATATGTCTATACATCAGGAGGCAGGCTCAGACGGTGTTAGGCCCAGTATGGATTTGACGGCCCAGACTACACAGCGGAGGAGCAGGGAGAGGTAAAGATTGCAAATGCTGGGGCCCTGCCCAAGCAAGGGGGCCCACTCGTGGGCATCGGTACTGGCACTGGGCCCCTCATAGTACGGCAGTGTGTCTGACGGCGGGTGTGCACCACCACCGTCAGAGACACTTGATTGCACTATGAGGGACCCTGTGCCAGTGCCCGCACCCAAGAGTCGGCCTACCCACCTGTCCAGGGCAATGGCACTCGCACGGTGTCGTGCGCTAGGTGGTGACCCCGGCCATGGGGGGGGAGGCAGCACAGTTAGGGAGTTTTAGAAAGTGGCATATGTTGATGTTGGACATTCAGCTGATGCAAAAGGTGAAATAGGTCAAGTCCCAGGAAGAGGTGGACCAAAGAAAGCCATTTTTCTGTCACCCTATGTGTCATCAGGGGAAGGTGGGACAAAATCCTTGGAAACCCATGCGTGGTTCATTTTAATGAAGGTTAGATCATCCACATCTTGGGTTGAAAGACGGGTCCTTTTTTCTGTCAGGATTGATCCAGCTGCACTGAAAACTCTTTCCGATAGCACACTTGCAGCTGGGCAAGCGAGCTCCTGTAAGGCATATTGTGCCAATTCGGGCCAGGTGTCCAGTTTAGCGGCCCAATAGTCAAAGGGGAATGACCTGTGTGGGAGAACATCGATATGGGAGGAAAAGTAGTTTGTAACCATAGTTGACAACTGCTGTCTCCTGTCACTTTCCATCGATGCTGTATTACCAGTTGTGTGAGCGGT
The DNA here is from genome assembly GCF_039654945.1 of Dendrobates tinctorius. NCBI lineage: Eukaryota > Metazoa > Chordata > Amphibia > Anura > Dendrobatidae > Dendrobates > Dendrobates tinctorius. The sequence continues at coordinate 1,477,048 of NW_027361763.1, read as the reverse complement.
ACTTGAAAAATCAGTCCACAACATTGTCATGAAACCCCTGTCTCCAACGCCACTTCTGCTGTGTGCACCATGAACACCTCTGCCAAGCTGCCCCCGGCCCGTACGGCTCGTGTGAGAACCATCACCGCTGCTGTGTGCTGGGAATGCCTCAAGCAACCGATTTACCAGAGTTGCTTGTTTATTAGCCAATATTAGGTCAAGGTTCTCCTGTGGCATGATGTTTTGTAATTTGCCTTTATAGCGTGGATCCAGGATGCTGGCCAACCAGTAGTCGTCATCGTTCATCATTTTGGCAATGCGGGGGTCCCTTTTTAGGATCTGCAAGGCATAATCTGACATGTGGGCCAATGTTCCCGGTGTCAATGATGCACTGCGAGTGCTGGTTGGAGGAGCACTTTCTGGCAAATCCACATCCCTCCAGTCACGCACAAACCCTGTACCAGACCTTGCCACGCCAACATTTTCACTTGCCCCACGAGATGCATCCTCCTCCCCTAAGTAATCATCCCCATCATCCTCCTCCTCCTCCTCTTCTTCCTCCAACTCGTCCAGGAGAGGTCCCTGAGCAGACAATGGCTGAATGTCATCAAGGATTCCCTCCTCCTCTTCCTCCTCATCAACATTGGCTGCAGAAGCCTGCTCCTTAAGGTGCGTCAAAGTTTGCATGAGCAGACGCATAAGTGGGATGCTCATGCTTAGGATGGCGTCGTCTGCACTTACCAGCCGCGTGCATTCCTCAAAACACTGAAGGACTTTACAGAGGTCTTTCAGCTTCGACCACTGCACACCGGTCAACTCCATGTCTGCTCTCAAAGTGCCTGGCCGTGTATCCTCCCACAAATGCATTATGGCCTGCCTCTGCTCGCACAGCCGCTCCACCATGTGCAGGGTGGAGTTCCACCTTGTTGCAATGTCGATAATGAGGCGGTGATTGGGAAGGTGGAGCAATCGCTGCAGCTTCTGCATACGAACGGAGTGTACAGGCGACCGGCGGATGTGCGCGCACAGTCTTCGCACCTTCTGGAGCAGGGCTGTTAACTCCGGATAATTTTTGAGGAAGCACTGCACCACCAGGTTCAAGGTGTGAGCCAAGCAAGGTATGTGGCTGAGTTTTGAAAGGGCTATGGCTGCCACAAAATTACGGCCGTTATCACTAACTACCTTGCCTGCCTCAAGATGTACACTGCCCAGCCATGACTCAGTTTGTCGCTTCAAGTACTCGGCCAGCACCTCGTCGGTGTGTCTGTCGCCCAAACACATCATCTGCAACACAGGCTGCTGACGCTTTCCACTAGCTGCTCGATAGGGGAACACCTCGTGTGCAACAGTGGCAGCTGCAGATGGAGTGCTCATACGACTGCGCTCTGTGGACGAGCTTTTGCTTCTGGAGGAGGAGGAGGAGGAGGAGGGTCGAACGCCTACAGCCAACTGTTTCCTATACCGTGGGCTAGGCAGCACTGTCCCACCACCGCTGTCCCCTGTGGACCCTGCATCCACCACATTCACCCAGTGCACAGTGATGGACACGTAACGGCCCTGGCCATGCCGACTGGACCATGCATCAGTTGTGAGGTGCACCTTTCCGCTCACTGACTGCTTGAGTGCATGGACAATGCGGTCTTTCACATGATGGTGGAGGGCTGGGATGGCTTTGCGAGAGAAGAAATTGCGACTGGGTAGGTCATAGCGTGGTACTGCATAGGCCATGAGTTCGCGGAAAGCTGCGCTTTCCACCAACCGAAAGGGCATCATCTCAAACGAGATTAGTTTGGCAATGTGGGCGTTCAAACCCAGTGTACGCGGATGAGAGACTGAGTACTTTCTTGACCTACTCATAGTGTCTGGGAGGGTGAGCTGGACTTGAGAGCTGCATATGGTGGAAGTAGCGTTGGACAGGGCGGACTGAGAGAGGGTTGATGATGGTGATGAGTTGGTGTTCTTTCGGACGGCCTAGAATCAGTCTTTCGTTGATATAACAGTGGGATTCCCTGACTGCTGTGGCCTTGCAACGACACCTCAACATTTGCTGCTGTGCTAACCGGTGGGCTTACAGTGGGGGAAACAATGTAGCGTTGCTGACTACCTTCTTTGTGATCAGTTGCACATGTGGCACTTGAGGTTTGGTGTTGTGTCCACGCTTGCAAGTGCATGGTGGTTAAATGTCTAAGCATGCAACTGGTATTCAAATTTTTCAGATTTTTCCCTCGGCTAAAGGTCTTTGCGCACTTCTTACAGATAACCTTGGCCTGATCATTAGGATTTTGTTCAAAAAAGTGCCACACTGCACTCTTTCTACTATGGAAGACATTTTGCGTCCTTGCACGCTGTGCTATTTTGACAGTCTGGCCAAGCAGTCCAGCAACTTTTCGGCTTTTTGTAACCCGTTTTTTGGACTGTTCCGTGCTTGCCAGATAACAGCTGTTGCGATGTCGATGCCTGCGGCAGATGCTCCTCCTCCTCTTCTGAGCTATTGGCAGCGGCACCCTCTTCCCCCAATGGATGCCAATCTGGGTCAACACCTGGGTCATCCATCACCTCCTCTTCAATGTCATGTGCACCTTCCTCTGTGTCACCGTGTATGGTGGTATAGTGTGCGGGAAGGGGCACCTGAGTCTCATCAGGGTCAGAATCTGGCTCTGTACACTGCGAGGACAATGTAGTGCTCTGAGTGAATGTACCAGTAGAATCATCTATCAGCGGCTGTGCATCAGTGCACTCCATGTCAGATTCATCTTGGCCTGGGTAATTCACCATTTCACTTGATAATCCAGGCATGGTATGTGAAAACAGCTCCATGGAGTAATCAGTAGTATGGCCTGCGTCATCCTTCAATCTTGGTTGGGGTGAAGGACACAAGAAAAGGTGTGGTTCATGAACATGAGCCTCCAATGACGACTCAGTGCTTTTACTTTTTACAACTGAAGAAGAGGAGGCGATAGAGCTGGAGGCTGAGTCAGCAATGTAAGACAAAACTTTTTCCTGATGCTCTGGCTTTAAAAGCGGTTTGCCAACTCCTAGAAAACTAAGCCTTCAAAGCCTTATGGAGCCAGAAGATGACGCAGGCTCAACACCTCCTGCATTCGGTCCTATTTTGCTCTTGCCACTACCATCAGATCGACCACCAACACCATCATTACCAGCTGCCAACCCCCACCCAATTCCACGGCCTCTTCCACCAGCCTTCCTCATTTTTGGTAAAAATGTAGACAAAATCCAACAAACTATATAGTAATGTAAAACAAGGTACAAGGTGTCTATAGGACAGGGGAGATTTTGAATTTCTGCTCACACTAGTGGACACTGGACACTTTTGGATTATGTGAGGCCCAATGAATATCTGAGCGCTATGTGACAGGCTCGATGGCACAGCTGTGACCAAAGTGACTAGAGGATAAGTGAGATTTTGAATTTCAGCAGACACTTGTGGACACTGGACACTTTTGGACTGTGTGAGGCCCAATGAATATCTGAGCGCTATGTGACAGGCTCGATGGCACAGCTGTGACCAAAGTGACTAGAGGATAAGTGAGATTTTGAATTTCAGCAGACACTTGTGGACACTGCGCACTTTTGGATTGTGTGAGGCCCAATGAATATCTGAGCGCTATGTGACAGGCTCGATGGCACAGCTGTGACCAAAGTGACTAGAGGATAAGTGAGACTTTGAATTTCAGCAGACACTTGTGGACACTGGACACTTTTGGATTGTGTGAGGCCCAATGAATATCTGAGCGCTATGTGACAGGCTCGATGGCACAGCTGTGACCAAAGTGACTAGAGGATAAGTGTGATTTTGAATTTCAGCAGACACTTGTGGACACTGGACACTTTTGGATTGTGTGAGGCCCAATGAATATCTGAGCGCTATGTGACAGGCTCGATGGCACAGCTGTGACCAAAGCGACTAGAGGATAAGTGAGATTTTGAATTTCAGCAGACACTTGTGGACACTGGACACTTTTGGATTGTGTGAGGCCCAATGAATATCTGAGCGCTATGTGACAGGCTCGATGGCACAGCTGTGACCAAAGTGACTAGAGGATAAGTGAGATTTTGAATTTCAGCAGACACTTGTGGACACTGGACACTTTTGGATTGTGTGAGGCCCAATGAATATCTGAGCGCTATGTGACAGGCTCGATGGCACAGCTGTGACCAAAGTGACTAGAGGATAAGTGAGATTTTGAATTTCAGCAGACACTTGTGGACACTGGACACTTTTGGATTGTGTGAGGCCCAATGAATATCTGAGCGCTATGTGACAGGCTCGATGGCACAGCTGTGACCAAAGTGACTAGAGGAAAAGTGAGATTTTGAATTTCAGCAGACACTTGTGGACACTGGACACTTTTGGATTGTGTGAGGCCCACTGATATCTGAGCGCTATGTCACAGGCTCGATGGCACAGCTGTGACAAAAGTGACGAGAGGATAAGGGAGATTTTGAATTTCTGCAGACACTTGTGGACACTGGACACTTTTGGATTGTGTGAGGCCCACTGATATCTGAGCGCTATGTCACAGGCTCGATGGCACAGCTGTGACAAAAGTGACTAGAGGATAAGGGAGATTGTGAATTTCTGCAGAGACTTGTGGACACTGGATACTTTTGGATTGTGTGAGGCCCACTGATATCTGAGCGCTATGTCACAGGCTCGATGGCACAGCTGTGACAAAAGTGACTAGAGGATAAGGGAGATTGTGAATTTCTGCAGAGACTTGTGGACACTGGATACTTTTGGATTGTGTGAGGCCCACTGATATCTGAGCGCTATATCACAGACTCGATGGCACAGCTGTGACAAAAGTGACGAGAGGATAAGGGAGATTTTGAATTTCTGCAGACACTTGTGGACACTGGACACTTTTGGATTGTGTGAGGCCCACTGAATATCTGAGCGCTATGTCACAGGCTCGATGGCACAGCTTTGACAAAAGTGACTAGAGGATAAGGGAGATTTTGAATTTCTGCAGACACTTGTGGACACTGGACACTTTTGGATTGTGTGAGGCCCACTGATATCTGAGCGCTATGTCACAGGCTCGATGGCACAGCTGTGACAAAAGTGACGAGAGGATAAGGGAGATTTTGAATTTTTGCAGACACTTGTGGACACTGGACACTTTTGGATTATGTGAGGCCCACTGATATCTGAGCGCTATGTCACAGGCTCGATGGCACAGCTGTGACAAAAGTGACTAGAGGATAAGGGAGATTTTGAATTTCTGCAGACACTTGTGGACACTGGACACTTTTGGATTGTGTGAGGCCCACTGATATCTGAGCCCTATGTCACAGGCTCGATGGCACAGCTGTGACAAAAGTGACTAGAGGACAGCGTCGGACTGGCCCACCGGAGAACCAGAGGATTCTCTGGTGGGCCCTGGCATCTGGTGGGCCCTGGCACCTGCTGGCATACAGGGCCAGCAGTTGCCTAGGGCCCCCGCTGCTCCAGGGGCCCCCAGCCAGTGGTGTGTCGCACACCATGCAGCTGCTATGGGGGCCCCTGCCAGCGGAGCAGCAGCGGGTGTCAGGAGGCAGGAGCCCCTGTCCCCACTGCTAAAGAGAAATGAATATTCACTGCGAAGCAGTGAATATCATTTCAGGTCTCCACCCCCAGAGGCCCCGCCCCCAGCCCAGTAAGCTGCTCTGCAGACTACAGCTGTAAATGAGGGCCGGCGCCGCCCTCAGTCCTCTCTGCTCCTGGCTCACAGCCAGTGCGCGATGCCGTCACTACATCGCGCACCCGCTGTGTGTCTGGCAGAGGGGGCAGCTCCTGACACTGAAGCCGGCTGCCGGAATCAGCGTGGGAGCGAGGAGGAGAGGTGAGTATTGTGTTTTGTTTTGTTTTTATATCTCTCTCGCTCTCTCTATCTATCTATCTATCTCTATATCTCTATATATCTCTCTCTCTATCTCTTATATCTATCTATCTTTCTATCTCTATCTATTATCTATATCTATCTATCTCTATATCTATCTATCTCTATATCTATCTCTATCCATTATTTATATCTATCTATTTCTATATCTATCTCTATCTATCGCTCTATTTTTATATCTATCTTTCTATCTCTACATCTATCTCTATATCTATCTATCTATCTCTATATCTTTCTATATATATATATCTATATCTATCTATTATGTCTATCTATCTCTATATCTATCTATCTTACTCTATCTATCTCTATATCTATTATATCTATATTTATTATCTATCTAGCTACCATCTATATCTATCTATCTTTATCTATATATATATCTCTATCTAATATCTATATCTATCTATCTCTATACCTATCTATCTATTTATCTATCCGTTATCTATCTCTATATCTTTTCTCTGTATCTATCTATCTCTATATCTATATCTCTCGCTAACTATCGCTCTATCTCTATATCTATATCTATCTTTATATCTATATCTATATATCTATCTCTATCTATCTCTATATCTATCTCTATATCTATATCTATTTCTCTCTATATCTATCTCTATATCTCTCTCTATAGCTATCTATCTATATATCTCTATCTATCTCTATATCTATCTCTCTGTATATCTATCTATCGCTCTATCTCTATATCTATCTTTCTATCTCTATATCTATATATCTATCTATCTTTCTCTATCTATTTATCTCTATATCTTTTCTCTGTATCTATCGCTCTCTATATCTATATCTATCTATCTCTATATATATCTATTATCTCTATATCTATATCTATTTCTCTCTATATCTCTCTCTATATCTATCTATCTATTTATCTCTATCTCTATATCTATCTCTCTGTATATCTATCTATCTTTCTCTATCTATCTATCTATTTATCTCTATCTATTATCTATATCTATCTCTATCTATCTATCGCTCTATCTCTATATCTATCTTTCTATCTCTACATCTATCTCTATCTATCTTTCTATCTATCTCTATATCTATCTATATCTATATCTATCTATTATGTCAATCTATCTAGCTAGCTCTATTATCTATATCTACCTATCTCTATATCTTTCTATCTTACTCTATCTCTATATCTA